>NC_142243.1:109665873-110265873 GCF_052056855.1 Sturnus vulgaris
TTGCACCCCTCCTGCTGATGTCTCTGTGGCTGCTGCACCTCGAGCAACTGCCACTGGGATTTCTGAAAACCACACCTGCATCCCCCACCCTGCTAGTCCCGATGAAATTCATTAATGGCAACTCATCTGTCATGACATAATGTGGGATGTAAAAGATCTGTTTCTGGCGGTTGCACACGCCTCCCTGCTTGGTGATTAGTGTTTAGCATCTGGGAGTGCAACAATCTGGGAAAGCCAAGGCATTAGCAAGTGGATGGGGGTGGTCTGCTCTGTGAAAAATTATATGTGTCTTAAAGTAAGTGGATAAAGATGCTTTCGATGGTTCCAAACATTTTCCTACAGGAATAGAAATGATTGCGAAAGATGAAAATCAGGAAAAATTGTGTAACAGGTGTCTACTGACATCAGCAGCTGAACACAAGTGTTAGTGGTTTTAGTCCTTTCAGTGTTATTTGTGAAGGTTTGAAGGTGCCAGAGCACAGCTCTGTGGGTCTCCCACATAACACTGGCCACACAGATTCTCACTGAATTTTGTACCCCTGGCGAGCCCAGCAGCTTGCTGGCATTCTGCTCATGCTCCACTGGGAAGAATGTAGTTGTAAGTTCTCACATCAGGTTTTTTGTTTTGGTTTGGTTTGGTTGGCGTTTTTGTTGTTGTTGTTTTTGTTTTTAAATCTGGTTTCAAATTCCACTTCTTTATCTCGTGTCTTTCCCTACCAAAAATAAGTGGGGTTTGCTATGTGACACAGTTTCCTTCTGAATGAATTTGTACTGTCAGCAAGCCAACTCAGCCTTCTTTTAAAAAGTTGGACACTGGCTGAGAGAGGCTGCCTCTGATCTGTATTTTCCTGCACATTTTCCACTGTTTTGGTGGTTTTGGAACTGTTGACCCCAGAACTAAGGGCCTTAGTCCACTAGTGATGTCTTTACTTCCCTGAGACTTGATGTGATCCCATTACACCCTTCTCATCCTACAAAAGCAGTAGGGGTAGAGGCAGAGATCTCTCCTGTAACAAGAATGCACAATTCTACAGGTGCATTATGGGTTTATTTTTACAATCTTTTTTTCTTTTAACACTGGGTCTTGACTGCTGCTGAAGGAAAGTTACAAACAGAGTTTTCCTTGGAAATGAGCTATCTAGCAAATTTTCTCTTTGTGACAGGTTCTTAGATCAACATGCTGCTTATCTGATAAAACTCTTATCAGAGACAATTTGTGGCACGTTGCCCCAGTACCATGGTGCAGTCCTTTTAGCTTTACTCAACTGCATGAAAACAATAGAAGATGACACTGCAAATAGTAAAGAGCAAATACTCCCTGTGTGTAGGTATCTTCAGACTATCATTCCATAGTTTGAACAAACAGTCAAATATCTACTGACAAACAAGCAAAAGTTGGCAGGAATTAATGGTCCTCTGGAATAGCAAAGTTCTGTGGGAGTACTGTTAAGCATCCTGAGCTGGACAACTGTGGCAATATTTATGGTTTCTCCTAGACAGAGAGAGTTTATTCACGGATTACTGAGTCTTTTAAATGATCTTCCTCTGGGCCCTGCCTCTTGACTAATGCCTGCAGGCAAAGTACAAAGAGAATAAAAAATATGCAAACTAGCAACAGTGATGCTTGGTGTAACAGTAGGATATATTAAAACTGAGTGGAACAGTTATTCCTTTTGAAATTTCTAAACATTTCATACAGAAAGAATTCTAGTTCTGATGGGACCAAATATATTGAAACAAGTCACTAAGTCTTCTGCATTTCATGTAGAGGACGAAATTAAAATTTGTTATTTCAGCATTTTGCTCTAAGTAGCTGATTCAACTAATGAATCATCATATTTAGCAAAGTGCAGTTTCCTGGAATTATACCAACAAAGCTCTCCTGAATATCCATTTTGTAATAAAATTAGGTAGAAATTCAGGTTTGACACTTCGGTGTCAAAATGGCACAAAATTTTGTAATGGTAAAATAATCTTCAGGATCAAAATGATCATTCCTAACCACTACTAATGAGAAAGAATGACAATTCAAGTCTGTGAGCTGTTGCACAAAGAATATCCCTTAGATAGCCCTAAGGCTAATGTATATCTGCTGATATGGGTACAGACACATCTCTTACATATGTATAGATTCAAACCTGTGGAGGAAAAGCCACTCAAAAGCTGGAAAAATACAGCCAGATCAAGCATGATAATGTCAGGGATAAATAATATTAGGAAGTATAAACTTACTGGTAGGTCTTCCCTAATGATCAGGGTGAGACTTCTACAAAATTTTCAAAGGTATACCCCACGCTCAGACCATCCATGTTCGACAGAATTTCCTCAGCATCTGGCCTGAAGCACTCAGCCTAAATGCACTGCCCTCCCACCTCCAGACACTTGTCCTCCACTAGCAAAAAATGATTAGCATTTCTTATAATTTTGTCCATAATGGGTTTCAGCTGCCTGCGTCCCAGGGAAGCAGGACTCCATGGTTCCTTGCTCCTCCCCTTGTCAGGATGGTTCATGCTGCTGCAGTACCTTGGGATCTGGGGATCCAATCTTGCTGTCACACAAACACATACACAAGCACAAAAGAAGGCAACATCATGACCACTAGGATGCTTATTATCTAAGTGGATACCATAGCATAGGGGCATATGTGCTCACGTGAAGTCCACATGGCAAGTTGGATGTAGAAGCGAGAGAGAGGTTCCACTATCTCATGCCAGTGTTTTGAGTCACTGGGGCCAGCTGTGACTCGGTTCTAATTTAACTACTGCATCTTCTACTAAACTTATACTGCATTTTATACTGATTTAAACTGCAAAAGTAACTCTGAGTACATTTGGACCACGCCACTAGCCCAGCCTGCGGCTAGGCATCCTTAGCAGAGCTTGTCACCTTGGGCCCAAGGTGGTTTGAAATCATCCTGCAGTCAAGTTGTTCTTGTCAGTCAGCTGTGGAATTTCTGCTCCACAGCCTCCTGTGCTTCGGGATCTAAGTTTGGAAGTCACTACATCTAGGATGTAAAATCACCTGTGTCTAAGAAGTTTAAATACAGGCTATGTTGAGGCCTTTCCATGCAGGAGAGTTTTTCAGAGCAAAATATTCCTGATGAACTCATCAGCTTCCAGAACAGAAGATCCTTTGATAAATTAATGTAATCTGCTTTAGAGCTGACCCAGAGGTTTCTTGCATACAGTGCCTCATCTGCAAGAATAGCCACAGAGGAGCCTTAATTAGACGTGCCTTTAATTATTTATTTATCCAGAGCACACATTCATTCACATTGTATTCACTGAGCTTTGGTCAAATCCCAAGTCATTGTCTGCCTGCACACAAGTATTTACCCAAAGGTATAGGTTTAAACTGATTAACTCACACTGGAGCAAACGCCTGTGTAGGCACTGATATTGGCTTAATACCTCACTCAGAAGTACTCTGAAGTTGGCTGAGGTCTTGTACAGATCCTCTTCTTTGAGAGTAAAGTGTTTGCACAGGGGCAGGACTCGGCTTTACTGGGTTGTACGATGGCTGAGCTCAGCTGATACCAGGCTGACTGGGGTGCATGGAAGCAGCGTGTCTGGAAGCAGGCTGCTGGAGATCTGGAGGTGGAAGACCTCAGCTGCATTCCTGGTGGTGGAGACTTTGTTCTTTCAAAGTTTCCAGCAAGATAATGCTGTTTTAGACCAGGGTGAGCAAAAGCTGCCTGTACCTTCCCCGGGTATGATGTGTCCTTGCCCTGTCCCACAGCAAACTCATTTGCTTTGCAAAGCATTCACGGATGCCTGGCAGTGGAAAGGGGTACAAACCCACCCTTTCTGACCCAATTCCATTGCTGATGAACCACACAAACGTTTTCTGCACTGGGGTTGCCTTCTCACTTAGGTGCTGCTTCCTGACTAGTTTAATCCTCCTCATGCAGGGGAGAGGCCAGAGCGTGATCTCTTCCTTCAGTTTATCAAAAATGTAACTTCCAGTTGGCTTTGTTTGACTTCTAGGGTTTATTGGATTTGTTGCTTCCCTTCTTCATTTTCATATTAAAGGCTAAGGTTGGGCTGTGATCCTGCTACTGTAGCCTCCAGCTCCTGAGCTGATCCTACCAGCTCTAATTGCTCAGCTGCCTGATGTAATCACCAGGAGGTGTGTGTGTGGCTACAGGCACTTCATATTTTCTCCCCAGCCAGATGAAAAAAAAATAAAAAAGAAGAAAAAAAAAGTCAATTGGCTCTAGGTCTGTCAATAGTGACTAATCAGGTGCTGTACAATTAATTATGAAGGGGTGTCATTTTAAAACAATTCTGAGGTGGGAAAGAACAGGCCTGGGCCCTTTACCTGCTGGCACTGTTTGTGTTGCTAAGCCAATCCAGGCTGCGTCCTCTATTTCATTTACCTTTTAAACTATTGCCCCCGCATAAGTAAACACTTTCTATAAAGTGTGTGTGTGTGTGCATGCATGTGTGTAAGTGGGTGGAGGGTGATCTGGGAAGCTCTCCACCCTAGAAAAGAAATTAATGATGGAGAGGTAAAAAAAACAGAGCAGCATAATTTGGCAGCAATTTCTCAAGAATGGCAGGAGATAATAGCAGGTGGATGAAACAGGAATAGGATTAAACAGTCTGGGGCTGAATCTCAGTAATCAAAATTGCTGTGAGATACAGAGATGGAGGTGAGAGATGTCCCTGCAATGCAAACGCCCTGAGCAAAGAGCCTGGGCTCCCCAGCAGCCACCTGCAGCTGTCAAGGGGGCAAATCCCTGTCCCACCTAAACTGGCTCTCCCAGGCTCTGCTGTCAGCAGTGGCCAATATCTCCCACCCACTCCCCTGGGGATGTGGCTGCAGAGAGCAGGATGGCGTTCCTGCTCTTCACCCTGCTGGCAAAACAGAATTGTCCCTTGCAAAGCAAAACTCACCTTTCAAGGAGGATGGCAAGGGAGCTGTTACTGTCCAGTGCCAGGCTTAGGGCACTGACTGGTGAAATTGTGTGTATGGAGGGGAAAGAAAGGCAGTCATGGAAATGACAAAACAGCTTAGTAGAAAAAAAGTGGCAATGCTAAATGACTGAGCTTCATTGAGGGAGCTGTCAGTCACTGAGCCTATGATGACACTGTGTCTGTTGCCTGGAGTGGTAGAAGATGGGCTAGAAATGTAAAATCCAGGACACTGGGGGGAAGTCTCTGCTGGGACAGACCACCTCCTTGAAGATGCTGACTTCAAGAGATCTTCTGGAGTGTGGCAAGGGGCAAGTGTCATGGTGTCTAGTAGAAAAAATTAGAAATAACATGTCCAGCCATTTAGCTTGCTAATACAAAAACTCCAAATGGCCCTTTGGTCAAAAATTCTGCCTGCAGCACTTGCAATTCTGTTCCGTGGGCAAAAAAAAAAAAAAAGGTAAATTCCTGTGCATGAGAGAGTGTATAATTGCTAACATTGTTTTTTACTATAATAATTGTAGAATTAGATGCATCATTCTGGATAACAATTTATTAGCAAATGTATTTTAGAAGCAAAATGCCAAGGCACAAGAAGTCCTGTTCCAAACTTTTCAAAATCAAGCATGTTGACTTTATTCCCCCAAAAAATAATTTTCTTCATTTTACTGGTTAATATTTTAAATGAAAACAAGCATTAAAGATAGACCAAAACATTTGGTCAAAATGCACGTTTATTTCATCTAATGAGAAGATTTTTAAAACCTTATTCAAAGCTAGTTTCAGAGCTTTGTGTGTATTTCAGTATCATTGCTGGCAGAGTCCCCCTCTCCCCAGCCTTCAAAAACATTAGATTGGCTTTGTTAACAGCAAAATATTTGGTACCCTTAACCTCTGTTTCTGTCAGCATTTTGATGACAGCAGCTACTGGATCCCAGCCACAGCATTTCCTTGCCCTGTGTCAGAGGACTTTGAAATACGACGTGAGGAGGTTCAGTTTGTTAGGGCTGTACAGTGTAGGGGTTGCCAGCCTGGTTTAGGTCAGGAGTCTGTTCAATCCTTTGTCCTGGTTTTGAAGCCTCAGCAAGTCTTGCACCAAGAGCATGGAAATGCAGTGCCCAGAGAAAGAGCTTTATCCTGAATCATCCCAGAGCCAAGTCAGTCCCTGCAGAAGGGCACCGTGGCACTGAGCAGTGGCTAACCCGGGGTTACACAGCAGAGCAAAATCAACGGATGTAAAAGTGGGGGTTACAATATAAAAATGTGTTCAGATACTGGTGTAATGAACGTAGTATAAATATTTGGATGTATTCCTACATCTAATTCTTATACTCATTCTTATGTCAAATGGTTTACAGAAGGCAAAACTATATTTCAGTTACAGGCACAGCTTCATAATTCTTCAAGTTAATGAAGGCATCTAAATGTGCTTCATGTTTGTCGCCTCTGCTTTGTAAATACCTGTACACATACCTGTAGATAATTAAATGTTTTTCATATCAGTGATATTAATGGCATTTTAGGTGTCCAGCCTCAGGCAAAAGCAGCAGCTATGAGTGTCATTTGTACATCTCCAACTAACAGATTGTTTCTTGTATGGTATGTGCAGACATCATGTGGGGAAAGAATTAACTGTGGTTTGGGATCTCTTTGTACTCAGGATTATGAGAGTCCTGGTGCTGGGGTAGATGCTGAGTGGTGGGGCTGTTGTTGTGCTGATGGGTGCCCAGGGGCACAGGGATGCCTCTGCCAAGGGCCCTGTGGGTGCCACCTTCCCAATATAGCTGCAGTACTGTGCTGGCCTAGAACACCTCTCATGGCTCTATTTCTTTCTCTGTCTGTGCCTTTAAGGATGAACTGTATAACTGGCTGCCCAGACAAGGGAGGAAAGGGGTAGCCTGTCCCCGGCTGGGGTGTCGCCTTGCACAGGAGACAAGGGGACCAGGTGACGGGGTGCCACCCACAGGGTGCTCTCCCCAGGGGCCTGAGGGTGGGCTGCCTCTGGTGGTCCCAGGGCCTCACTGCCGACTGAGATCTGCTTGGTGCCAGGTGGAGAGTCTCCCTTTGCCAGGGGAATCCCTACCCGGCCACTTCATAGTGTTTTTAAGGACAGCAAGGAGCCTTATCACGTTTCCACATCTGCTCCAGATGCTTTGCATTCCAGCAATGCTCCGCAAAGGTGCTGAACCCTACAGCATCTCTCCAAAGACGACTCACTTCTCGCCACCTCGGCAGCTGTCAGCTTCCTGCATGCAATCCAAGGGGAAGGGAGAGGCCCTGCTCCCAAGGATGTCCCCTCAGAGCTGGCAGCAGGTGACACAGCCCTGCCCCTCGCCCGTGTCAGCAGGACCGCGGGTGGCAGGGGGAGCTGTGTGTGCAGGAAGGCTGGGCTGCATGCAGCCAAAGTTCAGGCAAACAGTGGAGAGAGAGCAGGAATGGTTTCCGACCCAGTGGCACCAAGGCTGCTTTGGCCACTTTTGGGTTTCACCTTGAAGCACAGCCAGAGCACAGGGTGCTGCTGGCATTGGTGTCTGTGCAGTGGGGCATGGCTCTCAGGGAGTGCTCTGCTCCCAGAAGAGGGACTAATTCAGAAATGCCTCTCACAACATTTTCCAGAGTGCTAATACCCATCAGTCCCTAGCCAAACCCCAGTGCTGTGCCATCTCATTGCTGTGTGGGTATCAGCATGTCCTGTCCTCCATCTCTGTCCCTCTATCTCCACGTGTGTGCTGTTTCAGGGCTTCTTTCTCTTTAAGAGGAAACCCGGCGGAAGCCTAGCTATTCAATATTGTTTCATATTATTTGGTTGTGAAACAATTTAATTTGTTTATGGCTCTAAAGGTCAGATTTGACTGTTGCCCAAATTTCTAAAGAATAAAGAATTCATCAGGCTGAATGGGACTTCATGACATGATCAACTGGAGAAAGAGAAGGGGGCTAGTGAGAATATTTAACTGGAACAGCAAGGCAAACTTACCTTCAGCTCAGGTTTAAAAGCCTAGTCAATCATTACACGTTTTTTATTATTTACCTGGTACAAAATCCCCCTGGGTGAAGAAGTAGAAAAACTCACAGGCCACACTCTTTCAAATTTTTAGTAGCTTGCTCAGCATATTTTTTTCCTTTGTCTCGGGACAGTTGAAATGACATGGGTTGTGATGGTGCCTGTGGATAGATGAGAAATAAAGTGGAAGCACATTGTGGATGTAGCTCCAAGCAGGGGTGTTTGTAACAGTGAAGAGAGCAGGGCCAGCCAGGGACTTTGAGAAGGAAGGTAATTCTCACACAGTCATCACAAGACAAAGGTTACATTTACACCTGGCCAGAAGGTTTAATGATCTACTATTTCCAAACATTGCAGGCCCACAATCTGTTGTGTCTGAGATCATAAAACATAATCACAAACTGGAGACAAGAGACCTAGGGCTTGATTGACCAGACCTTTTTTTTTTCCCTTCGTTCTTATTCTTCACTCAATTTTCTGCCTTTTTTGGGGGGGAAGAAAAAAAGATGCTTTGGAAATAACTTGCTTTGGTTAGAAAATTCTTGATGCAAAAAATTCGGAAAACCAAGGATTAATGGGCAATCTTTATTCTTCTTTGTCTCCCTTGTGTCAAGAGCACTTGGGAGACATATTACCTGCTTGCTAACATCTCTCACCCAGGCTTTCAGGGAACAGAAATTGTGGTAAAGGGACCGAAGAGTGAAAAGTATTCAAAGAGAACCAGGTACAAAACTCTCATAGCTGAGTTTTCCAGGTCCTACCACAAAAACAACTAACATTTAACCACCTGAAACACTGGGTGTAGATGGCTTTCATCTGTCTTTGGGGGAAGGGTAAAATTATGGTAACATTGAAAGAGAATCTGGCAGTGATGGGAGGGTTTCTGGGTAATGTTAGCCACATTTTTGCAGTTTGAGACTGTAATTGGTTTCTTGTGTACCAGTGAGGTTGGTGAGGAGGCTTATCAAGCATGATCAGGGACTCCCATAGCATAGAAAATTTGGGGCAGCATCACTTCTGCTTCCCTCACCCCATTGCCTCTGCAGGGTCATCGGTCTTTACTGTCTGCCCACGGTCAGGTTCGCGGAGAGGAGCCAGGTGTTTCTCACCTGATATTCCTGATGGTTTATAGGAGAAAGGATGGAAGGGCCGGCTCCAAGGCACGGCTCCAGCCTGGCTCCAAAGCCTTGTGTCGGCATCAGGGAGGGACCTTGGATGCGATGGTGTTGCTTTGCACCTCGTTTGGGTGTCACAGTGTGGATTATCAAAGCACTTAGTGCTGGGAGGAAGAGCTGGCTCTGTTGAGATGAAGGGCTGCCCTTGCTGACTTCAAAGGGGGCTGAATTTAACCCTTTGACTTCAGTGGGGTTTGAGCTCCTGGCTGGAGTTAAGCACGTGCTGTTTCTGGGTTGGGACCTTCCTCTCTTTGTTTGAAAGGGGAAATAAAGAATTCAGTTGATTTGCAGTAAATCATCATCTACCTGATGATGCCTCTGTGTGTTTTATGACTGCCAGCTCTGTAACTCCCCCGCTTCAAAAAAAAAAAAAAAAAAAAAAAGAGTGTGAGCAATAAGAGCTTCCTCAGGAGAAGTTCATCAAACAAGGCAGGCTGGAGAGCCATCTGCCCCTGGCACTGCCCGGTGCCTTCGCGGTGTCCCTCGCCTGGCTGGGGCTGCCTGCCACCTGAGTGGCATCTTTGATGTCGTCTAGGGCAGCAGCATAATTGCATAATCATAATCAAGGTCACTGGAAAATTACACAAAACTTTGCCCAGGTCTACTGAAAAAAAAAAAAAAGTTAAGCACTTGCAAAAAAAAAAAACCCTGACCACCCAAACTTCTGCTCATGCCACCAACTTGCTACTCTGTGTGAATACACATACAGTGCCAAGCTGCCTCCTTACACTGCCCTGCAAACATTGACAAAAAGATAATATTATCCACATTAAGGCAATTGCAAATTTTCCCTGGTAGCCACATGAATTCATCCCTGTAATTTTCCTTGTCTTTCCTTCAGCCACAGTTTCAAGTAGATAACAACGATGTGCAAATGCAAGAAGCAATGGTCTCACATTTTGCAGTGCTGAATGCTGACCTTCTGAGGATTTTAAGACTCAGGGTGGTGAGTTTGGTTTCACATGCCCTTAGGAGCTACCAGGGCTTGACAGAGAAAACAGTCAGCTTGAAAATCTGTAAATGAAAATTAAAAAAAGAAAAATTTTCAGAATTTATCCCCAGAAAAAGAGAATTCTTGGAGAATTATCTGTTATTCCTCCAACATTTTTCCACTTCCATTTGTGAGGAAAAGAATGTCATGGACGTGGCGTAAAGAGGAAGAACTTTTTGCTTGAAAGAAACCAAGGCTAAAAAATGAAGCAAGAGAAAAGTCCTGAAAAATTGAAGGATTTTCTTTTTTCCTACCAAAAACAAACTGAAAAAAACCCCCCACCTCTGAATGCCTTGCTGGGCAGGTGCTCTGTGTCGAGGAGGGTTCAGGTCCAGCCCTGTTTGCCTAGCTGGACTAGCAAGGTCCATGTTTCCCACTGTCCATTCAGTGGGGACATCCTGCTGGTATTGCACCACCAAATTGTGTCACAAAGGTCCAGGCGGTGATGGGCAAGGCACTGTGATGCGCCTTTGAAAATCTTACACCTTTAACTCTGAATTTACATTTCTGACTAGCTCCTTCTGGCATCCAAGTCATTTCTGGGTTATTTGAGTTTGTCCCCTTCCAATTTCTGTCCTATAAAAGCTCTTCTTCTTCAAACCTTTCCCATCTTCCTGAGGAGGGCTTGATAACTGTCAGTACTTCTGCTCATGAGAATATTGTAGCAGAACTTTTAAGCATCTCTTTCCATAGATCCAGGTAAATGAGTAATATTAAATATCTGTGATTTCCTAACTTCTAGTGTTCAGGTATTCTAGAAACAAAGCCATCTGCCCCCCCCTCCCCCCTGCCACAGTGGAAGGGCTCTATCTTTCCATTCTTCACACCATACATGGAACAATAATTTGAATCTGTCATCTTTAAAAGTTTGAAAGTTTAATTAATTCTTTATCCTATTTTTATTTGTGAGGAAGAGGTTAGTAAACATCCCCATGTCTTTCCAAGCCAATATCACATGCTCTAAAAGAGAAATCAATCTCCTTAATCACATCCTTAAGCCAGAGGAATTAATTGCAGTATAGGAGTTGAAGGGAGGGAACAGCCCATCCTACTGAATTTCCCTTGTGTTCTTGTTTTGCTTTTTAAATTGACACGGTGGGTAGAGATCCTTATACTCAGGACACTGACATCTGTAAGGTTGTACTGCTTGCATTATCTCTGATGGGCACTTTGTTATATCTTAAGTAGTTTAAATTTCCATCATCTAATTTCATGCTGGAGGAAGCAAAAAAATAAGATATCCATCCAGGAGAGCTCCTAAATGTCTGTGGGCACCTTCCCACAGATGGCTGGTGTGCAGCCAGGCATTCCACTTGGTGTCAGCTCCCAGTTCCTCTGTCATCACAACAGAGTCACTTTCCAGTTTTTTAAGGAGTAAGACATTACAACTGACAAAGCATGTAATAGGTCAATCTCTCCAAGAACTTTTGGTTCTTTGCTCAGGAATGAGATAGAAGTTGAATGCTGGTGGTGGAAAGCACAGATAAGAGCTAGCCCATGGAGAGCTTGTTCTTTCTTTATTAAGAGAAGCTGCAGCAGGCCCAAGGAAGTGCTTTGTTTAGCATTTATTTCCTCCAAGGGCTGTTACTCGTGATTTAGCTCTTGAAGGCTTTCCTCTGCCCTGCAGGGAATCCCCTTGCTCCATGAAAAGGGGTGGTTTTGGGACCGAGCAGCTGGGAGCCACACAGAGCCAGCAATGTCTCCACGTGCTTGTTCCAGCTATGGGGTGGAAATTCAATGAGAATTTACTGGAATGTGGCTAAACACATGCCTGGCCTGTTGGGGTAGCAGGATGGCTCTGGGGCCATGAGCAGGGCAGGGGCCTGGAAAGCCAATAAATTCAGGAACTCTGCTGGCTTGGCTGCTTTGTGCAGAGATGTAGCAGTACCAGCTGGGACATACCCCTCTCACACATACCTCGAGCGTTTACTGTCACCCTGAGAACATTTCCTGGATTAGCAGAACGGCTCTTCAGCTATAATTTTTGTTGAAATATCTTGCTTTAAACCTAGAGAGCACCAATGAAGGCCTCAAATCTGTAAATCAGCTGCACTTTGGAAAACAAATCATTGCAGTGGAGTTTTGCCAAGCCAATTTTCTGTGCTCATTCATTATGTAGTTTTCACTTTATGAGCTGATTTAAACCCGACCATGCTCCAACTGTACCAGTTGCATCCAAGATAGGAGCCTGATTTACACTTTGAAAATGTGAACTGCTCCATGGTTGCATTTCCAGGAGGAAGAAATGCTACAAAGAGAGGTTGTTTGGCAGCACCCATAGACCTTATAAACAAGAGCTTGCAGATTGCCTCTGCTTGAGCTGGTGAGGTGTTATTAGTGAAGGGAAAGCTGTGATGTTCCCAAGTGCTGCAGAAAAAGGGGTGTCTTTCAGGGAGCAAATTACAAGACAGCTCCAACTGTGATTGCCCAGTGGGAAAGTAGAAGATAAGAAGGCAGAGTGGAAGAAGCATGTATGAAAGTCAAGGGGCACCTAGAAAAAGGGATTATAGAGGGGAGACAATGAAGATGTGGCATTAACATCTGCAGTCTGTGAAATGGCAGGGGTGGACAGGCAGCATCCATGGCCTATGAGAAGAATGGGAAGAAAACAATAGAAAGTTTTATATTTATTTGAATGGCCACATAAAACTCAGCTCAACAAAACTGTGCCATCACCCAGGATGTCTGCAGGGGCAGTATGAGACTGTGTGTCTTCACCAGCACTGTAACAGCCATTAGGGAGGAAGGAGAGCAATGGTTTTTAATTTTTCTTCTTGGCTTTGAAGGTTTTTGCAGTTCTGAGGTTTCCTATGGTAAAGTGAGACTGATTTGGTAAAAAATTTCTTGATTCAAACAGTTAACCAGCACTGCTAATAAATTTTATTAACCCTAGCTATTTACTTTTTGGAAGTTAACCTCTTAGAAAAACTTCTTCTCCCATTTTCAGCCTTCCCAACATTTTTTTTCCCCTAGTGTCCTTGTGAGATCAGAATTTTTTGATTGGTAGTAGTGGGATTGAGCTTCACCTAAAGTAACTTTGTTCCAGTTACAAGAAAGGCAAATATGAAAGTGGAATTTCTGTCATACAGTGCAGTTTCTGCACCATTTTTGCAGTTCCTGTAAGTCTGTGTGATTACACAGATGCTGAGATGAACCCCACATATTCCTTCATTGCTCATGGGAAAGCCTTTCAGGCTTGTTGAATATTATTATAATAATGCTACATTGGCACGCTAAAAAATACCCATGATTTCTAAGAACACACAATTATTTACATCTATCATAAAGCTTATTTTTAAAGAAGAACTTTTCTTCAAAGGAAAAATGGGCAGCCTTGTTATTAATATTGCAATATCCTTGTTTACTTATCTTGCTGAGCAAAAAAAAATCGAAGTACAGGGAATAGGCTTATATACAGAAATATGAAATCCAGAACTGGTATATGTGCATGACTGAAAAAAAAGAAGCTGGGTTTGCAAAATTTTCTGATTTCACATTTGTGAACTCATAGGATTAAGGAGATTTAAAATAGTTGAACAGATTCACATAAGAACAATTGTTATAGCCTCTATCAAAACAGTATTATTGATATCCTCTTTAAAATGCTTTATGCTGCCAGAAGCAGAATGAAAAAGCGTTTGTGTAAAATCCCACTGAGTCACCTGTGCTAAGACTGTGTTTTCCAGCTTTCATGAAATTCCAGGTACATTTCACCAGTGGTGAATAACAAGAATAGATCCCCTTGACAAGCTCTTTTATGTAGATAGCAGTACGGAATGGCAATTACCATACTTGTTAGTGTGAGTAACATTTACATCTCTGAGCTCCTCCTGGTACTGCAATTCCCTTTCATGTAGTCAGAAGTATGTACCCCATCATCATCTTTCTAGGGAGGTGATCACAATCCCTCACTTTGGGTATGTCCTTCCTTCAGGTGGATCCCTTAAGAGATTGTTATCTACATTTCAATGCCTTCTTTCGCCCTGCAGCTGTTAAGCATCTTGAGCCACATCATCCTAGCATCTTCCTTGCTTTTAGTATTTCCAAGAAGTCATCCTGGTGGGATATCGAGGAACTGAATGTGGTGCCAGGGGTGTTGAGAATTCCCCAATAAGAAGGCCGAGTGCATTTTACAAGAGAACGGTTGTGCAAGGATGGGCAGGACAGATGGCTGAACCTGCAGAACGAGTTTCAGCCATAAATGCTCTGAACACCGTAAACGTTCGGTGGCTTTTCTTTTTTTCTTTTTGAAAGCTGAAATATATTTGGGAAGTACTTGTTCAAACTACAGACTCAGTCAAATATTAACAAGTGGAAACTGAGTGGGGGGAGAAAGATACTTTGAAGGGCTCAAGCATGTGTGGGTTCTTGCTATATTTGCCTAACTATAATCACTGGGGCCACACTTGCGACAGGCTGAAATGTTGCTGTGAATAGAAAGTATACCATAAGGGTTCTCAAATATGAAAGTGGGGCTGGAACAAAGAGCAGGCACCAGACAGACTTCCCCTGTTAACGATTGCTGGCCTGTCACCCTGGTGCCAGCAGTCTCAGAAATCCCGTCGGGAGCGGGCCACGCTATCTCGCCCGGTGTCACGGGGCTGCTTTGAATCCCTGCCCACAGCCTCGCCATATTCCCCCTCTACCACCTCGTCCTGGGGGAATGAACACTATCTCTCCACTTTTTAGAGTGTTTGCTTTAAAGATGATTGACCACACTTGACCATTACCGAATTTCCTAAATTCAGCCCAAGGTATTGTTGTTGTTATGTATTGTGCACTGTGCAAAGCAGTGTCCCAGCCGCAGCACGCAGGAGGTCACCATCTCTCAGTGTGCAGCAGGTTGCTCTCAACGTATCCCAAAGATCCTCCAAGGCTTTTTCCCCCTGCAGTCTCATGGCTCAGGATGTCAGTGGAGACATGAAAATCTTCTCACTGAAGGGCAGAAGGAAACAAAGCTGTAACCCAGTCTTGCAGGAACATCAGCGCACCACTGAGTTAGAACTCCTCTCGCTGGTGTAGCAGGGACAAACACACAGCTGAAAATGCTCCATGAAGAGTTTTCAGCCTTTTTTTCCCCTTTCCTTTTTTTTTAAAAAGCAGTTTTAAATCCTGGGAATCAATGGAGTAGCATCTCCAAAACAATAGCTATGGATCAGTAATGAATGCGATCCATTTGGTGCTAATGTGATTTTCTTTAATTATGTTGTTGCTGACTCAAGAGCTACAGGAATGCTCTTCCTCCATTCAGATGTGAGGCAATACAAGGAGTTATTGTTTCATTTATATTTTGTTGGGAAAACTACCAAAACCTTTATGTTAGAATATTTGACTACAGTGTTAACAACATTTCTCTGGACTGCTGCTTAATATACTTTTAATATTTGTTTTCCATATGTTGGTTATTTTAATCTGTTCTTATTAAAGTCTTCCATGTTTCAGTAATTTTATCCTTGTGTTTCTTTTGAAGAAGGCAAGTGTGTGTACTGAAAGATTAGATTATCCTGTTTAAAAAAAAAAGAGAGAGAGAGAAAAGGGAGAAATGTCTTCAAAATGAAGCACATCAAAAGTAAAAGTAGGTGACAAATGTTAATATTTGCAAAGTGCTTCTGCTTTGATCCCGCATTTCTATTTTTTTAAGAGCTTGACAAATGTGTCCTGTGGTTTGGCTCAAACCTCTTTGCCTAGTGCTTTACTTGACCCACAATCCATTTGATCTTCCACTTGTTTTTCCTTCTGTCCAGGAGGCCTCTGGACTTGATAAAGTCTAGCTCTAATTTTCCACTTGCTGCTGTTCAGGGAAATAATTTTTAATTTTTGGTTGGATTTAGGTTATTGTGTCTATTTACTTAGGAAGTTTCTAAAGAGATATTCACTTTGCTGTTATTTGGGATGGTTCCCTTCTCATTTCCATGCCAGTAACAGCTATGTCAGATCAGCATCTGGTTTGGCCGATTGACTCTGGCACCACATGTGAGGAAGACATGGCTGCTGGAGTGCCTGACTTGGACGGCAGGCTGCCACTTCGTTTCTACAATACAATTTCCAGGCCTGCTGCACCCAGTACCTGAGCAGACAAGTATTTAATATGCCAGATACTTTCAGGGGCTCTGCACTGGCTACAGCTGAGTAAAATGCACGTGCTTCTTCAGCCCCCAAACAGCCATCTGAGTCTACCTGCTGGGATCCCAGCCCCAGTACTGTCTGCATTGTGTCTGATCTGCTCCCACTACCCTGCTTGCACAATCCCAATATTGCCCAGCTCAGTAAGAGCCATCCTACAGCCCAACAGCCCGAGCAATCTGGAAGATGCTTCCACAGGTATGAGCATTGGCCATAAAAGCTGACATGTAATTTATGGTCTGTTTTATAGCATCAGCTCCCTTATTCTCCCTCAAGAGCCCCTCCTCCCATAAGCCACAAACCACAACTGAGGGAAGCAAGGAGTTTTGAGCTGCCATTTCAGCCAAATAGGCCAGGAGGTGCAGCATCTTCCAGCCATCCTCGCTGCAGACCACTCCACCAGCTCCAGGCACAAGGGCATTTCTGCATGTCTCTTCCTCAGGAGCTTCCTCCTGTCTCTAAACCAATGGAGAATAAACCACAAATTTGAGTAGAAGATGCCTGCTCATGTGTCAGTTTGGGGAGCACCCCTCTGCAACCGAGTGTGCCTCCATGGTAGTGCTGCCCCAGGACCTTGGGTGCTCACAGTGAGGTTGGTGTTATTTATGCTGCTCCCAGGTTTCAGGACAGAGTACATCTGTCAGGGCTCCCATGTGCTGTGCATTTGCTTTCTGGAGACACATTTAGGATATCATTTGCATTGCAGATGTGTGGCTCCATTGCACTCAGCTTCTGTCCCTATAAAAAGCTATTGACAGAGTGAGATCAATTCCACTGCCATGACAAGAGACATCTATGTTTTGAATAAGTGTGAATGTGAGGGATGAAGGGAAGCTCACTTTTGGGAGCAACAATTACAATGCCCTGCTTAATTGGAGTGGCTAGGCAGCATGTTATAACAGTTGAAAACCTTTGCAGGTACATTTCTTATTTTTAATGGTAGTATGACACCTGCCAGCTCTCCAGCTATTTCCATCTCCAGCAGAATGCATGCCATCAAGTGAGTGAAGAAGAGCAAGTAGGCAGCAGAGCAGATCAAGGTTCAGATTTTTATGGGTACAGTTGTCTGTCAATTAAAAAAAAACCCAAACAAAGCACATTAAAAATTCTGAGAATGAGGAAAACTGTGATGATGGCACTCAGAGATTCAGAAAGAGCCTTGCTAGGTAAACACTTCAACATCATAGTGGCATTCTTTGTGTTTGTCTATCCCTTTCCATTCACTCATTTTTCGTGCAGACTTGCTTCCTTTTGCACTTAGAATTATGTGACTCCTTTGCCGGTCAACTTTTTATGTTCTAATACTTTACCCATAATAAGGCACTCTGCTTTTCCTGGGGTGGCAGAATACTTTTCTTCTGGTGAGAACAATTTTGTTTTCTTTAAAAAAAACCACCCAAAAACAACGAAAATATTAATTTAAAAAATGGCACCAGGATTTTGCACCTTTCTTATTTCAGGGAATATCTGCAGCCAGATCAGCTATTACTTTCCAAAACTGTTTTCACAGGCATTTCCTGAAGACAGACTATCAGATAAAATGCTGACTTTAGCCTTTTCTTTATCCTCTGCCTAGGGTATTATTTTATTGCTCTTGTTTTTGCAGTTTCTCTCTCTCAGTTTTGCTGAAAGCACTTTTGCCAGTGCATAAGGAGTTCTGGTGCCACTGTCAAAGAAGCTGTGCATGTCTCTGCTGGATAGATGCCTGAGATTGCTTTATTAATTATAGCCAAACTAAGTTAAACCACTAATCACAATTAAGGAATGAAATGGTTGGATTTTTTTTGCTCTGGTTTGGGTTTTTTTTTTTTGTTTTTGTTTTTGTTTTGTTTTGTTTTGTTTTTTAAAGACAGTCTTTGCCAGGATTCCTCTGCTTGGAGGACATCTCTGATGTACAAAGGCTGCTGTAAAGTTTCAGTCTGCAGGAATGCAAGTGGAGAGTAGAAATAACTAATTCTTGGTGCTGTGCTGGGATCCTCTCTGCTGGCTTGCCAGCCTCAGAATGTCAGAAGTATTGTCACTCTACCTCTGAGCAGGTCCAGTCAATATTTAACTATTTGGTTGCTTCTGAGACTGCAAGTCTGCAGCTTTTATCAGCAACTGAATGCAAGAGGATGTACAAAATCACTGCTTAAACACTGGTTTGTGTGGAGTAAACCCCCCCCAAAAAATGAACCAAACCATGCAAAAGGGAGGATGTAGAATAATATATTTTAATATTTAATATTTTAGTAACAGTACAGTTTCCCATCTCCCCAGCAGCCTTCTCTTATGCTTTCTCCACACACTGTCAGGTTGATATGCAAATTTCCTTGCATTTCCTGAGGAGAAGACCAAGCATAATCCTTGTGCCGGGCCACTGGTTCAGTCAGCAATAATTGCTTGGATTGCATGAAGATAGAATCGTTGCTGGAGGGAAGGGTGCACATGAGGCTGAGAGTCCCAGAAAGCAGCCTCTCTGACAAGCTTCTCTTTTTCTTGCACAAATGACCTGCTGCCTTGTGTCTCTGAACGACTAGCTAACAGAAAATGTGCCATGTAGGAAGCAAGAACTTTTGAACATCTAAGCATCTGGATCCCAAGGGAGGGAATTAATTCCACCTGCTTGAAATCTAGATGTTTCATTTCAGCTAATTGTCCTAATTTGTTGATGGCCACAGAGATTTAATAGCAAGGAGTGATTTAAACTAGCTTAATCTGGACACTTTTAAGAGGCAGAAAAAGACGGTGAGGAATGCAGTGAGAGGACCAGCATCACACATCTCTCTGAAGATCACTCTCTGAAGTGCTTGTGCTCTGCATGCACACATTACTGCTTCTATTTAACACTGGCATTTGTTACCTCCTCCACATCAAACTTGTGGAGTTGGCATCCCAACTCTTCAAAGTCTATTGCAGACTTGATTTCCTGGTTCTGGTTATGATGTTGCTTATGTAAGTAAGTTCTGTAAGTGCACGTGGGGGTCAACCCCCTCCACAGAGACGAGCTAACAGGTTGGTGTGTGAGAAGAAGTCCTATGCCTCTCTGTGGTTATTTTTCTCCTCTGGGTCTTCTATTTCAGCCCAAGTATGGCTCTGCTTGGTGGGGAGATTCCCAGCACCATGCTCCAGACAGAGCCTAACCCAGGGGGACAATGCCAGCTGTGGCCATCACAAAGGACCCCTGGGGCTGTGCTCACTTTCACTGGCTCTTCTAAACACTGTGCAAGATAGGGAAAGTCTGTCTTTTGCTTTTGTACTTGCAGAAGTGTGAGTGGCTTTTTGCCTTGGCACGAGAAGAGCCAGGAAGCCTCCAGGGAGGAGGGAATAGTGAGAAGAAAAGCCTGTACAGCAGTTTGTAGAATGGAAACTTTTATAAGTTGAGGTGGTTCAGCATTGCTATAACACCTGTCAAAGGTAGGAAGCAATACCTTGACCCTTCCCTAGTGCTGTTCTGTCAGGTGCTGATACAGTGATGGATATTACTTACACAGGGATAAGAGGGAGGGAGGAGGAAGGGCTCATTCTTTCCAAAAAAACAGGTAACGAAAAAGGTGCAGATTTAGCAGGTCTGGAAATGTTGAGCAAGAGAAGGAAAGGATAAGCATGTTAAGAGGAGCAAAATGAGTACAGCTTAAAAATAAACAAGTAAGCAGAGTTAATCTAAAAGCCCAGACTTGAACCAAGTTTTCCTTCTTTTTCTTCTTCTTTTTCTTCTTTTTTTTTTTTAACTTGGAGTTTGCATGTGCATAGCTATCTTACATGAACTTATTTTCCATTTTAAGGAACAGGGCCATTGCTGGATCTGACCAGAATTGGCTTGCAAGGTGTAGCACTGTGAAATGTTCAGGGAAGATTTGTAGCCTGCCTCGAGATGGGATGTACTGGAAATTACATGAGAACTTGTGATTTTTAGTTCCATTTAGTTCTATTTTGGAGATGCAAGAAATTTTATCTTGATCCAGCAAGACAAGTAGCTGTGCCTGACTTTTACATGTGTGAGTAGCTGTTTTATTTTTGTGCAACTAGTTCAGAGGCTCAGCGTTACAGCAATTGTTACACAGGTAGAGAGATGCCCAACAAAATCCTTCCTTTGTGAGATCCTATTAGGTACCCATGTGAAACATCCAGAGTGAGGTGAAGGCCATCATCTTGTGAAGTTTGTTCTCACCTCATGCTGACTAGGTTCAACCTTTTGCTCGGTAAGATGTCACTAATTTTATACAGGTAAACTAGTAATTTTAATTTAATACCAGCTTCTCATGTAAAGCCTATTACTGCCTTCATATAATTAATTAGTTACCAGCAGGGCTATCTGAATCTTGTGCATTATTTGAGGTACCTGCATATTAGCATTAATCATAGACTGATCAAGACAAATCTTTAAAGGGATGGGGAAAGACAGAAATCTTCTGTCCCTTGTGATATTAGAGTTCATCTTTCTATTTGATGTCAAAGACAGGAGGCTTGTTTTGCATTGTTCTCCCCTGCAGATGACTGACATAGGCAGTGTTCATCATCAGCACAGCCATCTATTATGCTCTTACCCTGCCTGAAATTTGCCAAAGTTGTGGCATGCAGGGCAGGAAGTCTGGTGTTGTGCTCACAAAATGGAGTCATGGTGTGTGCCTTGGCATTTCTCTTTGCTCCCTCATCTTCCATGGAGCCGACTAGCTCAAATCATGTTAATCACCTCAATGTGAATTATAAAACTTACCTCTTCCAGTTGACTGCCTCCTCAGAAATGGGCAAACCAGTTCTGCCAAAGAGCAAGTGATGGAGGCTGTAAGTGAAGGTCCTAGGTAATCTGTGGCTTTTATTCAGACTCCTGTAACCCCCTCAGGAAAATTATCATCATGGCCTTTGTTTTGGTCATTAGTGCGGCCATAGCCAAAAAACAGTTTGCCACAGAACTTTGTGCTTTGGGCGTGAGAGCTCTGGGAGCCTGGTATTCTGCCTTGCTTGGCTCTCCTGTGCTCTTAAACAGCAACATAACATTTCAAGAAAAAACTGAGGGCTTTTTTTTTTTTTCCTCCCCCAGGATAAATGTCCTGCCATGAAACATGTCTGAAAATTTCCAGGAGATCCTCTTGATTTTAACCCATCACACCCTATAGACGCAGAGCTTTTCTACTGAGAGCAACTACGGAGATTTTCTGTCTGCTTTGCTTGTCTCTTGCCTTCCCTCACATCCTCCATTTTCCTTCTTGTATTATTACCTTAAACAATGCCTTTTTGGAAAGCATACCCTTTCGAGAGGTGCTTTGTTAAAAAGCAAAACAAAAACACAAACCCAACAGCAAATAACAAACTTCCCCGAAATTCCCACAGACACAAATAAGACAGCTTTGAAATTGTAAAGCACTGGCACACGGTGGGTGCCACTGAGCCCAGATGTTACAGCCCTAACAAACCACAGTTGCCCTCCGGTTGCCCTGCTGACTTCTTTCTCAACTTCCATTTGATGCTTTTCCATGGAGCCGCAAGGTTTCCAGGCTCAAGTTCCAACATCCACAGAGACTCGCTAACTGACAGTAAAAGACCTGAGTGTGTACAGGAATAATGTTCCAATAATGTTCCCTCTGCTTCCTCCCTCCCTCCACGTCTTGCCATCTGAAAGGGCTCCCGAGGGATGTGGCTACAATGGGAAAGGTGCATTAGACACTATGTGCTCATAAGTGTGCAGACAAAGGAAAGCTCAGAAAGGCGCTGCTGAGCTGGAGCAGCTGGCATGTATGAGGATGAGGGATTTTTTTCCACAAACCAGGAGCTGCTGTTCTTCCTCTCTCAACTCTCATGACCTTGCTGGGAAGAAAAAGAGTAGGTGCCCCACCTGCATAGTGCCACATGCCCTTAGCTAACCCTCAAACCTTTTTGCAGACAGAGAACAGCTGAGCTCTTCCATTTCAGGCAGGAATATGGAACTCCCTCTCTCTCTGTCTTGACTACCAGATAAGTATCTTGTGGTGGGTGCATCAAAATAACCACACCAGGAAAAAATGTCCTCTTTGCACTGTTCAGTGCTCATGAAGAACAGACAGATGAGGGGCAGGGGGAAAAAACCTAACCCATATAGTCCTTTCTCATTTCCTTTTAAAATTGTTCATGGCTCTTAACGTTACAGCCCCACCAACTGATGTTTGGAGACTCTGTTTAAAATCTAATCTTTGGAAGGACCTTAGCACTACTGGATTCATTATATCATTGCTTCTAGAGGAATTTCTGTATTTTAAGCTGTCCTCTGGGCCCAGGGCGGTATAAAGTGTCCACACACTTTTGCTGTGTTCAGTTAGTATGAATATGTATTGGGGTTTTTATGTCCTGCTGCATCTGTGGTGCTGATATCACAGGACTGACTTCTCCTGCCAGATACTCCTGGGTAAAGCAGCTTGTGTGAGTATCTTGCAGCACACAGCAATTTGTGTGGAGGGAATTGTATGTGACCTTCTTTGCATTGTCCTACCAATGACCCCTTCTGTAATCAGGCAGAAATCATGCTCCTGAAGAGTGGGAGGTATTACTTCTTCCATGCTGGTCCGTTCCTGGGCCCCTGCTGCACAGACATTGCCAACAGTAACAAATTGCTCTGAATTATGTGCAGTGGTTTAGTGATGTGGACTAGTTATTTATTAGAGAGGGAGCTGAGACATCAGCAAAGGGCAAAAGAGTGAATAAAAGAAAAATCCCCAATCAAATGAAATGAAGCTGCCTTGTCAGGCAGGCTTCTTGAAAAACTGCTCTCTCTTCTGGATCACATCTTTTTTGCCTAATGTGGGGATCACATGCAGAGTTTTGAAAGTAAACCCCTTAAAATAAAGGAATGTCCCCAAAGGCTGGGGATAAAGGTGACAGAGTTAGACTAAACTGCATTTCCAGAAGTGGCAAATCAGTGATTTATTGTTTCATTAGTCACAGTTTCCTGAGTACAAACCTGTCTGTGATACTGATTGCCTTGCTCAGAGGCACCTTTTGGAGATATATGATAAAGATAAGGGATCTCCTCCGATGCACTTGGAAAGAGAAGGCAGCTCCAGAAGAGTGAGGGCCCTGTCTGGTAAAAGCCAGACCAATGGAGGTCACTGAAGCAGCATTCATTGCCAAGAAAGTCTTGTGTTTGTTTTGACATGGAAAAGAAACTTCCAAGTTTAACACCATGGGTTTATAATGTGGGCATTTCAAAAATGAGAGATCTCTACGGTGATTCTTTTATAGTGATATTGATGTGCAAAAGTGATGCCATTGGACTACTAGTCTATAAACATAATTAAGTTTCGCCCTCATTGACTGAATTCAGTTTGTCCAGGATAAGTTTCTCACTCTTTTTCTTCCCTTCAGTTAATATGGTCACCCACATTAATACTCAGTACATTTTCCTGATACAGAGTCCTGAAGGGCTGGAGGTGCTCTGGAGAGGACACTGTCAGCTCCTGGGAGCTAAGAACTTCACACTCAGAACGGGATGTGACAGCAACATGACCCAGACCTGGAAAGATCTGGAACAGAAGAATTGGTGGGAAGAGGTGTTGATGCAACCTCCAGTGCCAAAGGCAGGCTATGCTGAATAAGAGCCTCTCACTTCCTGGGCCTCTGACTCCCCACCAGAGAGATTTGTGCTTGTCTGATGCTCCAGAGAAGTTAAATGTGTTTTTCAGCAACTGTGGCACATGTCCTTGGGAACAGAGACCCAAGGAACTGGTTCTATTTGATAAAGTTATCCCTCCAAAATCCCGCAGCATACTGGGGAAGTGACTTCTCCCAGGCTTTTTTCATGAAGAGAAAGAACTAATGTAGACAGTTACATTTATAAATAGTTGTTGATCTGTGAATTCTGCTGGGAAAAAAATAAATCTAACTTTAATGGTGGATACAATCTGGATTCAGGTCTACCTAACCACTGAATTGTGTCTTCAGGATAAGGGTTGGAAATAAAAAAGGAGACTGTCTTGGTTCAGGTTGGATCAGCTTGTTCCCAGCAAAAACGTTGTGACAAGACCCTGGGAATCAGTGAGGCTTTCAGTTACGAACTTCAGAGGGGCTGAGTACCTGCAGGGGTTTGCTGCTGAGACTGCAAAGCCAAACACCGCTCACCTGTTGGCCACCTGTATGCAAGGCAGGGGCTGTGCATGCCTTCCATGGGGACAGCCACTAGCAGACCTCTAATTTGTGAAAATGTTCATTCTGTAAAAATAGAAATAAATTTTTTAAATTTTGCTTTTTTTAAACTATGGGGTTTTTAAATACTGGATTCACTTTGTTTTCCTCTTTCTCTTTTTTTTTCCATTATTTTTTTTGCTGAGTAGTATAATAAGTGGACTCTTTTGAGTTCCCTCCTTTTGCCTCTCCCTGATATTTCAACATTTCTTCAGTTTTGGAGGTTTACTGACCAGTTAAAGCAAAACTAGGTGGATCTTGGATATTTTTCACTCACCAGAAAAGAAATGTCTGGGGAGGAGGGAAGAAAACTTTTCCAAGTGATTTAGGACAGCTCCCAAAATCAGATGAAAATAAAATCTAGTGAGACCTGAAAACTAAAAATAACACTGAAAGTCTGGCTCATCCCTGAGATAGTACTTCTGTTATGTGGCTACCTAGAGCAGCAATGCTTGAGATGTTACTCAACACCTTGCAAGCATGTAGTGAAAATTTATGGGAAGTTGCAGCATTTCCAGTCTGACATAATGGACATTAATGCTTTTTTTATAGACATCAGTAACAATGTGTCTAGATCCACCCAAAACCCTAAAGCCAAATCAGCTTCGAGATGGAAAAGAGGAATTTCATTTTTCCTCACTTTCACCGCTGGGACAGACAGCCTTCCTCCCTTATGAGGTAATTTAATTTTCACATTATGCTTTATGGGATATCCTTTATTTACCTAATGTTTTCCTGTCAAGTCTTTTCAGACTATGAATCTTGTATATTTTATATACACAAAGGTGACTTTTCCTTCCTTTAATGACCGTGGCTTATCAGTGCAGGCAACCGATACTGGACTCATAAATATGTCACTCTTGGGTTTGTGGCAGCCCCTTCTGTGCCGTAAGACTGTTCCTTGCTGCTTGCTCCTCCCTTCAGCTCACTGCACATCCATGGTCCACTCAGCCCCTCGGTGCTGTTGGACTCACCATTGGCTGGTATAAATAAATCATTGATTCAAGCTATAGGTGAAAATCATTGTGAAAGGAGCACCCAGAGGAATGCAATACAAGGTCAGTGGAGCCAGCGCCTTCCGACTCCAATTAAATATTTCCTGTAAGTCGGTGCCAATTGTGCATCTTGTAAGAACATTTGAAAGCGGGAGCTTGAACTCTCCGGGACCCTCTCGCCTCGAAACCTGTTTCCTGTTTAACAAGATTTAACAAGTACAACCAAACATGCGCCATCAGCAACAAAAGTCATTGTAAAGGGCTCCAGTGTGCAAAAGTGCTGGGTTTCCTCTGGGCCCCGAGCGCCGACCGACCCCAGCAGGCACTCACAGGGGGGCTGCACACACAGTGCAGTGGTGCTGGGCCCTGGTGCCACAGGACTGGTGTAGGCTCAGCCCTTTTGCTCAGAGAGGTGGAAGGAAAGAGGAAAAAGCCTTTTCAAAAGGGGTCAAAGCTTGTTGGGTGAAAGCTTCAAGAGTTGGTCTTGGTGTCCCAGGAATTTTCTACAGAGGATGGAATAACATCTAGTCTGTGCTGTCTGCCTCTTCAGCTTAAAACACAGCTTTGCTGTGATGCAAGCTTGCTGCAAGATGCCTTGAAGGTATCATTGTAGTCAAAGTCATCACTGTGAGGCCTGGAAGAGGCTGTAGCACAGGCCAAGCTCCCTGTCCAGGCAAAAGAGATACCAAAAGCAGAGATCAGCCAAAGCCAGCTTTTGATTGTGCAATCAAATGTGGGGAGAGTGGCCATGAGAGTCCCAAAATTTAGGGAGTCCTTCTGGTTGAAAATGCAAGGGAGACACTGAAAACCTGTTCACAGTGGCCAGGCACTGAGAGCACAGTCTATTTCCCAGAGGGCTATATAGTGGTAGGAGGTATCTATAGATGTGTATGTAATATATAAAATACATATATATGTATACAGCATTCTTATATGTAAGATACATATGAATGCAGAAATGTGCTTATTTAGCTACATACATTTAAGTGTTCTACATTTCTGTGCACTGTGCATATAACTCATACTAGAAATTGTTGTACTACGCTCTATCTCTCTGTATCTCTCTCCCCGCTTCAAAAAGCCTGGGACTTGGGATGAATCCTCTGGTGCTCCTGAGATAGCAACAATAACAGTAACAGAAACAACAATTCCATCAGTTTACTGAAAACAGTAGTGGCATCCTACACCAGAAAATACATGTCCAACTAAAGTTTCCAAGTGCATAGCTCATGTCTTGCCTTTCATCTGCAATCCACTAATCTTTCCACCTGTGCCGTCCCTACAGTAGCCAACAACTAGGGCAAGGTTTGCAGGCAAAGAGAGGACATAGGTGAAAAAGAGCCAAAGAAACAAAGTAAAGTGGAGCCTAATGTGATGCAGAGATGTTGTCCTCAATGTTGCTCACATACTGAAAATATTTCAGCCATGGATGTTGAAATTAGAATAATTTTCTTTAAGAAGGTCATGAATTTGATACATAAGATTCATCTAAAAACAATTTCCTCATTGTTAGGGAGGAGGAAAAGCTTGACAATTTGATACGGGCTCCTTGTCTATGTGCTAAGTGGCCATCCTTAATTTGAAATACATCATTATGGGATATAATTCAAGTTCAAGGAGGACAGCACTTTGGTGAGAGAAGTCTCCTAGGTCTTTTCCTAGAATCCTGGGGCCATGCTTAGACATGAGCCAAATCTGCCCTCTCTGCCTGCTGCAACACATAGTGACAAAATTATGAGGCCATTTTTCAAAGGAAGGTCTGCACAAGGTCCTCACCACTCAAAGCAGAGATGTGCTGGTCTCCCTGTGTTGCAGCTGAGGAGTGGACAACCCATCAGGTCCTCTAGGTTGTTCTTCTTTCCCCTGCAATACTGCCCGTGACTCTTCACCCCCCTGCTCCAGGCAGTTCCATGCACCCTGTCCCAAGGTCAGCCTCTCTTGTGCCTGTGTCATGAGGCATCTTGCTCCATCATCCTGAACTGACTCCAAAATAATTCTTGGTGTGAAAGCAAGACATTGTATGATGCTCTGCTGGCTTCAGCGAGGCCATCCATTCCTGCTGCGTTATCACAGCTCAGGGACAGAAGTGCAACGTTTGGGATCTTGAGATCTGGCAGCTCAAGTGAGAGTTTTGGGCACTTCTCCAGCAGAGGAGCGTGCAGGAGGAAGGCAAGGCTCCTGCTTGTGAAATCTATGCAGCTTGGAGGAGACCTTATGAAGTGCCCATGGGCAAAGCAGTGGCACAGGGCAAGACTGCACTTCATCCTTAAAAGGGCTCCGATTCACAGTACAATAGACATGCTCTGGGCACCATTAAATCAGGACAGCTCCTGTAAGCTGAGGCTGAGGTGGCTCACATAGTGTTGAAAATGAAGGAAGGATCTCCCAGCCTGAGGAATCTGGTGCCTCTCTGACACTGACAGTGTACTGACAATGCAAAGGAAAGAAAACTAATGTATTTCCCTCTTACAGATGGGAAACTGAGGCAGGCTATGATCCTGTTCTCCAAAAGTGTGACTTGGATTTATATGAGGTCTCTGGAGCACAGCTGGGCATTAAAATCTGAAATTATGTCTTATATCTGTGCTCAGGAGGAGGAGGGGGGATGAGTTGACTGGCAAACATTTCCAGACAGACGGTGGAGCGGATTAGTACAAAAGAGGATGCAGATCTTGGCTGTTCAGCTGCCAGCAGAAAGGAGGGGGAGTATGGTCAGGCAGCTGGTGGAGAAACAGGTGCAGAGAAGGTTTCCTGATAGCCATGCTGTCATCCTGCTTTGAACCCTCAGCTCCTCAGTAAATCTTCCCTCTTGGAACTCTCTCATCATAGTTTCATTTCCTCGCGTTCCTAAAATAGTTCTTGATAAGCAACTTGTCATGCTGGTAAAGCCCTTTTGGTTACTTTCCTAGAAATCTATTTTCATGTTTTCTCACTGGGCTTCAGCTGCCTGCATTCCCATTCGGAAAAAAAAATATTGGTGAAAAAAAAGTACAGCCAAGGCTTAACACAAACAAGAAGGTGAAGTGTTTATGTATAGTAGCACAGCAGGACCTTGTCTGTCAACTGAATTTCCAAGCAGAGACATAAAATTTTAGTGGTGGAACTCGCACCTAACCAGAGGGACAAGGGGAGGAAAATATGAAAATTACTTTTTTTAGCATGTAAAATATCTGCAGAAAATACATACTTTTCACTTTCAGTGGCTTTTTGTGGGCATTTTGTCTTCACACTCCAGTCAGAGATGGAATAAAGAAAAGGTGGTCAAGCTGCAGTTTTCAAGGCTCAAGGGGAGCCCTTGTGCAAGGCAAATGTTCTTTCCATGCTCAGCTCAGAGACACACTGGAGTTGTGCTGGCACAGGGCTCCTGGGCAATCCCAGGTGCTGGGGAAAGAAAACTGGCAGACCAGATCTGATCTAACATGGCTAAACGACACTGTAACCAGTCCACAGCCAAACCATCCCCATCTCAAAGGAGAGTAGTGGGGAATGTCTGCTATCCCCAAACAATGAACTTTTGCCAGAACTCCTCCCTCAGCATTCTGATGCCCAAGGCGTTGTGTTGTCCTATGGCTCTCATCTGGAAAAGTTTTTGACACATATGAAAGCTTGCCTGGGGGAAAGTTGGCCATCCTGCTATGTGGGGTAGGAGTTTTCAGAGACTAATAACAATGTGGGAACCCAGGACTATTACAGGAATGGGAGAGCTGAAGGGAATAAAAAGATTCTGGGTGGGGAAGCATTCGGTTGTATGTGGTCATTTCAGGTCAACTAGCTGCCATTTCTTGGGGCAAGTGCAGAAGTCTCTGCATTAAAAACTAGAGTAAGAATATGAGAGGTGATTTTTTTGGCATGGCACCAAGAAAAAGGATAAAGAGTTTGATCTGGAATGATTGGGATGCTTTATGGTAGAAGAGTGGATGATGAGAGCATCCAGGGAAAGAGTCGGCTCCCTTCATTTGAGCTCAGACAAAAGTTTTGCAACTTCCAAGGATCAGGAAAATAGGTATCAAAACTGTTGGTTTTTCTTCTGGGCGATTCTTAGCTGATTTTGAGTGTCTAACAACAAATGAAATATCTAAGGCCAAATCTGTGTCTGTCATTAAAGAATTTATTTCCACACGATGTGCCAAGACTGTTTCATAGGGTGAGAAAGGCAGAATGAAACTTGTGCTTAAAGTGACCTGCTCACAGCAACCCTGCTTTTACATCCTCAGCAATGTGGAAAAAAGAACTGGACACCAGATGCAGGTAAGGGCTGTCTGGAGCCCTCAGAACAATTTATCCAGCCTGTCGACTGGTCCTGGTAGCTTTTTTTTTTCCTGTGAACATATTGGCACCCCAGATGGGCTATTCTGGTGTTGCAACCTGCCCACATTCTCCATTTTTTTATCAGGACTCCTTTTCCTTGGACACAGAGTTGCTAGGAAGAAGTTGCCACTTCCCCAAAGGATTAACATTTCCAATGCTGATTCCCTAACCGTTCCAGAGGCCTGCACCTTTTCTTGGAGGTGCAAGGCAAGGTCTTGTGTGTGCACACATGCAGCAAGTCTGGAGCAGCTCAGTGTCTCCAGGAAGCACAGGAGGGACTGTGCCTGGCTGTGTGGGTCTTACAGCTCACTGAGGGGAGGCAGTGCCCAGACTTCTGCTCTTACTGCAGGACAATTCAGGACTTTTCTGAATGGAGATGTGGAAAGAAATTCACAAGTTTTAACAATATTCCTAAATAGATAGGTCATCACAGTGTATCTACCCCACCAGCAAACAGCATATTTCTGTTTGATTTTCATGTATTTCTTCCCACTCAAGTCTGACACAAACAGAAAACGCTGCCCCCAGCTTTGCCCAGAGGTGACCTCTGGGCAATACAGCCTTAGAAGTACCCAAACTGCACACACCCTAAACACAGACACACATTTTTCCAGAGTCAAGAAGTCTTTTGTGTGGGTTTGCAGCAACTTACAGGCATTTGGGAGGGAATCAACCAGGAACCAACACAGTAATTCCTCTCCTGTACATCAGATGTTAACAAAGTAGGCCAGTACCCTGCTTTATGCTCTGTACTCAGACAATTGCCCTGTAAGTAGAATCCTTGCTTCCCTGGGATCCAAGAGATCCACCACAGATTGTTCTAGAAAATCACATTCGTTTGGGTTGACTACAAACTCTGGATCAAATCACTGTCTCATGTGGGTTAGTGGTAGCTTCTCGTTGTTTCTCAGAGTTTCTCTCTGAGTCTCAAAGCAGCACAAGAAGACTGCATCCCAAAATGCACGTAGGAGGAATATTTATATTGTCTTAGAATTTAAACATTTCAATATGGAGTATTTTAGCATCAATCCTGTATAATTTTCCAATTTACTGAAGATGGGTTCCCTAGTGATGTGAGGGGCTCCTTTCTGGTGCCTGAATACCATTAAGAATGTTTGTTCCCACTAGTATTAACTTTAATAATTGCAGCAAATTGATTTTAAATAGTGGATCAGGAAGGCCTGCAGAAAAGAATTACCTTTTTGTGTATATTCCACATATTAAACATGCAGAATTAAGAAAATTGAGAGTCATCAAAGCACACTTTCCAAACAGACTTGCATCATTAAAAAGACATTTGGCTTCGTAGTTCAAGGTTAAGTTTGTTCCCAGAAGATGAGGTAATTTAGTAAAATAATAAAGCTCCCATTAAACAAACCCTGTAATAGAACTGAGCCTTAGCTGCTGCAAAGGAAGGAAACTGTAACTTCTGTCAAAGCACAGAGACGAGATTAGCGTTAATAAAGCATTCCTCACAAAGCACAGTGATACTAGATGGGGGAAGGCACATCCAAATAGCTCTCATTTCCACAGCATTTCCCTTCAGATATGGGCTTTTTAATTAGCCATCGGAAAGAAAACTGAAAGTGTACTTTCTCCTTCTCGGTTTCTCCCTGACTATTAATCTCTGTGCTCAAAACAGGGCCACCGGTCCATCTTATTGTTATTAGCTAGTGGAGACGTAAGAGAGCTACATTCATAGTCCTTATCGCAGCCCAGAGCTATTTCCTTTGTGTTATGAAGAGCATTTTGATTAGTTTTGACTGTGTCTGCAGGGAAGACACAGTTTATGTTTTCCACAGCTAGAATAATTTCTAGAAATATAAAGATTTGTTCCAGCACTTGCCAGTATTTACTGGTAGGGTTTAATGATTGAAAGAGTTTCATTGTTGTGCCACAATTGTTCCTTTTTTTAACTTGTTTTCATGACTAAGTTTGAGGCAAAACATTGATAGTGGATTGTTCCTGGATTAGGTTGCTGATTTTTAATGAATGATTTGTTTGAGGAATGCAACTTTACTCCTCTGTGACTGCCCTGTCCACTGGCAGATGCATATTTGGAGAGGCACGGAGGTAATCTCTTGGGAAGGCTCTCAGAGAGACACCAAATCCTTTTTTCGCTATGCCTTGATTTCTCTTCAAGTGTTTGACCTCCTTTGAAGAGCACAGGTGATGGCAATTCTTCGGTTTTCTCTGGTGGGTCCTGTACTTTCCATCTGTCAATGAAGACAAAATATTCCTTTTCTCTTTGCAGCAGCCTAGTTTGTATAAAGTCCATTACCTGAAGACTCGCTTACTTTTCCCTTCATTTCATGAAATACTCAGTTTCATTCCAGACACTGCAGCAATGGGCCTGGGGCCACGCAGCAGTTTGAGGTGGTTGCCACTGGAAGATGCTCCCAATCCTGCTTGTGCTCTGTGCTCCCCCAGAGCCAAGCCTGTTTGGAAATTGTGCTTTGATGACTCTCAGTTTTCTTCATTCTGCATGTTTAATATACGAAATATACACAAAAAAAGTAATTATCTTCTGCAGGGAGAGCCATGCACAGCACTGTGCTGGGCAGGAGCTGCTCTGCCCATTTCCCACACACAGCCTGGGGTACATGCACAGGCAGATGAGCAGTCACAGCACTTTTGCTTTCCAAGAAGAAAAGCTCCCTGATAAATCTGGTCATAGCAATCCAGGATGATGCAGCTCTGTGGTTCCCTGTGGCTTCTTACCACATGGAGAGGAAAGGAAAGAGTAATGTTCTCCTTTCCCTCTGCAGAAAGGTGAGGTGGCTGGGCTGACAAGCCCCAGGCAAGAGCCATGACAGCACTCAAAAGAAAATTCGCAGCAAACACAGCTGCTTGCTTGTTTCTAAAGTCTCACCAATGGGAGACAAAAATAAAAATTACAGTGCTTCCCAGGTGTGCAGGTTTTGCTTGAGGGAATTGTTGGGAAATGTAACCCACTTTTGAGTATAACAGGAGTAACACACGCTTACACTTTCCTTCTTGAGGTTGCTAATTTTGCATGACTACTTCAGCTGAGGAAACCAGATTTTTAAAAATCAAGTGCTGGCAAAGTTCCTGTTGACTCAAGGAAACTCAGAACTGCATTCTTCTTTGGTTTATCCTTTGTTTCACTCACAAACCTAAGCAAGCATAAGGTTTAGGAGTGCTAATTTGGATCATTAAAAGTCCCTAAATAATTTAATGCTGACCTCTATTGTTTTGTATGTGGAAAATTAAAAAAAAAACAAAACAAAACCAAAAAACCACAAAAAAACCCCCAAAAAGCAACACCAAGGTAGCAATGAGAAATGGTCCCCTGATTCATGGATTCCTGTAACTTCACACATTTCCTACTCTGACAGACTAGGAATATAGCTCCAGATGAAGGATCAGGGTACACTTCACCGTGAATTTGTTTTCTGCCACTGTTTTTAAGCTATCCAAGTGCTTTTACTCTCTGAAGTTGCAACTACCCTAAACCAGACAGGTCAGTTTTGCCCGCCTTGGCTAATGCATAGCAGACCCAGATTTACTCTCTTAGTTGAGCCATTGCAACATCTCACAGGAGCATCAGAGAGGAAACATTCTGCACCTCAGGGCTGTGTAGGCAAATGTCAGCACCCAGGAACTCAGACACTGGGTGCCTGAAGCACCCTGATTCTCTTTGCCTCCCTGTATCTTCAGTCTCGGGCAAGAGCAATGTTCCTCCTGTTGGGACACTTAGATACAGCGAGCTAACTCTGTATTTATGGAAGATCTGGAGCAGATTCCTCCAACTCTTACAGCATGTGCCTCAGAAGAGTCTTTGTCTACTGCAGAAATCTCCCTGCACCCTACAATCAAGGGAGCAATAAAAAAGGTATCTAAAAAATGTGGCAACAGTGCACAGTCGGCAGCGCTTGAAATCAAAACAAGGTCTTCAGGGAGCAAAACAAGCTTCCCACTCTGGAAAAATTCCTGATCCCTAGTTTCCCAAAATGCCATGGTAAAGCATAATTGTCATGGCTCTTCCTATCTCTATCACGTACCATTGAAATCGCCTGAATTAAGTTGTTATTTGTAGTGTTTTGCTCATCCAAAGCCCCTGTCAATGAAACCGCTTAATTGCCTCGTTTGGGATATTATACAATTGGCTTTTCTGTTGCAGTTTTCCTTGTCAAGGCGATAATCTTGTGATTCACTGTCACGAGGGAGGCTTCTCTTTCCTGCCAGCCATAAGTGTAATCCTCTCACTCCTGAGTCCGTGCTTGCTCCTGCAGATAGGAAGACACCTCCTGACTTTGTTGGTACCTTCAGGAACACACCAGAAATTATTGTATTCAAATGAGGATAGTGAGGTAAGGCCCATAAGAGAAGCTGTGGGATGGAGGTAATGGTAGATAAAATTTCTTATGCAGTTCATTATTATTATTGAATAATTTATTGGATAACTACTTGGGACATATTGCTACTGCTTCATATCAAGCAGAGAGTTGCCTGTGGAATCATTCATAAATTCAAGCCTTCCCAGAGGCTATCCCAGGCTTGAGCCATTCTGCCACAAAATCTAATTGATAAGCCCTGTTCACAAGTGTGAAGTTGCATCCATCCCTCTCATTTAGTGCAAAGTAGGTCTTTAAGCTCTGTGAATGTAAAAAGTGTCTTCCTGAATGAGGGCTGGAATGAACAAGCTCCCTTAAAATCCTGAAAATTAGTCGTTAAGCTGATTCCATTATTTAGATTCTCTGTCCACAAGAGCAGTGCAAAAATTCAGGAGCTTGCTTCAGTTAATGCTGGAGGGGTTTAGATTCCAAGGTTTTTAACGATAATAACCAGCCTTTTTGCAGGAGGTTTCTGTAAGTGCCTGCTGCTGGCAGCTCTCAGGGATGGGATGTGAGGTGAGGGAGGTCTTTGAGGGTGCAGTGCAGCGTTTCTCTTCCTATTGCAGATTTTTCGGGTCTCCCTTTCTCCATGCTCTACTCTCTTTCTCTTTTTACCTTCTTTCCTTCTGGCTCCTCTCCTCCTCCCCAGTCACTGAGGCTGTGTAGCACCTCCCCCCAGTCCATACGGAGAACAAAATATAAGGTTATAAGTATCTAGCAAAGGATGTTCAGGTGGGCAGTCAAACTGAAACACAGCTTTTGAAGGAGATGTGCTGCTTTGGTTTGTACTGAATTCTGTGGCAGATCATGAAGGCTGCTCCATCATAGCTGCCTCCCCATGGCCAGGCAGCTCCAGCAAGCCAATGGGAGTGGTAGTTTTACTTGTGAACCTACAAAAGCAGCCTTCATCTCTTGGTCTATCAAAGTTTGCTGCCTTTGCCAGCTACCAGAGCTTATTCTGCTGCATACCTATTAAAAAGAAGTCCAGAATTTATTTTTTTTTATGGGGTTGACCCAAGCTTGGGTCCAAGAACCAACTTGACAAGAGGTGTGTGATCCACACCCACCTCAGTGGTGATGGAACAGAGCCCAGCAAAGCTCTGCAGGGTGCAGATGAAACATTCCCTGGCTCAGGGTGAGACAAAAAGGTGATAAACAGCAGCACCTGGGGAATATTCCCCTTCCCACCTACTGCCACCACCTTCTCTCTCTCTCTCTCAAAAACACAAATAAGCAAACTCAATTTACATTTTCATAGCTGGGAGTGATTGCTAAATTAATGAGCACTGCTATTTATATCTAAATAATCACAGTCCTAAACAACTGCTTGGAGGCACAAGTATGGAAGGTAAGATTCTGGGCTATGATTTGATGGGTTTCAGGCAGCACTTGTCATCTGAAGGAGGAAAATACATCCCAACTACAAAAAAAAAAAAACAAAAAAGCCCAAACCAAAACAAAAAAAACCCCTTTACAATATTTCAGACAATCTGAGGGAAACTGGAATAATAAAGTTGTGTGAGCTGTGTATACAGACTTGGCTTGCTTACCAGATTATGCTGGCCTTTACATTATTCAGAGGAAATACTTTTGCTAAGCAGCTTCCTTTAACCATCTTAGTTGCCACAACCCTGCTAGGCACTTCAGCATTAAGCTGTCCTGCCCAGATGCACAGGGGCACTGGGCAGATGCACTGAACTCAGCACCGTTCCCAGAGTGTATGAAGAGCCCTTGCAAGCCAGCTCTGTCCTCACTGCCTTTGGCTTAGTTTCTGCAAAGTGAATCTCTTGGCTTAGTGCAGAGCTTGTGAGGCCACTTAAATCTCTCTGACCCCTTAATGAAGTTTTTAAAAGGGCTTCATAAATCTTCATCACTAAGAATTGCTTAAAGCCCTGCAGGGTTTCTCTTAGTGGCATTAACCACTAAAACAACTAGACAGGCTCAGGTCTATTTATTGCATTCATCTTCATTATTCCATGGGTTTTTATAGTCTTTTACCCCTTTATAGTCTTTTACATAAGCTGCAAACGAGAAAGAGAGCTCAGGAGTGGGAGCTCTGAGTCAACACTGCCTGTCTGGCAGCTTGTAGCCATCCACTGTGACTACATCTCATCAGTCCTCTTCTTGGGAATGTTTTCTGTGCAGGCAGCAACTGTATGTTGGTCATTTATCCTTCCTTATTTAAATCACTGTGTTGTTCCTCATTAGGGAAAGAACCACTTTTTTGCCTTTCCTGTGAAAACTTACCTCAGGTCACAGCCTGACAGCTTCAAAATGGATTAGTTACCTGCCTGCCCTTCAATTTTCTTTTTTTCCTTGGAATTTTGGCTGACTTTGTTAATGGCTTTTTATGAGTACCATGAGTATTCCCTGAAATAACTTCCAGCTTGATGGATATGTGAAGATTGCTAGGAAAGTACGATTTAAAAAAAAATTTTAACGTATCATATATTGTGCTCTCCACAGTGAGTGTGTAAATTCTATATACTCTGTACAGGATGTTTGATCCTTCATCTCTGCAAAGTAAGGACAGAAGAGTCAAGATTGAAGTTCAAAGACAAGCAGAAAAATACTCCAGTGCAGGTAAAGTCATTGAAACCAGTGAGAGACTTTGAAGAAATGGTGTCAAGGCTAATTCTGCAGACAATGAAGGACTAAGGCTCTGCTGAGCTTTCGAAGGATTGGAGATCCTTGTGGTCCAACATGGTCCAGCCAAGCTTGGGCTGCCCCATTCCATCACGAAATCATACTTTTGTGAGCTAGATGATTTTCAAGGTTGCCTTTTCTGTTGGCATTTGTTTATGCCATCAAGGTACAGTAGAGTGCCGTGGAAGTGCTACTTTAGAGCCATTGTGATGTTATTTTATTTTGTTTTAAATTTACTTTAATTACAAGAAGGTCTCAGGGACTCAGCCTCAGGGAGGACTGAAACAGTGTGCATGGAGCAGAAGAGAGGCTTTATGCTTGTGAAGGCCAACAAGATCTTGACACTGAAGTGCTAAATCTGCCAGAAGTGCTGATTAGGAGCATGTAGGTTCCTAGTCTGGTCCAAGATTGGAAGAAAAAGTGATGTGTGATGAACATGGGGGAGGCTCAAAACTCAGATTGTGATGTGTGAATTGAGTTACTGGAGGTGTTAAAGGAGAGCTCCAGGCTCAGCTGAATCGGTATTTCTTCCACTGAGGTTAGTGTGCTCTAGGTGATGTCATGCTGTGATGTTTTCACACATGAGCCAGTCAGATAATTGTTTTTAGTGTATAGTGTGGGATAGGTTATGTGATGCAGTGCTATCTGCTCTAGAAGGCAGTGGTCAATGCTGTACTAGGGGCACTCTTTTACTCTAACAGGGTTATGATTAGATATTATCTCATTTCCTGGTAGCTTAAAGGCTATTCGAGGTCACCCAAATGCTTACTTACATAGCTGTTAACAAAAATTCAAATTAGGTCATAGCTTTCAAGTCCTCAAAAGACCAAAATCACAGGCAGGGGAGAGAAGTCAAACTGGCCACCATAGCCTGAGTTCTGTAAAATGTCAGGAAGTTGGAGAGATAAGAAAGAAGGTTTCAGCAAGTGACTCATGGCCTGTGCTTTAAGAAAAGATGGAAGAATCCTAAATCGTGGCCCAAATGACCTGACAGTTTTACTCAGTCCTGGGTCCCATACACAGCTTGATTCTTTGCATGTAAGCCAGACATTAAAGGCTGTGAGCAGAGACCTGAGAGGGTGGATGAGTAGGTGGCCACTGTCCTATGGCCAAGTCATTGTCACTGACAACATGCCTGCTCCTAACCCTGTCCATTTAAGCCTCCCACTGCCTGAGAGTTAGCTCTCTAAATGTCTTTAGGGATATCAGCCTTGGAATTCAGCTGGGGCTTCGCACACACTGTGTTTTTTCGGTGATATGGCTCACTGATATAAATGAGATTTACCCTACCAGGCTGGGGTAAGAAAGTGACACTGGACCAGCTCTCCTGTACTAGACATGCTCTGTGGCTGTGAAAACACTCACCAAAGGCAAAGTTTAAGTTCATCCAGTGAACTATCACACCATAGTCCCATGATACACTGCCTTTGCCAGCTAAGCTGCTGCAGCCAGCTCCTGCCCCAGATGCTTGTTCCCACCTCTGGCCTGCAGTTTGTCACCTCCTCAGCTGTGCCAAAACAGCTGCGTGTAGAGCAGTGCTTGAATCAGCGCACTGAAGTGATGGAAGTTAAAAATAAACGCTTTGTGGGAGGAGCAGAGGAAGAGCTATTTTTAAGTGTAATCACTTCAATGGTCTTTCTTCCAGTGTGGTCCCACAAGGAATTTCATTAATACAACTGGGAGAAGGCAGTGGATTGCTGTGCTGGCACTGGAGTGACTCCTCCAGGCAGAAGAGCCCCTCCTAGAAGGGGAAAAGGATTTCTGGACCCAGGATTGCAGCAGGGCCAGTGTGCTGCAGAATTGTACCTTCCAATATGCAGAATTATGGCTTCCCTACTGGAGTCAAAACTTGACTCAGGTGTCCCTGGCTCTCCATTAGCTATTCTGCCTCCTAGATTCTCATAACATTCATTAAAAAAATATTGAAAGCCAGCCAGCATTACCATTAATAAAAACAAATAGAGAAACTGAGGTTTTTTCCTGTTTTATAAACAAATACTCCTTGTAATCATTCTGAATACTAGCCTCCTCCACAATTTACTGTGGTATGGTTAGATATCACCTGTTAAAATATATTCAAATGCAAAATGCACAGTAAATTGAGAATAAAAACATGAGAAGAGATGCAAAAGTAGGTTTTATTTAATAAAGTTTCTTATGTGATCAAAAAAGGGAATATTCATACATTCCTTAAAAAGCATTAAAAGTTTAAGGAAAAACATCTGTAAAGAGTTCGAACAGTTGCACTGCAGCTACAACTTGAAAATTCACATAATAATTCAGTAACTTACTTTTGTTTTGGGTTTGGTCATTTCTGTGCTTAGATGAGCTTCTCTGAGAATGAGTGACATGTGCAAAGCCTTGGAGATGTCTTGTGTTCAGGCACCTCAGTGATTCATTTCTGTTTGAACATGAAACACCTTCACTTGCATTCTAATGTTCCTGATGCATTTCTGCAGGAGCTTTGTACCAGTTACACATGTGAAATACGAGTAGAATTCAAACTGCTGTCACCTTTTGAAATAAAAAATAATTGCACTTCCTTTTGTGTGTCATTAACATTATTAAAATTTTTCTGTGATAGGGACTGAGTGCCAAAGCACTTCTCAGGAAAAATGGGGCAGTAGTTTAATTTCCATCACACAAGAAAATGAAGTAGTACCCTGAATCCCACATCGAGGCATCCTTCCTTTGGGACTCACGATCTATGTTCTGGATCACATCAGTTCCTGAATGCTTGGGTGTACAGGCAGGATTTAAATTTAAATTCCTAGACTCTGAGTATGTTTAGTATGTCCTTCAATTCTCTTCTAATAAATAGAACCAAGGGCATAGTGAGTCAGTTTTGTAATTAGATTATATAATTGTCTCATGAACTCTGTACAAATTACCTCTTCTCTGTATTGTTTTTGCAGTGTATTGTTTTTCTTGAATAATATGGCACATATCCAGTATATATTGCAGTCAATAAAGTACCCCAGTTTATAGTTTGGTGGACCACAAATGAATAGCAGACATCAACAAAAATAATTAAGTCATTGCCCCTTTTAGTACCGTCAGTACTCTTAATTTAGACCACCAAATTTATTTTTAATTATTAACATGCTTCCTTAAAAGCATCTTTTTACATTTTTTTATTGCCAAGAGGTAACCACAGATGAACCATATTGCTCAGGTTTCAACAAATTTGTGATTCTAAGGTTGACATTAGCCTGTAATGATGTAAAGGAAATTGCATTTTATTGCATTTTAATTAAACAGGTCAACTTGAGCAGGCCTTTCTCCAGCAAAATTCCCATCAGAGTTTAGTCCTTCATCACTAGATTTTATTTACTTCTTGAGCTTTGCACAGCAGGCTTTTGCCTTCTAAAGAGAGAACTGATAAAATAATTTAATCCATTAAACAGTGTATTTTTGAATACACATGTAAGAAGTGCTGTTTTGGGTCCATACTCACATTCAGCGTTCAATCAAGGTCCTCCAGGTTTGTTCCTGTTCACTTGGTCCAACCCCATTAAATTCAGGGGGTCTCCTTTTCCAGCTGTAAAGTTTGCTTTCCCTTTCTCTCCATAGGCTCAACCTAGTCAGCTCTATGCTCCACAAGTCCAGATGCTGAGCAACAGTTAACTTATTTCAGTACAGAATATTTTCAATCTTCTGATAGCTACAGCTCACAATAATCAGTTTCTCCTCTCTGCACTTATTAGAGGAATTACTTGTGAAAGATATGTCACCTTCTGGACCTCAGAGGTACACGTAGTTCCAAGCAGGCACAAGGAAAATACATCACATTTTTTCCACTTCTTGCAAGCAGAAATAAAGTAAATTTGTTTGGAAAACTCCTGCTAAAGGAAATGTTATTCAACAATTCTGTTGAAGCTATTAACACCAAAACCAAATGAATTTGAAAACTTAGCACAGGTCACAGACACATTTTGTGATTTGAGTAGTAACTATTCTCCTAGGGAGTAGGAATGAAAATAAGAGTGTGGCATAAATTCTGGTTTCAGGCTGAATTACACCCCTCTCTAATTCCATGAGTGAAATATATTGGAGCATATTCACGTGAGCCCCTACCTTTAAAATAAAAAAGTTTAAAACCTTCAACCAGGCAGCAGTTTCAACTAGTTCAGGAGTTGTTGCTTTCTCTGTGCCCTCCTGATCAAGGAGAAAACAAGAGGTTTTGCTGTAGAGTCTGGTGGCTGAGAAAGGATGAGGTGCTGAGGTTTTGGCTTCTGGTCCAGGCGTGACAGACCTTTCCTACCACTCAAGATGTGAGCCTGTAACCAAACTGAAAGAGAAAAAAAAAAATACAAAGCACTTTTTCTGCTCTATGGAGATGAACCTTGTTGCACATTTGATTCCAAGTTGATTTTCTTTAAAGGGTTAAATACTTCTAAAACAGAAAAAAAATCTTAATTTTGGATAAAAGGAATTGTTTTGATTGATACAAAGATTTTTGGAGGGAAAGAGTTTAGCTTAGCGTAGGAGCCGAAACACTTTGATTTGAGTAGTGGAAGGTAAAGCTGTGTCCCTACAGCCCAGCTGGTGGTCTGTGGGGAGTGGCACTGCATAGGGTGTCACCTATGGGGCTTTTGGGGGAAAGCTGAAAATAGCCAGGGAAAAGCCCTCCAGCCAGCTAAGCACTGCTGAGTTTTCACCTCCCAACACTCCTAGGCTCTGACAGCCCCACCTCTGTTGGATTTATTTGTGACGCCATGAGACGCCACTGATGTCAGTGCTTGTGGTTGTCCTTTCTTCTGAGGTCACTGCCCCCCAGAATTAAGGGCAATGTAAGTTTATAAGGGTGTGCTGGCCATGGAGCTGGATCTGCCATCTTCAGTGTCCAATGGCATGGCATCTGTGTCAGAAAGAGGTGCTGATAAACCTGATAGAGCCTGATATAAATAACAGAGAGCACCTACACTACCTTTACTTTAAGTTAGTTACAGGATCTATGAGGATCTATGATAGCTGCTGAGTTAGTGCTGATTAGGTTTTTTTGGGACCAGCAGCTTCCAAGCTGTGATAGCAGAAAACTCTGCATTAGCTGACCAAATATTCATCTGAAGTTTGAATAAGAATCTGCTTAAAGCCAGTTTAGTGAAGTTGAAACCATGACTTGAAGGGCCAAGTAGAAGTTCTTGCTGGTAACCTCAGAAGTGATCCTCTGGCAAGGTTTATTTCTGCAAGAGGCATTTCCATGGAGATCTGTGGCACTGGCTCTTCATGTTTAAGTCATCGTTAACAAGGACAAATTTCAGCTGAATGAGTAGCCATAGACCTTTTTAGGATCTGGATAAATGAACAGTGACACAGAAGCAGGGCTTCTTTGTAAGCCCTGTTTCACACATCCTATCAGAAAAAAACAACCTACATTAATGTTACAATGAAAATGTGCTGCTGCAAAGCAAATAATAGATGTAAATTCATACTAAAACTGTGTTGTTGGGGTTTTTTAGATTATTATTTCAGAGGTGAAAATTAAAGTTGTGTGCTGCAAAACTTATGTTTTATTGTCATTGGCAAATGCTAAATGCATCATCCAGATATCATTCTGGTTACTGATGGATGTTACCAGCAACTCTCTGAAGTTATCTTGTAACACTGTTGCCTAGTCTTTTCTTCAGTTTATTGAATGTACATAGGTCCATTTTTTTTAACCCTTAGGAACAGTAGTCACTCTATACATCACTTTGATTTACTCTGAGGATTGCTTACTTCAGAAAAAGGCTGCTAACTCTATCCATATTAAGAATACGAAAAAAAAACGAAACAAAAAACAACTCGAATCTCAGTAACACTAGGATTACTTCTATCTCCTTTCTTACTGTGTTCCATCTTTAATACTAAAATTATTTTGTCCATCAAGAAAGACAAATCAAGATATTATCTTGTTTAAAAAATGTAAGAAATTGCAGCAAGAAAGAACTGGACTACGCTACTTCTTGCTCATCTAATTGGAATTAAAAGAAAGTCGTTTGACTCTTTAAAGTTCAGTCATCTGTGACCTCTTAAAATTAATCAATAACAGCAGGGGAACAGTATATTATAGCCACCTAGTTTTGAGACGATCGGCTTTTTAAATTGTTCTTTTTCCTGTTTGCAGATATTGATGTCCTTTACTATTGAATTATAAATTCAACGTGAGCAGCAATAACAGATGCATAAACCCAACCTTTTCCTAAAGTAATCGAAAAGTGCGGATTATTTGCACACCCGCTTTGGTCGTGGAGGCTTGGGCGAAATGGATAAACACTGGCAGTGATTACATGAACGAAATGGAAATTGCGGTATTCCCACGACAAACGTATATATTTATACTTCTAACTGCAAATAGAGGGCTGTGTCGGCGAAGCCATTAACACCGAGGGTAAGAAAAGAAAAAGGGAATGAAGGCGTCGCCTCGCCGGAGGTGAATTAGCAGCATCGCTTATCTTCGGGCCGATGGGGATGGGACCCGCCCCGCCGAGACCTGCCTCCGCACCTCCGACACCTCCATCGATCAAAAGGAGGGAGAAGCCCGCGTGTGCGGGGATGACAGGCAATGCCAAGGGGGTACACGCATTTTGTCTGTCCGGGGGGCCCCACAAGTCTCGTTGGAAACCTCTCCCCATCTCCTCATCCTACCCTCCCGTGGCATGCTAGCTCATACCTTCCCGAGGCAGGAGCCATTCACTTACTTTTGATAGCAACGAGGAACAAGGTTATTAATAGGCTATCTAATTACCCCGAGCTGCTAACTCTTAAATCTCTCATTCTGTGATGTGGTTGTTTTGATTTGATTTTCCAATCTAGTAGCGCTTGCATGTACAGAACTGGTCAGACTCGCTCTGGAAGATATTATTTTAACGTTTAAAAATCTACTTTCATTCCAAGCAGGAACAAAGTCCCCAAACTTTGACATTTCACACGAAAGAAGCAAGTTAAAACATTATTAGTGAGGATAGAGGGAAGCGGTTTGCTTAGCTAAGATTACGAATGTCATTGCTTGAGGGTTTATTATGATTATTATTCGCACGTGTTCTCAGACATTTCGGTCAAGCAGGTAAATGGCGAGGAAAGTCGTTTCAAAAGGGAAGGCGAGAGGTTGCCACGATGCCAAGAGAAACGGAGCGGCCCCGCCGGACGCGCGTGAAACGGAGCTACTCCGGAAAAATGCTTCCAAGAGAACGTATTCATTTTGATCTGTGGAAACCATTTCACTGGAAGACTGTGATCTGTTCTGATGGTTTATTTTATTTCCTGGACAGAGAAATAAGAAGGCAACTTATGTGGGAGCTTTCTCGGCAGGTTTCGATGCACGCATAAACCCATATTTCCTTCACTGTGTGCGGCAGTGGCGACAACAGTCCCAGAGAATAGTCGGTGATGTTTTTCGTTGGGTTGTTTTTTGTTAGTGTTTTGTTTAGTTTAGTTTTGTTGGAGTTCTTTTGGGAGGGGTGGGTTTAAGTGAGAAGGAATTAACTCTCTGTGCTGCCGGCTTGGGGGCGGAGGCAGAATAGGTAATTGCAGGTCGGATTTGATATTGCCTAACATCCGCGATAGGGAACGAGGGGGGATGAGGAGAAGCCCGACACTAAAGTGCTGGGGAGGAAAAGTGTGGCTCCGCCGTGCCCCGCGTCCCGCCGTTCCCGTCTCTCTCTCACAACGACCTCTCGCAGCAAGAAACTTTTCCCCGGGTTTTCCGGCCAGACCCAGCAGAAGAGAGCCCTGAAAGCCTTCCCCAACACCCAGACAGGAACGGACAGTGATCCCCCACGGCTCCGGCCCGGGAGAAGCGGCGGCGGGAAGGGCTCTGGGCTCCCACCGCTGCCGCGGGCGGCGGCTACCCCTCCCGGCTCCCCTCGACGGGGCGGCAGGGAACCAGGGTGGGGGCCTTGCCTTCTGGCCTTGTTGCCTCTAAACGGGTTCTTTCACTTTGTGTGAAAGCCGATTCGCACACAGAGTTGAGGTACTTGATTTATCTACCGTTGTGCGCAGAAAGGGGTACGGCAGTCAGAAATAATACAGAATATTCGACACCCCAAGCAGTAAGTGGAACACAGCCCCACCGCTTTGGAGCAAGGACATTGAGGTGCCCATTGATAAAAGGGTCAGAATTAGGCCATTTCAGTCATCGATTCTGAAAACCTCTAAAACCGCCGAGGAGCAATAAAAGTAATCTTTAACTCATTTTCAAAATCCCTGTGTATGTGCTGGAAAAAGACAAAAGGTGTATGCGCCTGTCGGACAGAAACAGCTAAACCGTGTTTTTTAGGGTGCTGCGTGGGTCCCGGCTGCCTCCTGGTTACCCCGAGGACTGGCGGGCATCGCCTTCATCCTGCGCGCCCCACCGGGGATCGGCGTGCGGGTACCGCGGAGCGCCGGCTCTGGGAGTCAGGTTACGCGGCAACAGGAGCCTCCGCACGTTTTGTTGATTTTTTTTTTTTTTTTTAAGGCTGAAATCATTAACCAGCCGTACCTCAGAGACTGGAGGGAAGGCAAATAAAAAGAAGCTGCAGATCATTATTAAAAAAAAAAAAAAAAAAGACCACAACAAAAAAAACCCCAACCATACAGAAACCACACACTTGGGCACATATTGCATAAATGTCTGTGTGGGCTCTCTGCTGCCTGATGCTTATTTGAGCGTCAAGTGTTGAAAGACACCATGGAAATCACCCAAAAGCACGCGGCAGCAGGTCACCAGTGACCGGATGGCCGATGATTGCAGCGGGGAATATCCTTCTGCCCCCCTCCCCGCTCCCGGGCACGGCTTCAGCCTGTGGGGGAGCCGAGCTGCCAGGAGGGAGCGGGCAAGGTTCTGCGAGCCGGGTCAGGGTGTCCTGCTCCACGGGGCCCGGAGCCTGCTGTCCGAGACCAGCGAGGGCGGCTGGAGCTGAAGCCCGGCCTCTGAGCACCCGGCAGTCCTTCGTTAGGATCTTCGAGAAAAGAAAAAATAATCCCTCCTCATCATTGATAGTTTGGGGGTCCGTCCTCACCATGGGGCACATCCGATCTATCGCAAAGGGCACGTTCACCGTGCCCGCCCCTGCCCGTGAAGCGGTGTGTAGAGGACCTTGCTGCTTTGGGGGCCAGTCTGGCTAACCACTATCCTTAGCTCCCCAGGCTGTCCCACCCAGCCCGAGACGGAGGTGATGGGTGGTGTCAAAGGCTCCTATCCCTCTGAAATCCATCTCTTCCCCGGCAGAGGCGGATTGCTCTGCCGCTTCGGCCGCTGCTCCAGCCGCGGGGGCTTGAGCCGTGCGCGGCCGGCAGCGGGAAGCGCGGGGCCAGCCGGCAGCTCCCGCTGGGCTGAGCGCTCCCCAGAGCCGCCGGTGCCCCGATCGATATGCCCGCTTCAATGTCACAGCCGCTGGGCAATGGAAACATTCCATATCGTGGGGTGGCCTTGATAAAAGTATATTTTAAGTAGCGTGGATAAGGCGAAGGGGAGAAGAGAGGGGGAGAGGTGCCGGCGCGTCGCCCGTAATAACCGCTGAGCTTATCAGCCCGGCCTAAACTCCCCAGCAGTTTCTAAAGTACATTAAGTTACATAAACACGTCTCGGAAAAGAATACACTCCAGCCTGCGATAGTCACCAAAGTGACCCCTCGCACCCGAACCCGCCGGGCCCCCGGGGACGCAGCGCCACGGGAGCATTGTGGCCCGGCCCGGCCTGGCGGGCGATGCCCGCTGCTCCCGGGACTGTCCGGGCCGAGGCGCAGCTAGGGTGAGGCCGGACCGAGCCTTCCCCTCCTCCCTAGAGCACCCCTGGTAAGGGATCACGTTTGCGGAGACCCGAGAGTGGGGGAAGGAGCAATAGCTCTGCGCTTGCACACGGCTTACCCCCAACCCTTTTTTGGGAGGTTGAAGTGCCCGCGAGGGAATTTGCCTTAATTGGATACGAAACTTTTTTCCCCCCAATCTGCCTTCTTCCCTCTTTGGCCACAACGACCAGGAGCGGTGGTCACCTCGCTGGCACCGGTCTTCCCGCAGCCGAGCACCCTCCTGCCCTCAAAAATATCCCTGCACATGCACCCCCGGGTACCTAACCCAGGCATGGTGCAGGAGATACCTGAGAGCCTCCCGGAGTCCCGGGGTGAAAGTTACGTCAGCAGAGCGGGATTTGGGAAAGGAGTGACGTAATGAAGAGTTAGGAGTCCATGATTTGAGCGGTTCGACAGCAAACCCGAAACGAAAAGGAGTGGAGAGGAAAGGGGTGACTGGGAATGGTTTCCCACGCTGGTCTCAATCTAAGCCGGGTTTTCTTATCTGGTTTATCGGAGGAAATAAAATGAAACTTGTAGCCCGGTTATAACGTAAACAGGCTAATCGGCAGGGAAAAAAAACAAGGCGCCTGAGCGTAGAACACAGGTCACTTTGGAGCCAGGGAAAGAGGCGCCCGCCAGGCCAACGCGGCTGTTCTTCTCAGCCATCCTCACCTTTCGGGCAGGCACTCTTCTGGCCCGGGCGGGTCCCCACCACCCCCTCCCAGCGAGTAAAACCCGTCTCTTGGAAAAAAAAAAAGTCACGATATTTTTCGCTTTATATCCATCTTTACACGTGTTTGAAGTACCTTCGTGTTTAACTGGAGAAGGGGCATCCAAAAGACTGAAAGAAAACGAGGGGTTTAAAACTCGGCGCTTTTCAGCACAGAAATTTGTAGTGGCAGCACCCAAGCTGGGGAGAAGCGGCGTGGGCATCGACTCTCGCAGCTTCCACCGCTCGTCTCACATTTGCGGGTAAAAACCACGGCAAAAATATTTTGCGTTTCAAGCTAGAATCGGGAGACGAGACGGGCAGAAAACAAATCACTGCCCTTTCTTGCAAAAGCTTACTGTCTATTTAATATTGTATTCACTAAAATACATCTAAAAGTAAAAAGGAAAAAAGTCACTTCAGCCTGGCAGGGTTATCGATATTATTTAACGACATTATTTAGAGACAACTGACAAGAAAGAAGTATCACCTTTAATCATACAATTTAATAAAGGAACGGTTTCTCGGGAAAGTGATTGTTTTCCGATCAAACCCCTGCCGCGCTATACCACAAAAATTAACGCGCACAATAAATTTCCAAGTCACCATCAGTTCACCCACGCCGGCAGAGCGGATCGCTACAGCCAGTGTTTTTACCGTACCCCCAGCACTGCAAATTCTTCACCTCCCGTTCACCTCGCCTGGAAAGACCGAAAGAAAAGCCGTGCCTACCCCAGGAGCGACAGCACCGTGCATCAGCAGGTTTGGGCTCGGTTTCTGTCGAGAGGGCTCATGCCTGCCGGTTGCCGAGAGCCCGGCTCTGCTCTAGTCCAGCCCTTTGCCGCAGATGACTTTCTGTACAAACTGATGATGACAGATATCCAGCTGATAACCTCTGGTGAACGAAGTTATTTTAATTTCCAGTCACTTTCCTGCTAAGTACCATATCAGTTTGTACACAGCTGAGATAAGAGGGTTGAGGAGCGGGGGGGTAATAAGAAAGAAACGGAGGAAAAATGCCTCCCGCCAGCTGTTGGGATGGACACATCCCACAACTTGCTTTGGCTTCACCTGATGGTTGGGGCAACTCAAGGAGGAGCCACATTTTTTCATCTCGGATAGCTCGGATTTTGACCAGCAAAAACGAAGGAGATTTGAGGGAAGGACACGTTCTCCTGGTTGCTTAGGGCGAAAGCCAGGCACACATCCCCCCCAGGGCCGCTCCCCGGGGATATTCGTTGACATGCCGGGAGGCGCGGAGGAAAAAAAAAAACCCAAAACCTTACAAAAGTTGAATAATCACCATTAAAAAAGATTTTATCCGAGAAGGAGGGAAGAGTGTGTATTATTTCTGAGTTAAAACAATTTTTTTTAAAAAGAAGAAAAAAGGCTGGGGCATCTGACAGAGCCAGCCCTCTCTGCTCGCTCCCGCTCCCCGAGCAGGGGTCTGTCTCCTCTTGGCTGCTGGCGCCCCGAGGTGCCCCCCCTCCCCCGCCCCCGGGGCTGCGGCGGCCCGGCTGGCCCCGGGACTGGCACCCCTGCGGAGCCCCGTGTTTGTTTAGGGCTGGCCGAGCCCAATCAGGGCCGGCTGCCTGCAGTTTTCCGGCAGGGCTGCGAGAGGCGCCTCCTCTCTCCTTTTTATACATGAGCCGCCGGCCGCCGCCGCCGGAGTCGCCGCCGCCACTCGCCCCCGCCGCACTGGATTTACCGCCCGCCGCGGCCCCGCGCCCCGGCCCCATGCGGGACACCGGCATCAGGTTTGGCCCCTCTCTTTCCTTGCCTCGCCGCGGTTTCGCTTGTTCTTTCTCGGTCTTCTGCCGCTGCCTCTCTGTCCTCGGGCGCTCCGAGGGGAGCGCGGCGGCGGCGGCTGCCCCTGGCTGGGGGAGCCCGAGGGAGACTGTGTGGGCAAACATCCGATGCCGGTGCCTGGAGCTCTTATCTGCCGGAGCCTTATCTCCCAGTTATCTCGCAGGAGGGAGAGACGTATTTGGTGCCTATCTGCGAGGGGGCTCTGTGTGTGTGTCCTGTATTCTTGTGCCTGTGGTTATCTGGAGAGCCCCGAGGTGGGCTGAGAACGGAGAGCCTCGCCTTCTCTTGCTGTCACTTCTCTGTGTCCCCTTTCGCTTTCTGCCCGTTCTCCCAGGGGCTGGGCACCAGGCTCTCTGTGTCTGTCTGTCCGGCTTTCATCATGCTGCCAGCTCCGAATTGACACCGCTGGGCTCGGGACGGGTGTCACTCCCGCAAGGTGTGTTGGGGCTCGGGGCAAGCCCCCAGACAGGGCTGTCCGCTGGATCCAGCCGCTACGGCAGGCACATCCCGCCCGGCCTGGGTCCGTGTCCCGCCGCCGCCGCCCACACTTCGGGCCAGGCCCGCGCGCATCTCCCGTCTCCCGGGTGCCTTTCACTCCTCCTTCTCCTCCTTTCCGTGACCTTGGGCTGGAAATAGGCAAACAAGCGAGGCGATGCGCGGAAGAGCTAACATCGCTCTCCGGCGAAGTAACCTTAAAGAGATCGCCTTACTAATTGTTTTCTCGGTGGAACCGAGTCAAATGACTCATTCATTGAAATAATCATAACAACGACAGCAGCCAAGGAATGGCCGAGACAGGGAAAAATGCCCCCTCGCTCCCCTCTGTCCCCACGCCCTTACGCCCACCTTTGCCCCGGCGTGCTTCATGTTCAAATCCGCAGCCCGGGATGCGAAGGGAGAGGGGAGTAGCCCTCCCGCGGTGCGGAAAGCGGGGCCGGAGCCCTGGCCCCTCGGGACTGGCGTCTCCCGGCTCGTCTTGACCTGGGCTGCCTGATCCCATTCCGCCAGGGCGAGGGACAACAGCGCCGAGGCGACATGACTGATTAAGCGCTTAGAGGGGCCAGATAAGCCCTGATGAATCTCATTACGGGAGGGAGACGGACTGTCCTGTTTGCAAACTTTGTTATTATTATTTCTCTCTCCCCCACTTCCCTGCTCTTTTGTGTCCTCCTTCCCCTCCCTGCCCTGCCGATCCCCCCCTCCCCTCCTCCTCCCCCTCCCCTCCTCGCCCTTCCCCATCCACACCCAGCGGCTAGAAGGGGACCTGGATGGCCGTGGCTGAAGGCGGCTGGTGCGCGGTGAAGCGGTGCGCTGCGGACGCCAGCGCTTCCTCCTGTCCCTTCGCGACCAGGGAGCCGCGCCCGTCTCCTCCTTCGCCCTCCTCCTCCTCCGGCTCCCAGGGTGAACGCGGCTCCTCCAAGACTCCTCGGCCGGAGACCGACGACAGCCACCGGCCGGCCCCGCCGCTGCCCCCCGCCGCCGAGGGCAGGTCGCTGCTCGCCCCCTACGTACACTTCGGGACCCCGCACCCCTCCGGCCGTCCCAGCTGGGAGGACATCCTGCTCTTCGCGGACTTAGACCAAACCAACAAGCTGATCTGGTCCAGCCGCGGCCCCAAGCTGAGCGCCCTCGGCGCCGAGCAGCCCGAGGAGATGTACCAGACCCTCGCCATCTCGGCCGCCCAGGGCCCCACGCCTTACGACGGATCTCCGGGCGGCTTCATGCACTCCACGGCCAGCTCGCCCGTCTACGTGCCCACGACCCGCGTGGGCTCCATGCTGCCCACGCTGCCGTACCTGCAGGGCAGCGGGGCGGCCCAGCCCAGCCACCCGGGCGGCGGCCACGCCGTCTGGTCCCAGCCGGCCGCGGAAAGCCCTTCGTATAGCAGCGGCGGCGGCTCCCACCCCTCGGGCCGCTTTCCCTATTCCCCAAGCCCGCCGGTGGCCAACGGGGCCTCCCGGGAGCCCGGCGCCTACAGCAACAGCCTGGGCGCCAGGGACCAGTACAGCCCCCTGGCCCGGCCGCTCAATGGCTCCTACCCGGGGCCTTACACGTCCTACGTGGGGCCGCAGCTCGCCCCTGCCTGGCCCACGGCGCCCTTCGAGAACTCCATGCTGCACTGCCTCCAGGGCCGGGCCGCCCCCATCCCCGTCCGGGCACCCAGCGCAGGTAGGAGCCGCGGGCAGGGCAGGGCAGGGCAGGGGGGGTGGCCGCATGCCGGGGGTGCCCCTGGGGCGGCGGGGGTGCCGGGGGGCGCGGGGAAGCGGCGGTAGGGCCGCCCCGGCCTGGGGTGAGCTGGAGAGGGGCGGCCCCGGTGTCGGTGTCAGCCCGGGACCATGGCTGTTCTGGAGTGGAGGTAACTCCCGTCGTCTCTGTTGGATTAGGGGGAAAATACACCTCCAAAAAGCGGCGTTGTTTGAAGTATGGCAATCGGGGTTACCACCCGAAAGATCCCAAAACGAATTGCCCGGCGTAAACTTAGTTTTTAATTTATCCAAATCAGTACATTCCTGCTTTCCCTAAATGCGGTCATCTGGACGGTGACAAATTCACTGCAAATTAATCGTTCTTATATCGCAGAGGAAAATTTCAGGGGCTCACTTAACCCATGTTGGATTATTTAAACTGCAAAACACTTCGCTGCTTCGTTAAAAAAATAAAATCAGTGAAGCAAAACCTCGTATATGAATGAGGAAACCTAATTTTAAAACTGCTACTAAAACACAGCACCTCCTGATGAGGTTTTGCTTTCACTTCCGAGGTGTCCCATCCTTTTTATTTTAATTAAGGAGATTCTCGATGTCATTAAATGAATTGTAGAAGTGGAGTTTGAGCTGTGATGATTTAGTCAGAGGTAGAAAGATTAACGATTATTGCAATCTCTTCAGCTTTAGGATAAATCTATGTGTAAATAAATAGAGGTGTATAGAGAGGCGTGTGTGCGCTTATGTATATGTATTTATATATATATATGTTATGCATATATACATTATGTATATATAATATTTATGTAAATATGTGTATGCACACAGATTTGATCATCGTTCACTGTAAGCATAAACTACCCACCAGGTGCATATATTTTATAGACACCATGACTTTCTCTTTCTGTGCAGTGTTGCAGAAAATTACCCCATGAATTTTTGTCTTTCTGTAGGGCTGTACGCAAAATGCTCCTCCCGTCTCTCAATGACACCCTGTAGATTTAAGTATTTTAAATGGTGTTTAATATCATGACAGAGGGAATAAAATCGGTTTGTAGTGGTGATAGGAGAAGCCACATCTCTGGGTAACAAGAAAGTAAGTTGAGTTTTAAACTCAACTTTCATAAGTTATAGTGTGAAACTAGGTGATGAAGGGGGAAAAAATCAGTTTTGTTTTTTTGTTGTTGCTTTCTAATTTTTTTTAAATTTAATTTTGTCGGGAGAGACGTGGGGTTGGAAAATCTCACGGCAGGGAGAGGAGAGGGCTGAGTAAGAAGGAGCAGAGAAGCGAAGGAGCCAGGCGCTGGAGGAGGTTGGGGCAGGAGTGTCAAGGCAGCCGAGGAGCACAGCAGCTTCCCCTGCTCCAGCGGGTCTCTCCCGCCCTTGTGCCACCCTCCCACCATTGCTGGGGACGGAGGGGTAGGGATGAGCCTTTCCATGAGGGAAAGGATGGATGCCAGGGCAGCCGCATCGCAGTGTAACGCGGGGCGAAGCAGCCCGGAGCTCCTGGGCCAGGCCACTTTTCTGCTCCTGCGAGGCAAAACGCAGCGGCAAAGCCGAAGCTACGCGTTGTCCCGTGTTAAAATTGTAGGAAAATTGTAGCCGAAATGCATTTTTTACGGCTAAATATTAGACAGTTTGATAAAGCTCTCTTAGCGGTACTCATAGAGATGCTAAATCAGGATCTAAATTTAAAACTTTATTTTGTTTTCTTTGGAAAGAAGTGTATTACTCACTCTCTAAGAGGAAAAAAATATTTGAAAATGCCCGAGAAATATTGTCACGGCAGAATTTCTTGCTGCTGGTACAAGGGCAATGTTATGAAATGAATAGCCGAGACAAATTACTGTTTAAGTTCCAGTGTCCTTGACGTCCTAAGCATTTTTTCTGGTTACAGTCTTCAATGGTGCTTTTAGTGCAAAGATTAATAAATCTTAGAGATGTGCTAAGAGCTAGGGGCTGACAACGTAAGTTGAACTGTGCTCCCTGGACTCTCCCGTGTGCCCGTTCCTCTTTAGCGCCTAATAATTCCCAAACGAAGGGAGGAGAGAAACGTATTTGGATGGGTGCGGGCCAAAAGGCCGTTTCTTTCTCCGCTCAATGCCCGCCGTGTCACCGCAGCACCACAGCCCAGTCTCCAAAGCTGCACAACCTTTACGAGCTCTCTTTCGCTGTCCAAGGAAAAGTACGAGAATAACTCAATGATGAATTTAGGCAGGTTGCGGAGGGAGGAAATAAAAAATCAATGACGAAGCTCTGAGTCTGAAATATACATACCCAGAGTCGACTCGAAAGCTGGTGCAAAAATCCAAACATCTCCTTTTATTATTTCTGCACAACGTGGCACAGTCTATGTATAATAAGCATTTATTCCCTCCTCCCCGAAATATGGAGAAGTGAATCAGAACAAGGATTCGCAGAGGTGAAAGTGTTAGTTTTTATAGGTGGGTTCTCTGTCCTATTTTTTTTTTCTTTCCGTACATTTAGACCTCTTTTTTCCCCTCAGTGCTCAGTTACTATGAAAGCAGGAGGCACAATACCGCTTATTTTTCCATTTCCTCTGTTTCCTTCAAACCAGCTCTAATTTGACCAAATAGCAGAGACAAAGCGGCCGCTGCCTGTCGCTGCCTTGGCCCACCAGGGCCCCGAAAGCTGCCTCTAAACTTGAAGCTTTACTAGTGGCGAGGCATTTCCAGTAAGAGTTAGGGTAGAAAAATTCTTGCCAAGCTTCGACCCTGGGGGATATTGTACAAAACGACAGCTCCTTATATCCAGCTCCCAGGGTGGCTCTGGAAGTGGCTGTTCTGACAGCCACCTCTCTCCCCATTGTGCTCCCCTCTAAAGGGAAGTGCACCCCCTTTTCCGTCCTGTGGGCACCACGGAGGGGTTTCGCCCCTCGAGCGGACCCCAGCCGAATTTCCCAAGGTCAAATCCCGAAGGGAGCGCACGGCGGGCCGGGGCTGAGCCCTCCGGCGGGCCAGTGTCCGGGGCGCACCGGCTTTGCTCGGAGAGCGAGAGCTCGGCGGGGCCCCAAGCGGGTCTGGCTCACCTAAATAAATAGGGAAAAAAAGAACAAAAAAGGAAAAGAAAAAAACCCCAGGATTTTGTGAAAAAATCAGCGCATGGCCGCCGTCACTGCCGGGAATTGCTTTTCCGAGGTCCGGTTGCTCGTTCGCCCGGGGCCCCGCTTTCGGCGCGGCGGGGCCGGGGCTGCGCTGCGCGGGGCTCCACGGGCTCCGTGGCCGTTCTCCACCGCCTCTGCTCTCTGCTCCTACCGCCTGTCCCCTCTGCTCCTGCCCCCAGAGCTGCTGGAGGACCTGTCCGAGAGCAGGGAGTGCGTCAACTGCGGCTCCATCCAGACCCCGCTGTGGAGGAGGGACGGCACCGGCAACTACCTGTGCAACGCCTGCGGGCTCTACACCAAAATGAACGGGCTCAGCCGGCCCCTCATCAAGCCCCAAAAGAGAGTGGTGAGTCGGGAGGGAGGGGAGGAGGGGGGCGAGAGGAGCTGCACCCCAAGCGACCCCAGTCAGCGCTAGCCACGAAGAAATTTGGGGCAAAGACGGGGAGAGCAATGGTGTATTAGTCTGGTGATCCTCTTGGCTGCAAAACTGTATTGGGGCCCAGGTTTGCAGGCCAAACTGGTCAAAAAGAGGGGTGACAGGGCTGGCAGTCTTTTGGGAACTGCTTGGGACCCACTCCCAGGCTCTGAGCTGGCAAAATCTCTCTCTGCCCCCTTGTGAGCTGCATATCAGGCACGGACCAGCCTGGCTTTTCGAGCTATGAACCCCATCTGTGAGGGGGATTCAGTGGCTTGGAAGAAATTTGTGCTGGTGATGTTGGACATTTTCAACAGAGGAAAAAAAAAAAGAAAAAAGAAATCAAGGTTAGAAAATGTTTGTTCAGAGGGCTAGGAATTTCTCCAGACCTGCTTTGTTTGCTGAGAGCTCGATCCTTGGGAATGTAAGCAAGTTTTGTATATAATTCAAAGAAAACCAATTGTTTAAACAATGATAATAGCCTTTGTTTTGTTTTACTCCTAAGAAATGAGCAGCAATTTTTCTAAAAATATACTCCTAAAACTAGGGGGGGAAATAAATAGTACAAACCAGAACCCCTGTTTATAACTCAGGCTGGCACTGAATAGGCAAGGAGAAAATTTAACAAGTGGGAACTGCACATTATGTTTAGCAAATCTGGGTGGAGGTCAGCAGACAGAAAGAATACGCTCTTCAGTAATGGCTGTTACCGAGCGAGCCACAATAAATCACACCACTATAATCCAAGCTGATGTTTGGACCCTTGTGTATGGAGACAGTGTATCAAACCCATCAGCCTTTCAAGCCCCTTTCAATCATGCCAGCTGCTTTGCTCCATGCCTGTTTTCCTTGGGCTAAAACACCTACTGTTCTTTATTTCACAACCATTTGAGTTTAGTGCCCTTATGGGAGCGAGGGGAAACAAGACCCAAACACACGATGATCAGAGCAGACAGTAAGCGCTTGGGAACAAACTCACCTCTGCTTTAGCCAAAGAGTTAATTTAACTTTAAGCCAGAGGTTTATTGCTGCTAGGTGCCTGTTTTTTCTAGCTGGTTGTCCAGTAAACTTCAGGGCACAAGGTGTTATCTCATTAGTGGGGACAGATGCAGTGGAGGGGCCAGATCTGCCGACTGTTTCAAGCGTCAGAGCCCGACTTGCTGTGGCACCCTGGCCCAAGGCAGATTTCAAGTAGCTGACACCGGTTCTAGCATTTCTGTGTCCTTTTTATTTTTTAAATTTTATTTATTTTTTGAGGGAGGGGTGGGAGTGAGAAGACTAAAGCAGAGTCAAACTGCAGCCCGATTTCAGTCTGACACCTCAGTGAAATAAGTCCGAAATAGCTCTGTGTAACAATCCCTACTGAGTACCCTGGCCATAACTATAAATCAGCCATGACTATGTGTTCATAGAGTTGGAAATATGTAGGTGAGAAGCGAAAATGTTTTGAAAACTCTAAACATGTTTAGATTGCCCCGAAGTTTCTGATAAAATTCCTGCATCAGAAAAGTCGTTCTAGCTTCAAAACATGCCAAAACTCCATGTCTGTTTAGATACGGGAATGAGCAAAAGCTATTGAAATAAAATGTACGAAGGTTTAGACCGGGAAAGAGAAAGATTTAACAGAGTGAAACAGCTGACAGCATTTCACTTGCAGAGAAAGAAAATGAAGCATATGTGTTACCACCAGCTTTCTTTTACTCAATGTGATCACCTAAAACACGTATCGAGTCGAGGGCACAATTTGAGTGCTGTGTGTGTACATATTTAATAACTAGGTCAAAACTTCTGTTTTCATGATACTTGGATTTTTAATATTAAAAACTGTATTTTTGTACTTCAGCCTATATAACACTTGGCTGGGTGGTTTGCTTTTTTTTTCTGCACAGTTGATAATGGATTACTGATTCAAGATTACAAAATTTGTATTTAATCTGGAACTCTTTCTGAACTGTGGTGCAAAATGACAGCTTACTGCTAAAGACACTCAAACAGACAATATTCAAGAAACTCAGTTATTTCTCTGGTATATTCTTAATTCTCAAAATATTTTTATCGGTTTCCCCAGTGGCAGGCAGCCCTGTGGTATCAAAGGTGACCCAGTTACGTCTAACAACCCAGCAGTAAATGACTCAAGAGGAAGGGCATTGTACCCTTAAGTTAGTAATTTCAGTTATGGGCACTTTATAGTCAGAATAAGATTAATGCAATCCTCTAAAACTGACTTCTCCGTGTAAACTTGTTCAGCTGCCAGACACAGAGCTAGGCACAGATTTTTTTTATATTTTTTTGACAATGCGATACTTTGAAAAAGACTAGATTTATGATGTAGCTGGAATTCTTTGCTTGTGAAGAACGTAAAAGAGATCACTTGTTACAGGGACTTTTATAACCCATTCACCTTCATTTCACATGTTTATGAGGACTGCCTTCACTTATGATATACAGCCTGTAGCCATAAAGCTTTGGGTTATACGGTTATTTCTGATACAGAGTTGCTTCATCTTGGCTCCAAACTCCACGGAAGAGTGTCATAAATGGCTTGTTTGCAGTGGGAACCTTGTTGTCACCCACCAACTTTTCTGCTGGCCAAGGGAGGCTCTGCTCTGTAAAACACGCTCCCAAGGCATGTTGTTTTTTGTATGAAGGTAAAATGGGTGATGATAAAAAGATCTTTTTATGAAAGTAATGCTGTTGTATGTGCTAGCCCTGGGTTGACCAGGAAAGCTTTTCTCAGATGTGGTGCCACCGAGGGCAGGTGATTAAAGTGTCTGAATTTTCCGATGAGTCAGGAGTATCAGTGGCAGGATCAGAGCTGCCTCTTCACCCACCATACAGGGGAGAGGGTATTGAACTGTCTGGAGAGGCGTCACAGGATTGATGCGCCTTCTCTTCAGCTTGATGGAGCTCTAGTGGAGATATTTCCTAGCTGAAAATGTCCTGCTGGAAAAAGTACCTAGTGGTCTGAACAGACTTTTCCCAGTCACCAGCTCCCAAATGAGAAGTTTGCCTCTGCTGTGACTGCCCAGGGTGGAAAGACATAGGTACCTCTTCACACCATCTTTCCACTCTCTGATATGAGGATAATTCTGTTCTAATTCTGGGCTGTTGCTGACAGATACTATAAAAAAAAGCTCCTACCATCCCCGCCATGTGTTAAAGGACTTTTTACGAACCATAAAGACATAAATCATTCTCTCCTGCCCACCTGTTTATACCCGTGTTTGCCTGTGCTTGCCTCCAGCCTTCGTCGCGGCGGATGGGCTTGTCCTGTGCCAACTGCCACACCACGACCACCACCCTGTGGCGCAGGAACGCCGAGGGCGAGCCCGTCTGCAACGCCTGCGGCCTCTACATGAAGCTCCATGGGGTAAGTGGCCGCTTCACCAAGGGACATCCCCTGCCAGCTCTGAGGCTGCTTTGGGGAAGGGGCGGTCCTCGAAAAAACGACGAGCGAAATGCATAGAACAACAGAAAAATGTGTGACGTTAGAAAATGGTTGTGCCGCTTTAGCTTGCTGTGCTTCTGACTAGTTATGTGTTTGCTACTGTAGCTCTCCCAACAGATTTGAGTAAAGAAACCACCTCTGGATGAGCAGCAATGGTGTTTTTGCCACTGGGATTTAAACCAGCTCTTTAGCAGGGAAAAAAAATCCCTAGACCTTTAATGAGACAATTTTTCATGGACAGACACAGCTATGCCAGCAAAACTTCTGAGTGTAATTCAAGCCATAGTTATGCCAGAATAAATTAAAATGCAATTTCAGCCTTTGTTGGGTAATAATAGAGTAAAAAAGAGCTCTGTCCTGAATGTGATGGAGCATGTTTTGGGTGAGACCCCTGTGGATTGTGTTATAGTCTAGCATAAGTGTTTGAAGAGCAAGGGCATTAGGAATTATTGAGATGTGCTCTAGCCTTCAATAAAATGTAAATTATGTCAGGTTTAGATATTATAACAATAGAAAACACATGAATTGTCTTTCCTCAAACTGGTTAAATTATATTTTAAGCCAGTGTTTTTGTAGCGAGATTATCATTGTGATGAACACAAAAATGGTTTTTGAGGACATTTAAATATAAATTTATCCCTATAAATATAAATTTAGATATCATAAAGCTGTATTATCTACAGAACTGCTTATAGGAACAAGTGCTAAGTCAATTATTCTATTCTAAAGCTCCCATTCTAAGACGTTTCCTTGTGATGATCTGGTTTGCATAGCTGGTCCACCGGATGACTATGATTTTTTTCTCATACATTTTTTCTTTCCAGAATCAGGCACTGGAGATAATTCCTAACTGACTGGAATAATAAATCAAGGATCAGATATACCCCATCCAATTTAATTCTTATGGCTCTTTGCCAAATAATGCTGGTTTTCCCTAATTCTGTTCTCTTTTCCTGTGGATTGATTGAGGGGTTGAGAAAACTATCAAGTTTGCATAGCAAACTTTCTTGTGCATAGTACTTTTTTATTTCAGCTACAACCCCTCTTGAATCAAACTATTGTTTTGCCCAAATAAAATGCAAGCGTTTTTTAGAATTAGTACTGTGACACAGAAAAATATTGACTTGCTATACAGATATTTGCAAAATCATATCTGGTCTTGTAGTGTATTTTGATTTTTGATATTAGAGTACATATGCAGCTCTGTGATTGGAAATGTAACTTTTTCAGGTTCCTCGGCCTCTTGCTATGAAAAAAGAAGGAATTCAGACGAGGAAGCGAAAACCTAAGAATATAAATAAATCAAAGGCATGCTCTGGTAAATATAAAATACAAGAAAGTGTAGCTGCAATAGTTTGTAGTTGTTTTGTTGTTGTTTTTTTTTTTTTTCTTTTTTTTTTCTCTGTCTGGAAAATATTTATTTTTAATACCAATTCCTAATTTTTCAGGTAACAGTACTACTGCAGTTCCTATGACTCCGACATCCACGTCTTCTACTAACTCAGATGACTGTAGCAAAACTGCTTCTCCCGGTGCACAGACTGCAGCCTCCGGGGTAAGTGTCCGTATCTGCAAGCAGGTTGATCGCTGGGTAATGTTATCACAGCTTTTATCTTATCTAGCAGAACAATAATCTAAACAAACTTTCCAGTTTTGTTAGCTGATACTAGAACAAGATTTTCCAAGGATATTACATATAGCTGTAAACAGAACGACAAGAGCGATGTACTTTGCAAATCTTCTTGTTTAAGATCTATATAATTTTTATGGTTGTTAGCTGCAGCTTAACCACAGACATTTTGTTTTTAAATATTCAGGTTCTTTCATTTCAAAGGTTTTCTTTCGGACAGAAGACAATAAAATATGCCCAACTGATCCTTTCAAGAAACAATGTTATATATATGTATGCACACACACATTTGTATGCATTATCCCAGTGGGTAAAACCCAGAAAAACATTATTCTGCTGTATGAAGTAAATCATAAAGGCTTTTGTTTTAAACTAAAATGTGCAATTAAACCCTGATCCAAACCCAGCTGAAACCAGGCTGGAGCACCCTGATGATTGCAGTGCATGGGGGTTCAGCTCTCTGCCCACAGAGCGTTCTTCAGGGGCCAGATGCTCAGCATGTGGCAGCACCAAGCTCCAGAGGAGCACCCGAGTAGTGCTGATCATCCCCTGCTTTAGTTTTGATCCTTACTTTACATCATGTACTCCAACCATCTCAAACTTCCTTTCTTCACTCAGCATGTGTGATAAATACTACTGCTAAAGTTGTGAAGCTTAATGTAGATTAATTCCTAACCCCTTGGCTGTACCTATCCATATCCACACTCACTTCTCAGCCTTCTGTATCCCTTAATCTGCTACATCATTTCTTTGAGAAACTTTCCTAATGTGGTTTTCTTTAGTCCTTTATTAATGAAAAGAAGACATTGTTTATAATAGCTATTTTTCAGTATGTCTTGGTGTTCACAACATCCAAATTTCTTTCAATAGTTTAATTTCTGATGTACAAAGTTTCATTGTACAAGGGGAAGAAAAAACCATTTTTTAGCAAATGTGATTGTTTGTGGAGTGACAGGGCCACCCATTTGCAGAGGCAGTGGGTTTTGGGTTTGGATCCTGTGAGACTAGGATAGTCCTAAAAAGGCTTGTCTTTGACATGAGAAAACACTGTCAATCCAGTAAAATAAACAGACTACATCAAAAAAAGAGAAACACTAAATAAAAAGTGAACCATTGCAGTTTCAGAATTGGGTTTCAGACTCCCCCAAGGAACTACTATGCACTGTTTTAGGCTCTGCCGTGATATTTGCAAAGGAAAAAACGTAGCCAAATTTTCCTTAAATTTTCCTTGTGTTACCTGAAGCAGTACTAGTGATGCTGAGCAATGTGGTGAGATTTCTGTAACTGATAGAAATGGAAGCACAATCCCAGCCGACACTGAGGCAGCCCAGCCGTGTGCTGCTCAGGGAAGGAGAGGCCATATAGACAAGATCTCATTTCCACTGTGCTGCTGCCTTCTTGGCTGGCTAAAACCTGACTTCCTTTCTGTGGTATTTCTCCCTAGAAGGGCACATCAAACATGTTATTAATAATCTTTATGTTATAATTTTAGTAGTACCATTTTTAATATGGTTTTACCAGATGGAGTTGTGTGGGTACCAGAGGAGAGGGGTGCATGTACCAGAGGACATGGATTGAGGACTAAAAAACTCCTTAAGAGCTGTTAGGATCTAGGAGTAACTCCCAGGAGGGACCCTGAGGCTGCTCTTAGTTACATGATGGCATTCCCAATGACAGGACTTCAGTTCTCCCGGATTTTTCCATAGTAGATCAGACTGGGAGAGGACACCTGCACAACAGCTGGGAAAATCTGTCCCCTTATATCCAGCAGGCAGCACGGTAACATCTGCATAGCCTTTTCCCCACCATGATTTGATCAGATGTGCCTTGCATATGCAAAGCACTTGCAAATACCCCCTCGTGAAAAATTTCAATGAAAGGAAGTGATGGAGAGGGGCTGTGACACGTGCTGAAGAGAGGAAGTTACAGCGGCAACCAGACGTATGGGCATCCCTCCGACTCCATCCCAAATGATGTGAAGGGCTACTGATCTCCCACCCCCTGTGCCCCAGTCCCAGATGGACGTAAATGAAAAGAGGATTTGCAGGGGTGCAGTTGTCAGGATACATCACTGGCATGGTCACATCTTTCACTCAGGCTCCTGGCTTTGCCCAAGAGTGTGTAATTCAGAGGGATGAGGACTTGGGAAATTGGAAGTTTAAGGTAGAAAGTGGTGACTGTTAAGACTGGCTCCTGTTCTCCCAGACATAATTTGGGAACATGATCACTAGCTGCAAAAGACACAAATTAATTCCTAAGGAATATAAATCCTATGGAAGGGACTGAGCACCCATAAAGCTCATTTAAGCTGTTTTGAGTGAAGGGATGTCAGCATTTTAGAGCAAGGCAGCCTGTAACCTGATCACATGCTGAAGCAAATATGCTCTGCTAGGCTTCTGTTTTCCTTGATTATTTTTACGTTTTCCTTTTGAATTGATCCATTGATAGATCAAAAGTTTGCAAAAGCAAAAGTTTGCAAAGCAACAGCTTTGCACAAGGAGAATAAACTTCTCCAGCTCGTGTCAGGAGGGAAAAAAACAAACCCTCAGATGGATGAATCCAGGCTCCATAATCTTTGGTCACTTTAACAAGGTTGATGTTGATTCTTGACAGTGGTGCTGGTGATGTTGCTGAAAAACAGGCACCTGCTTGAATAACAAACCTGGCTTGTTCCCCCTGTTACACAACAGGCATGGCAACTTGTTTGTGTTTTACTCTGCTTTTGCTTCTCTAGCATTTATTCTGTGAAAAAGGGGAAAATGCCAAATTGACATTAGGCAGAGAAATCTGATGACGTTTTAGAAACTGTTGTGTGAAATTCACAGCAATGTTGTTGCTAAATGAAACAGAGAAAACGAATTCCTCTACTGGTACAAAAGCAATTTATTATGCCTTTTGTGGGAGGCTGCCAAAAAAGTTTCCAGTTATGTAGAAATCTAATGGAAATGAAATTCAGCAGAATTCGGTTGTGTCAGTAACATTCACTTTTTGCCCTACCTTTCTTTATCTCTTTCAAAGTAAAATAAAGAAGGGAGGGCAGAAAAAGAGGAGGGCAGCAATTACTCTTGGCAATGTCTTTGAGACTATCCATTTCATGAAGAGAATCTTATATGATGCCAATTCTGAGACAAATTAGCAAGAACCTTAAATGTTGATTTTACGTTCTAGCTGAAGTTTAAACATTTGAGAGATACGATTAATGAATTGCTGTGAGGGCAAAGTTGATTTCAAACATCCCAAAATGTAGAAGTGTTTGGATCGGAGATATTTCGTTGTCCCATTGTAAAGGGGCTATTTGCCAAATTCACATCTGGATCTAGGATTTAGGCCTATTTCTGTTTTCCTAAGCAGTATAAGTACTGGGTGTCCTGTGTTACTAATATGGAAAGCGTCCAGCTGCATGTTATATGAAGTTGCCTTATGTCCCCATAAAAAGAAGATGTGCAGGTTTGCCTGCATCTATACCTGCTTTCCCTTTGATGCTGCTGAAACTGTACAGGAAAAAGCTCCACCAAATAAATTGCAAAATGAAGAGCATAGTCTGCAGTGCAAACCCATCCGTTACCATGCAGAGGCTCCAACAAATGTGATAATCAGAAGGACTTTATTCCCTTATTAGGATAAAGGCAGTATGAAACCTGTTGTAAAATCTGCTTTTTACAGCAGGATATGGAGGCTCCTTGAGCCACAAGTAATGTCAGAAAAAGCTCAGCAACACCAGGGGAACTTTTCTTTCAGAAGACTCTCCTGTGTCCTTTGTCTCCAGTTTGGAGTTTTCTCTGAAGGACCATAATCTCACACAGCAGAAAAACTTAGGAGGTAAAACTAGTGCTTACTTCCCTTGGAGGTTTACCATAAGAAGTGGTTCAGGACTGGCTCTTCAGTTTTATAAGGTGGGAAATGAGAGAGCTGACTGAGATGGCCTTGGCATGTGGTGAGCTCGCAGGAAAATGCAGTTTTAACTCTTTCCAAAATGCTGGACTAATGGGGCTGGATTAGATGAATGGCTTCTGCATTTGCTTTCTCTCTTTTTCTGTCAGAAGAAGATTCGTGAGCTGGTTGGAGGTGCTGTTGTTTGCTCCTGTTTAGGCAGTAAATTGGTAGGACTTTCATGCTGACTACAGGGAAATCAGCCTCCATAGAGTATGTCTCAAAGTCTGGATGAACCAGAGATTCAACTTCTTAAAGCCATATGCTAACCTGGATATTGTGCAGTTGAATGTCCAGGAGTCCTTTGGATTATCTGATGATAATATGTCAGTTGTGTGGAATAATTTTGTAGGCGTTGGGAGAGAGTTTCCATGAGAAAGGCTCACCAGCATGGTTGCTAGGACTTTTACCGGGAAAATGGGAACACGGTGCCTCAGTCCTGGTATGAGTAAATATTTATCTAAACCAGGTGGAATAAGATCAACAGGAGGCATGAGGTACGTGGCAACCTAAAATACCAAAGAGCATGGCAGACAGGGCAGTATGCTGGGAGATTTGGTACTCTAGACTCTAGTTTAAATTTTTCTTGGTTTCCTACCTCTTCTGCATCAGTCCTCACTCCTGGACAAAATGGGATGCTACTTTCTTCTCCCCACTCAGTTTCACACACTGATTCTTTTTCTTTTACATTGAGTAATTTTATTTGCTCTGTGTATATGTATCCAAAAGACAGCAGTTCATTTTTATATCAGAAGGAAGCAATCCAGCTTTTTTGTTTCAGTGGGGAAAAGCAAGGAAAAAGTATTTTTGCTTCTATCCCAAAATTCTATATGCATATGGATACATACCTTTTGCTTGGTTTTGTTTTATTGCCAAAGCAATAAAGCCAGTTATTCATACAACCCTTGACAGCAGTGGGTCATCAGTTTTCCAAGCCATGCGGGAAGTTGCCTCCCTTAGGAAATTAATGAAGTATTAACCACAGATTTATGTTGCTATAATACAAAGGAGAGATTAGAAGACATGTAAACTTACACGTCTGCAGTATAAACAAAAGGATCAATCGGACTAGCAAGAAATGACAACTTTGTGTACTAAGAGGGTCGTTACATCAGTTAAAAAAGCTGTCATTTTGCAGTGCCAAGACTTGCTCTTTGGATTCCAGGGAGTGACAGTGTTGGGAAAACTTGTTCTTTGTGGGGATGCAAGTTATTGCAGAGAGGCTGAGGCTAGAAAATTAAGGACTCCACTAGTTTGCCACAACACTTTATATATGAAAGAATTCTTTGCAAGTGCATTTAATTGTCTGTAGTTATCATTTAAGTGTTGCAAAAGTAAACTAGGCTAACTGAGGAGGAAGAGATTCTCAGCTTAGACTTATTGCTTATTGCTGACTTAGTGTAATGTCCAAAATTCATGGAGCATTTTGAACGTGTTAAGTGGATAGGGCAAAGGTCTCTCTGACAGACCAAAGGTCTAGATCAAGGCCCTTTGCCACCCCCTCCAGCTGTCCCTGCCCAGCACATTTCCCTCTTGGCTCTGGAGGTGTGGGGGAAGGAGGGGAAAGTGTCCATCCCCTCTCCCTGCTCTCTGTGGTGGGCAGACAGGGCAGGAAGGAGTGGGTGGAAGAAAGCAGGAGTCTTTCAGCCAGAGCTGCTGCTGCTGTTCCCCGAGTACTGTCAAGAGCAGCCTGAGCAGTCTAATTTTGGTCTGGAGCAGCTTTAGTGGGGGTAAATTTGCCTCTAAGGTTTGGGTACCATCTAGTTGTCTCTGTGGCTCTGACACAGGTCTTCCTCTGTACATGACAGGCAAGTTATCTACAAAAAGGCCACTTCTGATACAGACAACCCACCTGGGGGCTGACTCATGACCAGCTCCTCCTGGTTTGGGTAAAAAGAAGAACCTTTACAGATAAAAACACAACCCACCTGTTTGTTTGGGAGGCAGGCTCTTCCCAGTAGGCTTCATTCATTTTCTCCTCTGGAAGTTGACTTTCAGTTGATTATCTATGCTATTATCAGATTTCATCAATAAAAATAAAGGCATTGCCTTTTTATAGATAGAGCCGGTAGCTGTGAATTAGATCTCACTGACTTCATCAGCATTGTTCAGCTTATTTATTTCAGCTGAATAAAGTCCTCTAATAACTAAGCACAACTTCTGTCATCTTTCATCCCTTAAAGCTGGAAAAGTAAGAGCAAAGGCAGGGAGGCTCAGGAACAGAACTGTGATTCCGTCACGTCCTTTTCATGAGCTGAAGTTTGTTTTCCATGTCTCGCTTTGGGAGCTGCCCAAGCTGCCTGGATTTGTCATGATATTACTGGGGTGGGGTTTCCAGGCCCAGCAGTCTTGCCCAGGTCCTGCCAGTCCTGGCTCAACAGAGCCAGAATGCAGCCTTGGACAGGCAGGGATGGGATGGGCAGTCTTCAAACAGGATGTGCCTCCATGTCCTCCCATCTGGGGTGCCCGAGGGAGGGGTACCTGATAGCCCCATATGGAAACTGTGGGTCCCTGCACCTCACCTTTGTAGGGCTGAATCAGGAAAAGATGAATTACACTTTCCAAGCCCGGAAAAAACAGGTACTGATAAGATATTTGCCTACCAGAACAGCAGTGGCAAATATGGGCAAATGGGAACCTTTCAAAGTAGCTCCTATTATTTTTAGCTCAGGTTGAGCAAACACTGCTCAGCACTAATTTAAACCCTTCTTCCACTGTGGGGAGACTGAAGCTGTTAAAAATTATGTCTTTTGTGCTAACAGAAATCTGTTGGAGGTGTTAGAAATAAAAGGAAGTCTTTGAAAAGGCTAGACTGATGCAAGATCAGGACTGTACACAAAGGTTAGCATGGAACCTGCCTCACTGAATTCTCCGTGCACAGTCACAAGGAAAGAGGAGTTGTTGTCACTGATTGGCAACTGTATGTTCAAGGAAGTGATAAAACTTATTTCTTAGGTTTAGAGCTGTTTCAGCTGGTTTTGAAGGACAGATAGTGTTTTTTCCTTCCTTCTCGGCATTTCTGGGTAGTAACTAATGGAGCAGGATCAGGGTTGATGACTGGTGGTGGTCAATCGTTTCAATAAAAGGTTAAGAAAATATTGGAGCCCAGGTTATTTCAGACAAAAATGACTGCTAGCAGTGAGTATCTTCTGCAGAAGGTGAGGTTTTCCCTGGGTTAAGAACAGCAACAAGAGCCCTGCACCACACCATTTGGAAATTACCTCTGAATAAATGAAGCCTTGCTTTTCCTATGTCAGGACTGCTAGCTTGGCACAGCTCCAGGAGAGCCAAGAGCTCTACTCTTGTAAAATGATTAAATATGTATACTTTGTACTTAAACAGCAGGCCGGAAGCTTCTGCAGTCGCAGTTTAGGATAACATTTTTCTTTTTTTTTTTTTTTTTTTAAGGAATTTCATCCAAAGACTATCCATTAACAAGTAAATTAAGGTTTTAAAGTTGACATATCCAAGAGTTAATTTTGCATGAAGTCAGCTCTTAAACATTTCCTTTATCAGGTGAAAATGTTGCCCCTTCTCTGTCTGGCACTGTGGATTTTTCCTCTTTGGCGGATCTGCTCAGCCTCATGGAAAAAATGATTGTTCCTTTGTCTTTTTAACTCTCCATTTCTCTAAAATAAATGGACTGGTTCCAGTGTGGTTCAGAGGTTCATCTCCGTGCCTACCAGGGTTCCCCTGCATGTCATCTTGTGCAGGCAGCAGAACAAAAATGCTCCTGCTTTGAAGGCATAGTGTTTCTCCACAGGAGATTGAAAGAGCATCTCCTTTAGTGGCCAGTCCTACAGTGATAAAATGATTTTAGCTGGCATTTTGAAGGGTCAGGAATGATTCTAAGCATTTCAAGGGCTGAAGAACCCTAAGAAATCTGCTTTCCAGGAGGTGCTCCGTATCTGCTCCTGGAGAATTGGAATGTATCAGTCTTCTCCCATGGGAGAAAAATCTAGAGCTGCCGCTACTCTCAGATCACACTTTTTTACGTTGTCACCTGTGTCTCTTCAGTAGGGGGCAGTGGGACACATGCACATTTCCTTCTTCATCATGAGTTGATTTCCAAGTTTTCTGCACTTCACACAGTTTTGTTTCCACCTCTCCAAACACAGACATCACTCCCATCAGCAAGGCTGGGCGACTGAGCTCACGCCGAGACATCTTTTTTGTTTCAGGATTTCAAGGCACAGGGGCAAGCAGAGAGCAAACTCTGTTTTTGTACAGAGCTCCTGTTATGATGGCTGTGTGCTCTCACTCACACCCCAGTGTGTGCAAAGCTCACCTGCTCAACGAATCTCTCTTTGCTCTCCCCTCCCTGCAGGCGAGCTCGTCGGTGATGTCTGGCCCGGGAGAGAGCACCAGTCCCGAAAGCAGCAACCTTAAGTATTCAGCTCAAGATGGGCTGTACACAGGAGTCAGCCTGACCTCCACGGCCGAGGTGACAGCATCTGTGAGACAGGACCCCTGGTGTGCCCTGGCTCTGGCGTGACCTGGTGTGAGGGAAGCTGGATCCTGGCAGCCCCCAGACATCTGCGCGCAGTTTCCTCTGTGGAGCGGTCGCAGCGGCAGCGAGAGTGCTGGCAAAGACCATTCCTCTGAAACAGTTTTTGAGCCTTGGTGGCAGAGGTGTTTTTCTACTTCCGAATGAGGCTTTGCTGGAGCATCCAGTTCCTCATCTATGCAAGAAAAATGTACGGAAAGCAAATGACCACCGGGGATAGCTAATGCAGCCTTACACTCTCAAAAAACCCCTTCAACCCCCTCCCAACCCACCCCCCCCCCCAAAAAAAAAAAAAAAAAAAGGGAAAAGAAAAAGAAAAAACAACAAAAAAGAAGAGATAAACCCACGCCTATTGATAGATTCCAGAAATACATCCTCGACTTACCCAACAGCGCTGCATTTCTGATTATATAATTGTTTTCACTCTCTCATCGCCTTTTCCCCTAAGAATTTGGTGGAAGTTGTCAGTGTCGGGAAGAGAGTAGCAAAGACTTTAATTGCCAGAGATAGTGAGATACTTTTTAATGAATGTCAGAAGTGCTTACAGCTTGAGTTGACGCAGACTTCTCGCACCGAACATTTGATGTCTTCGCCCCTTCAGACCTCTCCTGTGCTCTCCATCTTCAGCGTGCCTTGCTCTGCTCTTCAGAGCCCAGCTATGTCCCTGGAAGAAATCACAATGTTTGGTACAAGTCTCACACGGTCCAGCTGGTTAAGGAGATTTTGGGATTGGTGTTTCTTTGGTTTAAAATATTTACTCACTTTTCAAGACTGCGATATAACTTTTAAAGTACACTGTGACTGAGATTTATGAAAGTCCGTATGTCCTGGCTGAACTGTATAGAGTCAGTCAAAATTTGTAAACAGGGTAGCAATCAGATATTTTTTCTTCCATATATACAATAATTTTTTTAAAGAAGTGCAATTTGCGTTGCAGCAATCAGTGTTAAATCATTTGCATAAGATTTAACAACGGTTTTTATACGAATGAATGAATGTAAACATTTTAACTTAATGGTACGTAAATAATTTAAAAGAAAACCTTAACTAGGCATCCTTAGGTTTTTTAGCGCAACAAAAATGCATCCACTTTCTGTATTTCCAGTTGTTAAAGCAAGAGTTTCAAAGAACAAGCCTTCTCTCAGGAAAATTGCCCTAGCTATTTGCTCCAAAGTGTCGTACAAAAATGCAAATGCATCCCCAAGGGGTTTTTCTTGCCATTGAATAAGTGTGTGGTGGAAAGAAACAAATCGCAATGAAACTGTACTACCTAACTGATACATATGTAAATACTACAGAAGATATCTAGGCATCTTGAAAATGTAGGATGCAATCTGTATAGTGTGACTGATGCATAGTTAGGTTGGTTTTCATTGGTTTTTAAGTGGGACATCATTTGAAAAGTTGTTTCATCAGAGCTTTACAAATAAAAGGGTATCATTTTAGGATTTTTTTTTCTGTACAGTGTGCCTTTTCCTTTGTCTTGAACACAATTGTTAAGCTACATTAAAAGCTATGGAAATGTACCTGGTAGAGGTGGCATGTCTGATGGCTGCAAGGAAAGTCTCCAGCTGAAGTGCCTGCTAAGTCTGCACTGTGTGCTTTTTCTGCAACTCCCTTCACTACACCTTCTAATGATCTGTAGAACTAGGGCTTCCAGCTACCAACACAGGCTCCTCATGGGCATATGTGAGGTTTTTGTGAAGAAGGTCTGGGGAACTGAGTCCGTCCCCTGTGAGGATTATCATTGTTTTGCTTGCCCTTCACACCATAGCTAAAGGGTGTCACGCAGGCTCCCTGAGTAGGCAGATATCAGAACATTACCCACTACAGATGTAACTGCTGAGTGGCAGAGGCTTTGAGTGCCTGCTGGCATCCTCCTGTGGCCAAAGGTGAAAGGCAGCAAAAACTGAAGGCACCGCTGCTGAAAAGAGAAGACAGTGAATTTTAGTACTAAGCGAAGTGGGAAACCTTTTGCAGCCTCTGAGGACTGGTTCTTAATTACTCAGCTCATTGGAGGCAGACTTATTGCCAGGTGTGATTTCCAGCTATCTCAGCAGTGCTGTTGGACTGGGAAGCCAGGATGCCCAACCTCCATACCCATGGAGAGGCTGCAGTGTGTCTCTGTCTCTCTGTGCCAGACCCTCTTTTGGGGTGAACTGGGGTAGCTCCTAGGCCGGCAGGGAAGCTATGCTGTCTTGCCCCAGTCAAGAATCTGCCTCTTGTTTTCCAAACGTGACAGTTGAAGCTGCTTCCTTACACTGGAGGTTGTGAGGACTGTGGGATGAGCACTGCAGCACAGCCCCAGGAGGAAAACTGATCCTAGCAAAAAGGGATCAATTGAGCCTTGCCTGGGGTTTGGGTTGCTGTGGCCAGCCAGGAGTGGACATCACTCACCCTTCTTGGCAGGATTGTCATGCCATGCTCAATGCTGGGCCACCTCATGTCCTGCCTGCCTGTGGATTAATGTAGCCAGGTACCCCAGCCCTGCTAGCCCTGGGACCATGCGGGCTTGCATCTTGTGATTTACAGAAATGAATACCTATCTTAGTGCAAACTGAGCCATGCAGAGAAACACTGGGCTCAAAACACAAAAGGTGTGGACATGAGGGTGGAAATCTTTCCTCTTGGAGCATCTACTGGCTAAAATGCCCTTATTTGTGATTTCACAAGTGTTGGCACTTAAATGGATAAAAAAGCTGTTGCTAACTTGTGTTGCATAATGTTCAGTCTTAGCTAGCGTCAGCATCCTTGTTTCCTTTTTCTTTTCCATTTTTCTTGCCAGGGTGATATTTGGTGTGCACTTCTGAAAATCTTAGCACATAACCTATACCTGCTGGGTGTGTCAGAGCTGCATTGCTCAGTTACCAATAAAACAGTTACCAACAGACCAGCATGTTCCAGTTTCAGGCTGCTGACTCTGCAGAAAATGTCATCTGGTTGCTGATGCTCTTGCTGGTGGTCTGTGGAAGGCCACGTTGCTTTGAAACCCTGTGGTACTTGTTTAAGAGGGCTCCTAGGAGGGCCAGCTCCCTTCTCAGCCCTACCTTAGCCCAGGGTCTATCTTAGAGTGGTTCCTGCACATAATAGGTCTTGCAGGGGGCATATAAAGAGATGCCCTATGTGAAAACCTTCCTCTTGCACCTGAGGATAAAAATGCTCTTTTAGGTGATACCAGGAGGAAAAAAAAGCCTAGAAACCCCCAATATTTCATAGGGAGGGTGTTTTCAATTATTTCTTATCAGCAAAAAAATCAAGAATGGAATGCTTTGCCTCCTTGTACCAGAAGCAAGACTGTCAGGTTTTCAATCCTCTATAAGAGTCAAAGAGGATGCAGCACTATGTTGCCTTACTGAAAAGGTGCTGAGGATCTCAAAGCCAGCTTCTGTGTTATGATTTTACATTGAAAAAGACTGTGAGAACATACCTCCATACTTACCAAAACTGCTCTTCAAATGTACTGATTGCTGGAGCTGCTACTCCAAAATAAAGGTTTATTTTTTTTTTAATAATTATTTCGCGTTTTAGTCCTACTGAGCCAGCACAACTCTGAGTGTGTGAGCTGGACTTTGCTCTGGCTCTTATATTGTTGCTATCACTGCTCCTGATGGAAGGCCTGGCCAAAAGCTTTCCTCACTTATCACCATTTCTCTGCAGTGACAGCCCTGGGCTGGGCTATGAAAGAGCAAAGAAAGAGTTTGACCATGAGTTTTGGTTACTAGTGAGGCTGAACAAGCCAGGTTCACCCCAGAGCATCTCTAGTACCAGAATGAAGCTTCAGAGTTGACATTTGGAGGTCATTTGACATTGGGGGGAAAAGGCATATGGCCACTTGTCATGTTAGCACCTTTTCTCTGGAAAGAGTAAAAATTAAATACCAAATGTCCCAGGGCATCTGCTTCAGGGTCAACCCACCAAGCAATATTAGAAGGCTCGAATTTGCTTGAGTGACCCCTCAAGATCAGACTGCTTTCATCCATGTGTGCTACCCTGGCCTCCAATCTTCCCTAGGTCCTAGATCCTGTTTTAGTAGTATTCCTGACACTCTCATCCATAATCATATTTTCTTCTTCTCAAAGTGCTTGAAATAAGATGAGGTCCCCACTGTGGCTCAGAGTGGTATTTTTCAGCATGGCAAAGAGGATGTGTACTGGTGTGATATGAGCAGATGCAACAGCTGCCAGGCTTGGGTTGGTGACCCAGAGAACCAACCCAGACAAAGAGAATCAGTTTTGGGCAGGCTGCTCAAAGGTTTCCTGGCAGTTTCCAGAACTGCAGGTGGGCTTTCTTCCCTGTGACTGATCAGAGGGCAAAAACCTGGGTGTGAAGTGAGGAGCCAAAGTAGCTGATTTTTGGTTTCCTGCTGCAGAGCTAGAGAAACCCTTATATCAGCACTGTAATATTTGCCATATAGAACACGGGTAATTTAGTGTCTGTTCCTGCACAAAAATGATATAACTTCTGCTCCTTTCTAAGAGAAGAAGGGATTTTGGAATGGCATCCTGTCCTTGCTATTGTGAGTCTTAGTTGAGCACAGGCTGCAGAAATCCAAAATGGACTTCAATTCTTCCTGTGTGATCACAGCTCCAGATCTTCCTTTATCCAGCTGTCATGAACTTCATTCCTCACAGATCCTCCAGTTCCTAAATCTGTATACACTGGACATTCCAGGGTTTTGTCAAACACACTGAATTCAGTATTAAAATATAGGGCAAGGGTTGTTGCAGTGGGCCAGCGAGAAGGAAACTGAAGGCTTGAGGAGCATTTTCATGTGCCTTCTGCTCCATATGTTGCAAAAGGCTTGAGACCTTCACTACATATTTGAAACGTGTTTTGGAAACACTTCTTAATATTTCCTCAAAGCTATCTGATGGAAGCTGGTATTGTATCTAGGAGAGAGGGGTAGAATTTCAGAGAATCACAGAATCATTTAGGTTGGAAAAGACCTTCAGGATCATCAAGCCCATCCTTTGATCTTAAATTTAGGTGCCTGGGTGGACAGGCACTCAAACAAGAGCTGCCAGTGTTGTAGCCAGAAGTGCTAATGTACTCCTTGAACAAATAATCAGGAAAACAGTGAGTAGGAGTAAGGAGGCAATTTTACTTTGGAATGCTGCATCCAGATGTGGCACCCACATTTGAAAAGGGTGTTTAGAAATTGGTTAAGATAGGGAAAAGAATCACTAAAATGATTTATGAGGAAAATATCTGGTCTTGATAAATTTAAAGATCATGGTCTGCTAAGAGTATCTAAAGGAAGACTACAATGTGACTGGTGTAGTAAGTCCCTTCATGGAGAGAAAATGACGGGTGCTAAGAGGCCTTTTACCTTGCAGAGAAAGACATAATGAGATCTAGGGGCTAAAAGGTGAAGCTGGATTAATTAAAAAGATAATTTAACTTCAGCTCAAACAATGAACATAATTTGTGATGCGAGCAATAGCAAGGGAAGAAGACTAGAGCTCAATCTCTTGTTATCTTTGCAACAAAGCTGTCTGGAAGATCAGCTTTAGCTGACCAAAAGTGAATGGTTTCAGGACTGAGCATGCTGCGTCTGCTGCATCGTGATTTATAGGCTGGATTAGTTTCCATTTGGTCTGCAACCATATTACTTTTTGGGATGAGACCCAATGCTGAGATCTTGAATTTTTGTTGTTATTAAAAAACCCATGGCACTCTTCCTGAGAGCCGTGGTAAACACTGTGGTGTTTTGACCCAGTTTCAGCATAAGCAATTATTTTTTTGCATATCTAAAACGTCTTATTTCCTCTCTAAAACTGTCCTGCATCTTTACTGTTTCCTGCTAAATACATCGTGAGTCCCATAGAAGAAAAGTTTCAAAGTTGAGCAAACAAGACTTGAAAATCTGTTCCCTCTTACAGCACAGCACAGAGACAGGGGCAGCCCCTGGCCTTGGAGAAGCAGGAAAGAAACCGTCTCTGAAAATGGCAGTCTGCAGGTCTTCAGTCTGAGACTTTTCGATGCTGTGAAGATCACAGCCCGAAGAGGGAACAAAGGTGTGTGGATCACCTCACAAATAGGGCAATTTAAAAAGACAAGAGTGCAATGGGAGGTTTAGTTAATGCACTGAACCCCAACTGGAACCCAAATTCTACTTGTTCTTCTCATGGGAATAAATAACACTTAAAACAGCACTACCTTTTGTGCCTTGCTTAGAGGACCCAGTCTTGTGGCACAAGGGGAGGAGATGAGCTTTGTCTGTTTGGCTGGTCATGTATCTGATCCCTTTGTGGTAGAGAGGAGCACAAAGCATCCAGGCAGATCCTGGTGGGTGCTCCCACTCTGGAGGGGTTTTGCACAAGCCTGGCAGATGTGCCTCCCAGGAGTGTCCTCGGTGACAGGAGAGGTGTGTGTTTGGCCAGGCTCTGGGGAGGGGAGAGGGAAGGAGGCTTGGGAGAGGGGAGATCTGCCCTGCCTCACCTGCAGCATCATGGGGAGCTGCTGGTGGGCAGCCCCTGCTTGCAGTGACTCAAGGTGCACAAGGACCAAGAACCTGAGACTGGCCTTCTCTGAGGCTGCAAGGACCTCTGGCAAGCTGTGGATCCTCATCTTCTATGTGTGTGTGCATGCAGTGTCTTCATTTTCTTAAAATTAGATCTTTTACTCTATGCCTCTTTTCTATAATAATCCACACTTGCCTGTAATTGTTCCATTTTACCTGAATAAGAGTTTATTAAAAATGGAACAGTGGGGATGATGAGCCCCCTCTAGATCAGTGAGAGAGGTGAAAAGTGGTGCCTGTGACATCTGGGGAGACCTACCTGTCCCAGCATTGTCCATGCTATGCCTGGATCTTTCCATGACTTGGACAAGGTACAAAGGGATACCCTCTGTTCTTCACAGAGTTAATGAAGTATGCCACAAGATTCACTTGATTCAATTTTGTTTTAAACTATTTGAAACCTTTCAGCCTGAAATAGGGTCCTAAAGAAGTAATACTCCTTTCCTTATGATTAGGTGATGTTCTGTATTTTCCTGTAACTTTGACACATCTTTTATTTTTTTTATTTCTTTTTTTTTTCCAGATCAAGGCAAGAGCTTAAAGACTGAAAAATATCATTACTATTTTAACAAAGGAAAAAAAGTTGCTCAAAATTTTGACTAATAAAATATTTATTCTTATTGCAAGTACCAAGTGATACTTTTTCTTAAATATGTGGCAACACTCAGAGTAGGCTTGGAATAATTTTACTCTGTACACTTCAGGGACTCTCAGAAAATTAAAGGACAACTTCTCAAAAAAGAATTGATAGGATTAAATGTGCTCTAGGTAGAAGGAGGACAGCGATGCCTTTAAAGTTAGAGCTCTCACCTTTTTACCCAGTCTAATGCTTTGCTCTGGGTAGTGATAAAGTTTCTGGGACTAAATGAAAGCTTTGTATAAGCAGGAAATTCAGGGAAAACAGCTTGTCTTTCTAAGTCTCCATGATCAGTTTTCAGTAAAAGTAAGAAACTTCAAACACAGATCCCAGCAGATTTGGGCTTTGTAAACAAGATGCTGATGTTTTAAAATTTTTCTGTGTCAGAGCTCATCAGGGAAGGTGTGGATAGGCACTGACAGCTGTGAGCTGTCCCCCTTCCACCAGTCCTCATCCCACTGCATGCAGTTTTCCCCTGTGCAGGTAGCTAGGGATACAAGCTGGAGCACTTGCTTTAGCATTGGGCAACAGGATCAAATCTGTCACACTGAAAAGCACTTTCTTATCTAAAGCAAAGGATTAGCACTCCTGAAATGAGCCACATATCAAAAACTCAGGGAAAACCTGAAAGAAACTCATATTTCACACCAGTTGTGTAGAGAGGCACTTTGATATTGGTACACTCTACTTTTCCTGCTCCTGTTAGGCAACCTAAAAGGTGGCCAGGATGCTCCATTTGTGTTTCAATGTGCTCCATTGATGGGGAAACCTATGGGAGTGACACGTTAACGCTGAGGCTTCAGCTATACACTATTCTAAGAAATCTTACTCTTGCCTCTCTATTCCCACAGATTTAGACTGAGATCTTCCATATCTCTCCCAGCCCTAGGTCTGCTTCTGAGATAGCTTGCACTTTGGGGCCAGAAATTCAGTTTTGAGCAAAAATGTTCCCTTGAAAGGAGACCAGATACTCCTTGTGGTTAAAGAAAAAAATGTGTGTGCTACCTAATCAGCATAGGTGGGTGGGAGGGAAATGAGGTAGTAAGGGTCAGGTGGAGCTCTACTGATAAAAGGCATGGCAATGGAAGGCAGTGGGAATATACCTTTTCAGGGAGAAGAGTTAGCATTAGGGACAGCTGCAGCACAAGAGACAAGCAGCATGAACCAGGAAACTGTAGTGTGATCAGAAGATCAAGTCTTTTCAACAGAAGCTTTGGAAGATATTTAAATTGCTGTTCTAAATTAATGAGTGGAAAGTATCTGGTTTTCAAAAAAATTTAATTTTCATTACAGTGAGGCTTCTTTGACAGAAATAAAAACATTTTGCAGAGCCTCTTTTGTTGAGAAAATAAATTTTTTATTATATCTTCTATTGTAGATTTTTCTGATAGCAAACTTCTTATTGGAGCTAAGGGAAATTTATAATTTGTTTTGTTGCAGTAATTTTGGCATAGTCTGCTGTTGCCCTGCTTGCATCAGAGAATGCTTATAGACACCCACAGGCATTGTGGCTACATGCTGTCCTGAAGGCAACTGTCCTCAAAAGAGAGTCCTCCAGAAGGGCATATCCTGGCCCATGAAGTCTACATGACTTTGGGCATGTGTAGAAGAAATGCCCAGATCAAATGGACCCCTCTAAGCAGAGAGGGGTCTTAGCTCTGTGAGCAGGCAAGGTAGAAGCACTGGTGAGAGACAGCGGTGAGCTGAGCTCACTTAATCTGAGCTCTTAATCACCTAAGTTCATTAGCCACGCTGTCTTGAGCCTCATCAGCTGGTGAATGGGGGAAAGGAGAAGCCACCACCAGTTGTTATGGGTGCAGGGTGCACCCTCAGCTGCAGGGTGGCCCCTGACACGTGAGCAGAGAGGCTGTGTCTCAGCCAGCAGGCTTGGACAGTGTGCATCCAGAGAGGGTTTCCCCAGCCCTAAGGAGAAGGGAAGTTCATTTTCCAGCCATAGATAAGATTAGATTCACTCCTCTGTTCTGCTTCTATGAATTAAAGATGCAGCAGGACAGCATCCTTCTATCAATAAATACCGAGCAGATAATTGAAAGAATGAATGTGAGAATTTCCTTGTTTGAAAAGTTAAGCAGTGGATTTGAGGCATGCAGTATGTTTTTAATTAGCATTATTATTTAAAGTGAGCAATACTGGACAGGCTCCTTGAGTTCTCTGATAGCATATTCATTAGCTAATCAACAGAGCTATTATTTTCCTTGAAGTATGCCCTACTTTGTGGTACTAAAGTGCATGCATTGATTTACTGGTAAGGGTAATTAAATGGCATATCATAAACACCACTGACGTCATGGAATGCTGCTCTTTAACCGTCTCTCCAGCTAACCCTTCCACATGGAAAAACAGATATTTTGCAGCTGACCCTCACCTGGTGTCAAGTGCTCATTCTCCCTCTACTAGAATCTCTGCAGTTTTGTGAACCCATAGCAGCAGAGCATGTAGTTTGCATTTATGGTTTCCCACAGCCATGAAGTATATGAATTTGAAAATCTTTCATACACCAGCCTTTGCAAAAGTCTCAGTGCTGCTCAGAAGCTTTGTCACAAAACAGTCCATTGCACAAGTTTCAAAGGAGAGCCCACACGTATCAAATCTGTGTTACTCAGTGGTAAAGCCCTGATGGGGCTGGGAAACTCCTCAGAAAATAAGAGCTTTCCACCACTCATCCCTTGCACTTAGATCTTCCCTGAAGGTAGAAATACAGCCCCTGGTGGTTTATTTCTTTCAGTTTCTAAATGGAAATCGAATGTATAAGGGGAAGACCAGTCAGGTTGGAAGAACTGCAGCTAAACTATACATTCCAAACATGTATCTCTAAGTAACTCTACGTATGGGCTGCAAAATTTGGAGGATCTTCAGCACTGAAGTCTGAAAATCACGGGTGCTTTGCATCCAGCTGAGCTGTTGGCTTGTAAAAGCTATAGAGGAAGATGGGTGCACGAGTGAACAAGAGAACATCAGCCCAGGTGCTTCCTTCTTCTCACCTGCTTTCTCTCCTTCCTTCTTCCTCTGCTTCCATCTTTTTCTCCCTCTATGCATGTGTTTCATCCTGTGCATTTTGGTTTCTTTCTCCCCAGCTACAGGTCTGTCACCCATATATTTCTGGACAATTGAGAGATCAGAAAATCTTCAGACCCACAACACCGAATAAAACAACTTCCTTATCTTTTTTCCACCCCATTTATTAGATTCTTTAGTATAAGAAAGTTGTGTCTGTCTTTACTGAAATTCATTTGGTGATATCATTCCTGATAGCAATAATAAGTAGGTCATAAAAATAGAATGGATAATCATCTTTCACTCTCACAAATGAAAGAAGCAAAAAATATATATACCAATAAGAATCAAAATGCAAAACACTTAATTTTAGAATATGGCAAAATATTTTTATATTTCAAATGTATATATTCCTGTTTATCTTAAACATGCCTGTTTCCAGTGCAGATGACTGGCTTCATTTGTAGTTTAAAGCAATGGCCAAAGTTCTGTTCTGATTATGAATTACTCACTTAAATGAGTGTTCTCTGTTCAAATAAAAATTACCAAACACAATGGGATAAGCCCACTTGTCCAGCCAGGGTGCTGTCATGTTTTCCTTCTACTTTTGAGCTGGAAAGTGCTCTGTCCTCCCTCCACAGCTCAGACATACAGTGGGGTTTATTATTCCCATTTTTTGGATCAACAGGGATTTAGAAAGCCTCTGTAGTTTTCCTGAAATCTCACAGGAATCATTCACAGACAAGACATTCACTGAGTATCTTCCAGATCCTGGGCGATGTCCCAGCTGGGGACTCTCACCAGTGTGTCACCAGCGCCAGGGCACAGGCAGTGGTGTGTCACAGCTCCTACTAGTGCCTACAAGAAATGGCATGGATTTGGTTGGGATCACCTAGCATTTTCCCAGCTTCTGCCCCTGGTTAGGGAAAAGCAGCTGGGCCAGGGAGTGCTCCTGGTTTGGATTGTTGCCTTCCTGCTTTGGAGAGTGAGAGCTTAGCCAGAGGCACATAGGATGTGCTTTGCAGTGCTCCTCCTTTAGCTGTCCCCTGGCCCATTTTATTTCCCAGCATAGGTACAGCCACTTGGCATGCATTTGTGGTTTGTGTTTGTCTGCTGGCACGGAAGTGACATATTTCAAGACTAGTTGGTGAAGAAAGAAGAGGAAACATGATATGAAATGTGGATGAGTCTTATGTGACCCTGAGCCAAGCCCTGCCTCAAGACCGGGGATATGTTTTCATGAAGGAACGTGATTCTCTGCCCATGCAGTGTCAGCACAAAGCAGAGATAGGCCCCAACACGTGACTCTTTAGTGACTGGTTTGAATGGAAATGTGTGATTTCTGAACAGATTTATTGTGCAAGCAAAAATGTATTTGCTAAAGATTACAGCAGTGTGTTTGCTCTGAATGCTGAGCCTAGGAAAAAAAGACTGCCCTGTGTGACTTTTCATAACACAGTGAAATAAGGTCTGGGGTGACAAATACCTGCTTTAACTTTGTTAGCCCTGTCCCATGGTCTGCAGAGCAGGGATCAGGCAATGAAAGCAGGGAAGAGCTGAGGATGCAGAGACCACTCTCTGGCTCAGACTCCAGCTCCCATGGATGTGGGTGATAGACTTATGTACCACTCACACAGCTTCAAGGTCTGTGCCAGCAGCGGAACCTACGTGCCCATTGTTCCCTGATCTTGCCAAAACTCTTCTCTGTCCATGTGTGGGGGGGCATTAAGGAGCTCTTTGGCCCACTGGGGTCCCTGGAGTCCTTCCCTAACCTTCTTCCAGCTTCTTTCTGCCACCTCCTTCTCAGGGTATCAAGAACCCAGGATCCTCTCCTGTTGAGAACCAGGACTCAGCCTTGGACCTCTAATTAGTCATTATTGCTTCAGATAGCCAATATTATTACCTTTATGTTGGTGGTGTCACGTTGTATGATTGTATAGCTAGAAGGTTTGTGGAGGAGTTGGAACTATAATTTTGCTACTGTGACCCTGAAATGCAGCTGCTGAGGAGTTGGGTCCCTTCCCCTTCAGAGCTATTTTTCAGGGTGGGTTCATGAGCATTTCCACTGAAGATAACTCATAGGCCACTCATAGGCAACCAACCCTTCTGGCCTGAGACCATATGTGTTTGGGATTGGAAACCACATGGGTAGGGGGGAAAAAACGTCTCAGGCTTTTTGATGAAGAAAAGTGAATGCAGAGTGCCATCTGGGGAATTCCACAAGTCTAAATCAACCCTTTTTCTTTTGTCTTAAAAAAAAATTAAATTAAACACTCAAGTGACTGATCTGCAACATGTAGATCTCAGTTCGGTTTGGAACTGAGATTCAGATGCACGTGTAGACAAAATTTAAAAATGTGATCTTATAGGCGTACTCAGGGTTAGCTGATAAAAATAATTCTTTTGCCAGTGTGTTGAATACAGTTACCAGTTCCATCACTCAATTTCCCTGTCAGAAACATTCCTGGGACTTTCTTTTTGCTGATACTCTGCTGCACTGTTTGGAAATAGAAACGCGGCCAACTGGCAAGTTATCTTGGAGTTGTCCTTGTACAAGGGAAAATGGGGCTTGATTTGGTCTGGAGGTCTGCTAACATTTGCTGCCATGGCATTTTTGCCAGCCTTCATGACGCCAGCATACGGAGGAATGCTGCAGCACATGTATTTGAGGGGGTTTGTTTAGTGTAAGGGTGTCTGTAGGAGGAGTAATTTCCTGAAAGGAACAAGTGGAGTGGCTGACCTTGCACTGATTCTGCTGACAGTTCCCGCTTGAAATAAGGTTGCCCCGGTCTAGTGCAACATCACTCACCTCCAGTCAGGGAGTTTTGAACTGTTAGGAGACACAAAAGGGCTATATAAGGACTAACACATCCACAGGCATCCCTCTGCACCAAACATGGGATCTGAGCACATGAAGGCTCTGAAGGAACTCAGCTCCAGACTGAAGCCTGCAGTCGATTTATGAAAGAAGTCTCTCAGCTCTGCACATCTTCAGCCATCAGAATTCAAATCTAGTACTGGACCTCCAAGTCTTGTTAAAGGCAAGGGAAAATATCCTGAAATAGGAATCAAAACGATCTCCAAAGCACTTGTTTTGCAAGGCCAGCAGGAACAACATCTGCATAGCTGTTACTTAAAAACATGAAAATCAAAAAGCATTGTTGAAAACTGATTTAAGGGGCTGGGCAGATTGAGGTGCAAGGCAGGAGATTGAATGTTTTGCCTCTTTGCCCTCCTCATGCTTTATGCCTTGGAAACCTACCTATGTCCTGCCTGTTAATGAACATCTGCTTTTGATTGTCACAAACCCATATATTTCAGTAAAATAAACATACCTGATCTCCACTTGGGAAAGAGCCTATTGTTTCTGCTGTGCCAGGTTCAAATATTGCTTTTAAATCAGAGATGGACATTTTTTTTCTCACTTGCCTAATAGTTACCTTTAAGTGCTAAATGACTCCATCAGGAATTATGCTACTGTGTTTGGACTAGCTGTGGGACATGGGCTGAAATGCTGCCTTTTCTTAGGTGTCTGATGGGTCCTCTGTTGAAGGACTGTCTCCTGGCTATACTGGCTGTTGGTGTTAGAGAATAAATATATCTTTCCAAAGCTAATTCTGTGTTAGTCCAGCTGGAGACTGGACTAAATGCAAATGACAACAATAAAACATGGCCTTACCAAGTCTGTTCATCTTACCTGATAACTCTGAGCTAGTGTCTTTTTTGAAGCCAAGATAGTTGTTACCATTGTGGTTGTCTGTCTGTGTGAATTCATGGCTGACGAGGGCTCCAGAAACCTGCATGATAAACAAATAGGATAAAAATATATGTGTGCAGTCACCATGAAAGCTGTACAGGGCTGAAGCTTAACATGTCATGACATGGTATTTGCTGCTTGGTGACCTATCAATCTTATTCTACAGTTTGCAAATCACTGTTTCTACACATGGGAGAAATCAACATCTATTGGTTTCATGTTGACTACTAGACTATATGATCATGACCATTTTTGTCATGATTTTGATCTTGCCTGAAAACAGCACTGCAAGCAGCTGAGGTTCCTCACCTTCACATTTTCAGTCTTGGTTTCAACTAGACTCTGCAATTAATTGTGAAGTAATGGGAGTAGGAGTGATTTTCTACTTGAGCAAGTCAAAGGTTCAAGATTTAATCCTGCTTACTTATATATTTATTATGGACTACCTAAATGGCAAAAAAAAAACATTTAGCAGTTTAGTTGTAGGGAAAACACCTGTGCAAATGTACTGATTGAAACCAAATATTCTTCTACATGCTACATGTTACAACTGTCTACATGCTTGGAAAGCATGAGAACAGGACAGATACGTATATTTTTCTTAAAGTCTCTTGCACATAGACCATTTTCAGCTCAGAATGTTTTGGACTTTCCTTGTCATCACAGTTTGTTTATCTAGTAGCTTGCAATGCATCTCTTGTCCAGAGCTTGTCCTGTTCCTTCTTGCTGCACAGGTAGCTGCACGTCCTGCAAGAACCAGCACTCGCCTTGGCTTTCTATGAACTCTGATCCTATTTGCTTTATTTGATGGTTCCTAGGCCTTCTTTTGAAGATGCTCTGGACAGCCAATCCCTCTCAAGTCACTTCTGATAGATGACTGTCTTTAATGTCTCAAAACCTGGATCCTCCAAGAGCGTGTGGTCCACATCAAGTTGACACTGCTTATTGCTAGTTGAGAGGAGTGTGGTTGCCCACATGCAGTCTTTTGCCATCAAAGGCCATGATCATCTTGGAAGAATTAGTTGAGAGAAAATGGACAGAAGTGGTTTAGTCCGTAAGGAAGCCTGTGCTGCAGAGCTGGCCTGTTTGCACACAGCAGGTCTCTCAGTGACACCCAAAATTTTCAAGCCAAGAGCACAAGCACAATGAGACTGTCCTACACCCTGAACCAGCCCAAAAGCACAGGACTTGCTGCTGAGGAGAGCAGTTGGCCAAGGGCACATCACAGCTCATAAGGAACATATTCAACCTGTGTCTGGACACAGGGCTGGCTGAAAAAAGAGAATTTCTCCAGGATTCCAACATATCTCCTGATACGTCTGGCTGGGAAGAAGTATGTTTTGGGAGATGCTTTCAACCCTTTCTATTATAAATTTCCTTGTTGCCTTGCTGCTCACCAGTCTGTCCTCACAGGAAATTTCCGCTTTGCTAAAATTAATGCATGGCTGCCTCCAGGCAAGTATCTCCAGTTTCCTAGGTATTGGAGGGTTCTCCACACACATCTAGGCCAAATTAAGGCCAAATCTGTGCTCAGATGGGTGTTCTTCCCCCTCTTTGAGTTTCCACTCAAAGACAGTCCATTGAGCATAATTTATTTTTTTTCCTTATCTTTTGCCCTTCTCAAGCATCCACCAAAAACGGATCATGATTCGTACATAACGATCATGCAGCTGCAAGAATACAGGGACTGTGGAGTGGGCAGTGAGAGAATACTCTGCCATTACTTATTACTTATTCTCAGCAACTGAGAATACTTCACAGAATGACTCAGTGAACTATTACCTCACATTTCTCATGTGAGCAGCATCGGGGAAAGGCTAGAACAGCAGCAGCCCTTACCTTTCCCTGCCCCCAAAGGCAAACGAACCATTAATGGTGCAGTAAAGCAGCAGAGCAAAGGTGTGTTTGCTGCACAAGGCTGGTGTCATAAAACTGAACTTTGCCCAAGACTGAACAAAATTGTAAGAAAGTCATAGTCAACAATTAAGGGCATGTTTTTTATAAGGAAAAGTTATTTATGACCTTCATCTGGCATTTTACAAAGTTTTAATTTTGTTACACAACAGCCATTCCTTTCATGCTTTGGCAGGAGAGATGTCAGGGCATTAGGATAGATGCAATAACCACATTTTTTTAATGCTTACTTGTTATTGAACTACCTTCTCCTCTTTAAAGTGTTTTATGGTTGAGTTACTCTATTTGCATAATTACTGCCACATCACCAGTCAATCAATTTTATATGTTTCTCTCCTAAACCAATCTAAAATATGATACGTATATAAAAACATCACCCATGATTATACAGACTTCACATTTATTATTGCTTCAGGTCAAAGATATATGATAAAATTACCCTCTGTTATTTCCCTCTCCTTTCCTGCTTCTTTAATGCACAACTCTGAACACTTCCTTTAGTATTGTTTATCAGCAATTTTATTTTTCTCTGAATGGGAGACAAAAGAAAATAAGTAATGGAGCTAGTCAAAACAAAGCAAGTAACTACCACAGGCAGCTACTAGGATTGCTCATTTTTACAAGCATGTGGAATCACAAACAACTGTACACATTGATAGACTTGTCACACAGATATCAGAAGGAAAGACAAAAGTATTCCCGCTTTCTGGATAAATTCCAGACTTGAAAATAAGTGGTTCCAATGGAACCTGGGCTCCTGTGACAGTTGAAACTTGATGGTTCTATTTTACATCTTGGTGAAATATAAAAAACAAGAGAACCCAACCTCAAGTTAGATGATGTGACTGACGTGTCATCAGAAGCCAAGATGAACAAATTCCTTTCTGCATTTTACCTACCAGTTACATATTGTTACACAATTCATTGCTGTTATAAGTTACACTGGTTGAATCTTGCCACCAGTCCATGTGCAGGAAGAAAATTCAGAGATACTAGAAGCCATTTATAATGAGGAGAAGTACTTGATTTCTTCATGGCAGAAGTTAGCTTCCAGTTATGAATTATCACAGAATAAACAATCTGATACATTCTTCAAAAATTTTTTGCTGATCCTTGCTAATCTTCCATCCAAGGTACACCACAACGGACTTGACTTTTTGTCCTTCTTACTGCAGACTTACTGAATGTAAAAATCACTTCTGAACATTTGAAGGAAAAATGAAAACCTAGCTTGTTCCCTGCAAAGAGTAAAATATAACAGTAAGCATACTTATCACAATTCTCGGCCCCAGAAAATCCCAAACAAAGCCAAAAAATATGTAATATCTCACTTCTGCTGACGACTAATTTATCTTGTTCTTCTCAGTGTCCAAAGTATCAGTGCTGTGTTTTTCTGTTTAGATTCAAATTCTAATGGATCAGAGCATAGCGGTTTGAAGTAAATGGCAAAATTCCCACTTATTTTCATGAAACAAGAATTTACATCTGCTTCAATAAAAGGCTTCTTGGTTCTCACTACCCTGGGCTGGGTGGCGTAATCCTCTGTTTCTGTGTGCTCTACTTTAGCTTGTTGTTGATTCAAACTCTGCTGTTTGCATGCTGCTAGGAAATAATCCAGTGCAATTTAAATTGGAAAACTCTAGAAACAACTGGAAGGTGAGCTGATTGCTAATTGTGGTTTTAAAGTAAGTTCTTCATTGCCGAAGAAATCTTTATAGGCAAATAGCGGTTTCTTTCAAGCAGATTTCATGCAGCTGTTGACAGCTTCCTTCAGAAAAGCCAAGCCTCACCACTGTACAAATAATGTGTTCACTCTTATCCTGACAGGGACAACATTATCAAAAAGCTCCTGTCTTCTGCTTGATAAAGAAGGCTTAATAAATCAGTCTTTGTAAAAAACACACCGTGACAAAAACAGCATGCAAGCAGAGACAAGGTAGATCATTTGACTAACTCATATTAGGAGAAATTTTGGGTTTGATGCTTGTAGGTAGATGCTGATCTAGGGATGGCCCTGCTTGAGCTGAGGGATTGGACCAGGTGATCTCCAAAGGTACTGTTGTGGTTTAGCCCTAGCCAGCAACTGAAAACCACACAGGTGCTCACTCACTTTCCACCCATCAGGACAAGCAGGAGGACATCTGGAAGGGTAAAAGTGAGAAAATTTGTGGGTTGAGATAAAAGCAGCTTAATAATAATATTACTACTAATAATAATACAACAACAACATAAAATGAAGATAAGTTAAAAAAAAAAAGAGCAATAGTGAAATAAACCACAAAAAAGACGAGTCATGCAAATGAAAAAGAACCAGCAAGCCTCTGAGCAGCTGCCCCTGGCTGACTTTCCCCCCAGCTCTGTAAGTTAAGCGTGACACCACAGGGTCTATGACACCCCTCTGGTCAGCCAGGGTCAGCTGTCTGGGCTGTGTCCCCTCCCAGCTTCTTGTGCACCCCCAGTCTCCTCACTGGAGGAGGTGAGGAGGAGAAAAGGCCCTGAGGCTGCTCCACAATAAGAGAGACATCTCTGAATTATCAACGTCATTTCCAGCACAAATCCAAACTGCAATCCCCTATTAGTTACTATGAAGAAAACGAATCCCACCCCAAACCCTTGGTTGCTTCCAACCTCTGCCATTCTGTGATTCTGCCAGTACTTAATTCAAGAGAAACCACTACCTTCCCAGCTGAGCCATGTGTTTTTTCCTCTTCTCCAAGCAGTGTTTCCTACCACCTACCAAACCTGCAAGTGTTTCCAGTGGTTTCACAGCCCTTCCTGGATCCTGACAATGTGCTCATGTGGTTTTCCCTTAAAGGGAAACTTGAAAGGCTGGGTTATCATACACCTCTCTCTGCACATACAGCAATGTTCAAACATAACAAATGTGTAATGCAAAGACTAATCCATCTTGCCAGTCTTTTCCAAGCATAACACAAGTTCCTCTGCTCTGTTGAGCCAGATTCTGTTAGGCTCCAGGGTGCTTTTTTGGAGTACTCTTTCTGGAGGGCTAAGCAAGAAACTACATTAAGAGGCTGTAACTCTACTTCTCAGAGCTGTGGGCTTGGTCTCCTCAGGAGAGAATCCTTGATTCAGGAATTCACTTCCCCCTTCCTGTGAGAAACCCTGGGTTTGTTGACTTTCCCAACACATTGCACAGGCTATCTATTTACTCAGGCTTTTTCTGAACGGGTGGGTTTCATGTGGAGGATCTTTGACATTTCCTTGTGCTTGCATTTCTTTGAAAGACATCCCTTTAAATGCTTACAAGTTTCCAGACTTAACTACTTGTCCCTTATGACTCTTAAAAACTCGTAGATGGTCTAAGATAAAAAAAAAATAAATTATTTTCCTCTCCACACAAGCCTCTGTACCAGTTCTTTAGCAATTAAGGGAGGAAACCAGACTTCCTCTTTCTCAGTGATGCCAGACGTTGCTGTCCCAGTCCTTGGCAGTGCCGGTGCAGGAAGCATCCCCCATCCTCAGGCACTCACATCCTTAAGTCTGAGGAGAAGCTGGCAGATGAGTGCTGCAGGGCCAGCCTTACCAACAGGAACAATCTCCTGTGGAGCACTTTGGAGATCAAAAAGGATGTTCTGTTATTTGCTGGGCTCTCCACCAGCTGCAGCAGGACACCAGGGACCCAGGCAGCACCAATCCTCCTGCCCAGGGAGGGGAGGGAGGAAGGATGAAGGAAGCAGGGAAAGGGAGAGTTTTGGACTGGGTTGATAGCAGAATAAAATATTTTTTGAGTTGTAAATCTATTAGATAAACTAATCTCGGGCTTTATGAGATTCCAGATGAAATGCAGGAATATGCCAAGCTTCTCGTTTTTATTTCCAAATGTTGAGTTAATTTGGATCCAATCTGAGCCAAATTTCTCCTTAGTGTAAGCAGGTGCAACTCCACTGGGTTGAACAGAGTTACACCCATTTACAACAGGGGTGGATTTGTCCTGAAGTGATTTAAATAGGGCAGAAAAGAGCACACATGTTTCCAGTGTTTCATCTTTGAACCATGAGATACATGAATTGAAAAAAAACAAAGTATTCTCAGTCTCTCTCACACAAATTTGTGGCCTAGTGGAAGGCTCTTTTTAAACATAAGAGCTTAATATCTGCCCTTTTGTTCATTTGTTGCCACTTTTACTCACTTTCTTTTCTTCCTTATCCTTGCTTTTAATCCTATAATTAATCTGGTATATTTTTTGCAAAAGACAACTATGAATGAGGATTTTATTTTTTAATTCACATTACTTAGATGTTATCTTATTTCTTTCAGATTGCAGTCTAATTAGGTACTAAAATAATACCTAATTTGTAATTTTTGCTGCAATTTTTTGGGGCAGAGTGGTTTTCCTGTTCTCTGTGTTATTTAAAATAGAAAGCAAACTATAATACTGGGAAATACATGCCTCCCACGAAAACCAGTGACTGTTACTTGATTCCCTGCTCATTTAATAGCAAGGCTGAACACAGAAACCAATCTTATGTGTAGAAGATAATAGATGATACATTGACTTAACAACACTACTTCTTTTTAAGACAGATAATAGGTATATAACCATAGATAGAGTGAAAAGCAGTGTAGATACAACTGTTTCCTTGAAGGGTTTGGGGAAGGAGGAGAGTATCTGTTGACTAATTATCTCCATTTTGAAGTTTTTTTTCTCTGTCTCCTGCTCAAGATTTTCTCATCCACAACACACAGGCCACTCACTGAATGGTCTGGCTTTTTGGCTCAAGTGAGAGACAGGATAGCTGGATGGCAGGATGGTTGGGTGGATGGCAGGATGGCAGCATGGCTGGGTGGCTGGGTGCAGGATGGCTGGGTGGCAGGATGGCTGGGTGGCTGGGTGCAGGATGGCTGGGTGGCAGGATGGCTGGGTGGCAGGATGGCTGGATGGCAGAATGGCTGGGTGGTAGGATGGCTGGATGGCAGGATGGCTGGGTGGCAGGATGGCAGGATGGCTGGGTGGCAGGATGGCTGGATGGCAGGATGGCTGGGTGGCAGGGTGGCTGGATGGCAGGGTGGCAGGATTGCAGGATGGCTGGGTGGCAGGATGGCTGGGTGGCAGGGTGGCAGGATTGCAGGATGGCTGGGTGGCAGGATGGCTGGATGGCAGGATGGCAGAACAGCAAGTGTTGCCTCAGGTGTGCAGAAGGGCCTCAGCTCCTGTGTGGTTCTCACAGATCCAGCAGCAGTTTTAGGGGGCAGCTCTGGCTGTTTCTGGTGATTGGTACCACCTGACTTTTATTGTCCAACCCAGATATTCACAGCTCACAACCTTGTCCGTGCCCCTTGGGTGCGTGCAGGATGGCTGTGTGTTATCCACTTCCTTCCTCCATTGCCCCCTGCCACGACACAGCCCAGGGAGCCCCACAGTCCCATTAAGGAAGGAAGCCACTGACCTGTTGCCCTCTGTCTTTGTGGGAAACACTCTCTGAGCCTTAAATGGCTTCTTTCGTGCAAGGGGGTAGTGAAAACAAAAGTCCATGCATTAGGTTGCCTATTTGTGCTGGTAGCATGTTCTGACTAGAAGGTCAGGTATTGACCTACTAGAAGGCATGAGTAACCATTTTTCCCATTTCAACATGTCCATGAGAAGCCCAGCAGTGTTCAGCATCACAGTCAGGGTGCCAGCAGATCCCTCCCTGCCAGTCACGGGTGCAGCCTGGGACAAACACCTGCGTTCTCCAACACCAGGGCAGTTACACCAGGCAACTCTTCAGCCAGTCCTTGGCTCAACACTCCACCAGCACTGAAGAAGATGCAGCTGGGCCTGAGCAAAAGCTCTGAGTTTACCCAGAGGAAAGAGAAAGATGCACTGTCCAGTGGGAATGGAGGGCTGTGCGAGCTGAGACTCTTCCTCTGCTCTGAGATCTCCTGTTGCTCAGCTGACCCAGGCACTGCAAGCCTGGCCACTGGCACCAAGGCTGGCCACTCCAGTCCTTCCCACTCCTCCAGACAGCACAGATGTCTGGTGATCTGGCTGAGGAAGAGTCAAATATCTTCAGAGCTTTCAGAGGACACTCACTGTTAAACAGTGGATCTTTAACATCTAGGAAAATATGAACCTTCATAAAGATGCATGAGAACATCTTCTGGATATTCCCACATGACAAGATACTCTGGTCACACTTTAAATCCAGTAATTTGTTCTCCTTAAATTTCAAGTGATACAGACAAAGCAATATAGATAAAAGTTCCAGTGTCCCTGAACCCACAGCAGCCTTTTCAGCAACAATAGCAGCTTTGGCTGCAGAAAGTACTTTAGGTTCAGGCCTGGAGGATGTTAAGCCTCATCTTGCACTTCCCCTTCAGCCATCCCTTTTGTTACTCAGGTTAATATTCTTGGCTAGAGCAGCTCATGCTGAAGGAAAAGGAACAAACATTTAGTCTTTTAAATGATCAGCCCTATAGTTGCTTTTTCTCTACCGCTGCAAAAATTTTACCTAATCTGTGCTCAGCACAAGACTTAAAAGGATTCCTATCTCAGGCATAAATGGATCAGTACACTCTTGGACTTCAGTAAGACAAATCTGTGCATATAACAGTGGTTAAAATGAAGAAAGACAGAAATAAATCCCAATAGTTATACAATTTCTAGGGGGGTTTTGCCATAAACTTATTATATTTGAAATTATAAAAACTTGCAAGGGGCTGAGCAGGAATTCAGAATATGATATTTATCTGCTACCAGACTCCTTCAAGGTAAGTTTTCTTTAGAGGGTTGGTTGTTGTTTGGGGTTTTTGTTTGTTGGTTTGGTTGCTTTTTTTCTGCTGAATTGTACATAGAGACCTCAGCTACATCATTGTTTGGAGGATAATATAAGTGATGGTAAGCCCTTCCCACTTGTAATGCTAAAATGGATTTGACAGGCAATGGTCCAGGCTCACTTCCATCTGTGACACTCTTTCAAATGATTCATCATCTTGAACATGAAAGTAACTTGACGATGTTATGACTTACCCCCAGATAAGACAGCCAGTTCATCTGAAAGCAATTGCTCCAACTGACTGTCATGCAGATGCCTCAACAGTGACACTGGGCATTTGCTTACGCATTTTAATATTTTTTGTGCGTTTTTTACAGGCGGTGGGATCTCAGACTTGGGCAGGATGCTGGTGTGGAGGAGCATACAGTGTCTGCAACACGACCACGCAACATCCTTTGTTAAGTAACTAGCCTTACTGCTCCATTTATTTTTCAGCCTAATAAAGCTCAGTAATTCCCAAATTTAATTGATTTTAGATAAGTTAAATAGTAAGATTTCTGATCAAATTGCAGTTTTCATTTCCATTAATTCTTCTAGGAAGGTCAGTAGAATAAACTAAAGTCTGACAAACCTTGATTCCTACCTACAACTCAATGCTTTGGCAAACTTGCTTTGGCCAGGAGGCTGGGCCAGGTATCCTCCAGGGCTCCCTTCCAGCTAGTATGACTCTTTGATTCTAAAATGTGACTCTCTTAAAATATACATATGCTTCTGGCACTATGCAGGTCTTTTCTGAAAGCTATGTGGGTTTGGCTTTGCACAGCTATCAATATTTTTCTAAGTCACTCACATTAGCTCTTCCCTTCCAAATTTAATCCTGTCACCCAATTTGGCTCTTGCAAAGAAATACTTCACATCTTATAAATTGTTCATGCTTTTACTTCAGTCACTGCTGCCCTGTAACTTTGCGGTAAAAGCCTGTCGGCCCTGAAGTTAATACACATTGTTCTTGTTTTCGTTTTTCATGTCAATAATTCTTGATCCACTCAGAGACATACAGGCTTTGGAGTCTCCGTGGTTCTTAATCAGCATCTACTTAGTGTCTAGTCACTGGGAAGAGACTCATGGCTTAGGCAGGCAGGGAGCACAGAGTGTCTCCAGAATATCCAAAAGTCAGTTTTGATACCCACCACTACACACACATGCTGCCTTCTCCTTCATTCAAACCATGCTTTATAGGCAGAGCAATGCTGTCCGTTTCCTGTGAACATGTGCAAAGCCTGTGACTGGATTTTCTTCCCTTCAAGCTCAGCCAAAAAAAGCAGTTTTCACTTTGCAAGTGTTGTCCAGCTGATGGGCACAAGCAGAACAAGGAACGCCTCCCAAACCAAAGTGTTTGCTGCAGGCTCTGGGGTGTGTGCTAAGAGAGTGATGAACTCCCATTTCCTTTGAGAGAGAACAAGGCCAACTCTGCTTTTCAAAGTACTCAGATCTGTTAAATGTGTGCACAGATACTCCATTTCCTCATAAATAGTAACTGATAAATCAGTAGTACACAGGCACCAATTCTAATACTCCAATAGAGCTGCCACAAGTGAAAGAGGAATTTAATCTCATATTTTCATAGATCTAATCTATCTCATTCCTCTAGTTGCTTTGAAATATCCAATTACATCTGACTTAATAAAATTGGAAGACATTTATTACCATCATTAGTGGCTTGGGTTGAAATCAGCTGTGAAATTGTGTGCACATTAACTTGCAGAGAACTGAGCAAGCCAGAAACTCATGGAATTGATTTTCTAAATGGCTGCAGAGCTCTCTGACTGGATACAGAGCTACCGACACGTACAGCTGGCGTGGGGTGTGGGGCAAGGAAAGGCACAAGAGAAATGCTCAGTCCTCTTTCCCAGGCCCTTCCTTCTGTCTCTGCCCTGAGCTGCACTATCTTCAGTTGGAGAGGAGGAGATTGAAGCTCTCAGGGAGGGATCAATCTTTGTTACTTAAATCTGGGTTATCAATTCTGCAAGTAAATATAAAAGACAGACTAAGTTGCTATTTTCATTGTACATACAAGTTTATAAAGAAAAACTCTGAAAAGGGGAGAACATGAAAAGATCTCATTTTCTCACACATTTCAAGACAGCCAATGAGACTGAACCATCTGTGAGATCTTAAAAAGAGTGTTATTCTACAGCATTACTCAGCTGTCAGGTATCATACTTATTCATTATCAATTGCTAAAAATTTCAGAGCACAGTCTTATTGTGGCTGTGCTTCCATCCTTCATAATTTACCCATTAAGCTGCAGTGTTTTGGTCTTCTACGTTAGGTGTTTGCCACAGGGAATCATGTGAGAGGACTAAAGATGTGTCCAGACATCCCCAGTTATTGACAGCTGCAGGGGTAGACAGGTGAATTTTTAGTTTTTACTAATTGCTGCAACAGACACAGCAATAGGTATTTATCAGGAGTTGCTTTGAGTATTGCCTCTGGGGTGAAAAACTAGTTACGTGTTTGGGTGTTCTGCTGCAAGAACGGTTTTCTAGAATGTTTTACTGTTAATCTATACTAATGCCTGCAGCACTTCACAAATCAGTACATGCCCACACCATATCCTCTCCTATTTATTCCATGTCTCAGATATCCATCCATCTGTTGAAAGAAAAAAAAGTCCTTTCACTCTCTCACAAAGGTGTTGGGAGGAAAATATATTAAAGATTAGGAGGCAGCATAAATACTGCAGTTACTGATCCATGCAAATCCCTCAGGTATAGAGGGCATAGTTATACCTTAGTGGATCTTTTTTTAAAAGAAGCTTCTCTTTTTGAAAAACAAGACTCCATGAGCTGGAGGCAGAATTTTCTAAGGTCTCAGTTTTGTTTCACCTTACTGTTGGTAGTTTGGCAGTGTCATTAAACAATGTAGATAGTTAATTATTTTTAGTCAAGCAATGTAACATGGCAATAAAATTTTCAAAAAGAGACCTGTTTTAAAGGTCAATGACCTCATATAAATTTCTAAGTGTCAATAAATATCTTTCAACACGGGTGGAACAATATTTGTACACTTATGGGCAGAGTTATAGAGTTTAGCTTGCTCAAGACCATTAAAGACCTCATGCTAATAGCTGCACAATAAATGTCACCAATGGAACCCATAAAACTGTGCCCGTTCAGACGTGATTTTTTCTGAAAAAGCGTTGCTGGTTTTGAAAATTGAAAGTCATTGTGAAAACGGAAAGATTTTCATGTAAAGAAAAAGCGTGGCAATTGTCTTAGTAAAATTTGATTTTCTTTTGATTTCCCTGAAACATAAATCCTGAATCATTGAGTTTTACACTTTCCCAAACCAAAGCAACACTGTAATAAGTATCTTCTTTTGGTTTTGAACTCCTGGAAGTAAGTTATTATGTGACTGTTTACTAAACAAAGAACAAAGAGAAAAATTCTAACTCAAGTTTTCTCACGTACAAATATAATCTCTTAGACAGGAATTACTTTTCTGTAAGATGCATCTATAGCTGCTACCTGTTGTGACACCAACAGAAATGTCAAAGGAAATATATCAAATGCTCTTTCTCAAGAGCTTTCCAGCTTCATCCTCTGTTTGGATGCACACCTGCTCGGTGATCAGCCTGCCAGGTCTTTATGAATGGAGGAGAACATATGCAGAATTATCTCATTGGTATTCCACTTGCAATTTCAAAGCTAAACAATGTGTGTCTTTTATATATGATTCATCTCCTAGGAATTCATGCCTTCATGGCACCTTTTCTAAAACAGGAAATAAATATGTGTTGCTAAGTTACTTTCATGCTTTGAAAAATCCTACTGCCGTTTCTATTGTCCAGTGTGTGTTCTGAAGGCTGTGCTCCATCACAGGGATTTTTTTCCTTTCATAATGAATACTTGCTCTTTTTACCTTTGTCTTACTTTCTGGTGAAGGTAAAGTCATATAGATTCCCTGCATGTTTTGCCTCTTAGACCTGTACCAAATGTGCCTCACATTGTACCACTTTGCTGGGAAGTGCCTTGAAGATGCAGACAAAAATTCTCCAGGCACAGACAAAACTCCTCTGGGCAGCAAGGCACCAAGCCAGTGCTAGTGACCTTATACTCCTTACTGGAGCACTCTCTCAAGAACATGTTGATGTCTGGGCTGGGACACTTGATGCTTCAGCCAAGGCCAGTGCTTTTGCCTAGCAGCTGGAGTAATCTGCATCTCAAGGATCTACTCCCCCATCTTTCCATCTTCAACTTGATTGCACATAAACTTTATACAGTATGCAGTTTATACAGAATTACTTCCCATCTGTATCTCTTAGGAGCAGCTGTATTAAGGTTAACTAGCTTAGGAGTCATAAATAGGAATGGCCAATGTGATTGTACAAGCTTCCCCCCAGATCCTGGTCAATATTGTAACTCCGACCTGTAATGCTCTCTCCCTGCAATTCCAGTACTGGGCGTCTCTTAAGCAAATACAACTAATCACTTCAACAGGTTGCTGACTTTTATGAATTGAATTGCATAGCAAATAGCTGTGACAGTGTGTACAACATTGCCAGACAAGAAAACAACATCATTATGTAGGGAAGAATGTTCCCCAACTCAAGAGAAGAGAGAAAAAATGTTTTATGCTACTTCTTATGAAAGAAGGGTGTTACTTGGGGTTGCTACCTGGGGGAGAGGGTGTGGGGGTGTGGAAGGGAGGTTTTTGTTGAGGTTTTTTTTTTTGGCATGTATCTGGGAAGCTGGTACTGAAATGGTGGGTCAGATACACAGACTGTAAATGCATAGATTCTGTCTCTCCATTTTCCAAGATGGGGTCTTGATGCTGAATGTGTGATGGTGCAATTAAGAGACGGCAGATAAAGCAAATCATGCAAGATACTCAGGCACCTCTGCAGGGACAGAGATGAGACTACTCTGAACAAACCAAATGCATGCTGAGACAGTGACCTTCTCCCAGGACCCACATGGGTTTCAGCTGCCTTCCCCTCACGTTAGCTTCCTTCACTTCTGCCCGAGCCTTGCAGGCTCAGGGTGCCTCTGGCCCTGTACCCCAGACAGGCTTAACAGCCAAGCTAATTACCCCAGTAAATGAAACATCTTATTTCATCAATTCTACCTTTGGTAATCTTCTCCCACTTCCACTTTCCACCTTTTGCCCTAGTTAATTTCAATTACTTCAGTTTTGTCACACCTGAAATACATTTGGCCACATCTTTCTTGCAAGATGCAGACTGAATTTACATTATATACATTAATTTACAATATATACATTAATTTTCTGAAGGCTTTGACATAATTAGCCAGCCAAGCCAGCTAAGCTGTAGATTGCTTTGTGCTGTACGTTATAAGAGCACTCAGAGCAGTTGGAATACTCTGGAAATAATTTCCCTGCAATTTTCAGCAATCTAATACAAATTCTTGGTGAGACGGTACATTAGTCACATATTACACAACATGTCTCTCTTTAATAACTTATAGCAAATTTTAGCTGTACTAAAAATAGTAGTTACAGCCCTCATTAATTATAAGGATGTTGGATAGTAAATTGCTACAAAAAGCTTTCATGCCAGAAACTGCAGCTCCCATGTTTGTGTTTGATGTCTGTATTATGAGACAGTAAGTAATGTTTCCTCTTCCAAAACCACAGGCCCTGGCCAGAATATCTGGCAAAACGCTCCTGAAAAAAATAGGAGACAGACTTTGAGGACAAACAAGCTCCAGGGCTTGCCCCTGGTTTTGTGTCACTAGCTTTAGCAAGCTCGTGTAGCTGGATGCATGCTGTTTCTGGTGGACTTTGCAAGAAAGATCCTGATAATGCCGTAGAGAGTGTGGCTCTGCAGGGAATCCATTGCTTTCAGGAGGTTATTTTCAGCATGTGGGACAAAGGTCACTATAATTGGCAGCACTGCAGTGAGGTTAAACCAGCAATCTTCAGGAGAATTGTGTTTGGAAATCTGTTTTCATCCAGTGGGAACACAGACAAGTATTGAGAGATACTGTTTTACAGAAAAGGGGCTGGTGTGAAAAAAAGTGAAATGGGAAAGACTTAAATTAAACTAAGAATTAAAGTTACACATCCAGAGCAGCCTACACTGACTTAAGACAGACCTTGGCCACCTTCTCACAGGTTGGAAAACAAATCAATACTATTGGGTTGGTCTAGCTCCATGAAGCAGCTTGGCAGAGAGCTGGATGAGCACGTCCTGAGCCTGTGCGAGGCCAAGGCTGGGGCCAAGCAGAAGGGCAGCATATTGCAGTCCTGGTGCCCTCCCTGGGGCTGCTGAGGACTGCCCACCCTTCCACAGCAGTGAAACCTCCCAGGCAGATGGCAGCACAAACCCCTCATCAAATACACCCGGCAGCAGCAGACAAACTGAAGGGGATCCTTCTTCTCCTCTAGAAACTCTGAATGAAGTGGTGGTACTTGTTCCCCCCAGGATGTAGTGAAGGGATGAATTCTACAGGTCTGAGGAGAGAGTTAGAGAAATTCTATGCTGTTTCCTGTGTACCAGCCCTTTTGGTGACAGGCCAGGGTGTTTCTGGTGGGATAGCTCAGACACTGCCCTGCTCACTGACACCTCCTTATTCCTTCTGATGGCTCAGTCAAGTAAGTTGCACACAAAAATTCTGTGGCTCCTTTTCCTGCTTCATTCAGCTTCTTCCTATGTCTCATGACACAGGGGTCTTTGAGGATAACTAGGGTTCCCCTGCAGCAGTAATATATCAAAAAAACGAAACCCTAACTTAATATCATTACATACAATTTCCTTGCTAAAATACTATAGTGTAAGCTGGTATAATAAGGTACCCTACACTTTATTGTGGTTGAGGACCAGATCCCAAAAACTCTCTCACTGCATTTTTTGTCTCAGATTTGATAGATTTTTCTTGATCTATTGGGGATTTAGTTTTTGTTTGGTCTTGTCACCTAAGTATAGTAGTTTAAAAATGCATTTTTTAGTAGTTAAAAAAAGAACTTATTTCCATTATTTCCATTATTTCCTTTCCTTTCCTTTCCTTTCCTTTCCTTTCCTTTCCTTTCCTTTCCTTTCCTTTCCTTTCCTTTCCTTTCCTTTCCTTTCCTTTCCTTTCCTTTCCTTTCCTTTCCTTTCCTTTCCTTTCCTTTCCTTTCCTTTCCTTTCCTTTCCTTTCCTTTCCTTTCCTTTCCTTTTTTTTTATTTCCTTTGAGAGGCCAGTAAAATCAAAACTCTTCCCAGGAAACCTATAGTTTTGTCTTCAAAATTCAGAGGTTTAAAACAAAGGTATTAAAACAGGCTATGCATTTGCAAAACAGGACCTCAGACATTATCTTGATTGAAAATAGTCAGAAGGCACAGCTCTGTCTCAACGTGTGGTGCAGAAAAGACTGTAACACTCCAAAGCCCACATCATATAAACCTCTCAGTTAATTGCCAATACCTGCTGGGACATTAGAACAACAAGACACATTCATGGGACACCCAAAGCTGCCTCATCAGTTTTGAGCTCTTACATCCCTCAGGTCTTTAAAATGCCAAGATCTAGCTGAGAGTTGTGCACTCTGAAGTTTTCCAGCAGCAAGTGTGCAGCTGAGCTCCTCCTGCTCCTTACCTGGGCACAGGGAACATTCCCAGACTCACTCCAGTGGCGGCGACTGTGAGTAGAGTAGCTTTGAGGAGAATTCCTCAAAAACATTCACTCAAGGACCACTTTGGCTCCCTGGTCTCCTGCTGCTCTCCTGCTGCATCAGCGACTGGGGAGCATTGCAAAACCACTGCTGCATGAAGGCAAAGGTTCTGGTAAAATCTGTCAGATCTGAGCCTTGCAAATAGGCAGGGAGCTGTAGCCAGCAGGAGGGTTAGGTCCTGTCCTCCTGCAGCATCACACTTCATTAGGTGGGTGCTAGCAGCATTAAAAGCAGGGAGTATATGATGAAGGAGCTTCCAGGCTTCTTGAAAAACACTTCCCAGAGGAAACTGAGTGCCCCTGAGAGCCAGCAAACAGGTGTTTGCTTTCTCTTTTCTGCAGCCTGGAACCAGGGTCCTGGGTAGCACATGGGAAGCTACTTCCCTTATTTGTTCTTCCATGATTGACCAACATCCGAACAAAAGTAATTTGTGTAACAATTCTTGGGGCCAGCATTTACTCATCCCTAAGCCGTTAACCCTTACCTTACTGGATCTGTATCCCAACCTGAGAATCCTGCACAGGCGGGTAATAATTGCAAATCAGATTGTCAGAACTCCTTCACAATTGCAGCTATTTTCATGCTTTCTGCGGTGTTTGTCACTGTACCTGTCACAGGACTTAAGTGAACCCTTTCCTGGTTCCGCCTTGGAAACAAGTTAACCTTAAATTTTTAAATATAGGAATCAAATAAAATGTAATCTGGAAAAGGAATATAAGGATTCCTCCTTTCACCAAGGGAAGATAGCTTAGTGATCCTTGTGAAAATGTCCCTTCTGACGTGGCCCTACCCATTTTTGTGCAGTAATGAGCCCTTTTTCTCTCTAGATGAGCAGAGCAGGGAGGGTACTAAAGAGGCAAGTCACCAGAAGAATGCAGAGAAGTCCCCGAAGAGCTGTGGCCTGGAAATTAGGCAGGAGATATCTTGTAGTATTGTTTGTATGGCTGCTTGTATGGGTTTCCCTTTGCTGCAGGGCTTGTGGAGGCTTTTCATTTTGCAAAAATCAGCATGGAGCATCTGGGGTAGCGGCCAGATAGTTCCTGAAATAAAAAAGCTCCACAGAACCTATTTATGTTGACTCTTTAGCTATCAGAAATCATGAATTGCAATTTATACACAATTTTTATTTTTTTATTTTATACCCTTGTCATAAGATGACCATTGCCTCTTCTCAGGCAGCAAGTTATAAAAGAGTCATTCAGCAATTAGTTGGCATTTAGCAGAGCAAAGTAAGTCAGTTCCAAGCTGATGATGCTCAACTATCCTTGAAACGAGATCAAAATCTTTATGGGCGAGACACTGTCAAGTCATGCTGTTTTGCATCTCCAAAACGAACAAAGAGATCTCAAGCTTTTCAACCCAAAACTGTGAGATGAAAAACATGTACTCAGCTGCTAGAGACCCATAACTGAAGAGCTGCAGGGACCCAGCTTGAACAGGTCCCTGTGGGGGTAGCAGCCCCTTATCACTGACCCTAAGGCAGAAATCTAAACTCTCTGGGTGGTAGGGAGGTGGTGGATTAAGTTTTGGATCCACCTTGTGCAAATGCTTTCTGCCTACAGGTATCTTCCAGCCCGGCATGGAGGGATTTCTGAGCTGCTCTTTGGAAGTACATCCCTCATGATATGTTCACTTTTAACCCCTAATTCTGCAATCTGGGTTCTATCACTACTACTCATTAAATAGACTTGTGGACACCCAGGTCTGGGTGCTTGCCAAGGTTTCCAAATTGCATTGATTGAACAATATTACATGAATGCATATTTTTAAAAAACTTCATTTGGTGAGTTTTGTATCTTTCCTTTATTGACTTTTTTTGGTAAATTATCTCCTGGCAGGCAAAACAACACTTTGTAAGCCCATATTGCAGTTCATTCACACCACAGTTCACATGTTATCCCAACGAGTCCTTGGGGGGAATGGAAATCTACTGGAGCAGGATGCTGGGAAGCTGTCCTTTATTCACTATTAATTTCAGCCAGGGTGAGGCAGTTGGAGAGGCTGGAGACAAGTCTTGTGACATGTGCAGAACATTCCCTGCTGCTTGCTGGAAGAAATCTGCACTTACTAGAAGGAGTAAGGGATTCCTGACTGATGGAAGAACATGACTCTGCTCTCTTCTGAACTTTCAGCACTGCAACTGGTCTGCTTTAGAGTCAAAAATAATTACGTTAGAAGTGCTCTAAGACATACATTTCTTATTACCACCTTATGCTACATCAGGAACTGAGGACTAACTTTGTCCCTTACTTTGTCCTTCCAATCCTAATTTTCCTGAGAAACTAAGGGACTTATGATGCTTGTTTCGATTTGCCCCATCTATCAGACTTTTATCAGTCAAAGCCATTTAAAGCCATTAATGTTTCTGCTTTTGCCATAACAAGCAGCTTACTTCATGAGCTCATTCATGGAAACTGAATTAATTTTAGAGGCTAATAATGACAGATAGAGTGTGTGTTATTTCTACTGAAGGAAAGATGTCAAATTCTAGGCTTACTGGTGATGCTTACATCTGAACTGAGCTTGGGCCACAGCCACTGTGTGCTGGTGAGGTTCCTCTGACGCCATGCCAGGTTTTTCCCAAGGGAAATTGGTTTCTCTTTTTAGGTAGGAGCGTCTGCCTAATGTGCTATTTATAATATATTTCTTTCACAGAATGTCACTTAGAGCTACAACTGCATTCAGAAATGCAATGAATGAAATTATTATATTTCTGAAAATACTTTAAATGCTTTGTAAATGATAGAAATGTGCATAAAAAGATCCTTGAATACAGTAATGAAATTAAGTTGACATCAATAAGACCATCTAAAATTCACTGGTTTCAGTGGCATTCTGGTATCAATGGCTTTTAGACTTTGATATTGATATTGGTATAAGCAAGAAGAGAAAGAGCTTTCCAAAGTTTGTAAGGACACCATGCATAAAACTTAATGCTTTTCAGACATTGTAGTTACGTGTACTCGCCTGAATTCTTCTTTTATAATGGCTAAGCCATTAAAAGGAGACCTTTCCTACCCCTCTAGCATGTAGCAGCATTAATAAATCAAGTGATTTCTTGCTGGCCAAAGTAAGTTGGCCTGAAAAAAAAGTGTGTAATATGCAGGTTATATAGCTGTGATCTTCTTTACACTAATAGTATGCTTCTTTATACTGCATATGTATTAGTTGTTTAAAGACAACATAATATTAATATTCTCTTAGAAGACAACTTATGGTTGAAAAAATGTAGCAATAGCCATGCATGTAATATGGTTTAACAATCTTAAATATTCCAGACAGGAAAAGTTTTTTGTCAAAGTCTCTGACAGTTTAAACTTTAAAGCTTCAGCAAAACTTTTAAACTTTTAAACTTTGAACCTGTTTGAACTTCATTTGATTTATGAATTATTAAATGTACCACTGAAATTCACCGTCTTTATTTTCATCTAGTAAAGATTTTTTGTTTAAAAGCTACAGATGAAGAGTGGGAACTAAGGAAATGCAGCCTGAGGAGATTATAGCCCTGTTTTATCAGAACTGCATTCCTCTCAGCTGTATAAAACAAAACCCCAGTAAAATATTTAGAAGTGGGAGAGATAAAGGGCTGAAACTGGTATATACAAAAGGGTGGGGAAAATGAATGCTAAACTGGAAAGCCGGATTAGGCAAGATTTGGAAAACGAGATACCTCGAAATTAATTATTTAACTCTTCCTTCACGTCCTGATCCATTTTTCGAAGTCAGGATTAAGAGAAGGGCAGCACCAGGTTAACAGTGTCTTTAACGTGAAGTCGGGGGCAGTGGGAAGGAGGAAGGCATTACTTTAGCGAGTTGCTCTGGAGGAAACAAATCTCTGGAAAGGGAAATGCCCTGAATGGCTCTCAGAGTCCTGTGCCAGAGTGCTGGCTATAATTTATGTCCCAGCTGTCAGGGGACCTACCTAAATCACAGCCCTGACACCATATAGGTACAAACGGAGAAGGTAAGCGTCGGTGTCTGCACTCACACGCTGCTAACCACAGCTCTCAGGTCTCGTCCCAGCGTGGTCTAGGCACTGCACGAGGACCTTTCCAAAAAGCTCCTGGAAAGGCTGCCATGGCAGAGGCAGCCAGGGAGCGTGGCGGCAGTCTGTGCACAGGCGGCGGGTATTTATAGCCTGTGTCTGCATGAGCCTGTACAGATGCACTTTATCTGGGAGTGTTAGATACTGTCTGCATGCTGATGATCCCTCGCTAGCAGGATAAAAGGAGAAATAAATAGAAGGCAAACCTGTCCATTTGCAAAAGTCTGTGTTTTTTGGGCTGCTTTGGGGAATCCTTAACAGGGCCAGCTGAGTTCCCCAAGGAAGACACACATGTTCCTGCCAGGAGCAGAGCGGAGCAGGATAATTGTGTGGGAAGGGGGCAGGAGAGCAGCACGGGCTGTCCTGTTCTCTCCTGCTGGGGTACAGTATCAGTGCCTTTGGGAAGGCAGCGTTCCTTCAGCTGCCGCTGGGAAACACGGGTTGCTCCAGCCCTCCTGTATGTCTTCCAGCAAGTGTTGTCACAGGGCAATCATATTAATAGGGCCAAAGATAAAAGGGATAAAGCACACGGGAAAAACTGAATGAAACTGGAGCTGCACGAGTGCTGTAATACCCAAACTTGGCAAACATGTAATGTCAACAACATAAGTTACAACTGAGCTTCTGAACCTGCAGTGAAAGAAATAGAAGACAAAGGTGAAAATGGGGAAAAAACTGGGGAAGAGGGAGGGCAGAAACAAGGTATTCCTCAGCCTTGCATGCAGCCATTACAATAATCCAAGCAGCATCCAGCATCAGGTTACACACTGAAAACAAGGTCTTAAATGGGAGAGAAACTTGGTACGTGAGTATTTTTCTCTAATAAGGAGCTTTCTGTCTGTTTGTTTCCTTATACCTCATTAAGGATGATGTCTTCTTACATGAGAAAAACTACAGTGATTTTACCTGCTGGGACAATACACATGGACAGACGCCCTACTATGTGTCTAAGGAATGGAGAATCAGGAGCCTCGGGATCTGATTTAAATCCGAGCACTTCAATCTATCCCATTTTGAGTGTGTTTTACAGAGGGGTTGTGTTTAAAATAGGACTACTTGACATTTTTTTTACTCTGGAGTGTATTTACTTAGAAAATCTGAAAAACTGGAAAGCTTATGCATAAGGAGAATTGTAGAGAAGTGCAAAGCCCAGCTATGGGGCACTAAATCACAGACAGACAACTGGACTAGTAACCACATTATTTCTGTAAGGGCATTCATGAGTATAATGGTTACGATCACAGAACTGGGTATTTGGCACACATTTGCTGACATTTCCTAAGGAGAAAAATAATAGTGCCATTATTTGCAGTGCCACATGAGTTTACTCTTTTGTCCCAAGTCAGAGTCAAGAGGCTTTTACTTAGCAAACATGTGCAGAGGCACTGGCTCAAGTAAATCAGAAGGTACTGGACAGCCTACAAAAGGTGCTGTGGTTGCATCCCCTACACAATCGAAACTCAGCATCCCATGACTCTGTGGTGTTTCAGAGCTGAGCTACCCTATGTGGTTACCAGCCTTCAGCAATATTGTTTTAAAAACATAATGCAGGCTTGAATGCTGAGGACAGTTTCTTCAGAGAAAATAAAACCATTCAGCCATGTCCTGACACCCAGGTGAGCTGGGCAATACTTGTTTCCATCAGTAGATATTTTTACAGCCGCCTGCACCTGGCCATGCCAGAGGACTGACTGGATACACTATGGCAAGATTCTCTGAGGCCATTTGTTCCAGAACACGTCTCTTGTCCTGTCTTAAGGGACGCACCAAAACCATAGTAACTCAAGACAGAGGCTGGATTAAAAGTCTGTGTTTTCCATGGAAGCTGAGAAAGAGAAAAAAAATTAAATAGTGCTTGGCTCCAAAGTTCAGGAGATTGGCAACTTTCTCACCTCTCAGTGTGGAACAGCAGCTATCTCACATGCAAAATGCATTTGTAAAACCAACACAACACTACAGCGCATTCTGTGAGCAGGTTCAGATAAGGCTTGGGTATAAACATATCCCCTCCAATGCCCAGCTGCTCTGGATCAATTTCTCTACCAGCAGTATCATTCAAAAGGTGGTCCTGTGAGCCAGCATCAGAGGCTTACAGACTGATCAATGCTACCTTAGGTGTGTAGGTTTCAGCAGTTCCATTGCCAAGGAGCTACTCCACATAGTTTTACCCATAGTGTTATTTTAAAAATAAATTAATTGTCACTTTGGCTTCCCTGCAGCCTCTCTCTGTTTTATGCACAGTCTGAAATTTCCACTGGTGCCCTGACCCAGCCGGGGGCTTTGAATCAGCTCTGAGGGAAATAGGTCAGTCCAGAGCAACCTGGTCTGTTGTTAAAAGCAAGCCTGAACTTCAGAAAACAACCGGACTGGAAATTTAATACAAAAAAAAGAGAGAAAGTAAAGAAAGGAGAGAAAGGAAAGAAAGGGAGAAAAGAAAAGAAGGAAAGGAAAGGAAAGGAAAGGAAAGGAAAGGAAAGGAAAGGAAAGGAAAGGAAAGGAAAGGAAAGGAAAGGAAAGGAAAGGAAAGGAAAGGAAAGGAAAGGAAAGGAAAGGAAAGGAAAGGAAAGGAAAGGAAAGGAAAGGAAAGGAAAGGAAAGGAAAGGAAAGGAAAGGAAAGGAAAGGAAAGGAAAGGAAAGGAAAGGAAAGGAAAGGAAAGGAAAGGAAAGGAAAGGAAAGGAAAGGAAAGGAAAGGAAAGGAAAGGAAAGGAAAGGAAAGGAAAGGAAAGGAAAGGAAAGGAAAGGAAAGGAAAGGAAAGGAAAGAAAGGAAAGGAAAGGAAAGAAAGAAAGAAAGAAAGAAAGAAAGAAAGAAAGAAAGAAAGAAAGAAAGAAAGAAAGAAAGAAAGAAAGAAAGAAAGAAAGAAAGAAAGAAAGAAAGAAAGAAAGAAAGAAAGAAAGAAAGAAAGGCTTTTCTCTGAGGATTTTCTGTGAAATCTGTAGCAAAACCCAAGGAAACTGTGCACATCACAGGCATTTAAAAGAAATATATTACAGTGGAATTTATGACTCAGAGAAATGCATTTCAATAGTTCTTCCCCAGCACAAAGACAGAAGAAAACACACAGTTGGGGCAGGTAGAAAGTGGCTGCTGCTGGACTCATCCACTCTGGCTTCTCCCTTGAGCTGCAGCAGAAACATGGATAGCAGGGATCAGACAACACTGCAACAACTTGGAACTAGCAAGGCTGAAAGACTGACAATGTGAAAATTTGACTCATAAAGTCCTTTTTTTTTTTTTAACTCAGAGACCTTTCACCCTCTGTTTCCTTCGCCTTTTATAACTGCATAAGGTCTTCTAGGGATCCCTTCCCGTGTTTCTTGCTGAAGGAAGCTGGTACCCGCTGGGACGTGCCCCCAGCAAAGGTGATCTAATGCACCCACGGGTGCGCAGAGGGATGAAAGGATGGGATGGGAAAGCAAAGGGACCAGCGGCACCCAGGGTTCCCGGTTCCCCGGGTGCTCCAGGCACCCCACCCAAAATAAGCGTGAATTTGGACTTTAAAAAGGTTGCGGAGGGACTGGCTGGGAGGGGCTGAGGGGGCCGGGAGAGGGCAGGCGGTCTCTCCTCCCGCAAATTTTGGCCGGGCGGCCTCTCCCCCATCTCCATCCCAGGAAGCATTTGAAATATTTCCACCCTGAAGTGGAACCCAGTTCCCCCGCCACTTGTAGTGCTTGGCAAACAGCGGCGGCGTCCCGGCACATCCCGGCCCGGCCCGGCCGAGAGAGGGAGGGAGAGAGGGAAAGAGGGAGGGAGGAAGGTGGGTGCCGGCCCCCCGCGTCCCCCCTCGGCCCCGGAGCCCCCCCCGGAGCCTGGCGTGGGCGTGCGCCTCCCCCAAGTGTGTGTTTTGGATGAGGCGGCGCATCAGCTGCCTGGTATCAGCGCTGCGGCTCCGGCGGGGCGGGATGGAGGCTGAGCAGAGCCAGGCTCGGGAGGGTCAAGTACAGGTTGCTGCGCAGGAAAGAGCCGGGGGAGGGGAGCCTGGGTCACTCCGCTCGCCGCTGTCTCTCCCTTTCTCTTTTTCCCTTTTTTTTTCCCCTTCTTCCCCCCTCCCCCCCCCAACTCTTTTTTTTTCCTACCCCCACTCCCCCCCCCCCCCCCAAGAAAGGGATGTTGGGACTATTCCATCAGTGTGGTATGTCTGTGTAAACATCATTAGGTCCTATGAGCTGACACGCTGGAGATTTTCATTTCTTCTTACAAATCGCTCCCTTCCACAATAAAAATACCATGCATATTAGGCTGGATATGTTCGGAGGGAAGATGGAGATGTTTATTCTCCTTTGATCTCTCACAAAGCAAAAAAGTCTTGGCAGAATAGCACTGGAGACGGCAGAGGGTGCGGGTCTCCCGGAGGGCTCTGCGGAGTGAGGGCAGCTCCGATGGGCTCGCCACGGGCACGGTGGGATGAGCCAGAGCTGTGATGCTCAGCACTGCCTGGGAGCACCATCCCAAACTCCTGCCGGCACAGCCAGGCCCTGGCGTTCAGCAGGGCTCTCCAGAGCAGCTGTGATGCTCTTAGCGAGGCAAGGCTGTTTGCAAAAAAAAATCATGTCCAGAGTACATCTGGAGAAAAAAATCGCCTTTTTATTGTTTTTTTTTTCCTAGATTCTCTGGGGTGTCCAGCTGCCAGTGGGGTTACTCCACGCAGGGAGCTCTGCACGCGCTGGGCTTGGCTGGGCTCCGCACAGCAGAGCCGAGCCCCACAGAGCCCAGCAGAGCCGAGCCAAGCGTGCTATCTCCCTTGATCCACTCCTTATCTCCGGGAGCAGTTGTAGCAAGCAGGGAGCTCCAGCAGAGAAGCTTCCCTCATCCACTTCCCCCCTCTGTCTGTTTGCCCTGGCAGAAAAGCAGCACTTTAGTAACCAACAGATGTCCACATCCTTCTTCTTCTGAAGCCCTCTTCATTTTCCTTGCCTTGATGCCTTGGTAGGTATTACTTGCTTCCCTCTCCTTAGTCACATGGGGGTGGGGGGGAGCAAACTTGGTGGGATATTCTCTGTGTAGCAACAATAGAATACACGATGTACTTGCAGCTGATTTCAGTACTACAGGTTTGTAGGTAGGTCTTTTTTTACACAAAACATGAAAATGGACAATGTTAAAAGGGCATGGAAGTCTAAGAGAACCAGGCCTTTCAAAACAAGACTCTGAGATGTGCTGGGCTCGTTTCCGCAGCTGTGCTTTGCCCGGCTCGCCAGGAGAAGGCAGCAATCTCCGCACAGCATGCAGGAGTCCTCACAAGCCTTTGTGGCGAGACTTCAGCCAGTTTTGCTAAGTCCTACGTCCCAAAGGCAGTTTTGGTCCAGAGATCCACCCAGATCCCAGACTTCCCAGGCTTTCTTTTTTTGCTTTTGGTAGTGCTTGCTTTTGCCTCTTTCTAGTGGTGTGTGTACTGAGCCACATGAACAGCCGCAGCCTGAATTGCAAAGTAGAAGTTAAGGGAGTTAAGGCCGTTCACAGAGGCCAAGAGTCCAGAAGCTGATCCTGGCTCTGCTGTTCCCACCTGCCAAGCCTGTGAGAGCGGGCAGCCCTGCTGCTGGGCTGCTGCACAGAGCGGTGCTGGCTCACTTGCTAACACAAAGCTGGCAAACTCCAAATGTCAAAGAGCATGGATGGCGAGTGCTACAGAGCAAATCCATTAGTCAGACTGCATTGGGTATTCTTTCCTATCTGTCCTCCAGCATTTTCTTTTCGTACCTCAAACATCCTCTTCATAAATCTCTGGGATGAAGGAGTGGGTAGAAAGCCCCTTGTTCCCTGTCCAGTCCCCCCAGTTCATCGGCTCAGTAGCTGGGTAGGGCTGTGTCAGAGCATTCAGCTCCTTCCTCCCACACACTTAGAGTGATTAATCACTGAGGGCACAGTGAGGGAGCTTTGTTGGGATGCTGTCTTTTCCCAGACAAACTGAAATAATTTGTATCAAGAGGAACTCGTGAGAGGTTTTTCACAGGTCTCAATACATAGATGGTTGTGTGAAGTGGAAAATCTATGGCTGCAAGAGAGCAGGCTGCTACTGCAGAGGAGTTTTGCTTTCAACTCTGCCTATGTACCTGGAGTTATTTCATGGCCTTCAAGGCCTCCATTTTAGGGAGTCAGCTGGTTAACTAAGGACAGCATTTTGCTTAATAAGTATCAAAAGTCAGAGGTGAAATGGAGTTACCACTCTTCCAGTGTCTGAGAATCTAGCCCTCATTCTTTGAATATATTTATATGCCATGTGATTGCAGCCGCAGGACTGATAGGCCTGGAGCCCAAATCATGACCAAATAGTGAAGGAGTTAGGAATCCACATTTCTCAGCCAGACATGAAAAGCTGGAGCCTTTCAATCTGCATAGAAAAATAAATCATGAAAAAGTTCATCAATTAGGCAGAACAAAGTCATGAATTCAAAAGCCTTGTTGAATTCATGTTATTCTTTTTATCCAAATAAGTACAAATGGACATCTCAAAATGTAGTTCCCTAAGTACCCAGGACAAAATGCCCATATCCAAGTTTGGAGGATCTGTTCTTATGTGGCCAAACTTGTGATTCCTTTGAAGATTTTCCGAGAGGATAAGTGTAGTCATTCCAGCATCCCCAATACATTAATTGTGTAGATAATGCTAAAATTTCTAGGCTGTATGATTTTAAGACATCTGTTTTGCAAGACCAGATGGTTTCCTTCCATGGTAAGGCATGGGCTGTGACTTTACTAACCTGGCTTTTGCACATCCCACTGCTGGTGTCAGACTGTTCAGACCACTGAGTGATCCTATGGGCTAGATGCCTTCACAGCAGTGATGTCAGTTTTTCAGCGCTGAGTGTCCATGAATGACATCGTGAAGAAACAATGTACCCTCATTTTTTATCACCAGACATGCCTGAATATCTAAGAATTATCTTGAGTAAATAACAAGTGTTCACCTTTTTTTTTTTTGATGGCTTCTGCATTTATTCAATGTTAATAGTTTAGCAAATAGTTTATTAGTAGAAGTCTGAAACAGTAAACTTTTAAACATAGTATTGATGGAAAGGCAATTTTAAATTCACTTATGCTGACAATCACAGAAAAATACAACAATATTAGTTTTTCCTAAATTGGGCTTAGAAATGAGCTGCAAATCTTTAGGCAGACTAATGAGATCAAATTTTGGATCTGCAGTAGAATCACATTTGTTAATATTTGTACAGACCAAAGTTTCTTAAAAGCATGCAGAAAATGGTATTGAATAAAGGCTCTTAAAAACCTCATAACTCACAAATAGAATTAGCCAGGCCTTCTAGAAAAATTATTTCAGTAAATTCTTTGCCTGGACATAATCCCTTTTCTCCTCCTCCTCCTCTTCTTCCAGCAGTATTTTTAAAGCGAACAACCACAAATTTCTTGGGTTTTCATCTCCAGAGGTTTGAAAAAGAAGTTCACAGAAATAAGTGCTTTTTTCCCCTCCTAATTTTGTACATTATTTTGAATTCCAATATAATAATCGTGATTGGGCTCATCAGGCAGAGAATCTGTTCCCTAGGTTAGGAACCACTGGCTGTTTCTCCTGAAAGGGTCTCTAGCATGAACTTTTCAGGCAGTGGAAAGTCTTGTGAGCAGACTCATTGTGCTGGCCACAAAGCACATTGTAAAGAACTAAGAAGGCTTTTCCCAAGGCTAGCTATCAGCACATAGCTTATGGAACACAAAAATTATGGGACAATCAAAAACTAAAATGGAACATTTTAAATGTGATTTTTTTTCAAAATTATAAGAACATATGTCAAATATGAAATTTAATAAACTTTGAAATGCATATGTGAAAAGCTACCAGCTCCCATTTAGAGAGCTGCCTTCCAGTGACACCTTTCTTCAAAATCAATGTAGATGCAGAGGCTGTTGTACCATTTTCCCTTTATATTCTTTGAAAACCTTTGATTTGGATAAACCATGTGTAGAATTTCAGAAATCTCCTAGCAAGACAATGATAGGCTATGTGATATATAACATCATCATATGCAATCTGCACTGTGATAATGGCCTTTTTTATTGCTGAAATACCATCATTGCTTTGTGTTTACTGAGCCAGTATCAAAAGCAAACCTTAGAAATACGGTGCAGCATTTCCCATTTGTAAGGTAAAATCCCACAAATGATAGGGAGAGAAAAACTGCACTTTTCCCCATCTGCCTACCAACATCTAGGGCAGCAGCTGAGATAAAGCAAGCAGGAGAAAACCACATCCATAATACCAGGGTGTGCTTTACAGATCTGGATGAGAGAGAATTTCCCTGCGTTTCATCCTGCAGATGCACAGTTAGTCTGAGTGCTCAGCTGGAAGTGGGAAAGCTCTCTGTTGCAAGCAGATCCCTTGAAATGACCTCCACATTGTCCATGCTTGGGAGCTCTCTGCTAAGATCTTACCCCACAAATGCTGTTTTCCCCAAAAACATACATGCTTACTTCCTTTTACTTGCAAAAGATGCCCAGAAACATTCTCAGGCATTAACATCAGTTTGACTTTTTTGGGAATTGATGAATTCACTCCTTTGGTGCAATTGCTAAATACAATTTTCTTCGTACCATTTACACTTTGTCTTGCTGCTTCCTGGCTCTGGTCTGCTGTCAGATTCGTCAGGCTCAGAATGGAAATATAAGGTGGTGGTAGCATAGCTGGTGATGACAAAACTCCTGTGCACTTTGAAGGTAGCAAACGGGTTACTTTTATTTTCCTTAGCAACATTTGTCAGGGCAATCATTATTTGGGATTGCTGACAGCATTGTCTGAAGTCAGTCCTTTGGGCCCCGGTCTGAGTCTTCTACTTTGCAATGTCTGGCAAGGTCTAATCACTGGTGCAACAGTTTTTAGGCACCCCAGATTTCCCCGTTAAAGAGTGATAATTGGTACTTTTCAGGGCAGGCAGCACTCAAGCACCTAGAAAACAGCTGCTGGCTGATACTCTTCATGTGTGCACTGATTTGTGTGCCCACAGCAGCCCCGGGCAGCACTGGACCCGGGGCTACTCCCATCTGAGCGACAGCACTGCTTTAAGAAGTGTGACTTTTGATTTATCTGCCCGGACAGAAATGGTAAGTTACTCACTGAAACTGCTCCTACCCAGATTCCCCTCCAAGTTGTTATCTGGGCTGCTGTCTGCAGACACCAGCATGGCTTGATGACCATCCTTCTTCTCCCAAGCTCATACGTTTCTTTTCCCTGTAAAATTTTGTTCACATCTAAGGCTGTTTTAACATTTAACTGTTTGAACATTTTTCACTACTCCATGGAAATCAGGCAAATGTCATATGCCAGCTATACTCAGCGGTGATGTGTCCTATAAAACTTCTCTGGCATGGCAAGGTCAGGGTAGCAGGATGAACCTGCAGCCATGGGAGGCACCAAAATGCCCCAAATCTGGCTCTGGGGCTATTTGCTATTAAACTGAAAGCTTCCCTTGCTGCTCCACAGCATGGTTCTCCAGGTGCAAACAACCTGGCATGTTAAAACAAGCTGACAAAAAGTGAGGTCTGATGCAAGCACGACAAATTGCTGTTTCTCTGTGTGGTGTGCCAGAACAGTCAGGTGGGAATTTACACATAATTAACTCAGCTTTCCCTAGTTTTCAGTGAATTATGATGATTTTAATGACAGTTTGTGTGATTTGAACTTATAAGTTCCTGGGTTTTCATTTTGAGAAGCATGAGAATTACTCTTTTGAGAAGGACAGAATGTGTGTTGTTATAAATGGCACTCGAGGATGGCACATGGCAGACACTTTTCCTTTCTCTTGCATCAGCTTCCTTCTGTGGTCTCAATGATGGCAACTTAATGCTTGTTAAAATATTATTTCCTGGATCATTCCAAATGTTGTTTCCCAGGGGGAGAAATACTAAAATAAATAGAAAATGCTTCTTTAAAAAAACAAACAACATTTTCAGACAAACAAATACTAAAATATGCCACATTCGATTATGCAGACAATGGAAAAGGGAACTGATACAAAACTTTAGACTTAATTTTAAGCAAAAAAAGTAGTCCTGTAGAAGGGCTGTAAGGTGTAAAATAACAGGGCATCTCACACTGTAGTAAGTCCAGGTCCAAGTGGAATTATTTGCAAAGGGCATGAAATACCTCTGCAGTTAGAATGAGGGTTTTTTCACAGCAGAATCAAGGCAATAGTCCTCCATCATGAAGTTTTTCTACATTCTCACAAACAATTTCACTGCGAGTACAACACAACCTTGAGAGCAGTCCTGGAAGAAATCCGAATGTCCAGTTCTCAAAACAAGATTTCAACATGCGTCACTTCCCTCCTTGGATTATTTTGGCCAAGGGTGACAGGATCAACCAGAATTCCAGGTTACAGTTCATTAGTCCATGACAGCTAGATTATCGCTGTCTGCAAGTGGGACAGTTCTGGCCATACACATTAGGATCTTTTAAACATTTCCAAGGATACTTATCTTGACACAGTTCTTTGTGCCTCTGAACAGGAACAGACGCAATTAGACCTGAGCTGTAGGTGTAATCAACTAGTTAAGAAACTGAAAATTTATAAATGATAAATTCTGCCTCCAATGCAAAATTTCAAATGGGAAAAAGAAGGTTTTTTTTCAAATCAGGCCTCAGAAATACACTTTCAGACAGAGCTGGGTTATTTCATACAGTTTGGCTTGGGCTTGTGCTAGGCTGGGGAATCAGGAAAAAAATAAGTGCTTTAAAATCATCCGGAGTTAGTGAAACAAATTATCAAGTGCGTGGGTGACTAGTCACTGGGAATACTTTACTCTGAGAAATGGTGAGTACTCCATTGATGTCATCGGATCAAGGCTGGACATCTTTCAGGAAGGTTTTTGTGTCAGATGAGAAGTTATTGAGCTCAGCTTGTGATTATTTCTACATCTGAATTTGGAATGGCTGACAAGGAACGTGAAAAAGCGATGAAAAAATGTGAAAGCAGGTTAGTGGGGTTCCGTTTTTCATCTCTCAGTGTAATAGAATGATTCTGGGCCCAAGAATGAATTGAGTGTTGCCTGAAGTGTGGCTGAGTCAGTACAGCTCTCCACTTGCTCTCAGCGCTGTGTTGACTCAGTAGTGCTGACAGCAGTAAAAAACTCGTTTATTGATTGTCAATGAAGTATCATTTGAAAATGCAGTCTTCAAACAGAAGAGTAAAAAGACCATTTTACATCATCATCAGTCTCGCTATCACCATGTGGAACTGCACTGAGCTGATCCAATTGTCTCTTCTGTTGTTAAAGATGTTTTGTTTTTAAGGAAAACTGTTCCCATCTTAGAAGAATTAAATAGCATCCTGGAAAAGAAAACGTTGACTCAGATAAGGAAAAGACTGCTGGAACCATCACAGAAAGTAAATTCTGTCTTTTATTTAACTCACTCACATTCCCATGGGAAATGTGTAAAGATGAGAAGCAAAAACATGAAAAATATACAGAAAATTATTAAAAAAAAAGTGAAAACAGAAACAGAAGTGATTTGTGTAATTGAAAAATACCTTGAAATGTAGGAAGAAACAAATTTTTTTACCCCCCATTATTCCTAGGCATTGCTCTGCAAAAACAATACAAAAACATTTCAGCCTGTTCTAGCAATGACTTTGTAGGGCTGACCCCTACACTGAAAGCCAAAGCAGTGTCTAGGGCTCATATAAGAGACCACAAGTCCTATTTTGAAGACAGCCTTTTGCAAAGAATGAATTCTACTGTTCAAATAGACTCAGGTGTCCCTATCTAAGATGAGACAGACACTCTAGTGTCATCTCAGAATCGGTGTTATGTCTGAAGATGCTCTTCCCTAGTTTTGGGTGCTTATCACCCTGGTGCAAATCCCCAGGTTGGTTGTGGGGCCCACTGGGCTAGTGTTGGGGGTTGAATGCTTTGCTTTTCTTTCTGTGGAATTTCTCCCATTGTTATGCTAAGTAATTGTGGCTACACCTTAAAACGACAGATAATGTTCTCTCGTAGGGGGGTGGCTGGAGGGAGAGGGGGGGGGGGAACCGGAAAAGGAAAGGTGGGATAGGGGGGTCTGGAGCGGGGGACTGGCTCTCGCTTGGCTCCTGGAGTGGGAAGAGAACCTGGGCTCTGCTCTGGCATCTTCCCCTGCCATCCCAGCGCTGAGATCCACGCTCCCTGCCTTTGGACATCGCTCCGCTGCTCTCCCAGCTCACCCTACTACCTCCGGACACTCTGCTGAGCACCACGACCGACACCGTGAGGGGGGAGTAACTTTCCCCATCCCCGCTCTCCCCTGGGCCGCGGCCGCCATCACCCAGCCCTCTTCAACTGCGCGGGACCTGCCCTGCCCCTACAGCACCGGTAACAGCACAGGGAGACGGCCTGCGGCCAGAAGGGACTGGAGCGGAGCTAGACTGTTTCTGTTTGCCAATTTTTATAGCTGTTGTTGTTTTTTTCTGCTTTGTTAAATACCAGTAAAGAACTGTTATTCTCATCCCCATATCTCCTGCCTGAAGGTGTCTGAATTGGACCTAAAATAATTAAAAGGGAGGGGGATTGCACTCTGCATCGCAGAAAAGGGGCTCCTGCCTTTCCTTAGACCATACCTGTCTTTCAAACCGAGACAGATTTTGGCGCCCAACGTGGGGCATTGCCTGAGGGCATTGAGAGAGGGGTAGAAAAGGGGATAACAGTTCTTAAATTACCCAAGCTTGTGGTAGGTGACACCATGCTGTCCAGCTTACCCTGGATTGGCCTCCATGTGGTCACTGCTATATCTCTCCCATTTGCAAGCCCTTTTTTAAACATGAGTTTCATAACCAAGGTTACTGTGGCTATTATCCAGTTTATTATGTGGGTTGATCAGTTGAGGAATTCATGGATTTTTAATTTTCTCTGGAAGATGGCCACATGGATTCAGAGCTATCACACTCTAAGTGTGTGTTTCTGGGGCTACTTCAATAATGGTACTTACTGTGAGGAAGTGGCAGCAGGTGAAATTTTTTCTCAACCCATCACAGGGTTTTTGAAGTTCACCCCACCAGTCTTCAAGGGGTTCCAATCCACTTTAAATGCTAATGACATTATATTGTGGCTAGTGTTGCTTATATCCCTGTTAAACCTGTTCTATCTAACATTCAGAGATAAGGGGAGATTGACTTGGATAACAACCCTGATACCTACCCGAGGAAATAGTGATGTTACCCCAGAGCCTGATCCTGTCCCAGAGACTAGGGAGGTTACCCCAGAGCCTGATCCTATCCCAGAGACTAGGGATATTACCCCAGAGTTTGACCCTGCTCCACAGCCCACCTCGGAAAGGAACCACCCAGAATGGGTGGGGGTGCTAGCAAAGGAGATACGTGAGATGGGCCAGATGCTGAAGGAGTACCTCTCCCCAGCTGGTGAGAAACCCTCCCCCTGCCTTAAAGAGGGAGACTCTGGTGGTGCAGCAGTGGGACCCACAGATGTTACATCTGTCCAGGTTCCAGCTGAACTGCAAGGGCACTCACAGCCAGCAGCAGTTGCCCCTGTGGAAACTAGGAAGTCTAAGATGAAAACAAGGCACCTAGATAATAAGGGTCAGGAAGGGGGCCCCTCACAACCAGCAGGGGAGCCAGAAGTTGAGATCATCACCGAGTCCCTGTCATACGAGAGTCTCCGTAACCTGCGAAAAGACATTGTACGGCGGGGCCGTGAGGCTTTTACAACCTGGTTACTGCGGGTCTGGGACCTTATGGGTACAGGTGTGCAACTGGATGGTACTGAGGCAAGGAATTTGGGAGCCTTGACCCAGGACTCAGGTGTGGACCAGGTATTTGTAAGGGAGACAGGTCTCCTTTCCCTCTGGGAGCGACTTTTAATGAGTGTGAGAGAGAGATTTGTCCACAGGGAAAGAATGCAGGAGTACCACCAGAGAACACGTTGGAATACCCTTGAGGAAGGGATCCAAAAGCTGAGAGAAGTGGCAGTACTGGAGGTGCTCTTTGGGAGGGATGGACAGCATGACAATGACCCTGACAAGGTCAGGTGCACAGGGCAGATGTTGTGGAATCTGGCAAACCTGGGCCCATCTCAATATACCCCCTTTATTGCAATGATTGATGCTGATACCAACCAAGTGACAGTGGGTTCTGTTGCCAACAGGCTCAGGAATTATCAGAGTATGATGGCTGGCCCAGTGCAGGCTCATGTCTCTGCTGTGGCTAAGGACCTCAGAGAGGAGTTTAAGGAGGAGATGAAGGAGATAAGGGAAGAGGTGAGGAAGATCAGTGCAGCACCAGTGAGAGTCATGGACCCCAAAAGTAGAGCCCAACGCCCCCCAGCTAGGGAGAGAGGGTACACCCCACGTGCTGACCTGTGGTTTTTTCTACGTGACCACGGGGAAGACATGAGAAGGTGGGATGGGAAACCCACTTCCGTCCTGGCAGCACGGGTGCGCCAAATCAGGGAGGGGAACACCAACAGAGGGAACTCCACTAAAGTGAGGGTAGCCTCAGCCTCCCATGGAGGTGCAGGGTATTACAGAAGGGAGGATGATCTGTCAGATCCCCTTGAAGGAACCTCCAGTATGTATGCCCAGGAGAGAAATAATAACCAGGGCTAGAGGGGCCCTGCCTCTAGCCAGGGAGAGGCACGGGAAAACCGGATCTTTTGGACGGTGTGGATCCGATGGCCTGGCACATCAGAGCCACAGGAACACAGAGCATTGGTTGACACTGGTTCACAATGTACATTAATACCATCAGGACATGTCGGAAAGGAACCTGTTTCAATTGCTGGGGTTACAGGGGGATCTCAGGAATTGACTCTGCTGGAGGCTGAGGTGAGCCTGACTGGGAAAGAGTGGCAGAAACATCCAATTGTGACTGGCCCAGAAGCACCATGTATCCTAGGCATAGACTTCCTCAGGAATGGCTATTACAAAGACCCAAAGGGACTCAGGTGGGCTTTTGGAATAGCTGCTGTGGCAGCAGAGGGCATTAAGCAGTTGAACACCCTGCCTGGGCTATCAGAAAACCCATCTGCAGTGGGACTCCTCAGGGTGAAAGAGCAACAGGTGCCAATTGCTACCTCAACAGTGCACCGCCGGCAGTACCGGACGAATCGAGATGCCGTGATCCCCATCCACAAGATGATCCGTGAGCTGGAGAGCCAAGGGGTGGTCAGCAAAACCCACTCACCCTTCAACAGCCCCATCTGGCCTGTGCGTAAATCGGAAGGAGAATGGAGATTGACAGTGGACTATCGTGCACTGAATGAGGTGACTCCACCGCTGAGCGCTGCCGTGCCGGACATGCTGGAACTGCAGTACGAGCTGGAGTCCAAGGCAGCAAAGTGGTACGCCACCATTGACATAGCCAATGCATTCTTCTCCATTCCTCTGGCAGCAGAGTGCAGGCCTCAGTTCGCTTTCACCTGGAGGGGTGTGCAATACATGTGGAACCGACTGCCCCAGGGGTGGAAACACAGCCCCACCATCTGTCATGGGCTGATCCAGGCTACACTGGAGAAGGGTGGAGCTCCAGAACATCTGCAGTACATTGATGACATCATTGTGTGGGGGGATACGGCAATGGAAGTATTTCAGAAAGGAGAAAAGATCATTGAGATTCTGCTGGGAGCCGGCTTCGCCATTAAAAAGAGCAAAGTCAAAGGGCCTGCCCAAGAGATCCAGTTCCTGGGAGTAAAGTGGCAAGATGGACGGCGCCAGATCCCCAGTGAGGTCATCAATAAGATCACTGCAATGTCTCCACCAACCAGCAAGAAGGAAACACAAGCCTTCCTAGGTGCCATAGGCTTTTGGAGAATGCACATTCCTGAGTACAGCCAGATTGTGAGCCCTCTTTACCTGGTCACCCGCAAGAAGAACGATTTCCACTGGGGCCCTGAGCAGCAGCAAGCCTTTGCCCAGATCAAGCAGGAGATTGCTCATGCAGTAGCCCTTGGCCCAGTCAGGACGGGACCAGATGTGAAGAACGTGCTCTACTCTGCAGCCGGGAACCATGGTCTGTCCTGGAGCCTTTGGCAGAAGGTGCCTGGTGAGACGCGAGGCCGACCACTGGGGTTCTGGAGCCGAAGCTACAGAGGGTCCGAGGCCAACTACACTCCGACGGAGAGGGAGATCTTGGCCGCCTATGAAGGGGTCCAAGCAGCCTCAGAGGTGGTTGGCACAGAAACACAACTCCTCCTGGCACCCCGACTGCCAGTGCTGGGCTGGATGTTTAAAGGAAAGGTTCCCTCAACCCACCATGCCACTGACGCCACATGGAGTAAATGGATTGCCCTCATCACACAACGTGCCCGTATTGGAAACCCGAATCGCCCTGGGATTTTGGAGATTATTACCAACTGGCCGGAAGGAGAAGACTTTGGCCTTGCCGACGAAGAGGAACAGGAACAGGTGACCCGGGCCGAAGAAGCCCCACCGTATAACCAACTGCCAGCAGATGAAACATGCTATGCTCTTTTCACTGATGGTTCCTGCCGCATCGTGGGGATGAACCGGAAGTGGAAAGCAGCCGTATGGAGCCCCACACGACAGGTTGCACAAGCTACCGAAGGAGAAGGTGGATCGAGTCAACTTGCTGAACTCAAAGCTGTTCAGCTGGCCCTGGACATTGCTGAAAGAGAGAAGTGGCCAAAACTCTACCTTTACACTGATTCATGGATGGTAGCCAATGCTCTGTGGGGATGGCTGGAAAGGTGGAAAAAGGCTAACTGGCAACGTAGGGGAAAACCAATCTGGGCTGCCAATGAATGGAAAGACATTGCCACCCGGGTAGAGAAGTTGCCTGTGAAAGTCCGTCACGTAGATGCCCATGTCCCCAAGAGTCGGGCTAATGAGGAACACCGACACAATGAGCAGGTAGATCAGGCTGCACAGATAGAGGTGTCGCAAATAGATTTAGACTGGCAGCACAAGGGAGAGGTGTTCCTGGCTCGATGGGCCCATGATGCCTCAGGTCATCAGGGCAGAGATGCCACATATAAGTGGGCACGAGACCGAGGGGTGGATCTAACCATGGACAGTATTTCTCAAGTTATCCATGACTGTGAGACATGCGCTGCCATCAAGCAAGCCAAGCGGGTGAAGCCCCTCTGGTATGGGGGGCGATGGTCCAAATATAAGTATGGAGAGGCCTGGCAGATTGACTACATCACACTGCCTCAAACCCGCCAGGGCAAGCGCTATGTACTGACCATGGTGGAAGCCACCACTGGATGGTTGGAGACCTACCCTGTGCCTCATGCCACTGCTCGGAATACCATCCTGGGCCTGGAAAAACAAGTTCTTTGGAGGCATGGTACCCCTGAGAGAATTGAGTCAGACAATGGGACTCATTTCAAGAACAGCCTTATAAACACCTGGGCTAGAGAACACGGCATTGAGTGGGTGTACCATATCCCCTACCATGCACCAGCTGCAGGGAAAGTTGAACGGTGCAATGGCCTGCTTAAAACCACCTTGAAGGCACTGGGTGGGGGAACTTTCAAGAACTGGGAGATTAATCTACCAAAGGCCACCTGGTTAGTGAACACCCGAGGTTCCACTAACCGAGCAGGCCCTGCCCAATCTGAGCCCTTGGGAATATCGAATGGAGATAAGGTTCCAGTGGTACACATGAGAGGTATGCTAGGAAAAACTGTTTGGGTGAATCCTGCCTCCAGCAAAGACAATCCCATCCATGGAGTTGTATTCGCTCAAGGACCAGGTTGCACCTGGTGGGTAATGCAAAAGAATGGAGAGACCAGATGCATACCCCAAGGAGACCTTGTTTTAGGGTGAAATACCTATAGTACTGTGCCTATGTCTCTAACTGCATGTATGTATATATAATGTAACAGTTTAATTTGATATAGCATATTAGTATGGGAGAAATTCAGGGGTGGATAATGTTGGGGGTTGAATGCTTTGCTTTTCTTTCTGTGGAATTTCTCCCATTGTTATGCTAAGTAATTGTGGCTACACCTTAAAACGACAGATAATGTTCTCTCGTAGGGGGGTGGCTGGAGGGAGAGGGGGGGGGGGAACCGGAAAAGGAAAGGTGGGATAGGGGGGTCTGGAGCGGGGGACTGGCTCTCGCTTGGCTCCTGGAGTGGGAAGAGAACCTGGGCTCTGCTCTGGCATCTTCCCCTGCCATCCCAGCGCTGAGATCCACGCTCCCTGCCTTTGGACATCGCTCCGCTGCTCTCCCAGCTCACCCTACTACCTCCGGACACTCTGCTGAGCACCACGACCGACACCGTGAGGGGGGAGTAACTTTCCCCATCCCCGCTCTCCCCTGGGCCGCGGCCGCCATCACCCAGCCCTCTTCAACTGCGCGGGACCTGCCCTGCCCCTACAGCACCGGTAACAGCACAGGGAGACGGCCTGCGGCCAGAAGGGACTGGAGCGGAGCTAGACTGTTTCTGTTTGCCAATTTTTATAGCTGTTGTTGTTTTTTTCTGCTTTGTTAAATACCAGTAAAGAACTGTTATTCTCATCCCCATATCTCCTGCCTGAAGGTGTCTGAATTGGACCTAAAATAATTAAAAGGGAGGGGGATTGCACTCTGCATCGCAGAAAAGGGGCTCCTGCCTTTCCTTAGACCATACCTGTCTTTCAAACCGAGACAGCTAGGTACAGTGCAAACTATACCAACAAGGCAAAGCTTTGCTTGCAGAGTTTTAATGGCCTTTACATTTACATAGTTTAAAATATGCAGACAGCATGGAAGAATGGCATTTGCTCTCAGTGTCATTTTCTGTAACAGCAGAACAAGTCAGGATTCAATGACAGAATAAAAAGCTGCAAAGTTAAACAATAGGCGACACATGAATTTTGTTTTAGTTGGTACAACTCCAAGACTATTCCAGAAGTTTCTGAATTCTTCCAGTCTTAGTGGTTCATGCTGACAAATGTGCTTGGCACATGGTTAAGAGTTGTGATTTAGAGTCACACCTCTGTTACCAGGTCTCCAAGCACATCATCTCTCAAAGGCAGAGATTTCTTCATTTCCCTGATGCAGACAGGCTATAAGAGCAAGGTAGAACCCTGGGTTTAGTTCCACTGAAATAAGTGCCCCAGACCTTTGTAGTCAAAGACAGAAGCTGCATGGGCTGACTTCAAACAGAGGAACCCACCACATACACCAGAAGCATTCAGAGAAATACACAAATATCACAATAGGCCAGGTTTCCAGGGGTGTGTGAAACATGTGCCCACTTCAGGGGAAATTCAATGTATCTGTTGATTCTAAGGAGGTCTCAGCCTAGTCCTTCTTCACTGCTTTGTAGCACATTGTGAAAACCCACAGGACTGCTCTTCTTGAATTCTGTGTTTTGTCCACGATCTTTGCAAATTCTGCCATCACCCCTGCCCAGAAGAGCATTACCAGTTAGGTGATTGCCTAAAGCCAACAGCAGCGTTTGTCTTGTCTTCCATTTATTGCCACAGATAATTCTACACACTCAAGGAGGCATTTGTGGATGAACTGGACTTGTATAGACTATGTTAATTCATGGGGATTTGGGGAGTTTGTATGTCTAAATGGAGTCAGAAAACTCAAAATCTGGGGTCCAGTCATCATTTCATGGATGGAACATACGTTTTGGATTTCAGATTTAGATTTTAGATTAGGTGTAACCTAATACTCTAATGTAGCTTTCAGAACCATGTTAACATAAAGCTCATATGTATGTACTGCTAGGGTAACATTCTTTGCACAGCATTTATGACTGCATCTATATTTTACAGCACGATGGGAAATTATTTACTTCCTCTGGTTCTCATTCCCATCGTTGGAAATGTGTGTGGAGATTCCAGCACAATCAAAGGACATTGCATGAGATACCACCAGATTCAATGGATGTTACATGAGAGCTACACAATGGAACCACTTCACAGAAGGTTGCACAAAAAAGGCCAGGGTGCTGCTTGATCTTAGTCCTCTCCTGAACTAATTTTTCTTTTCTTAAAATATTTCTCCTCCCACAGCTTTGCCCTCTTTGCTTTCTGAACTCTTAGAGATACTTAAGCATTGCCTTTGGTACTGAAACTGAGCCCTGATCTTATGTGAAAAAGGAAGAGAACCCTCTGAAGGAATAACCTAATTGTAACACCAGATAAATTAGAAATGCTCTCTGCTGTCATTCAGCAAAGCCATGTGCAGACAGCAAATTTTCACAGCTATTAAAAAAAAATGTGCTATTCAGTGCAACCTTGCCATCTGGCTCCCAGTGCTGGATTCCACTACAGTGTGCTTCTTGAGATTACACTCATCTGCCAGCCTCCCCCTCGCCTCTCAAAGCACTTAGGCAAACTCTTCTGGGAATAGAAAGTGAATTATTTTATACCAATCACCATGCAGCTAACTATACATGGTAATTAAACGAGGAGACATTCTCCTTATGCCATTGGAGGCAAAGCTTTCTTTGATAGCCATAAATAATGAATGCTCATTGGGAAAATGAAGCTGAATAAATGGGGAAAATTTACTGAATAAACTGGTATATGTTATCATGCTGATGACTAGGCAAGGATAATCAAGAAACAGAAACAAGGATAAAATACTCAAAGCTGAGGCTTCTTACACCATCTTTATTGGATGCAGTTGTTCCAGATGATCACAAGCATCTTTAAGCACAAGAGAGAGAGGGAACATTTACCTCTGATTTAAACAGTGAAGCCAGGGAATGATTGTGATTTGCTGGGAGACTTCATATCCTACGGACAAGGGAGTAGTTTTAATAATCCCAATGGCCTCAGCAAACTTAAGGAAAAAAAATTTGCAGGATGAAGCCCTAAGAACTGGCAAGGTGTGGAGCTTTCCTGTGCAGTTCCCGTGGTGTGTCTGGGAAATACCAGCATTCAGGCAGAGGAAAGAGCTCTTGCTTGTACCAAGCACCGCTGAGTTCAGCTGTGGGAGACCTGCAGAATGCAAACCTCCCCAGGGGCACCCACTCACTTGGCAGCTGCCCTCTCCTGTCTGCAGTCCCACATGACTCATGCTCTCCTCACGCCCTCTCTGCTGCCTCCTCGATACTCCCTCCAGGCTCCAGACAGTTTGCTGAGCTAGAAATTCCCAACAACACACCACGGTTCATGCAGTTCTGACCCCAAAACTGAAATTCCCAGATGCCTCAAGCACTTCTTTTTTCCTGATCTGAAGGTTAAGCTCTCTGATGACTCAAATGCACACAGTCTTTTTTTAGAATGCATTTCAAAAGCTTTGATAATTTTCATCCACCTGCAGCTCCTGTCTCAATGTCAGGACTGCCAGCTGTAAATGGCAAAAAACCATCATAATACACATGCTCCTAGCTCTGTTCCACTCTGTAGTCTTAATGCTTACTTGAAGAATACAATGAACTTTTAATTTAGTGTTTTGGAGCCTTAGAATATACCATAAAAGCATAAAAGCTATGCTTCCAGGACCTTAAAAACTCAAACAAGCCCCAAACCAAAGATTCTGAAAAATTCCAAGTACTCCTGGATATTAGCATTTGGTTAACCATTCAGTTAACAGGAAATTGGAAATTTCTCCTTAGTTCAGCTGCTTCCCATTCAAGCTTAAAACTACATCATAATTTGGGATCCCAGCTTGACTCTAAAATTTGATGACTCCTCCTAGCTTTCTTGGTGGCCTTCCAAAGTTTTCTGGACCTAAAATTTCTTATATATAGCTCCTAATGGAGGAATTCCTCACTGAGTCCTAAATTCTTGCTTGGGTTCTCAGTTGTCTCCAGTTTTTGCTCCCGAGACTGAATTTATCTTATTTCACAAACAGAGGTCTCTACTGCTCCTGCTCATTGGTTGATTTTCCTCAATAGCTGACACTCCCCCATGGTTTTGTACTCTACTTCCCAATCTGCCAAGTAATATATAACATGTCATTCATAACTCCATAAATGTGTTTTGATAAACCAGTTCATTGAATATCTTTGGTCCTGCTGATGCCACAGATCTGTTAGTTTGTCAGGCAGTCTTCCACTGGCCAAGACTTCAAAGTTGAATGATTAAAAACACATTAGGAGAGCTATATATCCTTGAATTATTTTTTAAACTCCTCCTTTTCTGAAAGATACAAGATTTTATGAATTTACACCAGCTGTAATTTTGGTCTCTGGTGAAATAAACTGCCCTAGTGTGTCCATCTCGTTAGCTTGGTGTGTTTCTAAGCTCATTTTCAACATCAGACTCAATCACCCTTAGCATTCTGAATCTTCAAGATTGTGCTAATAAACCACCAACTTTCAAAGTCTGCAGAAGAGAAACCCCAAATCTGCTTGATGTATTAGGCCTGGAATTTCCCCTTTTTCAAACAACTTAGTTCCACCAGGCTTTAAAGCTTCATCCTCCTACCAAGCCCAGCAAAATGCAGTGACATGGAGTGGACCCAGGCTCCAGGCAGCAACAGGAACAAAAAGCAAGGGGTATGACAGAGCCAGAGCTCCTGCTGAAGTCTATCCTCACCACTTGTACAGCTGACACTTTTCAATGCCCCCCAGCTAGCTGTCAGCATTGCTCTTTCCATGATACCCCAGCCTACATGACAGTGTTGGGGTAGAGCAGAGGCTGAGAACAGAGACTAGACTGCTGATAGTCCAAACTTGGCCCTAGTCTGGTGCCCTGTGATTCACTCACACACTATTGTTGCCTATTAATAATATGCTTTTTCCAAGGCACAGAAAATGAATTACTCATAGATAAAACACTGAAAATAAGGTCTTGTCAGCACTGCATATTTAGAAAGGGGTGTGGGACAAATCCAGGTCAGTCCTCCATTCAATATAGGGTAAACACCTATAGGATTTGCTTGCTGCAGGGGACAGTACCCAGGAGTACTCATCACCTTTTCCTCTTGCCATACATGCTATCTGGACCCACGGCTGCATCTTCATATAAAATTCCACAACATGGAGAACAAAGCAGAGATGTGAGGTACCAACACATTTGATGTTTTCATTCTGACCATGGACAGTGAGTTTCCTGCAATAAGCCAGGAGTTTCAGAATGCTTTCCTGGACTTCTGCTCATCTCTCTTCCTTTCTCCATCGCATTCATGTTCCTTCTCTCCTCCTCCAGGAGGACAGAGAGGGAAACAGGATTTCTGTATCTTCAGCACCAGATATCTACTGAACTGATTTTCCCCAAAGCTTATGCGTGAGCTGAATTTTAAAAGCATCATCTAAGGAATTGTTTTGTCTTCTCAGAGGACTCTAGTATTTCTGTCAGAGCCCTTGTCAGGGATTGCAAATCTACTCTCATCTCAAGGTGGAGAATTTTTCAAATTCACCTCGTCTTTACTAACTTTTGAATCATGCCAAGCTGCATCCATTATTAAACTGAATTTCTGAAGAGTCTAGATCTGCATAAATTCTGTGCATCAAGGCAAAGGGTATGTGAGCAAATGTAGTGCCCATACTGTCAGATCTTCTGGGCTGATAGTGCACTGAGACTGTGCTGGAGATGTGCAAATCTCAACTGGCCCTCTGGGGACAAATTTCAAGTCAATATAGTAAGGTATTAACGCTATTGAACAAGGTATTTGTAGGACTTGAATGAAAAGTCCTTTCTAAGTGTTTTGCCTCTCCTGGGCCAGAAAGATGGACTTAAAATAAGAAAGGTAAAGAAAGGCGAAGAGGGGACTCAGGGAATAAAGAGCACTTCTTCTGAGGGAAGACTTAAAGAGTAAAAAGCTACTTAGATGAGCAGGAGAGCTCTGAGAAAGTTTATATATAAATGCAGAAGTTAAGAGCCATGAAAGGGGAACATCTATTTAAAGTAAGTAGTAAAGCTACTCCCTTTGGCATTAGCACCAGATCCCGAGTATCTCAGACTAGGCCAACATGATAGGATCAACTTCAGAGTAATTTTTAAGTCCAGATGTGCTGAGTGCTTGAGCCTCAGCTGAACCTCCAGGTATGAAGTGTGTCCTGCTTCTCCTCACTTCCCAGCCTGCCCATCCATGTCTGTGTGTGGTAGATTTTGCCCACCAGCAACAACCAACAGCTCTCTGCTCCTGACTTCTGGACCTTCAGCATCCCATTTCTTTCCTTTAACATGAGTGACAGTGAATGATAATGGCCTCACTAAGTCTTTATATCCTGAATAAACATATGGCTTCCAGACTAGCCAGTACAGCCTACTGTCTGGCCGCACTGGGGACAACTGATCACTCTGCTGCTTCAGCTCCAGGTGTAAATCCTGCTGACCCATCACATGTTGCAAAAACCAATGTTAAAAGGCTTTTTTTCAAACATCCCATCACAAGCAGTCAAGGTACATAATGTTCTGCTCAGAAAATAGCTTTATATCTATTCCATTGCATAGTTTCTCTTTGTACATGACAAGAGATTGACAGTGTTTTGATATTATGGATTGTTATTGTGACAACACCTAAAAATGACAGCTTGGTTTGTGTCCCAGACGATTTACAAACACTAACTGTAGGATCATACAAGAATCATGTACTGTATTTACCAGAAAATGTGAAGAATCCTTCTAAGATCAACATGCTGTGAGTAACAGATTCCTCCAGAAACAACCACAGAATGTAGTAAGAGGAATGTTTCTGACAGAAATGCAATCCCTGGCAATTGTGTCCATAGAAAGAAATGAAGCGAGGCTGGGAAACCATCTATGAGTGAAGTGTCTTTCCATTGACAGTGGGAGTACTGCAACTCAAAAATAAAAACTACATACAGAAACACCTTACAGGAATGTATTTTAATTTAACTTCAACTAAAGTGGGAATTCATTCCTGCTGCTTCTTTGATGTGGCAATAGGCAAGTGAAAGAATGTTCACAGTTTATGCATTTATCTCTGGGAGAGGCAACTCTGAATTCCTTGTGAAAATAGTCTATTTTTGCAGTGGGAATTCCTTTTTCACTAAATTTTCTTTGCCTGGATTTTCTGTCCATCTCATGCTCAGAAAGATCTAACATTCATATAAATTACAGGGACTTTCACCCACCCATGGCCAGGTATATGTATGCATAGGCAAAGCCAGCTCCAGAAGCTGAGCCTGGGTGCTTTGGAAAGAAAGGAGGTGAAAACCTAGTGCTTGTGAACTGACAGGGAATGGACAGCCAGGGCAATACCAAGAAGTAAGCAATACTAGGCACACAGACTTGTCCTAAGCAGACACGAGCTGCTTCTGTGACAGAATTATTATTGGAGTCCTTACTTGATAAGTTAAGACCTTGAGCTGCAAAAGTATTGACACGCTCACGTGCCTCTTCAGTACCATGGGTGATACTTTGGCACCTCAACAGACTGCTGCATCCAAGCTGCTGTCAAACTCTGCAGGTCTCTGGATCCTTTAGATGCCTTGATCCTTATTCTCTCATCTTGCTTCATTTCAGGTGACACAAGAGCACCTTCATGCAAAAGCCATCCTAGAAGAAGCTCTAAGAAATTGATGGTGATTTCTGTATCCTCAGCCAGTGCCTCCAGTCACATTAGCCATCCCTCCCCTTTTATTTCTGCTCACAGGGTGGAAAAAAGGGATGTCCTATGCAAGCAGCTGACCAGGCTTAGAATACAAAGGGTTTCTGCCTGGGGAATTCAAGATGGGGGGGAACCATCTTTGACTAAGTAAACAACATCATACACTCCCATCCCACTTCTTGCTTCATTTTACTCTTTGCTTAGGCAAACACTCAAGACTGTTCAAAAAACTCTTTATTGCACGTGTGTGTGTGTGTGTCCCCTTTTTTACACAGGGACACCAAGCACTGATTCATGACTCAAGTGTAAACAGGACACACACGGTAGTGTCCCTGAATTTGCACCAGTTTTCTTTGTTTTCATGTCTTCCAAGGCACATACCTTACTTTTTACACTTGATGTGATTTTAAATAGTGGTGATCAGCTTTTCCATATCCAATGGCAGGGATTTTCCATGGTTACCTGTCCAGACCTCCACCCCACCAACAGTGCAATAGCCTGCCCATATTTGGACATGGAACATACTTTGGAAACATTGACCTTACCATGAGCACGTGGCTCAGAGGAAGCCCCAGGCTCCTCAACAAGAGGCTCCTGTCTTTTGCAAATTTCCTGGGGGGCTGAGTGAGGACCCCGCATGTGTGAACAGTCTGTATTCACTCAGAAAGCCTCTATTACCATGCCCAGGTATGACTGATACTCACCTGGAAATATGATGTGGTCCCTTCATGGCAATGACCCAATTGTCCTGCCTTACAGTAGCCCACCCGAGCCCCTGGGGCAGCAGGCACAAGAACCAGTTTTAGCACGTGCTCTCAGCTGTCAGCGCTACTTCAAATTACCCGGATTACTTCAGATTGTGATATAGGCAGGCCTTGGACTTCTGTCCTGAGACAGAAAAGAAGGTCATTTCAGATTTTACAGCACAGAATAGATTTTAACCTGCATTCTGAGTGAGGCAAGGAGACACTTTGTTCAATATCTTCCTTTTCCATGTAAAGCCCTCTCTCCATCCCAGCGGCTCCAATACTTTTTCTGTCTGAAAAATTCATATAGAGGGAAGGAACTTCAGGCTTCTGCTCAGTGGATTCTCAGTGACTTCCAGCTGCTCCCTGGTGTTTTGGTGAGAGGTCAGTGGTTTTAGGGCACTAATTAGTCCTGTTGAACTGGAGCTCTGTGCCGTGCTTCTGCAGGGCAGCACTCAGGCTGTGGTACAGCCCGGGGGACAGAGTGACAGGGGATGGCAGTGACAAACCTATAGTTTCCTTCATCAGAAAGAACAGAAAAACACCCCAAAACGAAACGGCGGAATAAAAAAATTCTAGGTCTCCCTCTTCAAGTTCTCCCTGCCACCAAGAAATTATTAACCCCGGCGATTAAATTAACATCTAGAAGAGCGCACTAAAGCAGTAAAGACGGGCTAGCCGCTGGCGTGCATTTTCCTCATTGCGCATCCCTTCCTTCCCGGGGGTTTCCTCATTGCACATGCCCTCCTTTCCGCGGTGCCAGCCTCGCTCGGAGCTCCGGGCGGGCGGGGAAGGCGCGGCGGGGCTGCGGCTGCTCCGAGCGCCCTCGTGTGCCGGCCGAGCCGCGCCGCTCCTCCGAGCCCCGCCGCAACGAGCCCTCCGCTCCTCCGAGCCCCGCTCCTCCGAGCCCCGCCGCAACGAGCCCTCCGCTCCTCCGAGCCCCGCTCCTCCGAGCCCCGCCGCAACGAGCCCTCCGCTCCTCCGAGCCCCGCTGCTCCGAGCCCCGCCGCTCCGAGCCCTCCGCTCCGAGCTCCCCGCTTCCAGCCCCGCCGCTCCTCGGAGCCCCGCCGCTCCGAGCGCCCCGCTGCGACCCCGCTGCTCTGAGTCCCCCGCTCCCAGCCCCGCTAACCTCCCCCCGGCCCTTTCGGGTGCCCTCCCGAAAGGCGAGCCCCAGTCAAGTCTCCCGCTGGGCGGGATAGGCATCAAAGTCTTTTTCCCCTGCCAAAAAGGGCATTAGCAGCTCGCCCGCCCCATCCCGGTTGATTCGCGACTGGGAAAGGAAAATAGAATTAATAAAGGATAAAGGCAAAATAAAGCAGTAATAAAGCCAGTCCTTCTTTCAGGGTGAAGGATGAAACCAAACAGCATCTCTCTCTGCTTGTAAACTCGTCTCCTGGCGCTGTGAAGCTGGGCTTAAACAATGCATTTAGTGAGAATAAAATTCAGTTTCATTCACACCTCCACTCCAGTCTTCTCTGTGCCAGTGGATTTGTTTGCAGAATAAGAATACAGGTTGTGATTATTTTTCCTAGGTTTGTTTGAATTATTTCACCTTGAAGAAGGTTTCTTCCATTGATCATAGACCTGCCAACACACCCATCTCGCAGAAAAATATACGATTTTTTGTTCTTATTAGCAGCTTTCATATTAAAATTGCAGCAAAGCAAACACAATCCTCAGATATGAAATATAAATAACAAACAATGCTCAGATTGGAAACTTTCTAGAGATTACATTAGACCCTGGCAGGGCCCCTGACTCTGTCAAAGAAGTGTTATCTTGAGATTGTCAATGCATGCTTCGGGGTAAGAGTGACTTTGTCCCCAGAGACCCAAGAGAACATAACAAGTGACATCAGTCATATTTTGGAGACCGCAGAGCCTAGTGTCACTAAATGTCAACTAAATCTCTGTACATGGCTCTCTTCAAAGAGTCATTCCTGAAGTGCTGAAAGGTGAGAGGGGCTAACTAAGCCAATTAAAGAAACATTTACTGAGTACAGGAAGGACACGATGATGTACAGACCAGGTACGTACCTATTTTGTTTTCCTTCAGTTTCCATCAAGACCAAAGTGGGTGGGAAAAAATGCCCCTTTACCAGAGGCAGGGCATTAGCTGACAAAAGGCAGGAGGGTTATGCCAAAGCAATGGCCATATTTTTTTCCCCCTAGAGTAGATGTTCTGTCTGTTCCACCTCAGCATTCCTCATGAGCCAGAGACAACACATCAGAGACAGCACACCAGTCTGCCCAAACATAAAAATAAAGCACTAGACAGTCTTCTTTGGTAAAAGCAATGTTACACCTGAAAGAGGAATTGCAACTGGAATTTACAGGAATGCTAGCAGTCATGTCATCAGGTCACTTCCTGATCCTACTCTCTTAATTGTAAATAAAGAGCAATCCTGGGGACATGCCAGCTATGGCAGCTCCTTATTAGGTCCTTTATTCATAAATCTGATCTCTTCAGAAATGATTAAGTGGGGCGACATTTTATGGTATTGAAAACAAACTTTTGTATTTTCTTGGTGAAACCAGTGTTTTTCCTTTTGCAGATACTGACTCATGTAAAAAGTATCCACAAAGGAACCATGCAAATATGCTCAGGGATACAAATAGACTGGACTTTGTCAATCGTTCCCCTGCCACTTTACAGACAGGACAAAATTCTGCTTTAGAGCAAAGCAATTTCACAGTTTTGAGCAACGTGGAGGGATGGAGGCAGAGGTGTTCTTGCAGGTCTAGACGAAGCAGTTAATGAAACAATCCCTTATCCTCTGCCCCTGCACTGGGGGTTACCATTTCCACATCAGGGTCTGGTTGGGCAAAGGGACAGCACATCCAGAAAAAAACATCAGTTGAGCTCAATTAAACTTAAGTAATTTTGCTGACTTCGCACTGAAGCTGATTAGCACCAAGTCTGTTCATTTGGCTCAGCTGAGGGCATGGCAACCTCCCACCCAAAGGCACTTGCAAAAAGGAGGTAGGCAGTAATATCTAAGCTTAGGAAAGCCCCTTTTTGAAAAAATAGCGAATCCGTGCCTTAAGCTCAAATATGGCATCCTTATCTGGGATCTGAGTTCAAGGCTGTTTTATCTCGGGTGTTGGTTCAGTTGGGTGTGGAAATAAGTCCAAGCTGTGAAGTTTGAATCTGGACCAAATTTCTCCATGATTTGAAAGTGTTTGGTTCCATCGTTTTGGAAAGGGCCTGTCACTAGGTCTTTTAAGCTTAGCAGCAGATACAGACATACTAAAAACAGAAATAAACATTAGGAAGTCACTGTAGCTGCATCCGGCTGAACTCCCAACACTTTACAGAGCCACTAATTTATAAAGAAAGAAGGAATAATAAAGTATAAACAATAACTGAAACACATCCAACATTTCACAGTGCACTTATTGCGTAGCCACTATAAATACATTCTGCTAACACAGGAAGTTTGGGGCAACAAATAAAAGCATAGACAGTTAGCTACACTTGTTGCAACTACAAGACATTAGAGAAAATATTGCTTGATATTTAAGAGCATATAACTAAAAAAGAAGATCTCATTCAAAACTGTTTATTTAGTATAATGAATCTGACTATCTGTCTGTCTATCTATCTATCTATCTGTCTGTCTATCTATCTATCCATCCACGTGGCAACACCACATCATTGAGGTATAAACTGTAGATTATAGGCAACTTCAGGCAACCCAAGAGACAACAAGACTGGGGTAGAAAGTAGAAAGTATGGAGAGAGATGAAAGCCAGAGGCAGCCCTGTTTAGTCTGTACACACAGCGAAAATGAAAGATAGGTCTGACATTTGGAGTCATCATTTCAAAGGGCCCTTCCTACCTGGGCCTGCATAGCAGGAACCCTTTGGGTCAGCAACATGGATATTCTCTGGGGAAGTTCATAGAAAATTTGGCTTCTTGTGATGAACATCTGAGAAGTTTGGCCTCAAACCTGCAAATGTTAAGCAAGGGCAAAAAAAAAATTTCAACATAGAGTTTATTCCTGAGCCTGCTGAATTCCATGAAAGAGTTTATCAACATCGTCTGGCTTTTGTTCAGGTTTAGAATCATTATTGCAATTACTGAGAAGACTATAATACCACAAAGCAAGGATTTGCAGGCGAGCAAGTGCTGCTATTTTTTTGCTGCATCTCAGCCTTGATTCTTCTTCCAGGGAATACTTTGCTATGCAGTCATCTTGTTTCTCTTGGTTGACACAAAAGTCAACTGTTGGACATCTTCCATATTACACTTTTTATTATGTTCATTTTACACATATATTGGCATAATCCAAACTCAGTAGGCAAGCATTTGGCTACATTTTAAGAAATATTAAAGTGTTAAAATGCAGCTGAAACTGAAAGTATCCAGACTGTTTATTTTTTGACACTTTGACAATGGGTAAAAAACCGTGAATGTGAATTGTAGCAAAATAGCAAAATGGAAATCTTAGGAGAGGAATACAGTAGCAAACCCAGCTAATCTCCAGTACTACAATCATCTCAGGACCACAATATTTCAGGATCTCATGAGCTTTAAATCATTTATCCTACATTCCTAGGAGCCAGGTGAAGAAAAGATCTGTAGGTGTCAGGCATTGCCCAGGATGTTTGTGGTTGAACCTTGGTCTCCAAAGCCCTCAAGCAAGGCTCTCATTCTAGACTGCACTGTGAGGATCCTGGAAGAAGTGAAGGCTGTGTCTCACTGCTTATTTTTACTTTAGGTCAAAGCCAGGGGAGAGGGAGCTTGCAGGATAAGACATGACCAAGGCCAGAAGGGCAGGAATTATGGAAAAATAATTATTTGAAAACTTAGAGAAAACCTAGCACAAGTATGCAATATTTTTCTTTCTGTTCTCTTTGACTGCTTTTGAAGCAGGGTTGAGTGTTTAGTTTCTCTGTGTGTGGAGCTCTCCCCATGCTGTACTTTCCTCTACAATGATTTACAAACTGCTCTCTTCTACTTCATTCTCCTTCTCGGGGAGATTGCCAGTCCTGTCAGCATTATCCTCTGACACTTTGGTCCAGAAATATTTCAGGATCAGACATGCTTTCCTTGCTTTTACTGCCTATATTTCTGGAAGGTCCATCAACCAGACAATGCTTTGCACTTGATGGGGTGATGCCAGTGCCAGGACAAGGATGAGTTAACAGCCACTTAGTCTGCAGAGTATAGTACCAACCTCACTCTACAAACAGTAGCAAACCTGAAAATCCAGGGAAACAGGAAGCCTCTTGAAGCGCAAACCGTTCCCTTATTCAGACCTTCTGGCTGTAGCTGCTGATGGAAAGGAATTTGCAGTGGGAATTGCAGATCAACCTAAATCTCCAACTAAATATAGTCTTGCACTGGTTCAGGGGAAGGAGGGGAAATATGGCAGGGAGGACGAGAGCCAGGATTACTCTTAATTCACAAAACCCATGTTGAGAGCAGCTAGGCATAATTAATTAATGATGAGATTTAATAGCAGAGTTTATGTGTTTAGATTGTCTCTAAGTAAAGTTGAAACAAGAGAGGTTCTGTGTCCAAAAGACTCGTTACATAGCTGTGCATGTTACAAAAAGAAAACACGTGTAAGTACCAAATATTACTCATTGAACAAAAATAAAGCCTATGAGTCATACAAAACAACTCTATAAACAAAAGTTGCAAAATGCCTGGGAAAACTTAACTAATTCAATTGCTAGGCATTACGTTCCACTCATGTGGTATTCTTCTAGTAGGCCTGAAAAACTTATGGGATGCCAAAAGGACCTTAGTGTGAACTGCAGAGGAAGAGCATGAAGTCTAAGGGCTAAGTGTGCATGATAGTGTCATCTTTTCCCCACAGAACATCAAATAGCTGAATAATGTGGTTTCAGCTCTCTCATCTCTTAGAGAAACTAGCTTTGCAAGGAGGCATAGCCAAAATCATGGATTTCCTGCAGATCTTGGGCAGGAACAGGCTCAGTGGGAAGATTGGAGAACTTGGGATTTTCATTTGAGCTTGTGTCAAAAGAATCAGGAACATAAAAACTGAATTCATTTCGGCAGAACAACAGAGTACCAACAGAAATCCTTTTGCAAAGATGTGATTTATGACTGATGTTCATCTTAACAGGACTCAGCTCTGTCTAATCCTGTACATCATTGGAAGCTACTTCCAGTGTCAGTGCAGGGTTTGGAGAGTGGGGCTAGCAAAGGTCTCAATCAAACTTGAACCCAGGATGGCAGAGTTTCAGGATTGAAAGGCCTCCAGACTCTCTAGGTTTTTCACTATCTCTCTTAAGGTATCTTCATGTGTCTTCACTCTGGTCTGACCTCACCAACCCTCTAAAACTATCGTGTCCTCCTGGATTGTGGCAGATTCATTCTGTGAGAGGTTTTACTGGAGCTGCTGGGTAGAATGTAAAGTCCAAAGAGTTTCTGAAATGCAGACCCTGCCTTGACATGTACATAAGAACTAAAAAGTACTTCCATCTCTACCATTTCCATGTCCATTTAGAAGAAGGGAAAGCTCCCTTGGAATCCTCGTGAAGTCTAGGAGATTGGGAGAGTGAATTTTGAATGCTTGAGCTAGTAGGGTTGGGTTGAACTCAGAACTAGTCTAACTTGAGCATCACTTCAGTGTTTCAGCTTGTCTTCTGCATGTCACACAAACCCTCACACCAGTAAGATATGTGGTTACAATTACACTGGAATTGGGACTGTCTAAATTTGAAGTGTCAGAAACTGCAAGTCTAAAGTTCTACCTTACACAAGTAATTTTGCTGGCAATGTGATGCTCAGTATCTGCTACTGCAGACTGCTTAATGTGAAGCTCAGCTTGATGCAGTCATATGAAATATAGCAAAGGTGACAAAGTTATCTCTGCCCTTGTTTATTGCCTGAATTCAGTTCCAGTGTTTATAAGACAAAGAACAGTATTCCAAAAGCAGAGGGAAAAAAAAAAGATATTTAATTCAGTAGTGCATATGAATAATACTTGAAAAGACAAATAGTGTTTGGTTTAGTTAATATATTGCTCATTAGTGAACCACAATACAGACATTTTTTAAAAGACTGCAGTCACCATGACAACCTGATAACATTTAGTCACATCATTTCCGAATATGATTATCCTCCTTGAAAACTTTTCTTTTTTATGGAAACAGAGGGCAGATTTCAAGTCTGTGGTCTGTTCTTAAGATAACCTGTAAGTTCCCCCTTTAAAAAGCATTGCAATTCAGTGGGAAAATGCAAGGAGAACTGAAAGAAAGATAGAACTAGAAGAGAGGGGAATATGTCCTAAAATTGTAATCCCAAGTTCAAGGAAAACCATGCTGTCCTACCCCTTAAAGTCCATGCAGAGGGGTTGATTTGCACATATAATTTCAGCTTTATGTGTTATCTTTAATAGGATCTTCATCACGGTGTCATGATCCCATGATGGAATGAGGGATCAGCACCAACTAGGCAGATGTCATTGCAGGACAAAAGGAGATGGAGACCAAGACCTTTGGGGACACTCATCCTTGCAGTCCTTCAGCAGCACAGCAGAGAAACCACTTGCTAGTTTAGACCTGAGAGATCTGAGCAGGACTGTCTGGTCTTCAGACTGGCTTATCCCTGAAACTCTGAAAGACTTGAAATGCCTCAGGGTGCTGGGCAACAGATCATGCTGGGGGTGCAAAATGTGTTTTTACAATGGAAAGAGAGGGGAGGATGTTTTCTTTTTCTTCTGTGGGCTGTAGCTTCTCCTGGCAATAGTCACACTGGTACACAAGGCAGTGCAGCTGTGGGTCAATGTGTGCAATGCTAACACAACAGAGGCAGGCCAGCCCCCTGTAATTCACTCCTGGGACGAAGGGAGATCATGCTTCCCTGTTTTCCTGAGAACATTACCTACTTCACTTTCTGAAACAATCTACTTTAAGAGCACAGTAGCCCACGTCTGCTTGCAGCTAACATAGCAAAATGACGTGGCTTGATAAATAGGTTGAATTTTATCGGTAACCTCTGCTGTCCTACACTGATTTACTATCATCATCTCAGGCACTGCCAAATTATTATTTTATTGGGAAGGAAAATAGAGGTACCACAAAGTGACACTTATTCCTAAGACGAATTTGGCAGGCGGCCGTGATAAGAAGGACTCAGTGGCCTGAGTGTGATCCTCCCAGTGGGACTGCTGCAGTGTGAGGATTCCCTTACTAGGATACAGCGGGAGCAGAGCCTGAAGCCCCCTTTGGCAGGCATCCACGGCATCTTGTTAGGTTAATGCTTTTTGGAGAAAATGTTTGCAAGCTTCAAATGTGTACAAACTTGCAATCGGATGCGTAATTAATTGTGATTTCCTGACAGAAATTGCTACAATTAGTTGGTTAAGCACTTCTGCTTCTGGTCCAGGCAAGACGACTGCCGGCAAAGTCACTGGTCAGGAATTTGCAGACAGCCAAGGAAGACAGCGTGCAAGGGCTGTGAAAATAAATTTGGTCTGGGAGTCTGAATTAATTGAAATAATATTCAGAGAGGAAATAATGTATTTTTATTGTCCAGATGAATATAGATAGAGGACCCATTACTTGAATTCAGAAAGCTTTGGATTTAGGGATTCGACATGATTTGTGAAGACATTCGACCAGTCATCTTAAATATATTTGATACTGACATTTTTCACCCTTATTTCTGACTTCTCCTATACCTCACTGGGCAAAAAATACCCCCAGATCTTGTTTTCATGGGAACTCAGGTGTGATTCCCACTTGAAGTAAGCAGACATAGGTGCAGGGCTGAGCCTGCTTCATGCCTTCCCTGGTTCCTGGCTTTGCACAAGAATGTGTGGGATGGAGGTGATATATAAGACCTTCACCACTATTATCCTGACAAGTCAAGAGCTTGAATATTAAAGGAAAGCAGGAAAACAGTCTTGAGCATGACAGTGTTGCCAGGGTTCAGGCTGAGAAGGGTCTTTGGGGAGCCCAGTCTGAAAAGCACAGATCTCCAACAGGTTTGGTGGGTGTTCTGCTGAACTACAGATGTCTTGTGGGTGCTGACCATTGCTCCCAGACTGATCATTGCTGGTAAGGCTGTTTAGCTGATGTCCAGCCCACCATCTTTCTGTGACAGGAAGAAAACACCTGCAGATGATCCTCTTGCTGCTTGTGTATGCTTTGAGGAGGAACATGGCTCTGCTCAGATGGCTGTTGCTCAAACACAGGAGCACTTGTGGCTCAGGGAGCATTTACAGACCTCCTTGTCTTCAGGTTAGCTGGGGAGACACCACCAAAACCTCCAAGTTTTAAGGGGTTTGGCGTGCTCACAGGTGGGGTCACACTGCAATATGAGCACAATTAAACCACAGTATGGATGGTGCCTGTCAGAGATGGTGGCAGAAAGCAAACAGCAAACAAGATGCTGTTCCCACACCAGCCTCCTGGCAGGCTGCTGAAGCGCGTTTCCTGCCTGGCACTGCTGGCTGTGGGATGGTATCTGGGAGTGTGTGATCCAAGGCAATGCAGCCCCGCACCAGGCACCAGCCTCCTTTCAAAGAGATGCTGAGCTCCACTTGGCCCTCTGCATGGTGGGAGTGGGAAAAAGGGCCGAGCTTTCTTATCTCTGATTTCATAATTTTATTGAAATATTGTGCCTGATTAAGTACTTGAGAATGGCTCTTCGTGCAATTTTGGTTTTGCAAGCTCCTCAGGGGCAGTTCCTTGTAAGTCTGTGTTCTCCATTTCAGTATGAATAAAAGGAGGCTATTTTAAACCGGCCTTTAGGAATTACAACTATGAAAACCCCATAAAATTATTCAGAATTCCCCTCCATACACTCTTAATGCCGTCACACTAAGCTTCTTCTGTTTTTAAATGTTAAAAGTCTTTGTTCCTCAGCTAAGGACAAGCATCTAGCCCAGAACTACACATTTCATAGGAGTTATAAACTCCTCAAGACAAGTGGCTCTAATGGAAACAAAAACAACTCTGTAATGGTAGCAGGTGCAAAATGAAACAGTACATTAAAAATAGCCTGGCTGCATTCTCCAGTGGCATGAGTTCTACATGGGTATCACTCCAAAATAATCCATTTATCCTTTCTCCCCATGGCTGCAAGAAGCCAGTCCGTGCTGTGTATCCTGAGGCTCTGCAGGCACGGCTGTGAGAACTGAAGCAAAACCACAGCCCGCCAGCCAGGCGCTCCCCTCTGCCTTCCTTATAGCATCAGAACGTTTTCCCTGGCTTCTTCCTGCTGCAGGTGGGGGAAACACTTTGACAAGCCAATGTGTCTCTTCAGCCTCTGATAAGTGCTGACTTTATTCCTAGGAGTATGAGGTTAAGATAATTTGCATTTTGCTAAGCATGAATTTGGCTCTGGATATGATTCTGTTGCAGTGTTTAGTGATCACAAGCCACCCTGGAGTTTTGAGAGCTGAGCAGTTTTCTGTGGAAAAAGAAGCATATTATCTCCTTTAAATTGCCAGCACTTCAGGAGCAGAACTCAGCTTTCACAGACTCCACCCAGCTTTTCTGCAACTTCTGCCTGCCATTTCTTCTCCAAACCCAAACCTTCACTGCATCCTAGGCTTTCTTTCTTTTCATTAGGACTGATTTTTGGTGTCATCTGGTGACCTCACAGGATATATTTTAAGAATTCCTCCCCGTGTTTGCATTTGCCAGTCAGATATTTGAGCCAGCTGACTCAAAAGCAATAATGAATGTAAGTGCTGCCATGGTGCTAAAATCATGGAAAACAGTCTTGGAACCTATAGATGCATTTTGTGGGCAATCACCCAGCTTCATCCAAGTGAAGCTTTTGTTTGCCCTCTTCTTTGCTGAGGGCTCCTCTGGGTCTAGCTTGACTGCAAGAATATTCATTTTGCTAAGGAGCGGAAACATCTGAATCAAAAACTTCCAGGCAAAATTAAAACTTCCAAATAGTTGATCCTCATTCTAGTTGTTAGGCACTGGGAAGAGCTAAAAAATATAATTTTAATATTGTTAATAAAAGCAGCCTTTGGAAGTTGAGTTGTTCATTGCCCATATTCATTTTTTTCCCTGGGCTGGTTCTCATGCCAGATTTGTTGATCTCAGCAAACAAGGTTGTAATACCAGAGAAGACTCAGAATAGATGAACTGAAACCACAGCCCCAGTAATTTTAGTGGGGGAAGGGTTTGTATGTAGACTTCCTACTACAATCCAACTTGTATCTCTGCTGCTCAGTACAAGGTCTGTCAGGCCATGTATTCAGAGGATGTCAATGAAGTTCATCTGCTGACGGCTGAACATTATTTTATCTAGATAAATGTTTCACAGGGCATTTTCCAGCAGCTTCTGAGCTGCAGTCAGTGAGCCCAGAGATATGAGACCCTTACCGCAGTTGGTTTATATCAGCCATCATAAATAACTCCTCTAGCATAAATCAGTTTGTCAAAGCTTAGTGCAGTCATGTTATGCAGACCTGGGTGACTTGCTGCCACAGGGACTCACCCATGAGAGTGAAGATGTCCTGGGTGCCTGGGGACCTGCTCCTGCCCCTGTCCCAAGGGTGCTCACAGCAGAAATTATGTCCTGGCCAGTGTCAGCAGGTCACTTATGGAGGTCCATGCGGGGACACTTTCACCTGCTGAGGTTTACCAAAAAGAGCAAAAATAGCTAATTTACCTAAAATAATATCTGCCTTTCAAAGCAAACATGCCAGGACCCACAGGAAGGCCTGTTTGACTCTCCAGTAATCGAGTCCCCTCTGTGTGGGGCTGCTCTCCTCTGCTGGCTCCTCATTTGCCAGGTGAATTGGATGTTTACAATAGCCTACGATGGAGAGGAGAAAAGGCTTTGCCTGCCCACCTGCTATGGTCGGCCAAGCTCACCTGCAATGCATGTTTTTCAAATGCTCAGGAACTCCACAGAGTCTAAATCAGGAATTACATTGATAGAGCCAGTCTTGTCCATCAGTATTTGGAGCCTTCTGGAGGCACCAGCAAAGTGACTGGGGACACTGGCCAGCACTTGGTTAGCCAGCCTTTATTGGCAGATGGTTAACATAGCATAGCCCTTCCCCATGGCTGAAGAGTTCTGTAAGCTTGGAGGCCTTGCTCATATTCCAAATCCATGCTCTGTTTATATTTTCCTTGTCCCGAACAAAAATTGGCCCCATTGTGTGGGAGCAACACTGGAAAAGAAAAACAAGAAACATCCACCGAGGGAAAATGGATATTGTGGGAGCTGAGGAAATGCACATACTTTGCTGATTCCATTTTCTGATGATGTCAGAGTCAAAGAATATCTCTTAAAAAAAACCCTCGGCAACTTGGAATCAAAAGCTCTGTTCATCACAGTCTCTTGTTAAAAGAAGAAATGTAAACACTCTCCCTTGCCACCCCCCTCTTCCCCCCAACCTCCAAGAAATTAAATCTGGCTCCATTTGGATGGGCCCTCAGATGGAATCAAGAGTATGTCTCCAGGGAGGGAGGCGTTAATGTACCGGGGGAGGGATGGAGCAGGGGGGACAGGAAAATTTGATTGTGCTATGTGAAATGCAGGGATTCAAGCTGCTGCTTCTCATGGAGGCTGAAGAAGGGCAGCCTGACACTTTACAGATTGGGTGTAATACACAGGAAATTTGTCCTTTCTGCCAGAGCAGTCTAGGGATAGGGCTACCCACACCCCTCCCCAGCCACTTTGCTTGGCTGGTAAAAGCTCAGGAGAAAAGGGTTAAATAAATGTTTGTGATATGATAAGGTGCTTGTTTATTCAAGGGATGACAGATTATTGGCTCCCAAGGCAGGGTTGAAAAATAGTACAAAGGAGCTGGCGTTCCCTTCACTGATGTGATTTCCTCCTAAGGTTTTGCTCTTTGGTAGGAACAATATGCGCTGGGAATTAAGAGGGATGACTTTATTTCAGACTGGAACAGACAGACTAAGAGCTGTTTTTTGGAGTCACTGACTCTGTTTTTGTTTTCATGGGTTGCTTTTTTTTTTCGTTTTTTTTTTCCTTTCAGCTGAACAACTTCTCCCAAACTCTTTGGAAATGGGGTTATCTCTGATCCGGGAGGAACACCCAGCATGGCAAGCTGACTAGAACACTTCAGATTAGGGGTTTGACCCTTTTACTTTGTACATAATTTTCTATTTTATCACCACGTCTCTAAAGCTAGCTCCTGCTTCACTGCCCTTGAATAAGAACTCAGGTCCTTGCCGAGGGCTGCACATGAGTCAATAAAAGCCGGGCATTACAGCAGAGCTGACAGCTGCCAGAGAATGAACGAAGACATGAACGTCTTGCAGACCAAATTGTCCTTTTACAAAAACGCTGGTGAAACCCAGAGCAGCTTTCTTTTATTCAAGTGCATTGGACAGACACTGAGCTGCAGAGTGCACCTGGCCAGGTGCCTGTGTACAGCCGCTGTGGCTGTACCTCTGGGAGTGATGCTGCACTGGGAATGTGGGGCCCTGCAGTTAACCCTGAAGACTGGAGCTTTGGGCAGATCCCGGAGATGTTTTATAGATAAAGATAGAAAAAGTGCCTCTTTGTCCCCCAGTTTTAGATGACCTAAAATTGCCTTTTATTGCCCCTCAGGTATGGACTGAGGTGAGTTCCCCTCTCCACCACAAAATGTGTTATTCCAAGGAGCTGGGGAGGATGTCAGGGAGAGGGCACAGAGTCGGGGTCTTCTTTCCTGGCCGTGTCGCTGTCTGGGGCCAGCGGTGACGGCAGCAAAGGCTTGAATACTGTGAGAGCTTCTGCACACCAGGAGGAGATGGGGATTTGGGTGACATCAAGTGTTTCCCATCACTTGTGTCATCCTGAAAGCAATTCGCCTGCAGCAGCAGCAGGATGACGCTCCATCAGCGCCATCGGCCAGGAGAGCTCTTCACACTGAAATTTCACATTGTTAGGACAAATGCACATTGTCTGGTCACAACACATCAAAAGGCGAGGGCAGGGTTTCTCAGCAGCGCGGGACGTGTGTGACAGCTGGTCGGCAGGGCGATGTGGCTCTGCTGACATCAGCGCCCGGGCTGTCACCCGGAGGCGCAGCAGTGATGCTCAAGCTGCGCCGAGCCGGCAGAGCCAGCGCGCCGCGGATACCGCGGGACGGCACGCCCGGGCTGCTCGTCTGGAAAATCAGGCAGCAGTTCCCATGATCCTGGAGTAAATGACAGTTAAGCCACACATTTGTTTTCAATGCTTGGATCTGGCACTGGATTCCTTTTTGAATGAAAACTATGCCAAACATCTTTTATAATTTTTTTTCCTCAAGCAAATATGTGAGCAATCCAGCAGCAGAGTGCCAGAAACATTTGCTTTCCTTCCTAAGAAGTGGGGTAAAGGAAAAAAACCACCAACCACACACGCACACAACAGATTTTATTTAAGGGCTTAAAAGAGTCCAAGTCACTTTAAACACTGGTAGGACTGGGCTATTAAACTCTGCTCCTGTGTGTCTGTGTGCATGTGCAAAGGGAGAACAAAAATGCATGTGTTGGGGTATGCATGGAAAGACTTTAATGCTGCCTAGTACTTTCAGGTACTGCACTGCCTTGCAAATAACTATACATGCATAAAATGAATGAAAAAAAATTGAAAGGGCCTGAATCAAAGCTCGAGGCCAGAATTTGGCTCTTGGAGTGAGAACTCTGACTAATTTAATGGGTAAGCCCAGGAGTAAACTATGGAGCTAGCAGATCCATATGTGCTGCAACAGCGTGGGCCCAAGCAGCAAAAACACCACTCCTAAAATCCTTGGAGCTGTACACAATCATGACAAACAAAGATCAAGCAGGGGTGCAGGCTGCACTAGAAGGTGGATTAGTGTTCAAAGGCCGAGTCAAAGGAGAAAGGAGATAAGGTGAACGGTGTCATACCAAAGACAGCTATTAAATGTAGTGGTAATCTGCTGAGCCACAGCCAAACAGAGCCTTTTCGCCTTGTTGGACGTGAATAACTCAGGGACAGATGGGAGCTGGGGGGGAGGGGGTGGGCAGGGTATGGAGGGGTGAAGGTCTGAAGGCTTGTTCCTCACATTACTGGGCACACAAGGTCCCCTTCTCCTCTACCCTGACAGGTCCTGCTGGAGCTGCTGTGGTATCTAAGTCCCCCCACTTGCAGGAGGCTTAGCTGAGCATTTAATTTGGGAAGCACTCACCATTCCCTGGTCACTTATGTATGATGTGTGGGCACCTTCCCATCCCAAAATCACAGGGAAAAGGGCTCTGTAAGTCTTGTTTCCCCTACAGCTCCTCGCTGTAGCCTCTGCAAAGGTAATTTTTCTGTTTCTAACAGCATTTAATCATGAATGGTTAAATAATTTGTACTGGCTTAAATTTCCTTTGACCCTCCTATTAAGATATTTCTTCTTAATTAGTATTCAGTTTTTAATATCTTAAGAGAAACTCTCTGTCAGGTTTCTGCTATAATATTTCATTAGCCTCTGTTTGGATCTTGTTTCTTTGTGCAAACTTAATAGCTATAATGGTCCTGTTACATGTCTGTATGGTATTTTACTTCCAGCCTCTCACTGTCTCTATCCCTTCTCCTATGCTGCTACAATATTTACTAGGACTAGGAGGCCAGATCATTCTAAACCCAAGTCCTGTGCTTATTCCCATGCCAATAAAAAGGCATCAGTATTATTTTTTTCTATACAAGAGTGTCACATAGCCTTTGAAATGCCACCTTGCCCCCCTTCACCCCATGCCCATGATGTTTCCATGGGCAGTTTACTGTCTGGTGTGCTGTGGGTCAAGTGCTTAGGAAGGAACATTGCCTACATATCCCAGAGGATTGTGTTTGGCAGATCAGAGCAGGTATTTCTAAGGTCTTTTAGAGAGTTGTCCCTAGTGCTCTAAAACTGAGTGGTGGTACTGTTCCCTAGTGGTGGTGCAGTCCTGCCCCTGTCTATGGAGTGGAGTCAGTTCACACCAGAGGCTGAACTGGTTTGAACAAACATTGTAAAATATCCAGCTCTGCAATGTGTCAGTAATCTCTGCCAATAGAAATATTCTTACATACATCCTTCAGTCCTTCATCTGCCATTAATGTTTATCCACCAAAAAAAAAAAGGGGGACTTTTGGAATTTTATGACATGCAGATGCTCTTTCCCCAACCTATATGAACAAATTATCCCAGCCCAGAAAGCAACAGCTCAGGATGCACATAATTTCTCCTGTACATGGAGAAAAATAATGTATCAATGGGATTGCATATTTTTAGTTCCAGCTTTTGTTTTCAGGATGCTCTTTCAATTTGCGGGTCAGGTTAAGTCAAATATTTCCATTCAGTGCTTCACAGAGAACAGACACCCCTGTGGCTGCTGAGCCATTTCTCTTTTCGGACATGAAGTTGGTCTTCAACCAAGCCTGGGTAACAGGTTAATAGAAAGTCAGGGGAAGGTCTTGTAGGATGCAATAATTCTTCACTAAGAGACTATGTGGAACCAGAGGAGAAGGAGGTTATGTCCTGAGGCTGTGTCTTTGCATAGTCCTCAGTCCCTGCTGGGGGGGATCACTGGCTGAGGCTGAGCATTAAACCCCTCACCCAGGCTGCTGCCTGGATTCTGAACCAAAACCTTGCTTGCCAGGTTGGCTGAGGTCAAAGATGGTGCTGGGCTATAAACCCCAACACCCAGCCACATCCAGGGCTGTTTCATTTCATATGGGAAGGAATCAAGGGAGCTCTTGACCCAGTCAGTCACCATGTCTCCAGTTGTCATCCCCACAGGCCAATTTTTGCAGCCCCAAGCCCCTGCACCAAAACTGTGTCACTGAGTGTGGCATGTGCCCTGTTTGCCCCTGCCCAACATGGCACACAGCCAGTACATTCTTTCTTTGCTTCCGTCACTCTCATGACTCATAGACCTTCCCCCTCCCTTAGACTCCCCACCCAAGGCATCACACGCTGAAAGCAATGATAATTTGGTTGCTGATGCAGTTCTGTGATGATAAGGGATCACAGCCAGAGAGATTTTGCTTAGGGCCTTTTGAAGATGAGGCGAAGGCTGCTGTTTACCTCATCCCCCAGTTGCCAACAACCACACAGTGTCCTGGCACTGCCTCTGGGGTGATGCACAGCCTCCACTTCCCCAGCATGGCTTCTTCCCCTGAGAGGTGTCATTTTGCCCAGCACAGAGGCAATTCCTTCAGTTAAAGGGAAGCAATCAATCACATAGGCATACTGTCTCTAGCTTGGTGGCACCCCCAGTTCCTCCTCCCTGCTCCCTGCCAGATACAGACAGCGCTGCAGGAGAACTAATGATGCTGCAGCAGCCCCAACTTCTGGAATTTCCTGGCTTTTCATAATCTTAACATCTCATTAGCGTTTATTTGCAGATGCATATCCTTGCTCTCTTCTCACACAGGCTGCTGTAAATCACTGCTGACTCTGCTGCAATCACTGCCATCACCTCAGAGAGGAAAGGCTGGTTCCCAGAGGCAGAGGGAGTGCTGCAGGAGCAGTGTCTTCATCACCACAGCCTGAGCCTCCAAGCTAACTCTGCCATCTCCAGAGGCCAAAGTCAAAGCCAGCTCCTCATTTGAGCTTTCCTTTCATCACCTTTTCAAAAACTGGAACAGGCTGTGTAGGGAGGTGGTTGAGCCATCGTTCCTGGGCGTATTTAAAAGACATGTAGATGTGACACTTGGGGACATGGTTTAGTGAACTTGGCAGTGCTGGGTTAACAATTGGACTTGATGACTTTGTAGGTATTTTCCAGCCTAGCGGTTTCTATGATTCTATGATCACTCCAAATCATATTCAGAATTTCATGGACTTTCCCTTTGCTAGCTTCTACTTGGAAATAGGGTCACCACATCACCTTTTATTGGAGCAATGGATTCAGCCAGCCTTTTGATAAATGGAAGAGGTTTTGGCAAACATGCTTTGAGCAAGCAAATACTTTATCTGAATGCAGAAAGAAATCATTAGTATTATATGCACTAGAAAGGCATGTAGCTTTATTTTTAGCTGAGTAGGAAATACTGAGGTTAGCATGGTTATTCCAAGGTTGAAGATCAAGTGGCAAAATGGTTAAAGTGTAAACAGGACTGGAGAGAGATGAAACAGGGAGCATCTGTCTTCTCCTTATTTGTTCACGGTGATCACTTATAGTCAATATTTTTGCTATGATGATTTCAAAGCATTTCAAATAGAGATTCATGTTTGATGAATTGATCTCCAGCTATTAAGAGTACAATGTTGTTCATTCATAGCACACAGTGTCGATTATTGCATCAAATGAAGATTATCAAAATTACAAGAAAATCTCTTCTGCTGGAGAAAACCCTAACTGAATTTTTAATAGGATTTCATCTCCTCTTCAGTGGCATGTCCAAATACCCAACAGTGGAGGTGAGAGGCAGAGGCAGAAGAGATCTTACTGATCACAGCCTTGAATCACAGGTAGTCATCATTATCCAGCTCCAAATTCAAACTTTCCTAAGGATCAAACTTTTCAAAAGATCCAAAAGCACAAGCCTGTTGGCCAAGCTACATCCTCTTCCCCACGCTGCTGCTGAAGCTTCCCAAGATTTTGCCAACCCATCCCCTCAAGTTCCTCTTAGAGAGTGGCCCAGGTACCTGGTGACTGCCTTGCCACCACCCATCATTCCTTCCCATGGTGTGGCCAAAGCTGCCCTCAAAGAGGCTCTGGCACAGAGAGGTGCATCAGCCATCCCCACCTCCAGCATTTGCTCAGGGATTTAGACCCTCACATTACAGCCAAGTTCTTGCTGATCAAAACTGAAGCTCCAGAGGAGCCTTTTCTACCCTGCACAATGGCTGCCTGGTGCAGTGTCCCAGCTGCTGCACCCAGCCTGTCCAGGCAGAGAAGGATATTTGCCTCTTGTGCTCCTTGGAAAACATTCCTCAGATAAAACCGAGTTCATAACTCATCAAAATATACTAAATTATAGGAAAGCTGTAAAAAAAGAAACCTATAAACTGTATGCAGATACAAGATACACTGAAAGACACAACCATAAATCAATATACACCTCATAAGAAATCTTCCTATACTTAATGTGTACAAAATATGAAGCAAATAAATATATATCATTGCATCTTCCTAGGGTGTTTTGATTTGTTTTTTCTTGGGTTTTTTTTTGTTTTTTTTTCCTCTCAGCCTGAGATTAAAGCTAGCATCACAGATTTATTCTAGTGGAAATGCTGATGTTTGCGTGAAGTGAACTCTTTCTTTGTTTATGTAACCCGAGGTTTTCAGCTACTTTATCAAGTAACTACCTCTTCGTATTTGCTGGCTGGCAGAAAACATTAACTTTGTTCCACAGCTCTAGTTACAGTCAGAATGATACAACAAGCATGTGGTTTAGGGGATATTAAAGCAGCAGAACTGTCCTGTGAGGGTTCCTGTCTCTAAAGGTGGCAAACTGTGCTGTTGGTATGTGGGATAGATGTTCCACAAAGGAGGAAAAGGAAAAGTGAGAGTTAAAGACTCTTATTTGTGCAATGCTTTCTCTCTGAAAAGACAATGCCTTTTAGTATGCTTTAATTTTTGGCTGGCCCCAAAGTGGTCAGCAATTCAACTACATAAAGGTTGTAGGTCCCTTCCAACTGCGCCATTCTGCTCTATTTGCCTTCCTCTCTCTATCTTATGATGTAGCACAAGACAACCTCCTGAAGCAGGAGGAGAGTTTTTACTTTCACGTCTTTAGAGTGGCTGAAGTGGAGACTTTGCTTTTCCTTGCCACCACATCACTGAGGCACTGGAAAGGAGGATATGTGAGTGCAAGGAGAACACCCGTGCTGCTGAAGGTGACCCAAAACACCGTCCATCCTCCCACGTGCATCCTGCCACACTCTGTTCACAACCCGACTGGGTTCAGCCCAGTGTGGACCCGTAATTAAGGATGGGGGGAGTGCCATGGGCCAAAACAACAGAAGAGATGTTCTGAGTGCAATGAGCATTTCTGGTTCACACTGCCCACCAAGATAACACACACATCCTTTCCATTCAGGTTAGAAAGGAAAGTATTACAATTCTTCTATGCAACAAGTACAATTCCTGCAGAACTCTACAGCCTGTTTTAAACAAAGACTAAGCAAGTACTATCAGGCCAATCTCACACCATTTTAATCAACATTTATGTAAAATCACCTTTCATGTGTATATTTATCTAATCACCACTTACTGCTCCATTTACTCAAAACTACTTCTTTCTGTTTCTGATTTTAACATAATTTTCCCATTTTCTTTTTCCCTCTCTAAAACAAGAGATTTCTTTTTTTAGCAGATTGCCTACTAAAAAAATACGAAATATTTTTTCCACACCTTGCCAAAAGTTGTCCAAAATGAAACAGTGACAGGGTCATGTAAATCCAGATATGTCATGGCTGTAAGGGTAGTGGGGAGAGAAGCCTGTCAGTAAGTGGGGGGTATGATTCATTTGGATAACAATAGAGTCCACTGCCCTTTTCTACCAAATGTTTTTAGTTTGCCTCAAATAAGTCATTGTCTAACTTGTATAAATCTTTCCATCGTTCCTTGAATTATTGCTGGATATTTGGGAAAAAATATTTTTGGGTTTTTATATTGCGAAAAGAAAAGGAAAAAAAAAAGCTGATTGCAATCACTTCCAAATAACACTTAACTCCTTGACACGAGGTCAGCAAGAGGGTTTGGAGTGTTCGTGCATGTGTGTGTGTGTGTGTGTGTGTGTGTGTGTGTGTGTGTGTGTGTGTTTTCTTTCTAATCTTTGAGCTGTTCCCTGAGAGACACATTGAGAACTGGGGCTTGTCTGCTGACATGTTTTACACAGCTGATCCATTAGGATCCTGCTCTTCCTAGCCTCCCTGGCACCGCTTTGATCAGCGACATGTTTAAAAAAAAAAAAAAAAAGAAAAAAAAAAGAGAAAAAAAAAAGAGTAAAAGGCACTTCTCTGATCAGGAATCCCTCCCCTCCACTAAATCATCCCGGGCACTTTAAAGCCCGAGGAACCACTGAGGGACCCTTCAGTTCTGGGAGGCTTCACGACAGCTCTACGCTAAAACATCCAGACATGAGCCAGCAACATCTTTTGCCCGATGGCTCTTCTGCCTGGCTCTGTGTGTGATTAATCTCTTCCCAGCCCATTGAGAAGCCCTCTACCAACAGCCTTCCCAACAGGATGCATTCCAGAAGGTCTTGGTGCCCATCACACACAAGGCATGAAGAACAAATGCCAGCACAGCTTCAGTTCCCTACCTGCTTGCAAAGCCTTGCCTCACCTGGAAAATTTGGCTACTGCAGGATATTGTTTCTGCCTTTTCATCTGGGGAGGGGTTTCATTTAATTTTGTTGAGCACCTTTACAAAAGTTGGTCAGAAAAGAGTATGGCTGCGGGAGGTCATGGTGAGGGGAAAAGAAGAGAGAGGACACTGTGAATAGGAATGGGTTCAGATGTGTGTGCTTAGCCTGCCACTCTTCTCCAGGACAGATATCCATGAAAATGCAACTGCAGAGACAGCCTCACAATATATCTCAGCCAGGCTAATATCTCACAGGACGCACCAGGGGCACAGAGATTATGGATAGGCTGTGGATGTTACAGAGGGTGAGTGATGCTCTATCCATGTGGAAGCGCCCTCTGACAACATACGGGGTAGACACAGCCAGGCTGTGGCCATGTCTGCACTGTAACCCCTCACAGCACATACACACAGTGCCAGGCAAGACCTCACCAAGGGGTGAGTGAACCCTTGTGGGTTAATCCCACTGGCCAATGCTGGGACTTTCCTCGTCCAGATCAGCACAGTAGCTTGCTCTGGGAGGCACCAGGTGCAGCAGTGACTGTCAGCAGAGACTGCTGACAGATGTCTCCACTTTGCTTTGTGGCAATCCCTGTATGACAGACAACAATTCTTTAGCTGCTAGGTACCACTTTGGAGTGCTAAAATCCCAACATCTTCTTTGGAAAGAGGAAAAGGGAGACTGTTGTGCAAGGGTCCCTAGCAGTGAGTGGGGAGGTGAGTGCTCTCAGGTGTGCTGGTGCTGCTGTGCCCATCCAGATTAGCTTCCTTCTCATCCCTCCTTTTTAATGTTCATGAGCCTGGTGGAGTTTTCACTTTGGTCACTTGCTGGGCAACCAGTAATAAACACCTCATGGTAAGGAGGAAGGAGACTAACTAACAAAATGTTCATTGCTGCCTTCCAAGACAAAATGAAAAGTCTTCACTGTGCTTATTCTTTGCCACGTTGACACCTCAGTGAGATGGAGAGCAAATGAACCCAACAAAATGTTGCAGTTTGAACCCTAAATAAGTGCTCTGTGGTGCTCAGCAGCAACAGGTATAGTGCCATGATGGTACTGGCACATGATGGTACTGATTGTTCCCCCTTGTTCAGGTCTTCAAAGTCACTGCAGTTTGCAGGAGACGGAGCACATACTATACATTGAAAAAGTCCAGAGGAATTGTCCACTGCTCAAGGAAATCCCCTAAACTACATTTCTAGCAGCTTCTCACCCCCATCCCACATTAATTCCTTGCCTTTTTTGAGCATTTCTCACTGACTTGAGTGATGAGAGGAACTTTTTGCTCTGAATGTCCAGCGTGCCCTCTTTATTTGGTTTACAGAACAAATAGGAATAGTGTGATGGAAGATGTGCTCTTGACAGCCTTCTTGAAATTGATATTTTGGCAGCACAGAAGTTGAGGAATCACTGAAATGTACTTTCTTTTTTTCCATACTCCTGCTGCTGGCCCATACATAGCTCTGTGATTCCCACATCCAACTCTGCAAAACATCTGGGTATAGCAGCTTGTCTTTAAGGCAGATTTGGCAGCATAAATGATTTTACCTTTGGCTTGAGGCATTTGCAAGAGTATAAAGGTGCTGTTATTTACCTTGTTTTGGAGTGGCTTTACCATGTCAAATGTTGGTAGTGAAATTTCCCCTATTGTTCACATTTCAACTTGAAGTCCCTGCAGCATGGTGGGCACCCCTAATCTGTGTCCCCATCACCCCATTTTTATCCTACAGGTCCTCTCTGACATGGAACTTGTGCGCTTTGTTAAGCAGGCCAGGCTTAACAGAGAATTAAAGAAAATGAACAAATCCAGTCTCAGTTCACTTACACTTCAGTTCAGACTGTGGCTAGAGGAGGATCTCTTCAGGTCTAGGTTTTCCTCACAGTATAAATCCCTGTGACTGGATCCCATAAAACAGTCTCATAAGCTCCCTAAGAATTTGTCGGGATGCCAGGTCTGGTATGCCTAGCCCCCACAAAATGGGCTAGCTAAAAGCAGCAAAGTGAAAAGAAGCCAAACACCTTAGTAAAAGCAAGGATTAAAGGGGAAAAAAAGCCACATTAAAAAAACATCCATTTTTTTCAGGCCATTTGCAGATAAATGACCTCTGTTCTTCTAATTAAAGAAAATGTGCAATTAGCTTAATCAGATCTGTGGGAAGAAAAGCAGTCGCTGAGTCTCAAAAGGCAGGTTCTGAGAAACTGCAGCCAACTTTTCCTGGGGCTGACTGGAGACACTACATCAGAAACAGCATGAGCCCTGCCAAAGACTTCTTCCTGTGAAAAATGATGTTTCAATTTAGGCTCCTGTATATTGTTTTCCTTAATCTCCCTCTCACTTGCTTACTCACTTGATCTCTCTTGCTCTTTGACACTCTAAATAGAGGCATGAAGAGGTATTGCCTTGAACTGATAGGGGCAATGCATCCTAATTTCCCAATGAAACAAGATTGAGTTTATCTTCTCAGTTCCCCATCAGCCTTCATGTTCTTTGTGATCCTCAAATGGCACACAAGATTCAAAGGCATTCAGGTGCTAGAAATTAGGACTTTCCTTCAGGAAAGGAAAATCAGACTTGTGCAATGGGGAAAGGTCTTGAAACCCTTAGTGCTTGTCAGGGTGAAGGTCCTGAACGGCAATTGGAAATCCTTGTGAGGAAGCTGGGCTCGGAGATCAGTCCCCCCTCTCTAAAGACAAAGTGGGAAATTGTGCAAACTGCAGGGCCAGTGCCCTTAACCCTTTGCCAGTAACCTCCTGTGCCTTAGTCCACAGGCATTCAAAGAATAAAAAACGGGGAAGGAAGAAACACACACCAAATTAGAAGGAAAAAAGTGGTTTTAAAGCATTATCTATTCAAGTAGTTTTAAAGTCCAGTGTTCCTCCTAAAAGCTGGGAAAATCCCTTTTAGTCAGGCGGAGCAAAGAGCCAGCCCTACAACAATCTTGCCAAACCCACAAATTGGGCTGCAACTGGGCAAATGGGGACACAACTAATTATCTGAACAAATAGCCCTTATTCTGTCCACTCCTAACCATGCATTTCCAAAGGGTATTTTCAAGCTTGTTTTCAGCCATCTCTGCAGCCACGCAGGCATTTTATATTTCCCTGAATGTTGCTCCTAAGAAGTGAGAGAGGGATACAAGGTCCATCTGTCCTTTCCCCCCCGAGTCCCTCCCACCCCTATTTACTTGCAGAGGGTGGTGTTTGGGTCAGGGTTTGCTGGCTCTGCTGCATTTTCAGTGCAAGAGATGAAGACCACACCAGTGGATATGGCTCCTGTTTCATTCTCTTCTTCTTCCAGGACAATTCCTCAGTCAGTAACCACCACTTGTGAACAAGTGCTTGCTCCTCTTCATGCCCACCTGCAGTTCAGCTTATTTTTATCACGCCTCACAAGACCTGGGCTGATATTTCATGGGGGAGTTTTCCCTGTCACAGCAGTTGATAATGTCCTGGTTTGCCCAGTTCAGACATCCCTTTACTGTCCTATGGGAGTGACCTTGACTCTTCAGAGAGTGACTGGGTTTTGTGGGGAGCACAATTCCATCTTTACATCTGTATCTGCAGGTGCAGGTATGAGCTGAAGGTGTGCCTGATGAAGTGCATCCGTGACCTCCATGTGCTGGCAAAACGCTGGTTGCTCATATGCAGACAGTAAATACCCCCAGACCCAGACCTTTATTCTGATTCTCAGGGTATCTTTGTTTCTAAACCCTTCTGTCCCAAAGGTTTTCAGTCTTTCTTATAGATATTTTATAGAAAATAAATTTATTTCAAAATGTTCTTGTGATCTTTGTTGTTTGAGAATATTTTTAATTTAAAAAGTAAATGCTTGGTTTTTCATCTATGGCTTAGATTTTGTTTTCACTTGTTTGTTTACAATTTTCCACCTAGAGAGAAATGCAGTTCAAAAAACCAGAAGTTTCCTTGCTCTTGCCTGTCCTTTCTTGTTGACTCCTAATTTTTTTTCCATTGCTGGGTAAGGGGAAAAAAGTCAGGGTTAAAAATAAAGATGGGGCCCTAAAATATCTCCAAACCAACAATAGGAAACGGATGTGTTTAGTTTTTGGTTGGTTTCCAAAAATCCGAAGGAGGTAATACTTTATGTTAAAAATATTTATTAGCTCGGGTAATGAACGCATTCTGATAAAAAGCCTGTTGCCTGAAGTGTGAGACAACAAATAAGCTAAACCTTGACTATTCTACATCATATAATGAATGTTTTGGTGCAAAACTAGAACCTCTCGACCAGTCAGGAGGGAATAATGTGCAAGTCTGTGTCACACAGCTCCACATGCTGCGGATGGGATGGATTAAACTTTGCTTTAACTCCCAGGTTCTCTTTAGGGAGTTTTGGTGTACACAGCAGGGGCTGCACCCAGTGCTGGCCACTGATTTTTAGCAGCCACCAGCCTGTGAGGTGGCTTGAGGGAGCAGGGTTTCTGCCTGCATCCACGGGTCCCAGAGGACCCCCGGGTATTTGCCTGGTGCTGCGGGGCCAGCGGGCTCCCTGCCAGCAGCTCCAAAATGTTGAGAGCTGGAGGCTGGCCCGAGTCTCTGAAAAACCCCATCACTAACATTTCTGACAAGATAAACTGCATTTTGAATGTGGAGATGACCTTGGTAATCAGAAATAAATCAGCAGGATAATCAAAATTGATGGGTAAGTCAAATCTAGAAAATTTATATACTAGAGCCCTATAGAATAGCTTGGAAATCCCCATAAGTAGGGTCCTGGCTGAAATTTTGGTCCCTTTGCTGCAGTAATTTAAACTTTTCTATTTACTTTGGCACTCCTCAGCTCAATGACTTGGCCTGATCAAAATGCTTTGATATGTCCAGCAAAAATAAAAATTATAAAAGTCCAAGGGTAGTATCTTGGTTTAGTACAACTGTGAACATGAAATTTAATCCTGGGCTTTGCAAGAGGGACTCTCTAGAATGTACTGGAGGGGAAAGCAATTAATACTGCATTAAAAAAAAAAGAAAAAAAAGAATGGTCTTCCTTTTCACTTTGCTTTTCAATGTCCTGTAATTTGGGCCAAAGCAAACAGTGCTTACGCCACCACTGATGTTCGAAGTTCATGTACCGCTGCTGATATTACGTACATTAACACAGCAGTCACTGGAAAGGAAAAGCAAGTGTAATTTGTCCAGAGTGTGGACAAAAGGGGAGTGCAGAATGAAGCTGGTCCTCCCATTACTTTATTTTATTCCCTGCTGTTAATTGCTTTCTCGGTACACCCTTGCTTTTGTCCTTTTGACACACAGGCTACCATCACACTGCACAGCTACCAGAGCCGAAACTGCTCCAAGGCTCATTATCCCTTAAACAATCTCAGCTCTGGAGGCGCTGCTCTGACACTCTTCTAAAACCTATTTACTGGCTGCAGGGTAGTTAGTCCTGCTTCATATCAGTGCAGGGAAAGTAGAGTCAGGCCAACTGTCTGATCTACTCGAGCCTGACATGTGGCTTACTCTGCTTTTATATCAATCAAGAATTTGGCCTTGAGATCTCCACACTCTTGATTTGACCTAGAGTTAAAAAAAACCCAACCACTTCCAAATCTGTACCTCTCTTCTCTGCCTTTCTTTCACCCGACTCAGACCCTGCTGCATGCACTTCATGTCTGCAAAGTTAACCAAATTTCTGGACCACTTACAGGCTATTTGTTGCTTTCTATTATACTTGGTTCTCGAGTTTGCATATATCTGTCTTCTTAAAAACATTTTGGAGAGAAGCATCACTTTTTTGCAGTGCTGGTAAATACTTTTCCACTAAATTGCTCTGAAGTAAAGTTTATTTTAGCTAACAAGAAAGTTCTTCATGAAGCCTGCCAGGGATTAGATTTGTTTTTCATTGGCAAAACAGCCCTGAGAACTGTATACTGAAATTTTAGTGTCTGCAGTTGTTATTTTGATGCCCAATATGTCTGTTTTCTTCTAAGGGGCTGTTCAAAGCTTGAGTCATATCTTCAATGCCATAACCCCACAATCTTCTTTCAAAAGCACTTTATGCTCAGAACCATGGGTTCTGAGCAACAAATTTGGCATGGCATAACATGGCAACTCCAGAAGTTCTGTGACTGAGTTTCCATTTCAGTCTTCCTTGCCTGGGACAACATATTTGAGCATAATAAACAACATAGGACAGGATTGTTATTTTCTGGCCAGTCTACTTGCAAATTTTTTAAGCCCTTGGAGATGTAAAGGTAACAGTGGTTAACTTGGGCAGCTAACTAACAAATACCACCAGCACTAACCAGCCAGCAGAGAAAATAAACAGCCAGGTAATGAGGGGCAAGATTGGGAGAAAGATATCAAAAGAATTACAAACTGTATTTTTAGTATGTGTATTGAAGATGGAAGATTATTGGAGATCAATTTAGAGGACTCACATGGGAGCCCACAAGTGAAGTATCAAAGGAAAGTAACAGTTCATTGACAAGCGTTGAAAATGGAAGTTTACTGGTTAACAGACAAGCTGGAAAATAGCTGAGGAACATGTTAAGGGAGGTATGGAGGCACATCGGAGAAAAGAAGTCTTTGCTTCCACACCACGAATTGCCTCTGTTCTCTGGTTTCCTAACCAGAAAAGAGCCCATGAAACAAGTTGTGCTAGTGGGGAATGACACAGCTAGGCCATATGAGCATGCTGCATCTAAGTCTGAACAATCTAACCATCCTTCTCTGAGCACGGGGAAAGAATTTTTGGATAGCGTTCTGGGAAGAGGACAACCTCAGCAGGAGGTCTAGCTTAGGGATCATGGACAGGGAGAAGGCAGTGCTGCATCTGCTTATGCTGAAGGAGAGACAGGCTTTTGGGAAGTGCAATAGGAGAGTCAGAAGAAAAAGACTTCTGTTGCTCAGTGTGGAGCATATGATGATGATGATGACGATGATGATTATGATGATTATTGCTATGATTATTATTTCAGGAGGACCCCTGCAAAGGGGCACAGAAACCAGATATGAGTTCAGCTACTGGACATGCAAAGGTTTGGAATCATCTCAGCCTGCTGTCTCCAGAACTGCTGCCTTCAAGCAACCAATTAAAGGATCCTGCTTAGGATTTACCCATTTGTACTTTAACCATTTCAAATCATTGATTAAGGGTGAAATTTCACCATCTTCTTATTGTTTCCTTCTTTTTTATTACTCATCACCATGTGGACTACATTCTGATGCCATATAATACTTTTCTGCACTGAAAAAACATCAAGGCATTTTAGGTTGCTTTTTTTATCTTCCAGATAGTTATCATCAGTTTAGAGAAAACAAACAAACAAAAAACAAAACAAGTAATTTGATGGCTCAGGACTTCAAGAAAATCCATTCCTCACTGCGGTACCCACAACTACAAATGCAGCTTATTTGGAAATGGAGTGTACAGCAATGCACACATATTAAGCAGTTCAAATTCTGGTCATGCTCAGACAGCAGTTACTGCCATAATTTTCTGGCTTTGCATTAATTCATTGAGCAGGAGCCTTGGCTTGGTTGTAGCATTTTTTCTTGTCTGAAAGATGATCTGGTTAATAGAGGACAAACATTGGAGCTCCTCTGTTCTTTCTTCTTCCCTCTCGCACATGCATACACATTTATAGGTCTGTTATATATAGATGCCAAACACACATATATACAGAACACTCATATATGCACATAGAATACATATCTCTAGGCACACAGATGAATCCTCATACTCTTCTCTAGAGGCGATGTGTGTGAAGACTTGAAGGGGAATTTTGCTTCTCTGCTGTACTCTTTTGTGTTTTCATTTCCAATAATCCAGCAGATGCCCCTAGATCATGTGGAGGGGAAATAGCTGCATCAGCTGCTTCTAGGCAAACAAAATAGGCTTTTGTGGCTATAATGTAATGTTTTCCTTGGAATACATGGTATTCCAGGCTCTCAAAGGCTCATACTCTTTCTTGGAGTTCAGGTAAAGTATTATCTATCAAAAAACTAAAATTATCAGCAGCAACAGCAAGGAAATTAGGCACACACAAATAAAACCAGTCAGAAACCTGGCTCTTACCCAGGAGACAAATGATTCCTGCTTTTTTTAGGAGTTTTTAGGAGTTATGACACTGTCAGCTCACACATGGTAACACAGCTGTAGCCCTAAGTGCCTTTCCAAACTATGGTAGGTCTTGAGGGTTTGGCTGCAGGTATGTTGGGCTGGAAGGATATCAGGCCAGCCCTGCTGCAAGAGGCTGTACACAAAACAAACCTCTTGCCCCCATGTGGGAATTGCCAAAGGACCCAGAGAGCGAGAAGAGGTGCCAGCCACATCTGTCCACATGGCACAATGGGGTTTACCATGTTGTTAGAGGCAGCCCATGGGCACAGCACCATGTATGTAATAGCTGCTGCTTGCCTGAGACACTCTGGCAGCCTCTTTGCTGCCACGTTACACTACCTAGATGGAAAAGGTAAACTATTTGAACATTGTTCCAAGTGTGCCATGCAGGAGTACCTTATACCCCAAATTTCAGCTGAAAATAAATGAATCTGGGGGGCATGATTTTCTGAGCTCTAAAAGACCAGGAATGATCTAAAACTGTTCATGCCATCACAGGAAATCACAGAAATCAGAGCTTTCTTATCACCTCATGTAGAAGTTTACACTGCTGTGGAACAGGTGGAAACAAGTGTAAAACACCTGACAGAATTGTAAAATGACTACACCAGCTGTGAGGAAACTGAGGGGCAGTATCTGGGGGTGCTGGCCAAAGTGGAGCTGGTCACACATTTGTAAGAGCAGCTGGGGAATGGAGAGAGCTGATTTTAAAGACAGAAAATCAGAGGGGCTGTCACTACTCCAGCTTTCTAGGGGTGGAAAGAAGGCTTCAGAGTTCTTGTGTGCTGCTACTCTGGGAGTCTGCCTTTGGTATGATACAGAAATTATCCTAAAGGAAGAAAGAAAATCTGTCCAGAAAACTGGAGCATCCCTGCATGAGAAGGCAATGAAAGCTTGGAACAGTAAAATCTTGTTTGCTAATGACAGTTCTGAGAATTAAAAGAAAATAAAAATTAAGTGGAAAAAACCCAGAACCCCTCCATGAAACACTGACTAGATGCCAGTTCACATAGTTCTCCTTGGCTACTATGCATTATTATTATTTCTTTTAAAGACTAATAGATCCTATTCTTGACAGGCGCAAAGCTAGGAGGTGGGATCTTATCCAGTATTTTCATTTTTTAGGACACAAGAGGCAATGATTGTATCAGAATATTATTTGTCTGCCCGAATCACATTCACTGTGTGAACCTCTGCAGAGGACTTCCATTCTCGGGAAAAGCTGTTTTGTCAGACAAGAGTGCAAGAGAAACTCTCCTCCTCATTCTGGTGAAGCCAGCTCAGTTAGGACAGAATCCGTTCTCCCAGGCTAAATATCCAGAGCTAACCTTCAAACTCTCACTTACAGCTTTTTACCTGAAAACCCCTACCCACAGAACATATTGGACCTAGGATATGTGAAATAGCTGAGTGCTGGAACAGCTGAGTTGTATACGAATGGTTGACATGGTAAGGTAAGAGTCAAGGGAAGGCTGATGGAGCAGAAGTGTGGTTGAGTACATCTGATTTTCCCTTACCACATGGGAAGCACGGTTTTCAGTGAATGGGCTCTCAAGCAAATAAATGCCAATTTGTATGTAGAGAAGATTTGACACTCTTAACTATGGAGGTGTTTCAAGAAACATGGAGAAGATGTGGGCAGATTGGTTCAAAGCTTCCATCCCAGTCATCCTATAAAGCCCTAGGGACTTTCAGACCAGTAATAGGAGCCTACAGAGATCTTTATGTTCTCAACTTTGTCTTCTGGATAACATTAAAGCAGAGGCAGTCCCAGAAGGCAGGCACTATCCTTAGCCTTGCGCTTATCTGTTTGTGCACATTTTCTCCAGCACTTAGCGTTACCAGATCCTGACTCATAAGACTGCCTTTGCGTTTTTTATGGAGCTACCAAAGGGTCCTGGCACTAGCATGTGTGTGAGTGTCCTGATAAGGGTATGACAGCGTGTGGGAGGCCAGAGGCGGGTAATGCCACTGGTATGCTGAGTGGGGAATTAGTCTGTGTGTATGGAATGACATCTTCTTACAAAACCTCTCCAAGACAGGGGCCGAGGAGAAAAAGTAGCAATGACAGTTCAGGATTCAGTCCACCCTACCAAAACTTTCCATCCTCATGAATGGAGCCATTCACTGGATGCTGCTTCTCGTTTTGCTTCTGTATCTTCTTCATCTTAAAACAGAGAACTTCCTCTCAGAGGAATAACTTCTGCCGTAGCACAGTCCCGGTGATGTCAGTGGAGTTACATCAAGGCTGATGTTCATCCTCATGCCTCATTGCCAGAAGGTTTTCTGGAGTTAGACTCTGGGCAGCACAACTCTGAGAAGCATTTGTCCTGCTTTGGTCTCAGCCTGTTTCCTCTGAGAGCACAGAAAAAGGATTGAAAAATAAAATGAAAATGTTGCAGTTGTTTCTGCACAGAAGACTTTAAAATGGAAACACATTTTATGGAATTTTTCACACACATCCTCCCTCTCCCTCAAATTTCAATGTTCCCTTTTCTTCTCTTCTCCCTGATTTTGACATATTTCCACTGAGTGAAATGAAATGAGAAATAGCCAGGGGCTTGCTCTGACATTTTCTTCCCCACCCCATCCTTCTGTCCACCCAAGCTCTTCTCAGTTTTATTTTTTAATTTTTTAATAGTATGGAATGGGAATGGGAGCTGTAGGCTGTGTATACTCATTTGCTGTAACCCACCCATTCTGCTGTTCTGCTGTTCCTTGCCACCTTTCTTATCATTCCTTCAGCATTTTTTGGACCATCTGAAGCTGGAAAAAAAAAAATCCCTTGCCTGCAGATTCACTCTAAATTGACAGGGAGGGGAAAATCTGGCCCCAACATCTGACATCAAGAGCTTTATGGCCTAGTCCTGCCTAATTTTAAGGGATTTTATACAGCAGAATTGGAAAGAACCAAGAGACATTTAGAGCAAATGTTCTGAAATACCAAGAATAACAAAGCACAGGCTTAATGAGTTCCAATGTGTATGTCTGCTGTGAGTAATGATGCTTAATCCTGCTGCAAAATAATTCCTTTATATGTTCTTCTGTTTTTTAAAAAATGCATCACTGCTGCACTGGGGTCATAAAAATTACGAATATGTTTTCCCATGGCATGAAGCCATAGCATACTGTAAGGCATTGTGCTGGGCCATTATACACAGCCTGTAATCAGAAACAAATGTATTAAGTGAGATGATGTGATGTTACATGAGAAAAGTGAAAATAGAGCAGGGAAGTGTGATAGACAGTGACTTGGACCACAACATCGGCTCTGAACAGCCCCTTTCTCTTCAGAAATCAGAGGCTATGCCAAAGGAAGCTGTTTCTAGATACTGGTCTAGAAAACAGAGACATACTTCTTGCAAGAGTGGGGAAATAAAACTTGTCTGAGAGCTGGGGTAGGCAAAAAATATAGTGAATTTCCTGTTCAGAAAAATAAATACTGCCATGATGCTGAGGGTGGTTCTCCGTGCATTAGCACAGGCTTGGTAGGGGTCTCAGAAAAGCAAAGAAGCCCCTCTCTCCAATCTTCCAAATTGCAAGTTTCTTGCAGGGGTCCAAGTGTTGTCTGTGACATGGCGAGATCTACTGCTGAAGAAAGTACTCTCATTGGAGTTTATGTTTCTGAGACTTTGCAGCAGTATTACTATTATCAGCTTAAAAATTAAACATGACTCAGATTAGGAGAAATAGAGCAACTCATTTTTCTTTTTGTCAATGTTTATTTCCTAAAAAAAAAAAAAAAGAAAATTCTGTTTGTGACAGCTGCTTTCCTTTTCAGGAGTATACCACAATGCTTGGACATCAAAGCTGGATTTTAATTTATTGACTTAACTTTGCAGAGTGCAGAGCAAAAGGTCAAGTAAAATGAGACTCCTTTAGAAATATGATAATTGCTATTAAGAAGTGTATGGGTCATTTGAACACTCTGACAGTCCATTTCTAAGCCCCTTAGAATGGGCCCTTCAAAACTCCTGAGGCTCAGCCAATCCTACCCTTTGGGAGATGTGAAGACTGGGCCCTAACTGCAAAGTACCTGTGGGAGCAGTCTTCATCCCAGCAGCAAAGCAAGTTATGCTCCTATTTCCCAGATGTGGGAGAAACAACGGTCCCTAAAATGAGAGATGTACCCAGAATGACCTCTCTTCTATCCACTGACATTTTGCTCTGCTATCTCTCCATGAGCTGGAGTTTGGGATCCCAAACACACAACACACAAGGTTTTTCATCTGACTCAGGCAACTGCTTTAATCAGCCACAGATCCCCTGCAAGCCAACCTAAATGAAAGTGAGACCATCAAAAGGTAGCATTGGAACAGGCTGCCCAGAGAAGTGGTGGAGTCACCATCTCTAGAGCCATTTATTGGACACATAGAAGTGGTGCTTGGGGGGCATGGTGTAATGGTGGGCTTGGGAATACTGGGATAACAGCTGGACTTGATGATTTTACATGTGTCCTCCAACCTAAACAATTCTATGATTCTATTGTACTGTAAGGACAGTAGTTCATAAATTATCTAGAGAGCAGATTGCTTGATAGTAGTGCTTTCTGCAAGCTCCTTTTCCTTAAAACTGTCTGATTTTATCAACAGAGTAGAGCACAATAAAGAGTACCAAAGGACCTGGATAAATAAATCCTGTCTAATTATTTACAACCATCTCAGGAATTGTCCCAGCAGTAATCTTAGAAAGGTTTGGATTCACTGAAATCTACAAGACAAATGATTACTGCTTCTATGCCTTCTATAGGCAACAGCTGCTCAGCAACAGAGGATTTGCTCTAGAATGTACAAATAATTGATAAAATAATGAGAATTACACCTGGGCATTGTAAAGCAGGGATTTTCCTTCTTAATTTCTGGATCTTGGATGAGAAATTAATATCTTTGCAATGAAAGAGAAGTTTCCCAATATTTGAAACTTAAGAACGTGCCATTCAAATGGTTATTTGTGAATCACATCAGTGAGCCAGGTGACTGTGTTGCAAATCCTTATGTGGCAGCATTTGCTACTTTTCTATCCCTGTTTCTCCTTTATGAAACAGTAGGGCCACTTGAGTCCATAAATAGACACTACTAGGGATTTACCATAAAGGAAATCTGAAGGACACTCTTTGCTATTTCCAGTTAACTTCCCCTTTACATGAACAAATCCCCTTAGAGGATGATCCCTTTGTGCATGTTGAGCTCTTGAGGTTCCCAAACACTGGAGACAAACCACATACATCGTGTTTGTTTGCTTTAATGAAATGATTGATTTATTGGTCCCAAATTCCTCAAAAACATTTGTTTTTATTCCCTGGATTCCTATCAGAGAGCTCCCAACATCAGTCAAAATCACAGCTGTCATTTGCTACAGTGAAATCCAACTCAAAGGTTCTCCCAGTGCTCCCCATTAGTGGGGAGCCTTCCCCTGCCCTCCAAGAATGTCCCCTGCCCTCCAAGCATGTCCCCTGCCAGGGCAATGATATCCCCTTCGTCCTACAGTTGTTTGCTTCCCAGAATAGCTAGATTTGAGGACGAGAGCCTTCCTAATGGAGCTCGAGTGCATTTGTGGCACAATAGGTCATTTCTGGCTCACTTGCTTTCTTTTCAGCTCACAGGACAAAAAGGGACATGCTTACACCATTTGCTTACATTGGTAGGTAAAGAAAACCTTAAATGTCGCATGAGTCACTTGCACTCAATTAATTTCTGCTTGTGTTATTTATTCACGTTTAAGATATGACTTTCATTCTATATGTGACCTTCAGCAATGGAACTGATAACAAGAACATTACTTTGGAAAAGTGAAAGGTTAAACATTAACCAGAAAAATAGTTCTAAGACAAACATTTTGAATGTTTTTTCCTTCATATTTGGAAGTGACTTGTCACTTCTCCTCTCAGCACCCTCCTTCCCCTCATATTACTGTTGTGCTGCTGCTCCTAATACTTGGTAGATGCAGTAAGCACTGTACCACCAGGTACCATCTCCTCTTTGCTTAAAACAAATCACATGGGTCTTCGAGCTGGCTGTCAGTGCTTGCCTGACTAGCTTTTCATTAGCAATTTCTAGGCTTTCTCATCTCCCAAGTGCACCACAGAGAAGCCCATCATCTCTGTGCTCCCTTTTCTACTCCTTGTTGCACATGGGGTGTGGAGAAAAAAAGAAAAACATGGATGAAGAGGGGAACAGGCTGAGAGGTTGCCTGTTTCAAAAAGAAGAGTTTGAAGTGCTGATTTTAGCAGATGTCTTTTTCCTCTATGACCTATAAACTTCACTCAGGAACAATTAACAAGTTGAAATTAATGCTACAGCGTGATAGGGGAGGGTGTTGTGCAGCTTCGGTATTCAATAGTCTTCATATCAGTAAAGAAATGAGTAAAAAAAGAGAAAACAGTCTGCTTTCAAAGCTGAGTGCCTATTTTACCTGTATATCAATTTCTGTTTCTTGTGTGGAGACACACGTGTGAGCTGCAACTCTGCTCTGAAATTACTTCAGCTTTTCTGCTTTAAGGCAGTTGCCAGCATCAGTCACAACAACATCAATTGTTAGAAAAAAAAGTCTGTAAATCAATAATACTACTTCTGCTCCCACCCATTTTTGGAAGCCCAGGACATGGACATGCATATATTTTACTCAGTAGAATAGCCTAATTGCCTGTTGTTTGGTTAATTTGGGTAGCAAAAATAAACCACCAAAAGTAAAGATGAATGAAACAGCTAAGATAAAACCAAGGCCAAACAAACATTGACAACAACAAACTAGGTGTCTGGAAAAGGGTAACTCCTGCTCTGGGAGACATTCTGGGTGGTCGAGGCTGTCTCAGTCACAGCAAGACATGGGTCCCAGGGCATGGGGCTGCTGGACTGCAGGATAGCAGAGGCCACCACCAGCCCCCTTTCCTGCTGCCTCCCCTCTGCCTTCTTTCTCAACTTATGCTCCCCACCATGTCTTAGGTTTGTTCAATCTGCTTTTCTCGGTTCAAATGTTGGTCTACTGACAGTATTTTGATCCACCCAGAAGGAAAGAAAGCAGCAAAAGACTATAAGAAACTGTCAGGCAATCCCATCCCCTTTATTGGTCTTTATATAATGGATTGGTAAAACGCTGTTACTTGTCTGTATATCTCACTCTGTGTTCAGTCCCTCAAGACTTGTAGACAAAGTGGTGTCTTGTACCAAAGGATGACACCAGGTTAGACTATGCAGTATCTATGAGGATTTCCTTTCATCAGTTCTTATTTTGCCATATATCAGTATTTCATTAAATGTTTTCTTATCCTTTGCCGTAGAACAAGGTGAATAGAAACCTTCTTTGGGACCATTTATTATTTCATAAGATTTTGTCATGTCTCTCCTTATTTATGTTTCCCACAAGGTAATCTGTCCTAGGATAACAGGCTGCTCCACCAGTGTTGCTGATGCAGCCACTGCCAGAGAGCACCAGAAGCCTCCTGTCATAATTCCTTTGTGCAAGATTTGCAGCCAGGGTCACAGACCCATAAGGCAGGCTTGGCTTAAGGCAACTGGGGTCTGAGCCTACCACAGTGAGCCTTCTCCCAGCCCTCCCAGTCTGGCTCACACCCTTCCCCCTCTCTCATTCCCCTCGCTCAGCTCCCCATGGAGCCCTTCTTCCCCAGACAGATGATCCCTTCCTGTCGCCTCCCTGGGATGGACTTCTTCATTTTTCCTCAGCCAGCTCCCCTGGACAGACTCTTGGTTTCTCACTGACTTGTGCTGTTGAGGTTTCTTGGCCTGGGTCCCAGGGTTCCTGCCTTAATCCATCGCTTCAAAGAGATTTGGATAAGTCTGGATAAGCTTCCAAGCCTCTGGATGCTTATTCAAAGTGCAAGGCTGGGGGAAAGGGGGAGCATCCCTGAAGGAAGCCAGAGACCATCTATGTACAGTCAAACAACTTTTTTTTTTTCTGAATCAGAACTATCTCCCCAAATCCCTCAGCACCTGTGTCAAAATCTGCATTTACATTAGTGGAAAAATAAACCCTGGCCTCTGCATCCTGAAGCAAAATGCCTGGGCATTTAGGCACACAGATGGGCCAGCATCTCATCAGGGTGTCTGTTGCAGCATTAAAAGCTGGGATTCCTTCTTTCAGGAGAGCCTGGGCATGTTTACATACCACTGGGTATTTTAGGGGTGACTCACTACAGAAGTACCATTTCAAAACAAGAAAGAACAGAATTTTGAAATAAAGTGCACTGAAAAGGTATGACCACAGCAACAGATCACCAAAAAATGTGAGGCTGGATTTTCCAGCCCGCAGGAGTCCTGATGTGCTATGTGGGGGATGGTCCTGACTGAGCACAGGAGAAATGGTGAAGCAGTTGTAGAAGCTGGGCCCAAAAGGAAACCTCTTCTGTGCTATCCGTCCTCCTCCTCGCTTCTGATGTGGATGGACTGAGAAAGTGCCATTTGGAGCTGTTTCTGTGTGTATTTTGCATGGCTATATTCCTGGTTTGAAGTCACTGGCACCTGCCATGAAGCTAGGCATGTTCCACCAAATTAGAGTCAGACTTTCGCCCCCTGGAATCAAAGCCAGCATTTGCTCAAACCATAATTGCACCAGTCCTTCCCATTAGCCCCTCAGCATTCAAGATACATTCATTCATAGTTTAGTTTCCTGCTCCAAACAAGTTTGCTTTGTGAAAACTGATCTTTATTTTCCATCTAAATGAAGCCCAGTTGTGTCATGTCCACCAAAAGAACAATCTGGCTTAAAGCAGCTTTAAGAAAACCACTATCTGATGTCAGTAAATCTCTGTCTATGCCATAACTGCTTTAAGTCAGGAAGCAGTGGGTGTGCTCAAAACAACACATAAAGATAAAAAATTTCCAGTGCCAGGAACGTGGATGTATTTTGGAAGAAAACACGAGGGGCATTCTGTGCAGGAAGAGATGAAAACATGCATCAGGCTGTGGAGCTTGCCAGTGCCACAGCTCGCACACGCCGGCTCTCCGGGGAAGCCACGTCTTCAGACGGAGCAATGGAGGCACTGGAGGGTCCTGTCCTAGGCACACACACAGAGGGAATGGCTGCTGCTTTATTCACTTCTTTGTTTTGCAGCAGAGCAGTCTGTATTCCTCTGCTCTCTAGGAGCTGAAGGAACACATCAGAGAACAGATCCAAGCCCCTTCTCTTTCCCAGGGATGGATGCTGAACAGTTCCTGGAGGTGGGAGAGGATTTGGCCATCTGGCCATGTTGCACTCTCAGATTCCCATGGGGATCTATCCTCATCCTCTCCTGGGCAGAAAGGGTGTTGCATAACCAAACCCTTACACGCTGGTCACATTTTGACCCTGTAACAGCCCTAGAAAAGCCATTACAACAGGTGATGCTGGAATCATTCCATCAAGGTCAAGGATATTTCTATCCCTTGCCTAGCAGGGGTAAGTTGGAAGGGAAGAGAGGTGATTGCTCTCTGTTAAATGTATACCTGGTTATCAACCTACTTCTACATCTTATTGCTAGTTTTTCTTTTATTTACAGTGCAGAAAAAACATTAAAGCACACATCAAAAAAGGGAAGAAAACTAAACCAAAATAATAATAATAATAATAACAACAAAAACAACAACAACAATAATAAAACCCCAGCCAAACCCAAACAAGAAAATAAGTATACATCCACTGGAGCAGTCTTCTTTTCCAGGAGATATCATATATATATATATATATATATATATATATATATATATAATGATATACAGGGCAGTAAGTAACCAGTTTAGAGGGTATTTTCACTCAGAACGGTAGGCACATCACCTCTATCTTTTACTATCCATGCTACTTACTCAGCTTCTTTCATCCCAGAGTGTCCCAAAACTAGTCATATTGTAAAGTGCTTGCAACCTGAGTTCTACAGTCCATATATTTTTTTTGCCATTAGCCTTCCTCAGACAACTTTTGCTGTTCTTCATACTCTTTTGGGAGGGAAGCAGAAGGCACATGGAGGGCTGCAGCTCTCCTGTCACCCCTTGCCAGAAGGGAAAAGGCAATGGCAGAGGGCCCCAACAGAGGGCATTGCTTTAGCTTGGAGAGTCTGTGTCCCACACTGTGTCACTGAGTTTGTATGGCATTACCAGGCTGTGGTGGCAGAGTGGGAGAGACTGCTTTGGGGAAATGGATGTCCCAGCAATGTTCCCAGGTCACCCCTTAGGACACAGCCATGATTATGCACAGAATCTGCCTTTCAAAAAGTGGATGGGAATGGTGGTGCTTATAAAAAAACACTGGAAATTCTGTCTTCAGTAAATATTTTTTTTAAAAAATCAGAAAAGCAGTGTTTTTGTGATCTTTGTGCATACTTGTTTTTTCTAATACACATTATAAAGGCTTTGGGCAAGACACTCCTGTGCTTGCTCTCCCCGACTCCATGTCCAGATATGCCTTTGAAACCAACTGCATAAAATCATAATGGATTAAGACAGGCTGGTCCAAGAGCATCACACTGTACCCAGCATCTCTGGGGGAAAACTGAAAAGCAAAAAGGTCTTTTTGAGCACAGCACCTGCTCTTTGGCCTCCCTAAAGTTACCCATTCCTTGCTGCTACGCAATTGCCTTTCCAAAGCCAGAGAAAATAAGTTATATATTTAGGAACACTTATGCAACCTAAACAGTCCAGCTTATGCTAGTGAGCACAGCCATGGTAGTGACTGCTGCCAGGTGTCCAGACAGAGTAATTAACAAACACAAGAGATCAGAGCTCATAGAAGCAAGGGCAGGCAGTATGTTAAAGGCACAGAAATTAGCCTGACTAAGCCTGGCTCTTCCCTAAGAGCGAGAGCAAAGCGCTGTCCCCCGGAGCTTTCTAAAGCTGAAGCTTACAATAATAATGAAATCTCCACGGGCCCAAATGAGCCTCCCACACACATCTCGGGTAGGAGCTTACCACACAAGGAGTCCTGCTGAAATTAATGGGCTGTGTGTGGATTACAAGACACTATTTGGAATAACTGAGGGTGACCTCGCAGACATTTTCCCATTGTTGCTCCCATTGTCCATTCAGTATACCTGGCTTTTAGTTTAACTGTGTCCCTTCATTATGGAAATGAAACACTGGGAAGGAGAGAAACCGAAACATATTTTTGTGGAGAAGCATTGTCTAATGGCTGAAGCAGAAGATTTGGTGTCCAACCTTGGCCCCCCCACTAACTCCTTCTGCTATCTGGGTGCATTTATCTCATCTTGGCCAAGCAGAGCCTGTCAGTCGTGCATCTTCTACAATTCCAGGTCACAGTGATGACACGGGGCTGGAGAGGATGTCCCAGGGTCCCACTGCCCATGCATCGCTCCGTGCGGGTACAGTCCCTGAAAGGAGTGATGTGGCTGTAGCTGCGAAGGAGGCACCAGCAGTGGCCTTTTCCTGTTTGCTTTATTCCAGGGGCTATTTCTGGGCTGGAGGGAGGCTGCACTGTGATGTCAGTGTGTAAACAAGGAGGTGAGTGTCGTCAGGGCTCGGGGGGTGGAGATGAAGGCACGTCTGGCTCCCCCGGGGGGGATGGGGGGCAGGAAAAAAATCATCTCAGATAAAGAAACATAAGGGAAATGGCAGTGGAGCCACAGAGGGGGCGGCGGAGGGGGGAAAAGGCTGCCGTCCCCATGCAAATCGTTTGGGAAAACAGTGCGCCGCCCTCCGCTAATCCCCCTGATTAAAACAGCATTAGTTTGTAGGTGTCAGGGACAGGCAGCTGTTTTGAAGGAAGCCCTGGCTCCACCGGGTCCTTGCTGGCCGGGCAGCGGCGGCTCTATCTGGAGGTAAATGTCAGCGAGGCGCGGAGCTCGCCGGCGCTTGTCCTCCTCCTGACAGGCCCTGGCCAATGTCCTGCTGCTGAGGGTCGTGGTAATTTACGTCCCTTCTGTGTACATTAACTTATCTGCAGCAGAGCTGGCGGGGCTCTTTCAGCCAGGCTGTCTCCTCCGCAGGCTGGGAGACTTTTCCTGCCTGTGGGACCCGAAGCGGGGACCGGCTGAGCTCCCCTGCCAAGTTCCTGCGCCGCACCAACAACAAGAGCGCCGTGGGGCCAGCGGGGCTCGCTGATACCCCCCGGCATCCCCCGGACTCCCCAACATCCCCCGGACCCCCCTGACATCCCCCGGAACCCCCGGCATCCCCCGGACCCCCCGGCATCGCCCCGGCCCCACGGACGGCGGGGTCACTCGTCCTGCGGCCCCGGGACAGGGGAGCCAGGCGGCCGCCGAAATCCAGGCACTTGCTTGTAAGCCCCCTCCTCCGCCCCGACTGTCCTCCCCGGCTCTATTCTGCTGTTGCTGCAACAGCTGAAATGGTTATTTATTATTTGCAGCTCCCCCGGGGCTCCTTTCCCACCCCTCCTCCCCTGCCCCCGTGGAAGTAAGCAAGCAGCCTTCTCATGCAGGAGGCAGATACTTCCCGCTGGGCTGCAAATTTTGGTGGCCTGGCTGGGGTGACTGTATCCTTTTGCTTTGTCCGGGAGGGATGTTAACACACAGGTACGCTGCTATCAGCAGCAGGATCACTCTTTGCCTGAGGAGACGAGTGCCAGGCATGAAGGCACCATCTCAGTTTTCCTCGGGGCATTGCTTTTTCCCATACAGCAGGGCATTCCCTCACATCCCTGTAATTAGTTTCGCTGTCATCCCAGTGTGCACAACTGAACACATTTAATCATCCAGCAGCTCCAAGGAGCTCTCTCTGATTTGGAAGTTTTAGGGACCATTGCACTCAGACTCACTTTTTGCGTGATTATTCCCCTGTGGATCGCTGAGGTCTTATTGGAAACCAGAAAGGATGAAGCGAACTCTGCCTGTCTTTGATTAGGTTAGGGAAGGTTGTCCATTATCATTACGGAACTCACAAAAATATTGAGAGCAGAAAACAGCAGTGGCAAAGACCACATTGTCCAGCAGCCTGAACCCATACCAGTTCACCCAGAAAGAGTTGATCTGCCAACCTAATTGCTAGTAGGAAAGAGGGGGAAAATAGAGTTGATATTTTTAACAATATCAGAAAATGTGCCCCTTGCACAATCTTTCAAGATCTCCTGATTGACCCCCATCAGGTAGCTCACTTTACTAGTTGCAGAGGGCCACTGTTCTATCAGGTTGTATCAGAAAGCCATCTATACACTTTTGAAGTGCCATAGTAATGTAAATAACCACAAATTACCTTTCTTCATCACAAGGACTGAAAACTGTGTCTAATTAGGAGCTATTGGCTTGATCCTCCCACCATGTGCTTTACATGTACATCTCAGCCTCGTGATGCCTGGGTGTAGCTGGCAGATACAATAATGACTGTGAAGAAGATGATGGGTAATAGCGTTACATTCCCAAAGCTCTTGGTGAGGATTAAGCTACCCAAAATCATAGAATAATTTTTAAAAAACCCAGCTTATCAGGATTATGGCTACAGGCTGTATATCCTTTTTCTAGTTCTCCACAGAAGCTGCAGGTCACCCTTAACAAGGGTCAAGTTGTGACAAGATGAACAACCTCAAATCAAGGAACAGGTCCTGCAACAGCAACTGTGAAATACAGGACCCGTATTTACTGCTAAATGGTTAAATGCCATGATTCTAAGACTCTTGTTGGGAGACATTGAAAAGATGGCTTGTGACTTAGCTGGTGGCTAAGAATTCGCTGAGTTTTTGAGTATATCTATAGCCCAAAGTTGGGCACCCACATCATCTGTATGAGGAATGTAGACTCTTAGGCACCTCAGTTCTGGCTATCTCCCCTAGTCAGGAAAAATACTCAGGAGAGGACTTTGATTTAGGCTCTGTACATTTAGAGCTTAAGCCGTGGTTTATAAGGGAAGACCCTAAGTTCATGTAAAAGAAGAGGGCCATTTCTAAAGGCAGTCCTTTTTTAGATAGCTTTAGGGCAGTGGCAACAGCAGTAGAATCATGTTTAGAGTTATCACTCTGGATATTTAGGCATTTTTATGTTGAGGGTTTATTGTATCAAGCACTAGATCCTGGTTCTGCTTCCTCAGGCCAGCTCCATAACCAAAGGGCAGGTACCCCTTTTTTCTCCTCACTTCTGTACTGTGAATGTAGCTAAATTTTCCTCCTAATTTAGGTCTGTTACTGGTTATAAAAATGAAATTATCAAAATATTCCTAAGGCTTGATGTGATATTTGTGAAATTCACTGCGATGAAGACTGTGCTGTTTGCCCCATTTTGACTAAAAGATCACCAATCTTTTAAAAATTCAGGCTTTGCTTATAGATTTTTTTTTAATATGGCACAGTCAACACACTGAGGTGAAGCCTCCGCAGGGTCTTCTACATTTTGTTCTGAAGGTGATAACACAAGAGATTAGGTTTTTCTGTGGAAAAGCTGACAGCTTTTTTCCATGTGTAGGACTCTCATTGTCAGAGTTTTCTGCTGAAACGACACAAACACTTGAATCATGAAGCACATCCCTTCCTTCAAGCATTTCCAAGTCATCGTTTGCCTATGCACACTACTGTGTTTAAATCTGGCCTTATGAGTTTTACAGATGGACAGGAACAAGGAGTGGAGGATGATGGAGACCCAGAGCCCAGAACAGAAATAGAAGGAAATGACCAGCTTGGAGTCCAAGCAAACATGGATACGTGTTTCTCTCTGGAAACCACTAGAACACATCAAAGAACAGATTTAATCACGTACAACTGATTGTGAGCAAGTGTCTCTTGACTCTTGCCTCTCCTGAAACTCCAGAAAAGATTTAAAAATCTTTTTTAAAAAGCCTTTTTTCCCCCAATGAGCATCACACAGTCTTTCTTAAGACAAAAATCACTGCCAAGCCATAGTGTTATGCATAGGACACAACTTTAAAGCCACTTGATGCAAATAAGTTTTTTTAAGGAAGAGGAACAGAAAAGAGCTAGCAACTTTGCCTGTTTGACATAGAGGTTTACATGTATTTAAATTTTACAATGAGCCTTAGAAGAAGAGCAACTAGGGTAAGTTAGAAACATATAGAAATGTATAGATTTAGATATCTCTCTGTTCAAGACAGAGTGAGTATAAATGTTACTACAAGTACGCAGTGCCAAAGTTGTCTATTCTTCTGGTTAAATCAAAACTCCTGTTAGATTCTGTTTTTAGTTCTTACAGCTGTGCCTCCCAGAATCATGTGATTTTATTACAATCTCAGCTTTTCCATCTTCATGTTTGCAATGGAAATCTTGACTATATGTTCCCGTGGGCTGCTGCATCAGGATACAGGGGAACAGGCCCATTCTAACAATACTTAAAAATATCCGGATGCTTAAGAGAATGTCACAATTTGAGGTTAGAAATATCATGATGCTTAGCAAGCACCATTTTCTGTTAAATCATGAGTGTCCATTAAAGTTCATCTCCTGCCTACAGGCAGGAGCAAGGGAATAAACTGAGCATCCCACACTTTCCCTTCTCATCCTGTCTGTGATGCTGGGAGTCATGAATATCCCTTGATCAAGTCACACACAGGATGAGATACTAGAGGACTGATTCCTACCCTTTGATTCCTTGTTTTCATTTTATTATAAAGGACCCTTATCTTTGTGAGGCAAGAGTTCTTCCATTGGCAAACACACACAGCAGAGATCTCTTTGGCTCTGACAGGGTCTTGCAAGCTTTTCCCACTTGTCAATCTTGACCCAGATGTATTTGTATAGACCTGATGTGTTGATTTTGCACACAGTACCAGTTGAAATTTGAAACTTTCCAAAAATCATACAAAGAAAAGAACATTTCTGTCTGTAGTACTTTTATGGCAAGTTTCACAAACCCTTCCAACAGTGTTTGTAGTTGAAACACTGGCAGCTGTTTTTTTGTCGTTTTCTTTTCTCTCTCTCTTTCTTCTAGTGACATTGCCAAGCTGTGTTCTAATCTGGTGGGCACTGGGAAAATGAAACAAAAAAATAGTTGAAGGGCTTCTGGTCAGCTTGAATCTCTCTGAGTCAAGGACGTGTGCTGTGAAGCAGTCAGAACTCCAAGAGCTCTCTCCCAGTGCATGCACTTTGCCATCGAGGGGGCTATGTCATTTCTTTGAAGCAGGCTCTGTTTTGATGGGCAAGACACCAGAGGATGACGTAAACCTCTAAGGATGATTACTTGGGTCCTGTGTCCAGCTTAGTCTGAAAAAAGCCGCCTTGAGAAATCTTTGGAGCTGCTGCTCTTTTGTCTGTCAGCAGTGAAAACAAGGGAGATGGTACTGGTCACAGAGCAACTGAGTCAAATGACAGGCACTGTGCTAGGAAAATGTTCCCTATGATGTTTGCTTCCTCCATTTTTGTTGTGAAGGTCTTCAGACAGAAATGCCATCTTGGGGGACACTACGCCAGATCTCGACCACATCATGTGCAGCCTGTCTTGATCTGACACAGTGTGTACAGGGCTCTCCCCAGGTTGCTGGTGGTCCTTAGGGCTGTCACCCACATGGGGTGGCTGGCCAGGCCTCTGGCTGTTCTTTGTAGCTGCTAATGCATATTTGGGAATGCCAGTGATGCTAAGTGTTTTCCCTCGGCATCTTGGGCAGCTGGATCCACATGGGCACAGCAGCCAGTGAGAGTCTGCAACATTGCAATGGTCTGAAGATTTTGACAGTCACTTAGTGAGCCTCTTGTTGCTCTTGTCCTTTTGATAATGACAAAAAGAAAGATAGAGAAATTGAAACATTGCTGAGATCCATCACGTATCATGAACCTCTAATCTTAATCTCTGTGTTTTCAACCAATAAGCTTGATTCCTCATATGATCCTCCTACGCCTGCCCACCATTCCCGTTCCCAGGACAAATTCCCCCAAATTCCCATCAGTCTTGTGGCAGAATACCAAGATCAAACTAATAATCTGAGAATTTTTCCAAAATTGTTCACAATGTGACAATAGCTGTCCATAACAAAACAAAGTCATACTCATGCTGAAATGCTGGCATTAAAGTTTATTTATCCTATTTAATTCTGTACACACTCCAATATTACATTTGTCATGGGAGTATCTGAGCCTCTTGCAGTGATGCTAGAAATGTCAGAAATGTCAGAAATTCAGAAATGTCTCCCTCTTCCAACTGCAGAAAATGTGCAGGGAAAGGTAATATAGAAATAGACCCAAAGACAGATGCAATACAGAAAGTGTCACTGGTACTAACAATGTAGAGCTGTAAGATCAGCTTTTGGAGGGGTCATTTAATTCCCTGGCACTGGTCAAGACCTGAGAAGTCCCTCTTTCTGTACAGTTTTCCCTTTCTTATCAAGGGTCCTGTTAAAGGATCTTTGATCACAACTTTTGTCCCAGAGCTTAACTGCAAGCCTTTGTAGGTTCCCCACTCAGGCCAAGAGGACATAGAGATAGTTAATAAAACCATAATTTTGATTCAAATCCTGATTGGACACCATTCAAAGGAGTAGAGGACAAATATGACAAATCTGGAATAGCCTCAGCTGTTGAGAAAATGCAGGACCAGTTTCTGCACACGTTGATTCACTGAAGGCTTTCTGCATTGCTGTAGCCTGGCCAGGAAGTGGCACCAGCATGAATAACTGGAGCCAGACCAATGACTGTCAGAGTCAGAGAAAATATCTTGAACAGCTCCAGATAGAACAGATCTCTTGCTAAACCTCCTCAATGACCATCTCTATAAGAATAAAAAAGAAGGTAAAATACAGGGCACATGTCTGAGGATAGCTGTTAGCAGCATCACTTGCCATACAGAGAAAATCAGAAATGTTAAGGAAAGGCACAACTCCCAAGGGATGCAAAGTAAAAATGAGGCATTATTCTGCAACTATATTGATCCAAGTGGATTCTTTTTATTTTGGTCTTCACTAAACAGAATCAACTGTGAACAAATGCTGACTGCAGTTAACTCGACTAGCATAAAATTCATTTGTCAAAGGTTTTTAGTACCCCATTAGTCATGGGTAAAATAGAAAATTCCAGATTGTTACCTCTTATGGAGTTAGATATTTTCAAATGGGTTTCACTTGATTAAATTCAGTACAAAAAATTTGGATTCAATATTAGTGGTCCAAAAACTCCAGAGAGATGAAAGAAGTTGCAGAGTACAAATATAGCACTTTTTTTTTTTTCCAAGAAGGAGAAGTCCAGGAACCATGGCCTGTCCTTATAATGCTCTACATGCTCTACATGTATAGTATAGTCATATATATAGTCAGAAGATCAGATGACAGTCAAACTACTTGGGAGATAATAGCTGCACAGGAGCGTGGTTTTGTCAAACAAACACTAGGTCTCTTAAGCCTAACTCAATTTTCCTCTCTAGCAGGATATGGGTATTTGTGAGCTGATGTCACATATCTGGATGCTAGCAAGGCGTTTGACGCTCTCTCATGTGACAGTTTCCTAAGGAAATTATAAGAAAACATGAGCTCAAAACTATTGTAAAGCAAGTGCTCATCCACTTGGAAAATTTTATTTAGCAAGTAGTTGGGAACAGGTCACTGCCAGACTGCAAAGTCTCTTTGTAGTTCCACAGGGGTTCCTCGGATCAACATTTTTATTAAAAACTTGGAAAATACCAGAAAGGATTTCTCACTTCTTGGAAGATGCTGGAAACATTTGGGATGTTAGATTAGAATTCAAGAGATCTTTACACATTGAAGGAACAGTGTTTAAAATAATATTATCAGTAAGGACTAGAGTAAATTACTATAGCTAAAAAGACATTTTCAGCCAAAATGCAAGTGCAGGGAAGAACTGAATGGGCAACAGTTTCTCCAAAGCTGAACTAGAGAATGTGGGGGACCACACATTAAGGGTGAGTCAATTTTATGACATTAATATAAAAAACTCATCTAAATTATAGGGATTTTTAGAAGGGAATATTTTATTTAAGACTAAAAGAAATCTCTCCACCCTGTCCAGCATCTAAAAGGCAGATATAAAGAACTGTGCCCATATTGAACAGACATTTCATAAAAGACTTGGACAAACTGGAAAAGTCATGAATAATCAGAGGTTTAGACAACATGACTTATAGAGAAAGAATGACAAAAATATGGGCATGTTTAGTCCAGAGGGAAGATGTGATAATAAATTTGAAATACATAAAATGCAGAGAAAGAGTAAAAATGAAAGTTCTTTCTGTCCATTAGATAGATAAAATGAGAGTATGTAAACTGAAATTGCAGTGTGGGATGTTTTTCAATGATAAAATGAAAATTTTTAAATGGTGAGGGCAGTTGAACCCTGTCACAGAAAGCTAAAACTACTGTGGGCTAGTGATGATCAAGAATATTGTGTGTTCCTCTCTTGAAGTCCAGTAACAAGGCTTCTTTCAGTTCAGTGGTGCCTAAGGTTCCAAGAACAATGAGGAACACGAGAGCACCTTTAGTGCATGGGAGTGACTGACCAACTCTGGCTCATGCCTCCCACCAAGAAGAGCACATCTCATGACAGTTCTTAAAAAAAACTTTCTTCTGTCAGTATTCTATGGATCATGACAGGCTTTAGTTTTCAGCCAATAGCTCTAATCTATGTATTGCTGTCATCCAGATAAAGTCACCTTGGTCACAATAGCCAAAGAACAGGACTGTACAACAAGAAGGTGGATCAGAACTACCTGGGTGTTCCAAGAGTTGGCACATCATCCATCTGGCAGATATTGAATAGCAGAAGAGAGAGAGTTGATCCTTGGGGGACTTGATAAGTGTGCTGCTGTCTTCCAACAGCAGAAACATACCTTTCTACATCTAGCAGTCACTGGCATCCCTTCAAGAGGGACCTGGCCATTTATTACATTACCCTGTCCCACTGTTAACACTCTGAAGTGAAACATGAGTATCTTCAGGTCAACAGTGTAAAATGTTGAAGAACTATCCAGGAGGATGAAATGGAGGGCTGTTTTCTATCTATTGACAAGGAGAGATTGTCTGTCAATGCCACTGAAGTGGCTTCACTTCAGTGTCCTGGCCTCAATCCATAATGAGCCATCTCTCACACTTATTAATACCCCTAACAGATATAAATGTACAGGTCTCATTTCATTTTCCCGTCAGATAGTGGCCTGAACACAAGGACATCTATTCTGATATACAGTATGCCTATAGTCAATATATGCTCTGTGCTTCTTTCTCCCCACTGGATGGTTAGTTTTTTATAGAGAGTAGATGTGCTAATACAGCTTATTTCAGAAGCAATACATCTCACAGTTCTACAGGGAAATAGAATTATCCTGTTGGAAATAAAGATGAACTAAATTATCCAATAAGTAAATGCCAACACTGGAATCTTTGTAAGCACTCCTAGGTAATTCCTTAAAAAAAGAGAGATCCATTATGCCCTAACCTGCACTTTGTCACCAATGTTGTTCCACTGTCAAGGTAAAGAACTGAGGAATGTCCACAGACTTGTTATGACATTAATCATATTAAGCAAGTTATGTGAACAACAACTGCAATTAATCTGTAGCAATCAAAGTCCTAGGAAGCATTTACATTTTGGAAGACCATAAAGTGGTATGTTTTACTTAGAAATAACAAAGGTTCTGTCAATCTGTGAGACAGGAGCTATATACACCCTTCCTGAAAACTATCCCTATCTAGGGCAGAATTTGTCTGCACCTCCAGTGAAGAGTCAGAGAGTTCAACAAGGAACTAAGACTTGACCCTGGTACATAGTGGTATAACCTCTTCAGACTCTAATGAAGTATAAACAATCCAAACTTATCTCCTAGCATCCACTTCTCATATGGCTACCAGAGAAATGCTGAGCAAATAGTCAAGGTAAATAAATTTTAGGCTCCTTGTACAGAACTATAATGCCTCCCAAACTGCTATTTCACCACTGGGAATACTGGTGAGCTGACACGAATCATTGATTGCAGACACATCTGCACTGAGGAAATAAGATTTTTTTTTCCCCACAGGGTTTCACATTTCTATGTGAGAAGTCTGAATGGTGAAGTCAAGATTCCTGTCCTAATCTGGGGTTGCTTAGTTGCACCAGAGAGCTCAGGTTTGTACTTAGGGCAAATGAGAAATTGATCCTATGCCACCCCACCCAGACCCTGGTGACAGCCATATCCTCCCAGACTTTTAAAGCATTCAGGCCTTGGTCATAACATAAGAATATTTTGAATATAAACCTTCCATGACTACACATGCAAAATCAATGTCAGAATACTAGACCTCTAGCTTCCAATCATAAAGGTGATCACCAAGTATGACTGAAAAGTTTCACATATTCTACTTTGCAACACACTTTTCAGGGATAACATTATGAAAACCAACTTGTTCATATACTGCTTTGCAGCATCAGATGAGATCCTTACCAACAGGAATGAATAATGTACATATGGCTACACTTAGGCATGCATCTGTCCAAAGCATCTGTACGAGGAAAGAAACTTTCGAAACAAGAAGATTCATTAACTTCACTACTGGCATTTGATCTAGGAAGATGCTTCCCATTACTCCAGGATTTGGCAAATTCAGGAGTAGAGTGTGTGTTAGAATTTCATCTGCTGTGGCCTCCTGTCACCAAAGCTTAGTTCTTTTCTTTACTATACTAAATAATTTTGAATGCACAGAGCAGCAATATTCCAAAAACCATAATAACTTCCTTGGCTCTCCACTGCTCAGTAAGCACACAGTGCTGTAGGTACTGATGTGGTGATTACAGCTGCCTTTCAGCTGCAGGTCAGCCAGACCTGCTCAGTGGAGTCACTGCTCTCTGGCTCCCCAGCTTCAAGGACACTACTAACAATCTTTTTCTCTGAGGTTGAGCTGGCCTACTGCCACTGTAAACACAAAATCTCACTTACATGGTTGAAAGATTAAATATCTGATTAAAATTTCTGGCTGCTAATTTGTTGAACTTGGCCATAGGGGGCATATTCAATGCTACATGCTCAGGATTAGGGGGAGAGGAGAAAGAAGGATGTCATATTTCACAAAACTGCAAGCAAGTCACTTCTCAGCTGAAAATAAAGACGTTGGATATGATTTGGCCATGTCCAAAGCAAAAGGTGAACTGCATTTGAGCAGGTTGTGCACCTCGGAGCAGCCTCTGTAGGAGCACAGCTCCATGTAACCAAACCATGGTGTAAATTCACTGCAGCCACTTTTGAGATGCAGAACCTGATTCCCTGATTTACATGGCTGTAAAACCTTGCCAGAAGCAGAATGTAGGGATAGTCTGTAGTTGAGGTTGAATTCAGCATGGGATGTCAATGGGTTAGACCAAAAATTTCTCAGTCTCCATGAATAACTTAAGGTACCACATGAGCCCTGGTTCATGGCACTTAGGAAATCACACAGGGGTTTCTGGGGGCAGACATAACAGTCTCCCTACTCAGTTTCTTCAGGGTTTGTCCATAGTAAAGAGACCTGGACAACCCACTCCCTTGGTCTGAGTCTTTGAAGGGACTGGGTGTGCTCAGTTGGCAGCACATGCTCAGAAATGTCAGACAAATTCTACAGGTCATAATAAAATACAAGGAATGGCTCTGGGTTTTTTCCTTAGAGGGCCCAGGCAACTCTGAACAAATTTATTGTTTTTTTCAGAGACTTCAAGCAGCTCCATCCTAATTGCAAGTCTGACCCTTTCCAAATCTCTGGGGGAAAAAATTGGAATCTTTTATAATGGGAAAGGTTAGGCAACATTAATATAGGAACTTTTGGTGCCCCTGTACTAAGTCTTTATTGTTGTGGCTTAATTTGACGTGATGGTCTCAGCCTCAAGCCTCATATTATTTCCTTGGAGTTGTTCTAACAGGACAGGAGCCTCAATCAAGAGTGTTTCCCCACAGATGTTATAATTCACATAATAAGTATCAGAAAAAACCCACAATCCACTTATAGCAACGACTGCAAATCCCCCATCACTTCTGCAGCCAATATTCACTGATATGGATATGTTTAGACAACTACAGATTATATAAAATCCATAGGTTTGTCCTGACAGTTCTGGTCTGTTTTGCCCATACACCTGTGGAGACCTAGTACAGTATATGACTCCCCAAGCAAGACTTTCCAGCATTATTTTTAGCATATTCTTAGCAGTCATGTTCCTTCTGGACTCTCTTTTCACTGCAGCCTTTACAGAGACTTAACTGCAACAATTACTCATACCAACCACATTTGCTCTTGCTCTGTGCAGACGTGATTGGGCTATGTTTTTCTAAATGTGTGCAAATCCCTGGCATGTGTTTTATCTCTTCAGATTCAGTACAGTGAAGATAGATCCTGAACAATCTTAGCTCAGGCTGGGCAATGACCAATTTGTCTTAATTGGCGAGTGAAAGCTCATGGCATTGCTTCTGTTCCCAGCATCAGGTTTCATTCAACAAAGTCAGTGAGACACATCCATGTACTTAGAGTTAGTAAGTATGTTTTTGAATTGGGGTCTGGTTGTTCTTCAGAGCAAATATTGACATTTCTCCTCGAACTGGCTTTCCTTAGCACATTTGTGCCAATAAATGTCACTGCTCAAATGGTAAACAAATACACAAAGGTGCAAATACAGCCAAAGCAAATTAATTCAAGCCGATACCCCCAGGCAACGTTTTTCTCTGCCACCAGATGGCTGCAGGCAGTGACTGGGAGGGAATGCTCTGTGCAAGTTAATGGCAAGAAAATTCTAAATGCTGAGGAGCCAGGAGCACTGGGGAACTCTTCACAGCCACTCCACCACTGGCAAGACATGAGACTTGACCTTTCCAGGGTTCAAGCACACAGAAAAGCTCAAATAAAATGAAGAACACTGTAGACAGCTGTGGAGGCAACCAGCAAACCCTTTAGGTATACCACCCACGATTAAATCTCTTCTGCAAATGGGAAAATCCCACAAGGGAAAATCCCAACGAGCAAGTTGAGGGGCTGAGCTTCTATTGCTGCTGCACAAAATTAATTATCAAGGTAAGGCCCATGAAATTCTTGCAGCCTGTAAAGGCTTTTGCAGTGGTAACCCAACAGGTAGTTTCCATTGTGGTCATCTTACAAAACTAAAAGTCTCAGTTTTACTATGAAGGTCCCAGCAAAGCATCCTACTGCTCAGGTGAATATTCATCAGAAAATCTTGGAGGCTTCCATTCAGAAAAGACTTTTTGTTTTGTTTTTCACTGGCCTACATTCCTTCATAATATTGTCATGTCCTGTTATATTTATCCCAGCAGTTGCCATACCCCAGAGCAGCTGGACAAGCCTGGTCTTCTATCACTCCCTGAGATTAAAAAGATGCTGGACTGTGCTGCTTGGAGCTCTCTGCACAAGGAAGGGGAAACCCAAAGTGCAGAGGGAAAGCAGAGCAGCAAACTCAGCATCACACTTCTGAGCAAAATATGCAACTTGATAGCCCAAAAATGTCATTGGCTGGAAGGCAGCCATTTACTTTTAAGAGCATTTAAAGTATGTTAACTACAGACGAAAAGAATACATTGTAAACACAACATAATAACTCCTCTAACAGAGGAGAGAGGTTTTTTATTTACCTACCAGAGACATTTGATTATCAAGCAAAATTGCCTTATGAAAAGAAAAGCACTCCATCACCTTGCAGCCTCAAGTGCCAGCATACCACATATAACTTTAATGTGGTCTGTACCTGTTTAGGGGTCACTTAAAAGGTAACTGTTTCAAAAACTGCATTCATATAAATGTACGTTTTAATGCCTTCTGTGTGAAATGATGAAGTTGAGTCTTGAATGCCTGTGCTCGCAAAAGATCATGTAGTATTTTTAGCAAGATTAAAAGGGGTAATCCTGTTCAAATTCCGCTTCTAATACTTACACTTGACCTACTTTAATTCTCCTGAAGTTTCAACTGTACACTGTGTTCTCCCTGGCTTTTTCTCTAATGTGTCAGCACTACCTAGATATGACTGCATTTCAGTTGCACACTCAGTCGTGGGGCTTTCCACCCTGTGCAGGTCTGCACTGCTCCTTTTCCCTCTTCTGACACAATTATTGCATCCCTGTTGGCCATTTCACTGGGACCTGAACAAAACAGACTTAGCCAGGCTTGATGTGCAACGAGGGAGGACATTTCACCTTTATTTTTTTCCAGTGTTAAGATATCCAGGAAAAAAGTGCTATGTAAGTAGGAAGGATCATTGCTGTTAATATCAACACAAATATATATATCTTTATCTATATATTCCTTTTCACTTAACATTTTTGGTGATAAAAGGGTCCTAATTAAAAATATAAACAGGTCTTTCACTTTTTGTTTTATACTTATCTTCCACATGTGCTTGTAATAATCTGCCTTCTTGCCAACACCATCTTGTAAATGAGATCCATATCTCAAGGGTTTATCCTGGTTAAATAAACTGAATTCAATAAAACCCATCTTCAGATATTCCACATGTGAGAGTTATTACTACACTAACATGCTACTGTTGCTTCTGTTACCTAGTGTTACAGATGCATTAACTTCTCCCCTTTGCTTGAGTTATGCTCCACTGTATATCTAAGATAAGAAAATGGAGTGCCTGGAGTCTGTTCAGTGTTATCGTATAACAAACAGTGACTTTTTTATTGAAGGAGCTCCACGAGCGATGCACGTTTTATTGAAACTAATTCAGAGGGGAAAAAAATATTTAAAGATAAATGTTGAACTAAAACCAAAGTAAGTAATGATGTTATTTGCCCCCTTTCTCTCCCCTTCCCTCCTCTTTGCCCCCAGCTCATAAGCTTTGTGATAGTGTTGCACAGGGCTCCACAGCATTTCTTTGCAGGCAAAGCTCGAAGGTTACAGTGCAGTCTTATAGCTGCTCCCAGTAAAGTTAGCATCAGCATTTCCTGCTCCCTGAAATTCATTCTTTTATCAATCTACTTTCTGTGAGCACCTCTGTGAAGCCTGCAAACTGGATTTGGCTCAGCACAAACCTCAGAGCAAAACAAACAGTTGTGTTTGAGCTCCACTGTGTTGCTATTTTTTTTCTTGCCTTTCCCCCCCACACACCTCTTTTTTTTTTTTCTTTTTTTTTTCTGAATAACTTCTTCTAGCTGCCTAGCTTGAACTTCCTGCCTTGTTACTTCAAAATGATCTGATCTGCTGTGGGACACCGAGCCCTCGGTGTATTTTCCTGACAGCATTTCTTTCTCAAAAGCACCCCAGGCCATCCACTAATCTAAGCAAAGTCATATATTAAAAAGGTCACTGCATTCCCTCAGAATCCTTCTGTTGTTGTTTAGAAAAGAGTTCAGTGGACAACTGGGTGTTTTTCCAAAATTAGGGTACAGACCCCTCTTAGAGTAGGATCCCAGAAGACGAGCACAAGTAAGAGATAAGATACACTCTTCCTGGTTTCCTATGGCCAAGCCTCCCTTCATGTCCCTTACTATTTGTTTTTTTTTAATCTCTTTTTCCTGTTGCCTTCCCAGCAAGGAATCTGCTGCATTTCATCACAACCATCAGACGGAAATCTTCAGTTGAGTTTGCAGGGACACGGAGAGAATAAAGGCCCAACACTGAGATACACAGGGATTCTGATTGGCAGCAAGAGCTTGATGTTCAGAGTGATTCCAAAGGGTGAGTTAGAAATACAGAACCAAGACTCTCCCCCAGATGGCTACAAGGCGATACTTGGCCCATCAGAAAAATAATTAGAACAGCATTGCAAAGAGTGAGGCTTCTTTTGCAACATTTATAGAGAGTGGAGGCCTCTCAGGAAAGATTTCCAGGAGCAGAGCCAAATTCAGAAATAAAAGCCAACAAAAGGAAGATTTACACCTCCCTTGAGAAGATAGCCAATAAGATTTCAAGGTGGATTTTGAGACTTTGGCTGCTGAGCTACATTTCTCAGATTTTTCTCTTTGATTTTAATGAGGTGAACTAATGTGTTTGTTTGCTTGCTTAAAGGAATAATAATAATAACAACACACAGAAACAAATACCTAAGGAACATCTTTTCTGAGCATCAAGGCTCCCTTTCAGCATTTCATCTCTAACTACACTCTCTTATTGGTTTTTATTTGCCGAAGCACATCCTCGTGATGGGGTCAGGGACACTATGCTAGGAACTGTTTAAACAGCATAGAATAAAGTCTTTTTCACAATGTCTGCTTCTGGTAGGGGAATAGAAAGGAAAAGGAAAAAGAAAAAAAGGAAAAAGAATGAGAGAAACTAGAACTACTGCAACATTTAAGTCCAGTGTGCTGCTATAAATCATAACTGAGACCCAGATGAACATACTATGTAGAAATAAAACTGTTGCCATGCTCTTCCATTCTAGTTCTCATAAAGGGTTTTTCTTTCCTTGAGTTGTTTCTTGCCTTTCTTTCCAAGAGATCTACTCTTTGTCCTTTTTGCACCCTCAACTACCTTTTCTTTACTTGTTGGCTTGGGGTGTCTCAGCTGCACCTTATTTCATTCACTGGTCACAGGAGGAAGATTCAATGAATGAGTAAATAAGTCTGTTAATCAGGTAATCACCTTTTTTCCTTGTAGGATTCCTCCTTATCTTAAGTAAATACTAAACCCAATGTCAGGAAGAAAAGGTTTCACACCTCTGAAATATTAAAAAAAGGATATGACAATATCTTTTTTTCTTGAGACTTCGTCTATTAAACATGAAATTACCTCAGGCCTCTGTTTCTTGCATTTGTAACCCTGGTAAAAAATATGACATGATCAGAAAATGTTAACTAGTGGTTCTGTAAACAGAAAAGGCTTCCTACATATCGGCCTTAACTGATATTGCTTTGAAGCGTTGTTTCAAGCCATATCTTTCTGGCAAAGCTTAGAAGTTTTAAAGTGGAAATGTCACACTGGGAATTTTTATCCAGGCTCAACAGCCTGTTGTTAGAGGAGGAGCTGACACCTGAGTGTCCTTCCTGTACTGTGCCACAGCTATCCTCTGAGATGCTGTAACCGGGTTTCAGAATAACAGAGTTTCACACCAATGACTAGGGTGAAGAAAGAAAATTGTCAGAAGATACTGTACTAAAAAACACCCTTTTTTGTTCAAAGGTGGTACTTGATAGATTGGTTGGATGTCAGATCTCAAGCTGGGAGGAGCAATGATCAGTCTGTCTCTGTTTCCCCTTGCCCTGTTGCCAAGGTCTGTTTAGGCTCTGGCTCCAGGTCTCCCATGGAGGTTTCTTTTCCAAGCTGAAAAGCCTTGCACACACACTCATGGCATATGTGGAAACCTCTTCCACTCCTTCAGCTGCCTTCATCACCCTTGCTGGGACCTGCTTCTCTTTTGCTGCAGAGGTGGAGGGAGGATTCAGACCTGCATGCTACTCCATGCTCATGGAAACCATGGATCTATACAGTGGTGGCACCATGACAGTCACTGTTTGTTCTGCAGATTTTTCCTAATGCTCCCTAACATCTGATTTGCTTTTTTGAGTGCTAGTGAGCACAGGACTGACTTTTTCATGCAGCTATTATAGCGCCAAGGTGTTGTTCACAAGTCCTTGGCATTTTGCATTTAATTTCCAGATAATTTTCTGCCATGTGCATCACCTGATACTTTTGTACATGGAGCATCATCTACCATTTAATCATTTGGCCATGTAGTCTTGGAAAACCCTTTGCAACTGTTCACAGACAGAAATCATCTTGCTATCCTGGATAATCTAAAAATGTCCCTAGAGTTATCTCACTACTAAGCTCTTTTACAGATCCCATATAAATGTTTTTATCAAGGGTTTTATCACAGATCTTCTGGAACTCCACTGATAATAACCTGCCATGAAAATGCATGTTTTCTATTCTTCCTTTCCTATCTTCCAAGCAATTATTTATGCACACAAGGACTTTCTATCGTATGTTTTCCCAGTTTCTCTAGGAGTGACTTCTGTGGTCTTGCAGAAGATTTTTAAGAATTCAATAGACTGAATCGATGGAATATCCCTACATGTTTGCTGAGTCCTTAAGATAAATAACATTTCATAAATAATATTTTAATAGAATTTCAACAATAGCCCTCCCTTTACAAACATCATGTTGGCTTTTGTACAGTACAGCATGTTTACACATATTTATTAATTAATGGCCCTCATTATTGTTTCTGCTACCTTGCCCAAGCGTAGACATCAGGATCACTGGCCTGTAGTTCCCCTGAAATTCCCTTGAACAAAGTTCTTTTTTAGGCAGCACAGTTAAAAATTTGCCATTAGGTTGCCAGCTACCAGTCTTCAGCTGCCAAGCGAGCTTTCAGTGTGCATTTAAACACTGCAGCTCAGTTACTTGATGCTTGGATTCCTCCACAGCCATTGGGTAAATACCATCTGGTCCTGACGACTTGGCATTGTTCGTTGTGCATATGGAGCCCATAACCTCTTCCACCAGCACTTCACTTAGAGACAGGTCCTCTGATGAGTCCCTCGTAAATTAAGATCCTATTGTGGGAATCTCCCCAGATCTTTCCACACACTCTTTTTCAAGATGAAGTCTTGCATTCCTGATCTTAAATAATACACTTGCGCAACACTTCTAATAACAAAGGCTCCTAAATTTTGTTTAAAAGTTTGCAGAACTATCATTTCCATTGTGGCTGAAAAGAAAGAAGGGGCGTAACATAATTTCCAAAGTCATCTACCTACCGAAAGGGCTTCTGCTACAGTGAATCTAGATAGGAAAAAATTTGGTATGTATAGTGATTTTATCTTAAATATATGTCATGGACCAAATACTGCCTGTACTGTATGCATATGCAGCCTGTGGGATCAATCAGCCCAGTACACAAGGTTTTGAAACTCACAAAATCATTGTGATTTAAAGGCTAGTATAAGTTAACTTATATAATTTATTTGCTCAAAGTTCATCCCTCCATAGATCTGGACTGTGACAAACTAAACTGATGCCCTTCCACTAAAATGTCAAGAAAACCCCTCCCTAAAAGAAGAAAAAAAAATTAAAAAATAAGATTGTCAGCTTTACCAAATAAGTGCAGAAATTATGTTGTTTGGAACAGACAGAAGGAAAGAAGGCAGTGTCAGACAAATCATGGTCACTTACGCAGAAGTTTCTGAATTGCTCATGGCAAGACAGCATGTAAAGAGTGTGAATCATAAAAAAGATCTAGCATAGCTTCTAAGCACAAAACCCCTGAAATGTTCTTAATTGTTAAACACAAGAAGTCACAGAAAACAAGAGGATGCCTGCTAAGGAAGCAAGAAATTTATACCAAAATTCTACTATGCTCACTTCGGAAGGCAAATTGATTGTGAACAGTTTCTTCTTTTGTATATTTTGTACTGAGGGGTTCATGAGCTTTTTGTATATGCTGTAAGATTTGTGCACAAAGAAATGGTGAAAATGAGATTATGTGATTTCCCAAGATTCACTCAGAGCTAAAATCACATAACTCTGTAGGACAAAACTTCTGTCTGTTGCCAATACCAAATGCTGCCAATCGTATTGCTTTTTTCAAATAATATAAAAATTAAATCTTTGATAAAGAGAACAGATCATAGTTTTTGGCCAGTGACTCTCCGCCATTGTAATGTCAAATGTTTCAAATAGCTGCTGCTCACTAAACAGTTAGGGGAAATAATCTGTCGTCTGCTGGACTGCTTTCAATGAGCACTGAGACTGCATTAAATATCCCATACAAGCAGAAAACATGCTATGATCACAAAGGTCCTTGGCTTCATAACACTGTTTGCACTGATAACGCCTATGATAACTCTGTGAGATACCTCTCTAGCTATCAAGTAATGAAAAATGAAAAGGATTATCGACTCGCAGAGAGCTGGTGAGCTTATGTGCTGCAAAATACAGTAATGTATCGTTTAGATAAGTTACTATTTGGTCTGGAAAATTGTGAAACATAGTATTTCAACACTTTTCCTCTCCTGCCAAAAGAACTTCAGAATCATAGAAGACAGTTTATTTCGAACATATGGAAAAGATGAGGAATGTTCTCCCAGAGATAACCATCTTTATAACCTGCAGTTGAAAGGATCTTCTTTTCCAGCCATTGGACAGTGCTTTTGTATATTAGGTGAGCTTTTCCCACTTGCACTTTTAAATATTTGGAGGGAATGGGGCGATATTTAAGTGACTGAATACTTCTTGTATGTCTCAGGCAAAACAGTCTTAATGCTTTTATGATAGGCTTAAAACTGGAACAATCTGATTTTGGATGTGCTGAAGTTTATGGCATAGAACTACAGGGCAAACTGCAACAACTGATGGCAAATTACTTGTTCATAAATATAACCCTCATCTGATATCATAGCAAAGGAGGAAAGATGGAAAAGAATTTCATTTGAGGTAATACTTTAGTTTTAAAACGCCTGACTTTACCCTCCACCTTCAAGAAATTGTTCTATCTTGATCTAAACTTGATTCTTTAGAATTGGTGCTTATTTTTCAGGAAATGGCAGGCATTGATAAAGGGATAATACTTGACAAGAGGCTAGGTACTATTTTTATGAGAAATACTTTTTACTGAGACATTCACAAGTATGTGTGCACATACTCTAGAGAGCTGAGCATAAAGAAATGGCAAAATGTTTGAGTTTTGCTTACTACTTCTCAGTTTCTTAAAAATTACAGTTTATTATACTATTCTCACCTCAAATTCAACAGTGACAAGAAATTTTTTCTCTGTCAACAGACTAGGAGATAGCCTGTTGAATATGTGCTTTCAGCTGAAATTTAAGGTTAAAATTAATTATGGTTGTATAGATAAAGAATTTTTCTGATCGGTTTAGATTTTTAACTAATAACTAAGCTATATGGAACATTTTAAAAATATTTAACAGCATTTAAAATAACATATTACAGCTTTATTATGACCATGATGAAACACTGTGGGGTGCACTACCTCGGTGCTATTTGTCCCAGCTATAAATACAGGTAAAGCTACCTGGAGTTCCATGGAGACTGCAAAAAACATCCTGCAAAGGTGAACAAAGGCAGTTTTTCCACCTGGAGATCAATGACACTGCAAGCTGACTGCTAGCAATACCCAACTGAGGGGTTGTAAAACTTAGCTGGCGATGTTTGTGCGAGCTGGTGCCAGAAATACACCTGGCACCAAGGTGCTCTCTGGAAGTGTCCCCAGGGGCTGTGCCCACACAGCACAATGGCTCTAATGTCTTTCCAGTGAAACGTCCTGGTTGGACACATCAGGTGTGAGGAGCTGGGCATGCACCCACAAAGCATCCAGTGGTGTTAGCTAAGCAAGGAATGGCTCCGTGTGCTCCACGGTGCCCAGTCTGAGCGTCTGTAAGGTCTGGTGATGCACTGCCCCATGCCACGGTATTTCAGCTCCTTTTTGTTCACAAAGAGCTGCAGACCCCTACAGTGCTATAGAAACAATATGCATTTTAACTTGCCAAGGACAAATCCAGTGTTTTAATTTCACACTCTAACATAAGATAAGAAAATAAACATGAGCTGCTGGGGAGTTCAGTAAACTTGCTCATGAACTGGAGGGGTGGAGTGGAGGAGGTGAAAAACTTCCATTCAGTGGGAATTGGAGAGAAAAGCAAATAAAAAGTTACACTGCACATGAAAAATCTTGGAAACAATTCTGAAAATACCCAGGTATCGCTGTTAAAACCAGGAATATGTCCTGACACACAAAATTGCATTTTTTTCCAAAAAGCTCCAGCTATCAAACTACAATAATGCTGATTCCTACTTTCACTCCATCTTCAGGCTCCCCTAGCAATTTTTCTTTATTAAGTCCAGTACTGAGAAGAAATCTGGTTGACAATGCTGTGGCAGTGATAGATTTTAGAACGAATTGCAGATTTTTATACTATTTCAGGGATTGTGATGCAAGAGCACAGGCTGGGTCACAACATATTAGAAAGACATTTATTGCATTGGCAAATTTTCCCTCTTTTTTTGGCAATTCACAAGAGCTATAGAACTCTTCAAGAGAAACAGTTTTTTCTTTTCAATCTTGATTCTTCTCAATATTTCAAGAACTCAGAATCATCTGGGGAGCTCTTCAGCAACCATATCTGTAACACCCACTTCTCTGGCTCATGGGGCCATGAACTGCATCTCCAACAACTGAGCAAGCCAGATCTGAGGGAGAAGGATACTTCAAATCATGGAACCATAAAACACCTTTGGTTGGGAGGGACTTTCAGATATTATTTAATCCAATAATAATCCTGCTGTGGGCCAGGACCGTCTTTTACTGGATCCAGTTGCTCAAAGCCCAATTCAAGCTGACTTTGAATGGTGATGGGTCATTGACAGCTTCTCTGGGAGACACATTTCAGTGTCTCACCACCCACATCATAAAAAATCTCTTCCTTTTATCCAATCTAAACCTACCATCTTTCAGTTTAAAAATGTTGCCCTTTGTCCTGTTACTAAGGGCCCTGATAACCAGTTTGCCCCCGTTTTTCTTATAAACCCCCTTTAAGTACCAAAGGGCTGCTCTAAAGTCTCACCAAAGCCTTCTCCTCCCCAGGTGAACAACCCAACTGTCTCAGCCTCTCTTCACAGGAGAGGTGCTCCCTCCCTCTGATCATCTCCATTGCTCTCCTCTGGACCCACTCAAAAGATCCACATCTTTCCTGTACCATGGACCCTAGACCTGGATGCAGCACTCCAGTTGGGGTCTCAGCAGAGCAGAGGGGCAGAATCACCTCCCTTGACTTCTTGGCCACATTGCTTTTGTGCAGCCTAGTATGTGATTGCCCTGCTGTGTTCTGAGTGCATATTTCTGGCTTGTGTCCAGTGTTTCATCCACTAGCATGCCCAGGGCTGTTCTCAAATCAATTTTCTAATAAATAAATTAATTAATCAGTCAATCAATCAATCAATCAATCAACCAACCTTTTAATCAATGAATACTTGCTACTACCTAAATAATTTTTTTTCTCAGAACAAAGTTCCTGTGTAAGACACCCAGCTGTGGTATTGTTACTAACCTAAGTGTAGCTCCAATTTTGCTTAACTAGAAGCTACTAGTCAGAGCAAAGGTGCATCCCTCATTTTTTGTCCATACAGATCACAAGTAACTCTGTCATTCAGTGGGCCCAGGGGACCACGATGTCAGTGGAACAGGAGGATCAGCATCAGCCCCTTTGACCTCCATTGTAGCACTTCTGAGAAAAATTGCTGGGCTCTCAGAGGTAAACCTGGTGTTCTGATATCTGGTACACGTAATGATTAGACAATGATCCTGTTTCAGGCCAAAAATGATGTATGATTTGGATTGCTTCAGGACTGTTGTGCTCATCAAACAAAACAGGCATGCAGAGCCTCCATTTTCCTGTGCATTTCAGGAACATGGTGGCATGATCAAAAGACCAAGACTTCCAGAAACAGGAAGCAGTGATCTGTTAACTAATAAATTCTGGGGGCAGCTAAAAGAGTGAGGATGTAAATTCCTCTGGAAGTGCCTTTTCATGACACTGCAGTATTGTCTGATCCTATCTGTGGGTGTCTGCAGTATGAGTGCTGCTCAGGAAGCAAGAGGGATCTTTAAAAGCCTCTTCTGAGCATTCTTGTTGCATAGGGTCCAGAAGAAACTAGGGCATGAACATAAAGGTTTTGTTTTCTTGGAGCAATACCATCCTGAGAAAAGCAAGAGTGTTATTCATTGGGGCTGTATTTGATCATATTATTGTGTGAACTTTCATTAGTTCTGATTCCAGGGGGTGATGCATAACTGTAAATTTTTACAACTGGATCAGATTGGTTTCCAATTTGCACTAAAATACTTTCTCTAACCACACAAAAAAAGGGCAAAAAGAGAAAGGAGTTCATTGCCTATCTTGCTTATCATATTTTCTATTCATTTTTTAGCAGTTACCAGATAAATAAATGCATCTAAAGGATGCAGAAGTGCACCATTACAAGAGGGCATAATCACAAGGCTGCCTGCCTTGGCCATTAGGTATAAATCATACTAATAATACAAATTTCTCATAACAAGAAAAATTATTTTCCTCTTCCTCCATGTAGTGACAGAGCAGAAGTTTTTCCTCGGTTTTTAAGAGAATGGCACACATTCGTCCTAACACTAAACCTTTTTTCACATTTCTTTCATCTGGTATGAGTCCCCACCTAAGAGTCTCACATAAGATGTCTGATTTAAGGCAGCTTGAAAACATCCATAAGAAGTAGCTCTACACTATAGACTACATAGCACAGGGACACCAACCTCCCAAATTAACCCTGTAAACTCAGTTCAAATGCTTGGTGACACCACCAAACACAACCAGGCAAAACTGTGGGAGATAAGCACAGTTGCCTTTACTGCTCAGTGCATTTCTCAGGACCAGACTGCTTTTGGCTGAGAAATTGCAGGTCTGATTTTAGACTCTTGCAAAAGGCAGCACCAGAGCACCACAGTCCCTCCGAGTGATGTGCCAGACGAGTTATTTGTTCAGTACTGACTCAGAAATAAAGTAGAAGTCACCTCCTGAGTAATCAACCCCACATCCTGAGGAATGTAATTGTAGAAATCCCCTGAGACTTCCCAGGAGCCTTTTTTCTCACTTTTCAGATGTGAGATGTCCCTACCTGAGGAGCAGTGTATCTGGGCTGGTGGCAGGTGGCCTGCAGGCAAAGAGATGAAGATTGGCAAGAGCACAAGGACTTGGACACATCCTGCACCAGCATCCACAAGCTATGACAGCTTCTGCCTTGCCCCCAGCCTGGGCAGCAAATCCCATTTCCTCAGCAGGAGCCCACTGGTGAGTCAGGAGAGGCAGGTGGAGTGGCTGAAATCTACAGATGGGATTGCAGATGCTTGAAGGAGAACATAAAGTTTCTTTATGCTTTAGTAAGTCATGAGATATCAGAGCTGGCATGCTCTGAAGTTAGAATATTCAGCTGTGAAAGAGGTGAGACCCAGCAGGACGCTGGGGGAAGGAGGTCTGAGGAGACACAATTGCTGCAGGGATGGTATGGCTATTGGCACCTTCCTCGTAGCTGGATTAGCTTCCTTGCCCGTCCTGTTTGGTTGGTTTTTTGGTTTTTTTGGGGGGGGGTGTGTGTTTTTGTTTTGTTTTGTTTTGTTTTGGGGGTTTTTGAGGTTTGAGGTTTGTTTGATTTTTTTCTTTTTTGGTCCTTTTTGACCTGTCATATTCAGGCCAAACCACTTCTTCAGCTAAGTAAAACAATAATAAAAGGGCATTTCATGTACCAACCTCTTTGTGGTTTTCAACATCCTCACCAGGGGAAGCAGAGGGACAGGTACCAATCTCTTCACTCTCGTGACAGTGACAGAACTCAAGGAAATTCATGCAGCTGAGTCAGGGGAGGTTTAGGCTGAGTATCAGGGAAACGTTCTTCAGCAGAGGGTGGTTGAGCACTGAACAGGCTGCCCAGAGAAGTGGTCACAGCACCAAAACTGTCAGAGTACAAGGACCATCTGGATAACACTCTCAGGCACATAGTGAGATTTTTGGGGTGTCCTGTGCAGGGACAGCAGTTGGACTCTATAATCCTGATGGGTCTCTTCCAGCTCAGCATATTCTATGATTCTATAATTCCATTATAATAAACAGGTTTTTCATTTTTATCTTTCAGAATACAGCAGGGCTTTTTTTTAGCTTTATATGGAAAAACTATAATGTAATGGAAAAAATCCTAAATAATTAAAGAAATATGTCATAAACAGTTTGTAGCCTGGTCCAGCAGCATGAATTAAAGACCTTGTGTAAAAGAAAGCAACCTCAGTTACATAGAAAGAATAGAAAAATTGAAATAATCTCTCTACAATCTTGAACTACACATTAGTTATATGGTTTATTAATTAGGGATTTTCAAGATTTTTTAGCTCCCAAGAGTCCCTACAGTTTCTGTAGTCAGAATCAAGTTCTATTTTAAGAAATAATTAACCATGAGACAACCATAAAACTGATGTATTTCCTTGTTCAGTATACAAATAGAGTTATTCAATTCTCAAAACACAAGATGAATTTATTTTTCTGTGGACATTTTAGATGGTAGCATAATGATCATTACATTTTTAAACTGTATAAATAAATACAATTTTAAAAAATTATCATTATGGTAAAATCTAAAATGTCCTAAGACTGAAACCCTCTCATCACTACTACTGCTGTTTTACTAATTCTCTGTATTCTTTTCGAGGAGAGGATGAACTGGCTATGTGAGAAGGACAGCACAAAAAGATAAGAAAGAGATCCAAGGAAAAGGAGACAGGAGGATACCCAAGCAATGTTACAGGTTTGGTGCTGTCTGTACATTTTGTCATAGTTTCTCTCTCTGCAGAGCAGTACCTGCCCTCACTGACCACAAGAGCCATTACTCAGGAGGATTAGAGATGATGAGTACATGAGCAGTTCCCTCTCAGGGGTGCTGCTCTGACAGCTCTCCCTCCCATTTCAGCCTCACTGCCAGCAGCATTTCCATGAGAAAATGCTAGTATGGCCAAGTGCATCAATTCCACCAGAACCACCGAGAGAAGCCACGGTGGGTGTCCAGCCCCTCCTGCATGCAGCCTGCCTGCCTCCCTGCAGTCCCAGTGCCAGACCAGTTCTTTGACTCCATGGCACTTCTAAATTTCAGTTTCTCTGGAAATGCTGGGTTACTGAGTTAAACATTTTAAAAGGAATCTTTCTCCTGAATTATTATTTTGAACTGTTGCATTTGGGGTGTTTAATCATTTAGAAAAGCAAGACCTGAGCTGGACAAAAAGTATCAATACCCACAGACACTTGACAATTATCACTTGGCAGTGATAATTCTTTAAATCAGCAGTTGATTGTTACTTGAAAACCACTAGAAGAATTATGGAATTCTTTAGGCTGAAAAGATCTCATTGAGTCCATAGGTACACAATAAGGTGTACAACAAGCTGTATATTAAAAAAAGACATGCTGTTTACAGTAAGAGAAATTAATCTATTCAGGTTTACTGTGTTGAGAATGTTTCAACCATCTTGTGATGTGTGAATGACTCCTCTGTGAATCTGCTTCCAAATTAAAGTAACTAAATTGAAAATTGAGTTCCTTCCCCACTCAAACTATGGATTCTTTTGTTTTTCTTAATTCCATTGGCTGTTATGTTATAGTCTCAAACAGCATCTCCCAACTGCCTCGCTGAGACTAACTGAATTTATTATATAATCTCATCTCCCTTTCCAAAAAATTCAAGATCGGTCTCAAGGAGCAGTCCTCTGAACTTGGCAGACACTCGTGTGGGAAAGTCTTTAAACAAAAACAAAATTGTTTATGTGCTGGGAGAAGGAGCTCCGCGAGAAGATAACATGTGCCGTGAGCCAACACTGCCCTCAGCAGCGGAGCAGGGAAGGCTCCCACCCTGCAGCGTGGAGCTGCTGCAGCCCCTCCACCAGCTGCCCCCTCCACAGCCACCCCCCAGCTCCTGCTGGGCACACGGGGGCTGCTTTTGCATCAGGGAAGAGCCAGACTGAGCAAAACAGGCAGCCAAGAATGCCCAAAGGGCGAAATGGTTTCACACAAAACCGCTTTGAGTTTGTGGACTTCGAGGACATTTATATAAGAACTTATGTTTTTCCTCAGAAATTAGTTAAATTTGTAGCACCATTGGCTTCCCATGAGGTTTAATCACAAATCTTGGGAATTTTCTTACTGGCAATCTAATCCCAGTTCTGACAGGACACACAGTCAAATTTTCTGGATGGAAAAAAGCCCATATTTACTCAGGGTGCCGGCACAAGAAGAATCCTCCAGTCAATTCCCACCGCCTGTGGTGTTTAAGGACTTTCAAAGTGTGTCTGTATGATCTACTACACTGAATTAGTTAGTCCTAGAGATTTAGATAATGGGTATTTTCCCAAATATGCGCATTATTTCCTCTTCTGGAGAGAAAATTAAAGAAGTGTGCCCCTTGGGCACTCTGACTGAGAAAAGATGACCATGTCCTGTGCTAGCAGGTGAACCTTTTGTACTGAAACCACACTCACCAGGTACCTGCTGCTGAGTTGTGATACATACCAGCAACACAGGAACCAAGCACATTCCTGGTCAATGAGGTAAACAGAAGGGCAGCCCCAGGTAGTTTTGCTTATTTGAAACAGAGGAATAGGGTTAGCAAGCAGTGGGATTTGCTAGACACATGAGGACTATTTTTGCCTTCTAAGTGTCAAAAGACACTACAGTTTCAGGGCTATGCAGCTATCCCAGGTATACAGATGCTGTGACTGCAGGGTACAGATATCCTCTGTCCCTCAGGTTAGGTTTCCTAACTGGCTAACAGCAGTAGAGGCATAACTTCTGAATGATGTGATGTTAAGAGCTTTATATGAGGAAGAATTCCAAGAATCTAAACCTAAATAGTCAAAATTTTTATCCCAAGGGACAACAACTGAACATTTTCCGGAGAAGCCATATCTTCTTTGACTAGGTTTTGTCCCAGTCTTGATTGGTCTTCAGTCATGAGAGAAGCTGATCTCCTCAAAATGCTGTGCCATCTTGAAGCACAGGTCTGTCTGGCAAAGGACCTGCTTGTGGCTGGTCCTTCAAGGTTTGGCACTCAATGAGCCCATGAAGATTTCAGTGAGAAAACGTGGAACTTTACTGTGAGCAAAATACAGGTGTTCCCCAAATCTAGCTATCCATTAACACACTTGTCATGGAGCTTTATAAGGAATCCAATTCAATTGCAAAGGCAGTTCCTTAAATATGAATCAAATCTATCAGAAACAAAACTGGAGTTGATAAGCAGTGGAAGGTATGAAAAAAGAGAAAGCACTTGCCTGGAAAAAAAACCCAGTATCCAAGAAACTCAATTTTATCTGTTGTCCAAACAACCATAAGTTCAGATGTTCTGAACATGACACAGAGGAGTGACACAGCCAGGCTGCCTTGACAGAAACTCAAAATATCCAGTTTTCCAAGCCTCTTACAGTCATCACTAGTCTCACACTGATACTCTCCAGATTGCCCCTGCATGAGTGCTCCAGAGCCATAACCTCACAGGGAACCAACACCTGTATGTGCTAAGATCCATTGGACAGCATCACCTGAGGATGGTACCTCTGCAAGGAAAGACATATCTTAATTAATGAATGAATAAAGTTGATGCATGAGACTGCCACAGAAAAAAGGCCCAGAGACATCTTGTGTGTTCAGTTGTATAGCACCTGGAAACTAAGGGATTGGATGGAAATCAAGAGCATCTTGAAGTCACTGGTTTTGTGGAGAACTGTGCCAAATGTTGTGGCATTACGAAGCCCTTATCCCAAGGTGCTGCCTTTCGCTGTGATGCATGTTTGGTTTGTGCTCAAGGCAGAATAAAACAGGGCCTGTTTTCCCACTGGATACCCTTGCTTATCTTCCCTTGGCTGCTAAACACCTTGACCTGTGGGTTTCAGTGCTGTCACACTCCCAACACACTTCACAGCCAGGGGGCAAGCATGGCCGGGACCATGGGCTGCACCAAGTATAGAAGGAAGAAAAAAAAGTTCCTTTCCTTTCCCGTGGAGTGAGGGGAAACCCAGCAAAGGGATTACGAGGGTGTGAGTCACTGTGTGCCTTCTGCATGACTCTGGGGACAAGGCGGCCTCTTGTTCCGGGGCTGGGGCAAAGTCACAGCTTCGCCTGTTATTATTGTTAGTCACAACCCCAGCTAGACAAAGTCCAGCACAAACCACACTTGCAGATGCCTCAACCTGAAATGTAAAATAAACACTAGGAAAATAGCTGCTACTTGCTTTCTCTAAATATACCCTTGAGGCCAGATCTGATTCCACTGAAGTCAAGTCCAGTTTTGCAATCAGCAGCAGGGGAAGTGAGATCCAACCCTTTATTTGGAAAGATGTTAATTATCAAATTGCAGTTTTAATTTGTCACCAAGGCAGGGGTGTGATAAGACATTTTGGTTGCTGCTATAAGTAGCTCTGAGAATTTTCAGGGGCTGTTGTAGGTGCTAAAGACTTTGTGACATCCTGGCATGGCAAGGAAGGGATTCTGTGACTCTGGCATATGTCCTTGCTACAGGGAGGTGAAGAAATCCCTCTGGTCCCCTTCCGAACACCAAGGAGAGGCAAAACTGGGTCTGTGAAGCTGCAAGAGGAGTGGGCATAGAAAAACAGGAAGGTTGAAAGCTATAGGTCAGCTTCATTCAGTGATTTTATCAATATTTTCAGTGACTCATCTATGACTTTTTCCCTTCTGAGATTTTTTATGATGTATTCACTTCCTTCATTACCATATAAAGGAGGGGAATTTCAGCAGGAAAGGTGGAAAAGTGCTAAGTTAAGGCAGTTAGAAAAACATAAATGTTTTTAGCTTCAGCAAACTGCTGGGTCAAATCCTCCCACACTCATGGACTTTCCCAACTTAATGGGCTCCATTTCATGGTGGTATATGCTGGACTGTGTTGGCAGAATGGATGACACTGGCTCTAGATGGTCACTTCCCAAGAACTGTGTTTCTGTGATAAGCACATTTCAACTGCACCACGTCATCCACTGTGTATCTAGCATAGTTCGAATTGCTGGGGTGTCACAGCTATAGCATTTTGAGTTGTTACTGGACCCCACCTGGGAAGCAGGGCCAGAGGAAGAGATGAGAGGGAGAAAAGCACTGCTGCATTTCCAGGTTTCAACTCAATAGGTGCTTAGGACAAACTCTGGGAGGCATCCAGAGCTGGAAGCGCAGAGTCACTGCTGAGAACAGTTCAGACACAGCCTGTATGTCTTCTAGCACGTTGCACATATTGAAAGTGAAGACTGGTCAGCTTTGTGATTGACTCCAGAAAGAGTCAACGTAAGTTTAGCCAGACTTAATAGCTCTAATTCAGCCCTGGCTTTGCCAGATACAACCTGCCGTTTGCACAATCTCTTAGGTATTTCTGCACTCTGCTCCAAGAGGGTGTATTAGCTAATGTGCAACCCAAAGTATGTTTGCAGCACTGCAACCACAAGGATACATTTTGCTGGAGCCAGGGCATACTTAGGTGTTGCCACACAGAGTTCACTAAAGCTTTGGACTGGATCCTGGAACATTGTGCTTGAGCACATGAGTACAGATGGACCCCCTTGCATAGTGCCAGCTAAGTGTCAGGGCCTTTGCAGCACACTTAATCCACAACCTGGATAAACTGCTTGTGAATAATTGAGAATTCATTGTACACCCACCTAGCACCTCTCTTTTATGGCAGGATAAACACTTCTCCATAAAAGTACTTGTAAAAGTGAATTCTGCCATTATGAACACTCACATTTTATATATATATTTCCTTGATGTTTGGATTTTTTTTTAATTGTAACATGAATCATGCCTTTTACTGCAGTTGAAGGTACAAACTCCAAACACTGTAGGAGCAGAAGCATTTCACTTGAAGTGCTTACCTTGAAGTTCAGGGCACACCCAGGCAAGTAGGCAGCAGGATGTAAATCACAGCTTTTCAAAATCTAATCACAGGAAAGTGACTTAATTGAAGACTTAATTTTCTGCCTTTGGGCACTGTCCTCCAGCTCTCACGTGTCATTTAGCTGTCAGATATTCTGTTGGGACCTAGACAGTTGTATAGGATGATTTACAGTTCTGTGTCTGTCTACTGAGAAACAATCTACTGCATGTAAAAATATAGAATTAACAGCCTCGGAGGTAAAGGCTTTCCTCCTTTGTCCATCTAATAGCTTTGAACTAAATTCATTGTTGGAAATGTTCCAGTGCTCTGGAAAATAAAAATCAAAAGCAGTTTGAAATCTTCAGTAGAGTCAGTGGAGTCTAAGCCTGCAGCCATTGTTTCTGTGGTCCTGCACTTCCAGAGTCAGTGACCTTGACTCCTTAGCTGCATCCATAGCACCTGGGATTTCTAATCACTGGCCTTGCAAAGTTAAAAAAATTACCCAAGTTACTTTCCAAGTTACTTTTCCAGAAAAGATGAGGGTCATTCAGCCCAGAATGACCAGGTGATAAAATCTCTCTAGACACCAGGCACAGCAACACTGTCACAGCTCCTCTTGCCCTCTGTCTCAAAGCTGTGAAACTCCTGTAATTTCCATAAGGACCAGGAATTTCCAGCTGCGATGCTGACACCGGATGGGTGACTCCGGTGAGCATTTTGTTACAGCCTTTGTAGTCAGTAACAACCTGACCGAGGATTATTTGCCAGTAGCTCAAATACACACCCTTTAGAGATGAAAAAAGGCACTATGGATCCTGGCAAGTGGATTCAACTGGGAACAAAACATCAGTAACAGGTGCATGTCATAAAAACACAGCTAGAGTTAAAGAAAAATTTCAATGAAGTCATGAAAATATCCATGGTTGTATCCCTTGATATACCTGTGTTAGGGGGCTAAGAATGGAAAGGGAGTATCAAGAGGTGGTCTTTGTCAGTTAACATCATTTAAGTGGTTATCCTCAGTCTTTGCAATTTTGTGCTTCATTTTTTCTTAATGTAAAGATTTTCTCTTAATGTGAAGATTTTCTCTCTTAATGTAAAGATTTGCCCATTTCGTCTTACAGTGAAGATGAGGTAAAAGGAGAAGATATAAACCAATTTTCCTTGAGTACAAATTGTTACAAACAGCTCTGAAAAGAGACGGGCAGTGGTGAGAGCCAAGGGCATGCCACCACCTGTTTTCGGCAACATGGTGGTTTTAGTTCCTTCTGTTTCCTCTCACCACTGTTCCCATCCCCACTGAAAAAATAAAATAAATGCCTTTGTTATTTACAGTCTGCACTGAGGGCAGGCATCAAGGTTGATTGCAGGCTCACGGTTGCCAGCAGCCTCCCTGCTCCAGCAGGTGCCAGGCACCCTGAATTACTCCCATCACGCCCTGCTCAGCAGGGCAGTGAGTAAGCTGATGAATTCGGCTCATTTCGTCTGGGAGGCAACTGCCTCCCTCCCTCCACAAGGAACATCCCACGTATAATAAAGGTTTATAGTCAACCAGAGCAAGACTTCAAACTCATTCCTTCCAGATTCATTCATGACAAGGGTGGGGATGCTAGACTGCTCAGCAATGTTTAACTCAACAAATACTAAAATCTCCAGAGCAATGGCCCTTTATCACCCCTGCTTTGTTTAGATACAGAATCAAAGACCTAGCAAGTATGTCCTGCCAGCTTATGGTTACCAGAACTGAAAGAGAAGCAAGCTCTTAGGTTACAGAGTTTTTAATCAAAATACGATAACTCACGATGCAGCTACTGCAAGATTCTGGAGGGGGGCTCTGGCCTTAACATGGAAAGCAAGGCAGCATTTTCCCAAAAAGCTGATTTTTAATTAGTTATATAAATATAGTATTTCATCTATGAAAATAGCCTTGCATGTCCTACTTCACAAGGGGAGGTGGCTTACAAGGTCATGTTAAGAAGAGTGTTGTTAATACATCAGACTCAAGCACCTGCAGTGTGCACATCTGAACCATTAAGCCTGAACAGCAAGAACCTATTAATGCCTATTTATTATATTATACTAATACTTACTATATTAATTAATGCCTAATTCTGGCTATGAGTAAAAAGGAGCATTTAATTTCTTCAAACAAAACAGAAAGTAAGAATATCTTATTGCATCTAAGCAAGATCAACGGCTCTCCATTGCAGAGGACCCTTTCCCATGTCCTCCAAAGAGGGCTTGCATCCCTTAATGTCAAATAGCCAAACAAATCCTTGCACTATCCTGCTTAACACACCTGACATAGCTGAAGCATGTCAAATGTCATCAGGCAGGACTTTGGAGATAGCAAGCAGCAGCAGAACAGGTTAGAGAGCAGAGAAACTTGTTAGTGTCAGAAGGTCTGCATGGAGAAGGATCACACAGAACTGAAATAAAACTTTATATAAACATTTTCAGAACTTCCTGCTTTTGACTACTCACAGAAATACTAGAGAGCAGCAAGAGGCATGGCTCTCTCCAGTATGAATTCTCCAGGATTTTGTAAGCTAGGAAGTCTCACTAGGTGAACAGGGATTTAAATAGCCCACACTAAAGGAAATTCCAGGGGGAAGAGGAGAGATCATCTTGTACTATTCTGTATGTTTCAACTGGAAAACTGATTCATGGCTTCTGAAAATAAGTTTTCGTGGGTATTGTTGACAGTTTGGGGTTTAGAACCCCAACTGGTTTCAGTGTCTTCCCTTTTCTGAAATTGGTATTCCTTTTCTCCTAAAACACTACTGTGTATTTGATACCACAAAATCATGAGCCATGAACACTGTCATGATTTGAGTTAGCACACTGCAAGGCCCCAGCACATTTTCCATCTCAACACTTACTAATTTTGCACATTAGACACAACTGAAAAACACTAACTTAATTTTATGAATAATTCTGAATTTTGGTCTTCTGGCATGGAATAAAAGGAGGCCTTGAAGATGTGTCAAGAGACAACTCCCTGTCCCAAAACCACCAAGAATCAGGGCAACTGGACTGGGATGAAGCATAGAACTATATTCCAAAAATATTAACTGCACCAGGATGAAGAATAGAACTATATTCCAAAAACCTTAACTGCACCAGGTGTCTTGAAGTATTTACCTTGTTTCTGTCACCTCCCAGAGAAGGCCTTAAGGAAGATGTGACCCGTACATACTCTTGAAAAGAGTAAGAAAAAATACTTATAATGGACACAAATTTGCAAAACATATCAGGCTATCTGAATCAAGACTTTATTTCAATAGGAAAGGGTAGAGAAGGGTGTCATTAGAAAATTAACTCGATTCCAAAAGAAATCTCTTTGACACAAAAAGACCAAGTTTCACAGTGAACTCATGACATGAGAGAATATCACTGAACATCTGTTGAAAAACTCCTAAACAATTCCCTTCATGTAAGCTGGACTTGCATCAAGCTCAACAGTGTGTTCATGAAGGGCCATATAGGAAGAAGTCAGGCAGGAATGAAAGATTTGCTGACACATTTGGGGAACTTTGTACCAGGAGCAGTAGGATGTGGTGTCAGGCCTCTTAAATGACAAAAGTGCTCCATGTGGGCTTGCAAAGACAGACTGTCATAGATACTCTTACTTATGTGCTTTCAATTGCTTTTAACTTTACAGTGCATTTAAAAATCAGAGTTTACAAACACTGAAAAGAAAAAAAAAATTCTTTATTTTGAAATGGGCAGCTGTGCAAGTAGGAGGAAGTATTACCCACCGCACCCTGCTTTGTACCTGGCTCTGGGAAGATCCTGGCTCATTCCAAAGGAAAGAGTCAGTGAATGTGGTGTTATCCAGTGGAGCTACCCAAGCTGAGTCTAGGAGAGCAGCATTTCCCGGCATGGACCTCTAAACCAAGAAACACTGCTGCTAACTTTTTCCAAGAAGCCCCAGAGTTTGTTAATTTTCATTTTGCAGAGCATCAGGAAACCATTCCTGCCAAAACTAATCAGCAGCTATCAACCGATGTTGAAGGATACCTTTAGACTCCTCTGGACTTGGCACCCTCCAGACTGGTTTGTCAGACCCCATAAATTTTAAATAAATTAAAAAAAAAAAAAAAAAACAACGAAAATAAAATAATACCCTGCTGAACTTTTCTGTTTTGCTGCTCTTGTAACATATATGAAACAGATCTGACAGGAGTTTCCTTCAGCTCATATCTCAGCAGTAAGTAAGGGTATGGGCTTTTTTCTTCCTTTTTTTTCAACAACTTTTACTAAAAATAACTCCTTTAAGACTATGGAAGGAGATTTCCAGCCATGTAAGTTCAGATGTGCCTGCATTCATTCAGAAGGTTGATCTGGATTTAATATGCACAGCCCTGTCAATACCGTGTTAAGCCCTCTGGCACCAGAGGGTCCGGGCAGCTTCTCTGTATTGTATCCCAACCCCAAGCATCAAGAGGGATGTAATCCATTACATCAGCTCTTGAACAAAACCGCTGCAATTATATGCTCTCAATATGGGCCCATTAACCTATCAAAAAGCATTTCAGAAGGAGTGTAATGTTGTCAGTTATTGTTCACAGGGGAAGAGTGAAGATAATTCTTATCTTGCAAATAGATTCATGCAAAACCAATTGCAGTTTGTGTTGCTCTAATTGATTTAACCAGTTTTCTAGTCTATGAAAATTCCAGCGTCCAGTGCTCACACACACACACACACACACACACACACAGGGTAATGACATTTCCCAAGAGTGGATTAGAGGGACACCCTGTGCCTGGCCCATTCCAGGAATGCAGAATCTAGTTAGCCACAAAGAGCCAAGCGTATTCCCAAGAAAGGCAGGAAACACCAAAGGAGAAGGAGGCAAAGACAATACTATTCATAACAAACAGCAATGGATATGACAGTGCTAATATTCACATCGCACTTCAGATGCTTCTATGCATCAGCAGCAGTCAGAGGTAAGGTGTACCCACAGCACTTTTTATTTAAATGAGGTGAGGCTGGAGAGTTCAATAGCCTCCAATAACCCTTTGCAAACAGGATGACTCCCTGGCACTCAAAGCAGTTCTCTATTGGGAAATAATTGCTACAAGTAAGAATAATAGTTTGCCAAGCTTCATTGAAACAAAGAGAAAGGGCTCCAAATCAGGTAAGCTTGGATACAAAATGTTCGGAAAATTTCCTGTCCTGTTTACAAAATGGGAAGTATGGCCTGTAAGCCCTCATTTTGGTAGAGATCTAGAAGAGATCATTTTGATGGTGACAGTCCTTATGCTCCTTGAGTAATCAAGAGAGAAAACATCCATATAACTTAAATCTCTGTCATGATGAGATAGGGATCCTTAGAAGAAAAGCCCTCCTTAGTCAGGGATAATAGTTCTCCTAAATTAGTCACCAAATCAATGTCTGCAGTTAAGCAATGTGCATACCTGTTATCTGCACCTTCCCAGGTAATCCAGGGCTCTCTGAAGTTTTGCCAGTACTGGCTCTGAGCTGATCAAAGCACTGATGGGCTTGAGTCACCCTTTCCCAAGAGGTACAGGAAAAGAGCTGTCCTGGCCAAAGCCAAGGGAGGGTGCAGCCATTTCCACACTCCCTACATAACAGAGAGACCTTGGGAGAGCTCAGCTCCTCACCAACAACACCCTCAGCAGCATTCAGACCCTCATCAGCTCTGTGTCCCACAGAGAAAACACAAGGTCCACTGGCTCATGCTGGGCAACTCGGAGGAGCATCTTGTGAATGGAAATGACAAATCCAGGTCTCTTTGTCTCTCTTTTCCTTGGCACACTGCACTGCACAATCTCTTCCCAGGTGACAACCCAGCCTCTGCCATGACTGCCAGAGGAGAGACTGCCTATATTCTCGAAAATAATGTCCTGTCAATAAGGAATCTCCTTGTGACTCCTCCCAAACCAAATCTCCCGGTGACTTTTTTTCATTGCTGAAAATAATCATCACTGGATTGATTCTGGTCTGATGACTTACACAGGTCACAGAGGATGCTGCTCCAAAATTAATAGCACAGATTCTTCTCTGAATATTTGCAGTCTTGCAATCCATTTCCTTCATTCAAAGAGTGGAGTAGTGAAACAGTGTACTTTCCCCCAAACCAGGTTGTAGTGACCACTGCTGGAGGATTCCTGGGCTGCTGGATGGCAGGTCAGACCTACCAAATAAAGCCCTGTCTCCTTTCTTCTGTCACTACATCCTTCCCTGCCCATGTTGTAGCCGTGGAGGACTGTATATTACTCTGTTTGCTTGTTCATTTGTTTGTTTGTTTTTAATTCTAGCAAAAGAAAAAAAAATTGCCATTCCTAAGATATTTCCATTTGCTATGGAAAAGGACTAGAAATACACACATTTGGAAAATGAAAGCTTGGAATCTCTTTAAATTCATAGTTCTCTCAGATGAGTGGGGCCGGTGGATGCAGACTGCATGGAGCCTAAAGGCCAGCTCTGTACAAAAGGGCAGAGGCAGTTCCTGTATGTGCTCCATAACAGCATGACACATAGCAGGGCTTTTGGACGAAGGGATGTAATTTTTATGTGAAATTGTTCCTTAGCTGTATATTTCTTTGTCCTCTGCCCATGGGAATAATGCTATCAGGCCAAGAATGAAAGACTCCTTTAAATTTCTCCATGAAAATAGGTTTGTTGTTAGTATTTCTTCCTGACTGGAGACCTCCTGGCAGGTTGAGGCAATACTAAAATCTTCATGGCAATGAAGAAGAGTACCTGAAATCTGAACATTTTTAAATACACACAAATACACACTGTTGAGAGCTACCCTTTCCAAAATGGGGTGTTGTGTGGGGGGTGTTCGGATAAAATTACTTCAGTAATTCCTCTCTGTACTATAAGGTGAATTGATAAGATTTAAGCTAACATTTCATCTTGACATTACTAATACATGTGTGTGAGCATTCAGTTTGCACTTTCAATACAGCCTGTCAGATTAGATCTGTATACCTGCTACCGAATAACAAGGGTACTATTGATTTTTCATTATTTTCAAGTATTTGTTTTCTTCAGTTGAGCACATTCTATTTATTTTGGCATGGATAACAGAGAAACCAAAGCAACTTAACCTCTTCTCAGAAAGATTTAAGACTTGACAGGCATCAGAGCTTCAACAAACTGTTTGTTCCCATAGTGGTCTGCGACAAAGAATTGTCCTGCTAATTACTTTATTCACTGTTTATTCACTTAACTTCATAAATAAATCTGCGTGCAGAGAGCAGGCAGAGGTGGTCTGCAGGTTATGGAGCAACACTTTTCTTCTAGAAAGACTTGAAATGTACTGGCAATGTGTTTTGTCATCTTGTGGCTCAATTCTTGAGCTCGGCCAGATAACCACCAGGCATCCTCTATCTCAAGTCTCATCCTGCTTTCTACTGCAAAAGCATCTACAGTGAAGAGCAAAAGCAGTTTATAAAATTATTTATACTCAGTAGGAGTTTAGCAATGAGTGTTGCCAGGTGGTTTAAGGGAAAAAAAAAAAAAAAAAAGAGATCCCAAACCTGTTTGTTGTTTTCTGATAAAACCCTTGATTTGACAATTAAATATTCTTCCAGCAGCAAGTGCCATCAGGTGATGCTGTTGCTTCCCAGCTGGAAGGAAGTGGGCAGGTTCTGTCCATGTCAACCTTTTTGGGGCTTGCATTGCCCAGGGGCAGTGGGGACCACTCAAAGGCTGCAGCAGCTGGGTTCCCTCTGTCCTGCTCCACCTAACATTTCAATAGCAATTGTGCCCATGGCGATTGGTTTAGACACTACTGGCGACCCCGTGCATGTTGTATATTCAGAATTAAGTATAAACTGAGAACACTACAATCACACGTCTATTTGAAAACACATTTTCAAGCACATGTACGTTAGAAAAGTCTTAACCATGACTTTTTCTCCCTCCTCGAAGCAGATGTGCAGTGGTGTGCTCCTATACTGGCACCTAGTGGGGACTGCTCGGGAAATGGGCAGATGGGGAGAGCAGGCTGCTCTGACAAACACGCTCATCCCACCGAATACCTGGGACACTTTTTTTTCGGTCCTAGTTCTTCAAAAGCGCTTCTGGACTAGCACATTTTTACTAGGTTTCCTGCTCGCTGCTGCTTTTGCAGCCTTCCTCTTCTGTCCAGCAGCTATGCCAGACTCTTTCCTGAAAGCCTTCACCATGCCAAGCCATTTGTTCCCAACCAACCCTCCGGGATTGTACTGCCTTCATACAAGCTGGCATCCCCACATCCTATGATCCCCTCCTCCTGTGTTTTCTGCTGGATGTGCTCATAGCAGCCAATACACTTTTCCTCCTCCGGGTCCCCCTGCCTTGACCTGGCCCTAACAGGTCTCTCAGGAAAGCTGGCGACCACTGGCGTTGCTTCCTGCCTTGCAGCGTGTGCTCCCTCTCTGGCCTCAGAGGAAAGGGATGCCTCTTACCCGGCAAAGGACTTCCTCCACCAGTTCCCATCACCCTTAGGAATCTTGTGTCCCACAATTGTCCCATTTTAGCTGAAACAGCAAAAGTCTCAAACCTGCCGCTTCTCCCAAGGTCCACTCTGCGTCGTTAAAGCATCTGAAAGGAAACACTGCAAAGGCATGACGTTCTTCCAAAAAACATTCATCTTCTTCTTTTTGCCATCTTTACAAAAAGGACAACTCTCCTGAGGAGTCTCCAAAGTTGGTCTCAAATATGCCAACTCAAATTAGACCTCCTGAATATCCCAGTGATACCAACATAATTGTATTTGTTCTATAGTCCCCTTGGTTTATATCACAGCAGTCAAGGCAAATACTTTTCAAGCATTTAAAGCAGCAAGAGCATTCTCAAGCTCAGCAAGGAACAGGACAGCAGGGGGTCAAAGTGAATTGCAATCCTACAGGAGAGCTGATCACCAGACAGATGTGGTTCCCATGCACTGCACTATTTTACTTCTAAATTCAATGAGGAGCAACAGAAACACCTGCCAATTCCCTAGGGTTATTTCTTGTCCCACTAAGGATTTCCTAAACTTCTCTCACTTGAGCTACAAGTCTAGTCAGAGGGTGATGCCTTTCCTTTTGTCTACCCATTCATTTTCCATTGTGGAAGAAGTCTTTGCTTCCATCTTGAAGGAATCTTATTGTTGGTTATGTTGTTAAACAGCCCTCCATACCACACGGCCCATAGCCATGATTTACAGCCTGTTTCTAGCTGCACCATGATTCAGCTGAGCTTTCCATTGAGCAGTTGATGTGAATGCTAAACCTATTCAAGGCTAGCAACATTTCTGTGATTCATTCAACTTGAGGAAACACTGGAAATTTATTAGGATGTCTTTACAGTCCCGGAAATTGCTATGGGACTCTGTCACTAACAAAGGAACAGGAATGGCTCACAATTTTATTGTGCTTTCTCATCTGCATTAGGTAATGCGGCCTTTGTTTTGGTTTTTAAGTCAAACTCTGTCATGGGCTGAGGCTCTGTGAGACTTCCTGATCCTGCAATTTTATCTTAAAGTTTCACTATTACTTGGTGCTTTCTGTAATGCTCCAGCTATTGGAGTCACTTGATTTTTCTACCTGAGAACCTGGTCTTCATGAAGAAACCAAAACAAAACTCCATCCCTTGCAATAGTGAAGAGCAGCAAAAAAAAAAATTAACTAAAGCTACTCCCAAGCCAGATGGCAAAGGAAAGCTACATCTTGTGTTTAAGTTTCAGGACATTTTTACACCACTGATTTTGGCTTATGATTTCTGAATCTCTGAGTGCTGTTGGGGATGTTATCTGAAAGAAAAGGGAGAATGAAAAGAAGACATTTACAGCTCTTTGTCCCTCTGCTTGCAATAGCCTCAAGCCGTCTTAGCACACCAGCTGAAATCAGGCAGTGGTCAGCAAGTTCAGCCTATTATTTTTTCCCTGCAGGCTCAATCCTCCAACCTACAGAGGCAGGTATCAGCAGAGTCAGCTACTCTGCCCTCTCAGCAATGTGTCACACTGGACTTCCCTTCCCTGATGGCTGCCAGAGCAGCCGTAGCCAAGTGGCAACAAGGCTTGGGATTAAGGTATAGATTTTTTTCAAAGTTTGAAAAAGAAGAGCCTGGCTTATGCAGATGGCTGCACCCAAGCCACAGAGCACTGGGGAACTCCACCATGTGTGCTTTTGCCCTTATCTCTCCCCGACAGGGCTGTGCCGGGTGTCAGTCACACCGGCGCCAAAACTCTTCTGGCTCCTGACACCCAGGGACAGATGTGGGGAGCTGTGAGCACTGGCCATGCTGCAGGAGACAAGGCACAGCAGGAGGGCTCACACTTCGCTGGAGCCCCAGATCTGCTCTAACAAACGCCCAAAGTGGGAAGATATCCTCGCATTTAGCCAGCAAAGGAGAAGAGGATCCCATCCCCACCTTTCCCTTCCTCACTCTCACCAGCAGCTGGCACATCCCAGGGCGTTCCAGTCAAGGCCATGCAGTGAGTGGGCAGGCTGTGCTCTCCTGCAAATGTGTGCTGAGTGCAGCATCCCACCTCTCATGAATTTCTTCCCTGTACAGTGGGGTTTAGCTGAGCACCACGCATGGCAGAAGAGGAGACCACCACAGGTCAGTTCTGGGCAGGCCATCCTTTCTGGTGACTGGTCTCTTTCCAAAATACTCATAGCAGTGATATCAGGGCCAGTAGTGCCTTTGTTAAAGCAAAAAAAATCTAGAGCAGTGCATAGTAGCCCGCAGCCTTGGCTCAAAGCACTTTCTATAATTTAATACAAGATGGAACAAATTGGTGTTAAGTAGAAAGGGAGGGAGCAGCAGAGACAACAGGATGGCACTTTGGATACTTGGATCTTGAGCTTCATGGCTATGAGTCATTCAAGCTGGGATTTTCAAACAGCCTTAAATAGTTGGACTAATAAAAGGATGGACTTGAAAAAAAAAGGCATAACCCCATTTTCCCATTAGAATTTTACAATATCTATAACCTTTTGAACCCTCTACTCACATTCATGACTACTTACTCCAACAAGGACTCATGTTATATGCTGCAAAAAGAAGCCTGCTTGTTTTTAAGACATGTGGTTGTGTTTCAACATAGCATAAAATCTTCTTAGTTGCTGATAGAGAGAGGCCACAGTCAAACAAAAAGACTGATGGATTGGAACTCAAAGGGAAAACCGGCCTTTAGGGATACCAAACAATGTTCACACAGCACTCAGTTATGAAGACTTCATTATGTACCAATTTAAGTTTATACATACCAAATGTTCTTGAGTCAGCAAAACAAGAGGGACTGCCTCATTCCAGTAGATCTTTTTTCCACCCTTGTGATGGATTTTCTAAAATAAAGGATCATCAATAACCATGACAGAGTTCCCTCAGAGGATGGACATCCCAGCATGCCATGAAGTTGTCTCTCCCAAGAAGAATTTCCACAGGCTTGAGGGAAATCATAAACTGTTCAGGAGGAATGAGATTCACAAAGCTCTCCCAGCCAGCTGCATCACTGCTGTGAGCAGGTCCTGGAGGACAGCTAAAGACACCAGAGCCCATCAAGGAGAGTCAACAGCCAAGAACCTTGCCCAGTTGTGAACAGATGGGAAAGAGAGAGGAGGAATCAGAAAACAAAAGAGAAGAGTGGGGAAGTTAAAATTTCCTCAGGCTCTCTAAACATTGGCTTTGGGAATATATACTATGTACATATATTACTTACAGTATAACAATAGTTGTGTCCAAAGCTTACAAGGGCAGTCACCGAATAAATTTAAGGAAATTTTTAAAAAAGAACAAACTTATAGTGCTGGGGAGCCTTTGCTGGGGAGCTGCACCAGCTAAGGGTGGTTAACATCTTTTACAAATAGTGCTGTGCTGCATTAGATATTGCACCATACCATCAGCAGTGATACATGCCAAAGTTCTTCCAAGACCCTGACAAGGAGGTACAACAAAAGAACTGATCTAGGCTGGGGCTTGCTTTAAAGACTGACCAGTTTGCCAAATACTTGGGAATTGTTTTGTGTCAGAACAAGAGCCTGGCAGTGGCAACTCTCTCGCCACCATTCAGACACTTACCCCACCCCTTGTATTAGAGATGTGCCCACCTCTGTCTACAGCTGATCCCTCCACTTGCATGAGCAACAACAGCTTGCTGATAAGATAATCAAACCAAGTGGTTTGTATTAGACAGCAGCTTAGTCCATCTTTTAAAGAAAGCCATTCAGTTAGGCACAAAAACAGCATCCAAATAAGCAGCCTGTTTCTCAAGAACTACTTAGCACCAAGTATATGCCCTGTATAGTACCAGCATATATATATATATATATATATATATATATATAGATATAGATATAGATATAGATATAGATATAGATATAGATATAAGTTAAATAAATAAATAAATAAATATACCCCATCTATATGCTGTTTAATTTCAGGGAAGCTGTAGGAGGTCAGTCCTCACTTTTGTAAAAGAGGTCCTTGGGTACATAAGAATATATTTGGGAAACTGACTTCAGGTTGGTTTTCTTTTTCCTCTTTTTTCTCTCTGTTTTTTTTCCTCCTTTTTTTTTTTTTATTAATCTTGGCCATAAATTCTATCATGAATGAGTCAAAACCCCATCTGCTCTAAATTTACACTTGATTTCATGCACAAATAGGGTTCACACATGTAAGTCCTGTCATTTGTGTGTTCCCAGAGGCAGTGCATAAATTACCTATGCACAAAACAAGAGGTCTGTGAGCTTTACCTCGTGTGCTGCTGAGTAAGTGCACATCAAAGGGCATATTGTGCTCCTGGAATGAGAATGAGGAGTCCTGACATGGGTCTCCAACTCCACTGAGAAATTCTGCTTTCCTTGGGCACAAAGAAAGCCCCCAAAACCGTTTTTTAAAAATCTGCCAGGATTATTCAGCCAGTGGAAAGTTCAGAAGGAGCCAGGGTATTGATTAGCATGAACAAGTAAACAGGAGATCTCACAAAGTTGTTTTGGTCTTAGAACAGGCATTAGTTAGAAATAATGTCCATTTTATAACAGAGGTGTGAGAAGTTTAATGTGAAGTTAAAATGCTTCTATATGATCAGTATGAAAGGAGGTAAGACACATTCAAAACCTAGACGGAGAGCATCAAACTCTATAAAAATCACAGGGTAAATGCAGATCAGACAATGAGAAGTTAAACACAGAATGCTTCTGCAAATGTGCTATCTGCAAAAGGGTGTTCAGCAGCACAGGGGGTGTCATGTCACTCCTTCAGTCTCTTTTCTAAGTGAACTTTAGTTGGAAGACAAGTGCTTTGAAAAATTTGGCATCTCACTTTGGCTACTTTATGCTCTGGTCATAATCTGTAAAAAAAAGGATGATCTTAGTGAGAATTGAGGAAGGAAAAACACTGACTCAGAGTGGATCTCTCCCAGATAAATAAATTAAAAACATAGTAAAGCACAATGACTACCACAGCTTGTAAATTAAGGGAGTAACTGGTGCATAGTGAGGCACTGATGTATAGCCTGGAGGAGGAACAACTTCATCGAAACTACAAACAATTAATTTAAAAAAAACCAAAACACTTTGAAGAAAAAAAATTGTCTCCAGACCAGCTTGTGAATAAAGCACACCAAAAGGCAACTCTGATACTCCGTTAGCAGCATAAAAAAAGAACTGTCCCCTAAGTCTGGCATAAAATTTAATTCCTTTTTCTTAGAAATATAGCTGTTTTGACATCTCAAGCTAACTGCTCTAGTGCTGCTTTGACAATACTCAGCACCACAAAATACAGTGCATCTGAAGTTGTTTGAAAGGAGCTCAGGCCAGGCTCTGCTCCAAGCCCTTTGGTGCTGGCAAAGGCCATCAGCCACACCACGCTTCTGCCTGAACTGAGCAATGCTGACCACGAGGTAGCAGCTCCAAAGTGAGACATCCCAGCTTTGCCAGAGCCACCTGGCTGTCTCCAAGTGGTGATACCCTGTGAGGTGCACCTCCTGTCATCTAGCCATGTGGGCCATGGGAAGAAGGAATGAGCTTTCTTTATCTTAATGTCATCCATCTTTCCAGCCCCAAGGCCAAAGCCATCACCTTTAAGCCAGCCTAGCAGGATTCCTCTGGTGGCCTGATGAAAATGGGAGTCACAGCTTCAGAAAATGTGCAAGAAACAGAGCTACAGATTCGCCAGATTAAAGCACAGGACAAAAGAGTCCAAGATCTCTTCCTCCAAACTGGCCACAGTCATTTGTGTTAAAGCAACAGTGAGATTCCCAAAGTGTCACGAGAGGCTAGACACGGCCCTTAAGGCCTCCAAGAAGATTTCAATTACTGGATGTCTTTTCTGGAAGTAGTTTTTTATTTCCCTGATTCACAGATGTTCCTTTCTTCCAAAATCCTGAGGGATTTTATTTTCCTTTTTTACCCCCTTTTCCACAAGGATAACAAATAGTCCCGTTTGTAGTCTCCTGTTACATTTTATGTTTGTTACCTCTAAAAGATACAGCAAAACTGTCTTCAAGTCTTACTCAAGATTTGGACAAAGTTTCAACTGCTTTAAAAAACGAGTTTTTGGCCTAAACTTACTTCACATTAAGAGTCGGAGTGGTGATTATTAAGTGTCTTGCTTCCTTTATGAGCAGGATTTTGTGAGATCTACTTTAACAACCACAAGCATGAAAGTCCATAGAGACAAAGAGATTATACAGAGGCAAGTGTCTGTCCAGGTAGGTTTTTTAGATGTTCAAGAGATACACAGATGTAACATATACACGTGCAGGATCCTGATAGGTACAGTCAAAATCTACATCTCAGTCTGACTCAGAAATAAAAATCAGAGAGTAATAGGCAGAACTTGGCAAGGCATCTTCTGGAGTTCAAGTAGGGAAGACTTTTGACAAAGAATGCTCCAGGAAAAACATGTCTTAGAATTTTTTTTTCTCTACTTTTTTAGTCAAAATACCAATAGCAAATCATTTTTTAATCACCTCCCTGACTTTGTAATACACTGTTAGCTTACACTGTCTGTGTGCTAGGAGATCCATGTACAAAGATGATTGATTCCTCAATCATTAAGAAAACATGCAGTACCAGCATTAGCTTGTAACTTTTCAAATCTTGGCAGAGATTGCCTTCAACCTCTCAGCTTCCACTCAACTTTCTTGTCTTGTTTTTAAGTTTGTTACTTTTAAGCACAACTAAAGGAATTTGCTCTCCCTCCGTCCCTCCTAAAAACCAGACTTTTCATCAATCAGTCTCACTGGCACCTTCACCACTAGGCTTCATATATTTCTGTGCTGTGATTGCAGAAAGTTCTTTAAAACGAAGACTTTAAAAAATCCAAGTTTAACAGCATTTAACAGCACATTTAATACTGTGCAAAGCGAGAGAAGACAGTGACAGGAGAGCATTCAATCATTATATAGTTTCTCATCCCAATGAAAGCATCCTTTGAGACTCTGCCTAGGTGTTGTCTAGCATATATGATACAGTGCAGTGCCCATCAGCACTTCTGTTTGGAAGTTTGCTGCTTAGAAATCACCAGCAGGCTCATTACTCATAAATCAGAAGAAGGCTTTGAACCAGGCCTGGGAATCTGGAGACACTGCAAGAAGAGGGAGCTCTGTCTGCTCCACGGCTTTCAGACCTCGGTGGGGGCTGGCTTGGCTTCCTACCCCGGTGCATTCAATCAAGTGAATTGCACAATCATGCTGCTTGGCTCTATTTAATGTAACGTTTCCTGAAATGTCATTTGTGAGCAGTACAAGTTATGGTTTTTGGAAGGGGTGGGGGGTGTCCACAGTTTATTAATGTGAAACAAGGCATCTAAGGGAAAAGGGAAGACGGGAAGGTATTCTTACCATTGGATAGATTGAAAAGTGCCTATGTAATTAACATGTATTTGTTGTCCCTGCAACACCAGGTGGGAAGGATCTCCTTGCAGTTAGATAGGTTCCCACTGATTATAATAGTCATGGGGTGTCTTGTTGGCTGCAGTCTGATTTTGCAAATCTCGACCATAGAATTTGCAACTAAGTGTTCTTCTTTGTTGATATTTAAGGAAGTCTCACCTAAACTGAAAAAACATCCGAGAGAAGAATACTTAGAGAAAGAATTCTTGTCCTCAGAGGCTCTGGAGATGCCTCATCCCATCTCCTTCGACAGGACACAAAATAGATTGTTCGAGGTCTGTCTTTCAATATGATTTCCAGAAGAGGAATTTCTGCAGATGGACAATATAGCATTAGTAATAATTCCCTCACAGGATCAGGACTTCAGACTCTAGAATTGTCTTTCCAAAGAGAAATGTCAATGCAAATGAGTATTGGTCCATTTTGGTTATGTATGTGTAGAGACCAAAAATACAGTCTCTAAGCTGATCAGTACACAAGCCAATTTAATATGTGGTCTCTGTATTTCAACCACCTCAGAGGTTCCAAAAAACTGCTGAGGCCAATGTGAGTTTTCCAGTGACATCAGTGTGCTCTGCAGCAGGGCATTCACCCAAAAACCCAAGGGTGAGAAGCTTTCTTGTTCCTCTCTTATCTGCTGAGAGAGACAAGGTCCATTTAAGTGCTAGTAAACAGAGATGTATGTAGTTGAGGAGCATCTGTAATTTAAAGTATCAAATAACTGGCTTCCACCTGGGATGATTATTATATGAAATACACTAGTGATGTCTCCAACCTCTCTTACCATGGCAATTCTGAACAAGCAAAAAGTAGTAAGATGGGTAATAACATATTCCACAGGGAGAACAAACACTATTATTCATTCAAATCCATCAGAGGAAAAGGTGGTTCATCCATACTCTTCTCTACTTCAGTACAAAGCAGCTGCTATTTAGTCATCAGGGACGTTGTGTCTCTGAAATAGAGACTGCTAGCTGGATTACCAAAAAAATCTGCCAATTGATTAATTAATCTCCATACAGCCAAAAAATAATAGCACTTAAAAGTCTATGGGCCAAAAATTTTGGCCTATGTCTGTTTAGAACAGATATTTCTCTGCTCTGGTAACAATGGAGAACTAGAACCTCGAGGAAAAATAATGCAATATATTGACTGACATCTGTGCTTTTTGGAAAGTTCACTGGCTGTTCTTTATATTCTTCACATGTTTCTGCCTTTCAGTCTGTACTTCTATAGGACCCTCCTGCACAATTAGATCCACTTATCTGTGTTATTAGGATCCCCTCCATGTGCAGTTGCTGTCAGCAACCAGCATTGAGGGAAACACATTCCTGCTTTACAATAGCATAAAAAACTACAGTAAAATCATGGAAATTACTAGTAGTAAGTAAAAATAAAAAATAATTGGGTACCACAATATGTTTCTATTTCTATGTTTCCAGCCATATAGTTTTTCAGTAGGTAGTGGAAATATCCTGTCTTCTTCTTACTGTTTGCCATCATCATAGCATCACCACAAAATCTGTAAGCATGAACAAGACAACCTGTGTGTTGTACGCCCCACTGATAAGATGAAGAAGTGTTCTCAGAGGATGATGAAAGTAATGTTGGGTATTTGCTCAACTGCTGTACCTCTAGACTCACTTTAAGTCTATGTGGCCAGTAATCTAGCCAATATTTCAATCTGTCCATGTTTCAGAAGTGTTCTGCTAGAAAAGCAGAGGTATTAGTAAATATGTTTCTGTAAATTTTGCAGAACCGGGACTGCAACTTGGTATTTGTTTATTTAAAACTAAATGCTTTGACTCTGACTCAGTTTCTGAGAATCATTAGTGAAACAACTGACAGAAGTCAAATGTTATTTTAGTGACAGTATTTCTAGAAGAATAAAAAGAGGCTGTACGGGCATGGGCTGGGATAGAGTCAATTTTTTTCATAGTAGTTGGTATGGGGCAATGGTTTGGATTTGTTATCAACACTGAAAACAGTGTTGATAACACAGGGATGTTTTAGTTACTGCTGAGCAGCACTTGCACAGCATCAAGAGTTTTTTTGCTCCTTACACCATCCTACCAGTGAGCAGGCTGGGGGTGTACAAGGTGTTTAGAGGGGACACGGTGGGACAGCTGAGTCCAACTAACCAAAGGGACATTCCACACCATATGTCATCATGGTCAGCAGATAGAGCTGGGAGAAGAAGAAGGAAGGAGGGACATTCTGGAGTGACAGTGTTTGTGTTCCCAAGTCACCGTTAAAGATGATGGAGTCCAGCTTTTCCAGGAATAGCTGAACACCTGCCTGCTCATGAGAAGTGGTGAATGAATTCCTTGTTTTGCTTTGCTGGCTCATGGCTTTTGCTTTACTTATTAGACTGTCTTTATCTCAATCCGTAAGATTTTTCACTTTTACACTTCCCATTCTCTTCTCCATCCCACTGTGAGGGGAGTGAGCAAGCAGCTGCATAGGATTTGGTTGCTGGCTGGGATTAAACAATGACAGAGGCAAAGATTTGTTTTGTTCCTTGGGTACCTTTTCTGTGTGTCAGTCTCTTTTGGTAGGTTTTTATTTACTGTCTCACATGATTTCTTTGCTACTGAAACTTCCTTTGAATCCATACCTGGGGGAGAATAAACATCACTTCCTACAGCAAATTCATTTTTATGTACGAGATATATTCAAACAATGAATATTATTTGCCTCTGTTACTATTTATGATAGTTCTTAGAGATGTTACCTGGATCAAAAAAAGATGTGTGCTCTGCACTGGATTTTTAGAATTTTCTTATTGGAAAAAGTTAGACAATTTGGATGCCAGATGAAGGAAATAATTGCTATTCACGTTCACTGGTTTATCTGAACAAGAACTGTCTTCAGTGCACTGAAGAAAACAATGCCAGGGTGAGATAGAGTCAAACTTGCTTGTGCCTAACACACTACTAACAGTGCCTTCTGATATGTTTTATAGCAAAATAGAGTATATGCTGCCTTCAGCTTGCTTTAAAAGCATAGTCCTGGTCAAGTCTGGGCTGGAGTTTTCTTGAATCATAGCGTGCTCTTTGGAGCTAAGTGATGTTTTGCTTGAATTTCATCCCTTTGATTAATAGAGTGTGTTTATACCCCTTCCCTCTTGTTTGTGGATGAATACAGATCTGCTGAGCAACATGGGGAAATGTTTTCATCGGGGACTAATACTACAGAAAATAAAATGTGTGTATGAAAGAGAGCATGTGAGTGGGAAAAAACACCTCCCTTTATTTCCTGTCAAGCTGATGGTGAGACTGGAGAAGACCCAATTCCTCTGGAGAGTTTATTTAAACTGTGATACAAAAGATATTCTGAAAAGACAGAGGGACCTCTGACATCATTCAGCTGTTTTATTGACTGTGGTAACAAATTTGCTCTTGGTTTGGACCCCTGGACCAAAAGGTAGCTTGAAGGAAGAATCTGAGCTTGAGGTGATGTTAGAACTTGGGGAAGGATTTGGGATAAGGAGAGCTGCAGCTGACATGAAGTTCAGTGCTGTCCTGCAGTTAAAACTGCTGTCTCATGAAGCATTTTGCAGTATGGACACCATGGAACTGAGATTCTCAGTCTGGAGAGTGTTCTGCAGATATATCCTTCATCATATTTAACTTCACACACGTCTCAAGGAGGGACAGAATTGCTACTGTACACGCAGAAGGTGCAAGAGAAAGCCAAAAGGAAGCTTACCTGTGAGTTTGTGGATTGTCCTGCTGTAAGTGAGGAGTGAGTTTTTATTGACTCTCTATCATAACATGGACTTACAGGTACTTCTTCACTAGCCAGTAAAGAAGACCCACAGCTCTCATTTGACCTGGGCTTTCAGTCAGACCATCTTTGCTCCTGACACATTCCATTTCAGGAAAACCTGGCCTTGTCCACATGTCCTCTGATGGGACAGATCTTGTCCCACGTCCCTGAATGAGGCCTGCATGTTGTCTGCACACGAATCATGGCCAAAACCTCACAGGGACTGTGGTACCAGCTGAGCACTACAGGCAGGGATGTGCCAGAGCTGAATTTCTGCCTAGACCCTGTTCTGTTTACTAACATAAGTGCAATATAATAAATGTCATGCAGGATAACTGATGTACAGTATGCATGAGGAAAGGGGTCCAAAATATGTAGTTTAGCCTAATTTGAAAGGGAAGTTTTTATGCTCTGCACACTGTCCCTTTCACAGCAGGTTTAGAGATGACTTACAGAGTTTGTCAGTTCCCAGAAGCTTCATGGCAAGGAGGAGAGCAAAAAAGGGCAATGCAAACAGCTAAGTCAGGGTTCACACTGAGATGAGACTAAAATTTCAGCCTTTTTTGGAGCCAGAGTATTTTCCCAGTAAAAACATCTTACACTTGTCCTACTATGTAGGCTGAAATTCCAGCCTTCAACCAACAAGTACAATCATTTCTGGATGAAACTAGAAGAAACTATGCTTACTTAATCCCAGTTCTAATGCAAATATGTATTTGTCTCTGGCGTGCACATGATTGCAGGGAGGTTTTGTGTTGTCTTGCTGTGATCTGAAAGTTTTGTTGTGGGAATGGAAACCCCTAAGGTGGAGACCACCTGAAACACAGTGATATGGAAGACCTTGAGGTGATTGTTTCCAGCTACAAGTTTCCCAGCAAATTATCAAAATTTAAATAATTGCAGTACAGCCTCAAAGAACGGCAGGATTAAATTTACAGGTAGGACATGTGGAACAGTGACTCACAATGTTATTTCCAGCTGATAATCTACTATTTTAAATGGATTTTTTTCTGATAACAGTCTGGAGTGAAGAAGTCATCCACAGGAAGGACTATATGATAGCTATTTCTTTCCTTCAGGATTTAGAAGCATGTGACTGCAACAATAAATTTGAATATTTCTTGAATTTGGTTTTAGATGGGGTTGTATTAACTATTGCAGCTGGTTGGTAGAGTTTATGATAATATCAGGTACACTACTGAACTACTTTGTCTATCCTGAGCAAATGTTGTCAGCAGGTGGAAAACTGCACAAGCAAGGGCTAGCAGGAATCTGGAAAATAGCTCTGTGTCCTTGAGATGGCACTTGGGGACCTCAGAGCAATGGAAAGTTTATTTTTGTTCCCCAGGCCGGACTATTTTCAGGCAACGAGGTTTGTGTATTCTACACATCCATTATTGGTGGGCAAGGCAGCACAACATGTAGTGCTGACAGATTTCTGCTCTTCTAGTGGGATGGACAAAAAGGTGAGGGAAGATGTGTTTAAAAGTATTTATTAACAGGTATATATTAACATTTGTTTTGCAGAATTACAGCAACCAGCAAAGTCAGCTGATGAAGTGCTAATGAAATCAGTTGAACAATTTGAAGCTTTTCCTGCCCTGTGATGCCATGGGATTGCAGGATATATTGTATCATTTTTGAAAGAAATCCACAGAATTAGTTAGCTAGAAGAAGATTTGGCATCTACTCAGCAAGGACATGTGGAAAACTCAGTAAATTGAGAGTGGGCAACCTCATCTCCCTCGTCCTGGCATAGTTTAAGTCCTGTAACTAAAGGAGAGCAATTTGCATTTAGCACTACTGGAAACCAAGGTTATTCTTTGATGAGAAGTGCACTATGAGTGAGACATTGCTGGATTCACAAACAGTGAGAAAAAGAGTTTCAAACCCTTCACTTTCATGTTCTCTCCATCCTTTCTGCAGCATTTTGCAATTTTTCAGTGATCTCTTACATGCAGGTTTGTTCAGACCATTATTTCACAAAATCTTTTTAATCAAGGAGAGGGGAGGGTTGGATAAGGGGAGCTAGAAGCAAGTCATCCTGGACACAGACTGCAAAACATCAGCCTCCATTTTCACCAAGAGACAAGAGGAAATACCAGGGAAAAGCAGCTAAAGGTCATGGAATGGCACATTTTTTGTGTAGTTTACCAGAAGTATATGAAAACAGCTGTAGAGAGAATGGATAAATTATGTTTTAACTTTGGATTGAACTCAGAATTTTGAGCAAAAAAATATCTACCTACCCTATTTATAGCCAGTTCTGTCACAATATTATATGCTATTGCAAATTTATTAGCTGGCAATGTTTTCTAATAAATCAGTGTGCAAGATATCCTTGTAATAAAGATGCTATAATGAGAAAGACTTTTGATTGAGCTCCTTGTTCTTTTTTTTTTCCTTGGGACTGTTTATCTCCTGTCCTATTAGGAAATGTCTAAGTTTATATGCCCATATGCTGAGAGAATGAAATACCAGCATGCCAGTGGAAAGTTTTTGTTCATGTGGACAATGTTGCAGTGCTGGTGGCCTCTGAAGAAGATAGGGTCATATTTTCTTGACATACAATTGCTCAGCTGCCACCAGAGCATGAAACAATAACAAATTATTATATATTATGTATGGCGAAACAGCTTTTAGCCAGACACGGACTCAGTCATATGAAAATTTAACTTAGAATCAGCTTTGGATTAATTTTTTGCCAGTAATATTTGAGAGACAGCAAAATGTTACTAAAAAGCATTGTAATTTTAAATAAATACTTGCAAATTTATACACAAACAAATCTGGGTACTCCCTTTTGCCACTATGAATTTTTATTAATCTTAAAACATTTAATAAACTTAACATGGAAAAAGAAATCACCTTGCCCCTCAATGCAAACATTTAAAGAATGTAAGACCATGAACAGGATCAACAGTGAGTTTAACTCTTAATTGGAACTATTTTGTGAAGTCTTAGAAATTGTATTGCAAGAATGGACTTAGGAAAAAGTTCATATTTGAGTCCAAAGTCAAATTTAAATTCAAGTATTTTCACAGCTATGAGTTGCCATTCATTTTTAATACCATCTTCTTTTCTTCTCCTTTTCTGAATGTTATAAAAAATGAGTATTACATTTGAACATGCCACTGGCAAACAAGGAACATTAACTATCAAATAAAATTCATGGTTCAAAAGTCATCTTTTCTTTTGTATTTTTTACACTCCTTCTACCAGCCTAACTTACATAATTAGCAGACATTAATTACATGCAGAGTTTCACTACTGAATGTGGACCATTCATTGTTGGCAAACTACCTATTAAACAGGCAGATTCATGAAATTGCAAATTTCCTAGAAGGGAGATGTCAATCTTGAGAAACAGGTTTTCTCAAATTGCTTGCTCAAATACATATGGGGGATTTCAGACAATGAGAACTTATCACTATGCTTCCCTATCACATATCTTATTGCCTTTTTTTCCTTTGATTATCAAGAAAACAGAGCTCTCAACTGCAGGGGACACAGTGGCTGATGGGGCCCAGCAGGGCACAGTCTTGTTGAACAAGATGTAAAAGACACCAGCCTTCCCACAGAAGGATCTTGACTTCAGTTCCCAGACGCTTTATGGAAGAAGAACTCACTTCACATCTTCATAGAAACATCAATATGTTTATTTTGCTTCATTTCTTACAGACTGGTAATTCAATAAAATTCCATCTGTACACAGAATTGGATGTAATTAACCAGAAATAACTGTGTGCATCAAAGAAAGGCAAGTAACTGTAAAGTGCATTACATTTCAAAGTAATGATTACATTCACTAAACCCAGATCTCCACCAGCAGACCCCCACTGATGACAATCATTGTTTCAGTTTCAAATGAAGATCAGAACCAGACCTGGGCTGATTTAATTCTTCAGGCTGCTTTTCAGTCCTAAAGTGGGCAACTGTGAGCAAGAGGCAAGGTATACAAAGGGGGCCAAATTAGCTCCCTGTGAAAGTGGTGATAATAAATGTTTTCAACTGCAATGGTGAAAGGGTTAATGTTTCCCTGCTCATGTACTATCAATAACTTTACTAACTTGCCTTCATTCCTTTCTAATGTTTTTATTCATTTTCAGATTCCATTTTTAGTATTTTAAATTCAGTTTTAATATTCTCCACAGGAATTTAAAAACAATCTTGTCTTTACAGCTTAATTGTAGCATTTGTTATGCCATAAAAATACATTTTACATTTTCAGAGCCAATTTTGTGAAGTAATTGGATACTAAATGAATAAGAACAACCAGACCCTTATTAACTTTTTAGTCATTAAAGTGACCTAACTTTTAGAAAGAGCAATAACTTTTCCAATAATGTTCCGGAATAGTGATTATAATTATAGTGCACCAAAACAAATGTATAAAATTATGCTGTCTTTCTTGGACAGTAGGATGGAAATTTGTAATTATTTACATTTTCTCCAAGCAGCATAAATTGACAGTGTTTCTGTCCCAGAAGAAACTGTGTCCCCTCCCTCTGTAAGGAACACAAACAACCACCAAGCATTAATAAAATTGATCTCTCACCAGCGCTGCCAGTCAGTTCCCCTGCAATGAACCCCCTTCTCCTGAGCAAGTGGATGAGGCACTGGTCAGTACTCTGAGTGCCTACCCTGGGGTCAGCCTGGGACAGAGCTGGTCAATTCAAACCCCTTACCCATTTCTGCTGTTGGAGTAAGGCCCTATAAAAGGTCAGGAGATGGCACCAGCTCAGCTGGGAGCAGTGCTTTAGCAGCACCGCTGCACCAAGCGCTAAGGGAGCCTTCACACAGTTTCCCTGGTGCCAGCTCAGGATAAGAGGAGATGCCCAAAGTGATGTAGAGCCCTCACCACCACTTTCCTTCTAACAAAGGTCCCCCACGCAGGGGCTTGGCCTGAGCCAGGGTGCCTGAGAGAGCTGAGGCACGGCTGGGCTCTTGGTGCCCAGGGGAAGCCAGGCAGCCGATACTGTGGGACACCCGCACCCTTCTCAAGTGTAGATGTTAGCAGAGCGATCCCACAGCCTTGGCACCTCCTACACCAATTAGTACAGTTTTTCGTGATGGGTTTGGTCCTGGCTGGGCTCAGGAGAATCTTATCCGGAGTAGAACAGACCAGCCCTGCCTGGCAGTGGCTGTGCTACTTCATGTGCCTGCAGAATGGCCACAAGTGATACCAGAGAACATACTGCTGTGTGGTTAAGTCCAGGCTTTAACACTGTATGAAGTACCACTTTGGAACCTCACACCACTTTCTTACTTATCAACTTATCTTACTTTTTACTTCTTACCTGTCAACCCATCATCACAATCACATAATGCTCTCTCCCTAATTAAAAAAATCCAGGTGAAATCTGGAGAGCAAGTGACTTGAGCAGCACTGTGGAGCCCCCAAATTATTTGCAACACCTTACAACCAAACATAAGTGGGTACTCTGACAAAGTGTTGACTAAACTTTTCCTGTCACCTAATCAGTGGGAAATCTCTCAGTACAAAATATCTTCTGTCTGAGTAAGAGCTGTTTTTCAGTCCTCTCAAGCAGTTCATGAGGACTGGACTTCAGCCTGGTTTCTTGTCCCAGTTCTCATCCCTCATGCTGCCAGTGCAGTTCAGGAGGAGACTTTAAATGCATGCTAACTCTTAATCACACCAGCAGAGCCTTTGAAGTCACAGAGGACTTAATTTTAAACACTTCGCTCCCACAGTTCTAAAATAGCCACTGATACAATAAGCAATGAATGACCACAGCGTTTCTCGAGCAGCACTGAGTACAGGGGTCGTGTCTCAGGCAACACAAACTTTGGAGAAGTTTGTTTTCAATGGGAGAAAGAGCACTGGCAAGAGCACTGCCCTGACTGCCCAGAGCAGCATTTTGCTTTGTTTTTAAAGATCAAGTAAATACAATTTATCTCTTTCTTTGGAAAAAAAAACCCAACAACAGCAAAAAAAAAAAGCAGCAGTCGCCCATGGGCCTTCCTTTTCATACTTAGGTATATTAGGTTGAAAACCAAGAGACAGAAAAGGACAGGTGACAACAATCTCAGCCCAGGACTATTGTGTTGGGTCCAGCTCTGCTGCCCCAGCCACAACACTTGGAGGAAGTGCCACACAAACAGAGGAAGCAGGATTCGGGCTGAGAAGGATTTAGTAACTGCATTACTACGGTCTCAGCACTGATGCCTGTAAAAGATAAAACCTGGGAAAAGACCTCGGGTTCCTACTCCTTATTGTTGCTGCCTGGGATTTAACTTGTATGTCTGAACTATGTACATATTTCACTGATTTAGGTGGGGCGCCATGAACATATTTATACGGGCTGAGACAGTGACAGGACTGCTGATGTTTACAGTAACAGGTTAGAGAGGCTTTGCCAAAGCATTCTTAGTTTTTAAAAGGATTGGTCGGACCCAGCCCCCTTCCCCCTCTCCATTGTTATTTTGTCTGCTGGATTTACGGAAGAAGGAAATGGTAAATTACAAGAAAAAAATAGCATTTATCTTGCCAGGACGTGTTGCTTTGAACTTGGATGATATTAACATATCAATCAGATTCAGTGATATGTTAAACAAGGTTGTCCCTGGTTTATGGTTCACCAAAGCTGGGAGTTGAACCATAGCTTTGTCTGCATGGTGAGTAGGGAGCTCAGCTCCACCCGTCTGAATCCTTCACATGGACACGCTGCACTGACGCTGGGCACAGGGCACCATTTATTTCATCTGAGTTATGTTGACCCAAAATAAAGTCCAGTTTACAATTTAATTTGGACTGAAAATTTACCCAGATGAAGCAATTAGTCACAAATACAGTGACTATGGCTGAAAATCCTTGAAGGATAAAAACACAGAACATAATATAATGTTCTGGGAATAAAATGAGAATATAATGACTGACTACAATCACTCTGTTTAGAGTAGTCGTGTAAGAGGAAATATTTTTGGATGACATTTCCAGTTCCCAATCAGAGATTGGCCAATTAGATGGAAAATTAATTCAGAAAGGAAGCATTAATTAGGTCTTGATACAGATGCTAATTCCAACATTTCATGAGGCTTCAAAATTCTTCTTCCCTCTGCCATTTCCTTACTATGGAATATTCATTATTTTACAATAACTCTTCAGGCTGGGGACAGCTTAATTTAACTACATTGCCTCCTTTGGGGACAAGTAAGGACTTGCTATTTAAGTGTTAAATGGCAGTACTGAACTGGATGCTGATTTGAACTGGACTGAATTGGATTTCCCATACAAAGAAGCATGCCGTGCACCAATGAACTGGCTACATGGAACTCAGAATGGAAGAAAAAGTGAATAAATTAAGAAATTCACACAATTAATAGCTTAAAGAAAAAAGTCTTATCCTCTCCCTTCTTGCCTCTTCTAGGAAATAACAGACACTGAAATGAAGAAATATATAAACAATATTTAATCTTGCTTGTTACTGCTTTTCCTCCCATATGTAAGCCAAGAGTGAAAACAGATCTCACTAAATAAATGCTGTAAAACCAAATAAATAATTTAATAAAGAGTAAAAATGCCCCCCAAAGTAAATTAATCCTCATGGCTTTAAAGAAATACAGACAATTTAACTCAAAAGTACTTCTTTTTTCTCAAGGAATTGTAAGCCAAGAGCTATAGTGAAATCTTCGTGTAACCATAAACATAGCATCTACTGTAAATAAGTTGCACACACATTATTGTCTGGAAAATTAAATCAGCCCTTGGAAAAGTACTTTTATTAACTACGTTTGCAAGTAGAAAATTCTACAGTTAATCAGCAGACAGACGTCACAAATACATACAAATACAAATATCCAGACTTTCACAATTAACTTTTACATTCATGAATTTCTATTACAAACTAATAGAAAAAGAGCTGCAGTTAAAAAAATAAGAATGCTGTAAGTTCAAAGTCCAGGATCATAGCACAGTAATAATTCTTTGGAAGTGAAGAGAGGGGAAAACCCCAAATATTCTGATTTAAGAAAACAACTAACTACAGAAAATGAAGTCCAGTTTCCTGTGGCTTTGTGTCTTGTGGTTGAATTATCTTGTGCCTAATAAGATGCAAACTCTGATTGAAACTTTTCCTGAGGTTGAGGCATCTATTGGCTCCTTTTCTCTCCCATGGAGATTTTTTGATGTCCAGTAATAATGTTTGGCTCATAATGAAGTCTTTCCCTCTGCAGAAATATAAGTCAGACCCCTCAACTCTGCTCAGCTACTAATTTTCACTAAACACAGAAGAAATTATTATCAACTTTCCTACAGCAAATAAACAGAAATTAGTCAGCAAATTCAAGGATTGTACCAGGAAAGGTTCAAATTAGATATTAGAAAAAAAATTTCTCAGCAAGAGCAGCTAGGCATTGGAATACACTGTTCAGGGAGGTGGCAGAGTCACCAGCTCCAGAAGTATTCAAGAAGCATCTGGATCTCATCCCTGGGGATACAGTTTAAGGTTAATTATAGTGGTACCACCTTGATGGTTGGACTAGATAAACTTGAGGATCTCTTCCAATTTTGACAATTCTGTGATTCTGCAAGATTCAAAAGTTACAGAAGCCTTAAAGTTAGACCTCTGAGCAGCATGGCAATAATACATATTTCTTTATGAAGCAGATTGAAAGTGAAGGTAATTTGGGTGCACTTGCTTTTGTCTCAGATCAAGTTTTCTCTCTCTAAATACCAAGTTTTTACCCATATCCCGATTTTATAAAAACAAGGTGTGTGCTCTTTTTGTAAGTAAAAAAGCCTGTAGTAATAGTGGGGGAAAGCAATCCAGCAGAGGTGCATTAAGAGAAGAGAGAAAAAGACTTGTGAAACTGCTGCTCAGTACAGGTAATTCTGGTAATGAGGTTAAGAAAACATTTTTTAGAACATATTCTGATGTGCTTTAATGCCATCAAAAATCAGGGCTCAAATAAGTAAATCTTAATTCTACACTCTTCAGGAGCTCTTTTGTGCTTAAAGCAAACCCTGTTTAAGTGGAGAACAAGGTTTCTAGGCCAATGCCAAAAAGGGTAAAGGAGGACATATCTTCTGCTTCAGCCTTTCTTTATCTCTGTAATAAAATCATCGCTTTGGCATTTTTTACTTGGAAAAAGCATTTCTCCTTGCTCAGCTGTTGCCTAAAATGCAGCTATATCTTTTATTGAGAAGAGCATGCAGAAGGATGAATGGATATATTCAATTCTGAAAGTGCTTTAATAAAACATCTCTACAGCCAAACCTTGCCAGCAGCTCCTCTGCTATTGCCACTGCAGGGCAGCAGTGGCACTGCCCCTCCTGCTCTCCTCTGTGCCACATCACCCAGAGGGTGAATATCAATTTACTGTTAAGTGTGGATGAGGCCTCAAAGACCTTCCATGACAAGTCAGAGCAACACTAAGGCTCTTTTGCCTACTCAAAATATATTTAGAGTATGCTTTTAAGATTAAAGTCATCTGATTAATTTAAAGATGTATTTCATCTGGTGAGAAAAATTTTGCAACAGTTTTACAAGGTAGGATTATCAAACTTGTAGGAATATCTCTTTGTCACAAAAATTTCCACTCTTGTCTAAGTTTAACAGATTTTGGCTCTGCTCCCTCAGCAAAAGCACCAGAGGTCATGCATATTGCAACTATGGTTTACCTCAGCCAGTAAACCCAATTATTCTTTGCATCCCTCTCTTCTTTTTTTCCTAGGGACATAATTCCTTCTGGGACTGTTCACTCATGGCACCCGGCTCGGATCTAGTGATCTATTTGAAAGTCCTTTATACAAATCCTCAAGTCAGAATTAGCTTACACAGGCATGCAGAAGTAACCCACCAGATATAAAAAGCTTTAGTCATCAGCTCAACTGTGTTGACAACACTTTTCTATCCAGTTTTCTTTGGGAAGATGGAATCAGATGAGTTAAGGCACAAGCCTGAGCTGAATCTGCCACAAGTTTGAGACCCAGGGTCCCAAAGTGGTACTCTGTTCCTGACTATGAGAAGCATAAACAGGAATATACATTTAGGCATACAAGTCTTCTCTCTGATTCATCTCAGGTGGCATTTGGGTCTCCATCCAGGAACTTCTAAAACACATCTGTTACGGCATTTTATCCTTTCTGAGGTGACTACATATTGTACCTTCAGCAGTGAAGACCAAATGAGATATTCCAAATATCATTTACTTAAACCTACTTGGCCTCAGTGGCCCAGAAAGGTCATGGATAAAATTTAAACCCTTCACATACTTTTTGTTGAGGTTTGAAACCAGTTGTTGGAAATGAGCACCTGAAGGACTGTGCTTTTCATATGCTGTCTGCAAAGAACCAGCAAGTACCAGTGACAGCCTCCATAGTGTTTGATGGCTCTCATCTGACTGGAAGCCACCTTTTGATCCACCTGGACTATCTCAACCATGAGAGGAATCAGCCAGAACAGATTTTCCATGTAATTTAATTACCAGCCAAACCAAACAGCAGAGGGTTCAGGAAACACACAATGCACTTGGGAATTCACCACCTGCCTGGTTCAAAATGTACACACAAAACCACATTGTTTCACAGATTTCAAAAAGAAAAGGAGGATGAAAAATATTAAGCATTTGATCAATTTTTTTCCAGAAAATTTCTCTTGTATCTGGATTTTAACAGAACTACTACAGCAAACTGAAACTTTTCAGTGGCCCAGAATGTAACTTTGGGTCCATCCTCTGCATTTCCCCAGAGATAAAACTGACAGAATCTTGATATTTTTTTCTGAGAATATAGCCCATACTGTGCAATTTAGGACACTGTGGGAAAAAAACCAACATGTAAATGCCATTAACATGGAAGAGACAATGTAACAGAGACAACTTATTTCTGATATTTTGTTACTTTGTAGTGCTTGACTTGCAAGCTGAATAATGTAGGTTTTACATGCAATTCCATTAAAGGAAAAAAAATGAGGGACAGAGTACTGGAAAACTTCATGAGTAGTCATCAGGTCCCAAAAGCTTAGATCCACAGCACAGCCTATGATTGTCCTAATCTGCTTGAGCATTTGGTGACACAGTAGAAGACTATTGTCTATGCTCAGCCACGGGAGGGAGATGAGACAGAACTTTAATGAGTATATTTCAAAGCTATTTGTTAGACAGCAAATGAAAGATGAAAGTTGGGAAAGCACAGTTCAATCACAGAAGAAAAATGTATTTTCTTTTTGGAAAATTCTGCTGTTCTTGTTCTCCCTGGCTTTTCTCTCCATCCCCACATCTGTTCCCACTTACTCTGCGCCCATTTTCTCACTGGGAAGCATCAGACAATCTTTACTGCAGGCACAAATATCCGTTCCAAGTGTCTTCGAGGGAATACATTCTTAGTCATGCTTCTACTCTACTGGGTGTCCTTACTTTATATGCAAGTCTGGGTCCACATGTGTCCCAGGCTTCGACTCAGCAAAATACTTATGCAGGGATCTCACAGTACAGAAGTGTTTAACCCCCAAAATGCCTAGCACACATTTAGTTTTGAGAATTCATTCCACTGAAGCTGGTAGAAGTGCTGCATTTGTCACTGTCTTCTCCTAAACAGGGGCTTGAGACTTGTATATTGCACTTATTCATGACACTGACAGCCAAAAATGCATATTAATTATATAGCAAATGTAACATTTCTGTTTTTTTTTTTTTTTAAATGTAAGTTGGCTAGAAAGACTGTTATTTCCCCTACACTTTCTCCAGATGAGTTAATAATTTTCTCCTTTATATTGTTACACACTCAAAACTCAGAGCAAGACTTTGCTTGTCTGACTTGTGACACTGCTGTGAATTCTCTTGCGTCCCTTGTGTGTCTCCCAGGAAGAACCAACCAGTGAGTCCTTGGGGGCCTCTTTCTCACTCCTTCAGTGACTTTGTCCCAGGGAAGGTTCCTTACCCTCAGCCCTCTTGGTGGTTCAGGTGTCCTTTACAGACAAAGCAGACCACAAACAATTTGATGAAGGGGGGAAAGATGCCCAGAAACACAACACCCTTATTTGCCTACTGCTTGTGGATAAACAATTGTGATCCATGGGAGGAATAGAGAACTGGCATGGGTAGGGAAACAACATCATAATGCCAACAGGCTGCTATGCAAAATAATAACTTAATGGCAATGCCTGTAAGCATCTGTTGTATTAAATAATTGCAATTAACCTGTTTCAACTACTAGAAAGATTTTCATTCAGTTAGAAATGCAAGTGTTCAGCATGCAATGAAGCCACAACACAGAAAATCATTGCTCAGAAAATCATAGTTCTGCAAGAAAAGGACATTGTTGCCAGATTTTTTTTTTTATTTTTTTATTTTTTTTTCCCCAGGAGAAATGCAGCCAGTATAACAGGATGGGACATTTTCCACTCAGAAAACATGCATGCTCAGGCAGGCTGAAGGACTGTGTAAAACAGGCAGCTGTGGAGAGATGAGTAAGTCCCATCCATTCAGAGATAAAACAACTTTTTTTTTTCTTTTCTTTTTACATTGGATAGTCTGTGGAAACTGCCAATCCTTCTCCTCTCACTACTTCTTTGATGTTCATTTGCTTTAAAATTTTTCCCCGTGATGAACAACAGAGATTGCCAGCAAGTATATGCAAGCTCAGCAGCAAAGCAGAAGGAACTGAAGACTTGTTGCTCCAAACGAATCCTTGAAAATGACTGTCTACAATCATTCTCTTCTGTTTGCTTCCCTTAGTGAGCTATGGGATAAAGGGAAGCAAAAAAAGTATGATGGCAATAGCTATAATAATAATAATAACAACAACTCATTACTGTTTGTAAAACCTCTGTTGGCGGTGTGTAAGTATGCAAAGTATCACTCTGAAAGGGATACTGAAGAAGGCATATTTATTTCCTCACAGGCTGCTTCTTTTTACTAATACATTCTGGGTTTTGTTTGCACCACTGATTTTTGACAGCAAATTTCAAAAATAAAAAAATACCACAAGAACAGTGAAAAGTGTACCTAAAGCAGTATACTGTCCATAAGGGTGGGATGCTTTGGGAAGAGTGCAAGAACAGAGTTAGAATATTGGAGGGTGGTAATATCTCCTCCAGACAGACTCTCCATCACAAACCATCGCCTTTGTTGCACATGATGAACACAGAGAGCATAACCTGCTCCTTCAGAAATCAGCCATTCTGGGAGCTCCCTTTGCCTGAGATGTCACTTGCCCGAAGCAGGAGGCTGGGTGGCGGCACTAGGTGGCACTGGAAGCCCTGCGGTTAAGGCAATTTTAGTGTTATTTTGGGCTTTAGGCGCCATCTGGCGTCACTGTCGGCTTTTTCTTGAAAAGTCTGGTTATGAGACCCTGACACTGGCAACCTCCACTTCTTACGCTTTACAATAAATATACATAATTAGATATTAAAATACAGTACCATCGAGTTTTGCTGAATGGATTAGTATTTCCCGTCCTTTCTTTTAATACTTTTGGAAAGGAGTTCAATATGCAATGCACTTATCAATTCTGATTTTTAGCCAACAACATTTAATCACAGAAGTTTTGGCTTAAAAGCATGAATGTGCTGCCAGATGCACTCCTGCTTCTGGCTACAAGAGAGTTTCAATACCCTTTCCTTCACAGCTCCTTGGCTTCTCCTCCTTTAGGCTTCCTCTTGAAAACTCAATCAAACAGGTAAGACAAATCAGAGACTGCCATGGGAGGCAAGAGTACAAACATAAAACAAACAAAATCATACATCCGTTCTTCCAACTCCTGTCCACCCTGCCCCCCTCACAAAAAGAAACACCAAACCAAAACAATAACAAAGGACTAGTCCTTCACAAAAAAATCCCCAAAGCCTGGAATGTATCTGATCATCAGTCAAGATGTTGCACACCAATGCCAACCACCTAGTATGGCTTTTCTTCCATGCAAGTTTGTTGCAAATCTTCTCATTCCTGTCTCCATTCTTTAATTGATTGGCCTGAAATGCTTTAGTAACAAATAACAACTTACTTTATATCCCTATAAAATTCCTTCTAGATAGAAGAGTGTATTATTTGTGTATGTGAAACTCTAGATTCTGCTTTTCCATTTCCTGGACAACATACAACCAATGTGGAAGACAGTGTGCAACAGGTACATATTGAGCTTCCCAAAAGCAGGCATTTGTTTCACATTTTGAAAGACACTTGCACTATTGTAAAGGCTGGGAGGGCAGGGGAAGGCTTCTTCTCAGCCTTGCTCATGTTGAGGCTAACAGAGAAAGTTCCTTTCCACTTCTTTAGGAGCACACAGTGGGTTTTGTCTTTTGCTACTACCTTGTAAATTGATGCTATAAGAAGAAATTGCCGACACTGTGTGACAAGCAGAAACAGCTCTGGGTCTAGGAGCTGGTAGGTGACTAATGCTGGGATAGCAGCTGACTAAACCACTCCAGACCCTGTCTACAGACAAGGCAGGGGACTCCACTGACTCCACCTTGAAAGTAAGAAAGGCTAACTTGCTCTTCTTGAGATTACCAACACTGGCACACTAAAGCCAAAACTCAGATTACCTTTGTATAACTTGCCAACAATTCATTTACCCTGTTATTATCCAACATCCCATCACCTGGGGGCAAGGATGGAGGGGGGTGGCTGGTAAACACCAGGGCATAGGGTGGGCACTTCTGCAAACTGCCAGACCAAGCAGGTTAGCAAGGGGAATTCAGAAAGGAGTGTGAAACGGTTGACCTACCTAAAAATGAATCCTCTCACAGACATAATGAAGACAGAATTTGCATTAGAAATCCATACAGCTGTTTGGAGAGGGGAATGTTGCCCTCAGGGACAAATCCACTCCCTAACACCCAGCCTTAGCGTCTCCCTCATGCCTGGCCAAGGTCCTCCCCCTCATGAGGAAGAATCCTGCCCCCGAGGCGCCTAAGCAATAGTGGAGCAATCCTGAGGAGGCTGCTTTATTAAATTAAATGTCCTCGTGGGAGGATGCAATTCAGAGTTTTTTTCCTTTTTTCTTTTTTTTTTTTTTCCCCTCAAATGAAGTTCCCTTCTCAGAGAAGAAAGTTTCATTTGGAAAAATGAATTCTGTGTGGCATGATTCAAACTGAACGTTGTTTCTTTGTTCCTTTTTCAAAGTCAAGTTGCATAAAAAGTAATACATTTCCAAAATCAGATTGTCTCCTCCTTCAGATCTGATTACTTACTCCAAGTTCATCATTAGGATAGTGTAATGTGGATCCATGCTTTAAGCAGGACTCTCCAGTGAAAACAATGAGTCTTCTGCCTAAATTAATAACACAACATGTCCCATAGAAAATAACTAAAAGATAAGCCAAGTTAATTTCATTTAAGCTAAATGTGGGAGCTTTGCTTTGAAGTAAGAACATAGCAATTTGGTCTTGTTCTAAGAGCAATTAATTTGAGAAACATCAAGACAGGCAAGAATTTTGTATGTAAGTAACCATGACTACATCCTTGAAATACAAATGAGGATTCTTTGCAGCTTTAATATCAGGCTTTCCATACAAAATACTCAACATAAACTCTCAAATCCAGTATTCCTCTTTACTTTTTATAATTAGCTGGGGGTTTTTTCACTTTAGTCAGTGTAACTCCTTAACAACACACTACTTTTGCTTATTTTGTACTATTCTGCTTATGCTAGACCACAAAAATAAAACAATTCTGTAAAAGCTTAGGAGGTCTGTACTTTTGTTATGTATGTGCTTTACTTGGTGTATCTGCACCACAAATAAACAAAAGCAGGCGGTCACATCACTGTGCCCCTGTGTGGCTCCAGTAACAGGACTTTGGTCTACAGTCTACACAGGTGAGGGCACCACAATGGTCACTTTTAGATTGCATTTCAAGCTTGTGTCCTAGCACATGTTTAAGCTCAAACTTGTTGCATGTCCAAATAATTTCAGTATTAACACTCAAAACAGAGCTTCAAGCAGAGATTTGTAGTCATACTATTCTTTAGTCCAGATTCAAACATGTTAACATGCAGCAAAATTACACAAGGCAGACAAGGCAATGTAGATGCCTTCTAAAAAGGCTGGTATCTGCAGCAAGAATAGGTTGGCTGCTGAACTGTACTTCAGGGCCAGAACTCAGACGCACAGATGAGAAAGAGCATTTTGTTTCACGCAGCCTTCTGTCTTGTGCTCTACCCACAAGGGTAAGGAGATGCAGCCTATGTGGCTCAAAATTTCTTGATTCTGCTTAGAAAAAATGCAATTTGTTAAGTAAGTTTTTTTTTAACCTAATGGCCACCCCAACCTCTGCAAGACAGTCCCCATGCTGAGATTATTTTCACAGGACAGAAAAGACACTCAGGCTGTCAGAAGGGCTTTTCAGCCTGCCTTTGCTCATTATACCTTTTCAGCTCTTGAAGGTGCTGAGCAAAGCAGGAACACCTGTTATGAGAAGAGAGAGTGCATCAAAAACAGACTTCTCTTGTGAACTTCTCTTCCTACCAGCCTGTTTTCTACCTGTGTTCTACCATCTTGCATTTATATTGTTTAGATATTTTACTCTTACCAGGGGACTTGTGTTGTTTTCATCTAATCATCTTCAAGACTTTCTGTATAGAACAACTTCATATAGAGCAACTTCACCCAGCTGAGAGAGAGGGTGTACAAATAAACTTTTCACTGCAATGTAGACTGGAGGAATGAAGGGAGGTCACACCTCATGTACCCACGCTGTACAAAGTTCTTATTCATGTAGGTATGGTCACTGATGAAGAGCGAGCTTTAAATAACTTGTTAAGAAGAAAATTAGTATCAGAAAAAGAAACAAAATTACAAATTTCTTGACTCTTCAGCTTTGCTGAGACCCACAACCTCTTTCTCATGCCCTCCTCCAAACATAACCTAAACATTTCTTGTCATGCAGAAATTCTCATTTGTTTGAAACTCCAGTGGCTTGTCTCACTGGCCTTTTAGGGCAAAAATACCTCTTGTAAAAAGAAGTAAAGGTCAGATTCGTTAAAGACTTCACTCTACTCTACCTGACTACCAGGCTACTGCAATGTAATGACTCCAGGAGATAGGTCTTCAGTCCTAGTGTTAAGGAATGCGATTTGAGCCGTTGCCGGTACAGACATGTCACTGATGCTACTAAAACAAAACTTGAGCTAAAATTTGTTTCAAGTCTTTACTTGCTTGCAATGGAAAGTTTGCTGGCAGCTGTTGTCATCATTAGCCTTGTGGCGATGTTTTTTTCTGAAGTGTCTTGTGTCTTATTGAAGCTTAACGCTTGTTAAGTTGGGAGGGGACTTTGGGTGATCTGCCAGCAGCAGACAATAAAGTGTTCTTTTCTCCTGTTGTAACAGAGTCGTAAGTTTTGGTTTATGGATAATGGCAGCTACACACAGTAAATTAAAACACACACAAAAAAGAGGAAAACATGAGGGCTTTTCTCTAAGTAGCCTATTTAGCCAATTACATGCTCCCCTCGGGTTTTAAATACAACCATAAAGACACTAATTTTTCACCATTAACTATTTTCTTTTCTTAGTAAGCTAAGAGCAGGCAATTTTATAGCAATGTCCCTCTCCAGGGACCCCATCTTTACAAGCTTTGAGCAGCATTACTATCAACTCCCTTTGCTGCAGGTCCCTAGACATGCAGGGAAAGGTGTGATCTGGAGAACACCCCTTTCTCCCTGAACAGCTCTCTGGGAAAGGAGCTGAAATTCATCATGTGCTAGTACGCTGTCCTCTGGTTTTGCCTTCTCACTATGGATTGCTGGGATGGATGGTGGTCTAGCTTTTAAACATGGATCAACTACATCATCTTTAAACTGACACAGGGCTATATCTCAAAGCATGCCAGGAAGCCCAGGAAAGAACCACTGAAGGAAATGGTGCAGCCCAAAGTAGTGCATTGGTTCTATGCAGTAAAACCTCACATATGGCTTAGGGAGGTCTGTCAGGGTCATGGTCACTGGTAATTTGTTGGTATAAAACACCAAATGCACCATAACCACTTAACTTTACCAGCTTCTGTGCAAAGACCCTTTAATATGTCCTGCAAGCAGATGGGGAGGTACTATATCACTCTACAGAAACACACAGCAACCTCAGACTGTTAGGTTCAAGTTTAGGTTCATTATTCTAAAACAGGTCCAGTGAAAGCTAATCAGATTAAGATAATTAAAAAGCAACCAGGCACCTTCAGCAGAAAAAACTAGGCTAGAAGTCCAAGCAAGGAGCAGCATGTTTTTGCCCACTGGTTGTGGTTTTCCTTGTTTGCTCAAGTTACCAGAGTCCTTGAAATTACATGGAGCAAGCACAGCCAGGTACTGGCATTGTTTTATCAGTATGATGAAACTAAACTGTAGAGAAATCTCTAAGGTTTGTGTGATTTAACACAGAGCTCTGTGGGTAGGTCCTGGGCTGGAAAGATAGGTTATGTGGGGAATTCAATTCCTTACAGTAACTCCAGATCCTCAGAGCAACCTTGGACTTGTCACTTCAACTCTCTGTATTTTTTCTCCTCCTTCACGTTACAGCCACAATGATGATGCATTGCTGCCTTACCCTTTCCTGCCTCACCTCCTGGAACAGGAGCTCCTCGGAAAGCACATTGCTGGCAGCTGCTTGCAGGAGCACAGCCTGGCACGGCGGGGCCACTGGTGCAAATCTTCACGGCTCCACCAGCAGCAGGAGGGCGTGTGGCACTCCTTTGTCACCACAAGAGCACACACAGCAAGGTTCACTGTCCCTGCCACAGAAAGACAGGAGGCAGTAATCGGTCTCTGCATGCTTAATAATTTAAAGGAGGGGATTGCCATATATGACTTAAAGCTTATGGGCAATTCAGGAAAGTGGAATTATCTATCTTGGCATTTGGTCTTGATTCTACTGCTAGGATGTATTATAAAACATATAAACATCATGGAAGTGCTGTTCTATTTGTAATGCTGTGTAACAAACTGGGGAAAGTACTACCGAATAGGAAGCCAACATATTTCCTCACATACACTCTGCCTGAAGTAATCATCTCTTCCAGTACAGATCTGAGGCAACAGCATTCCTGCTATTAGCTGTCTTCCAGTTACACAGAAACATGAAGTACAGAAATAAAATTCCACTTGTATTACATCTGCCTTTCCTAAGTGGCCAGTGCATATACCTTGCTCAATTCAATTCTGGAATCTCAGATTCAGCCAGAAGCCAGCTCAGCCTCCTCCAAGGTCACTCATCTGGCAGTGTTTTGCCAGGTTCTTTGCACTTGCATCTTTTCCTAATTTTCTTTCATGGTGTTTGTGTGTCTTTTCATCTTTCTGAATGATAAAAAAGGTAACCTAACAAAAAAAAATTTTAAATTAACAGAAAAGCCACTTTAGCATGTGTAAAAACAATCTCACTGGAATTTCTCTGGAAGGCTTGTAGTCTGATCTTGTAGAGACAAATACCTCAGGTTGAGTCCTTTTTCTTGTTCTGACCTAAACATTTGCAAAAAATGGGCAGTTTTATCTCTTTTTTTCTCATGGGATCTAGATTTTTAGAAAAGAATATTTCACACATCAGTTTTCACTTAGGTAATGAGCTGGCTGCCCTGAGAGAAGTGCAGAAATCCCAGCTGAGCTGAGTGTCCCCTCAAAGTAAAAGTAAGGTAAATGGCTGCTTAAAATTAGGTAACTGCCATGTTCTAAGAAGCAAAATTTATAAAAAGACCAGACTAAACAGCTGTACCAAGAGAGGTGTTATGTCCCTTTGCTTTTGAAGTGTCCCTAAAGCTCAGGTTTAGGGACCAGAGCCTTCCTCTGGTGCTCTGTAAGCAGCAGTAGCATATGTATTTCAAACATCAACCACTGCTGAAAGACAATGAACAAAGGGCATGCAAAAGGGAGGAAAGAACTCAGAGCCAAATTCTCTCAGGTCACATACCAGGTGAGATGACACTAGTTCACGCTGTTCACTTGTCCAAACGAGGCCCCACTGCCATCTGCCCACATATTTCTGTCTTTCCGGTGTTTTTGCCACAGCAAGTTCTTCATTCTTCCGAAGCGAAAAAAAAAAAGGCCACCTGAACTATTGTATGTGTATTGATTTGGTTGATTTGCTGCCTGTGTAACTCAGAGCATCATTAATCTGATATAGAGAGCACCATTTGAAAGGCTTTGACTAAGTACAATATCAAGTGTCACCCTGGGCTTTAGAGTACAAAAAGTACAGATAGCACAAACAAAAGGGTCATATTCACCCAGGTTTAACTCTTTCAGCCTTGCTAACAATTGCCATAATGTGGTTATTCTGCAGTTGAATCAGAGGAAAATCTGAACCAGAATAGAAATGGGAAAAAGTTGCTTGGATAAAGATGTTTCCTTGATTTCTTAAGAATATTGCTTGATTGATACCACTGAAAATGCCACATGATTGGAAACACTCATGTTACTGTTTTTCAGATGTTGGAATTGTCTGGTTTCTGGATAGCGATATGCTTCTCAAAGGCACTAGTCATTTCCCCCACATAAATAAGATTAATTTCTCTCCAGAAAATTAATATGCAGGTAGCCTCTGACCAGGACTGGTGAACGGCTTCATAAGCAGTTGGGTAATGGTAAAACCCCCTGAGAGTATATTTAGAGAAAGTAGCAGCAGGCAATTGCTTTCACAAGAAGAAACCTTTCAAACTCAAATACATCTTGTGTTCTTGTCCAAATTCCTTCCCCTCACCTGTATTCTGGTCCATACTTCTATTGCTGTATCAGCTATCATCCTTGCTGCTCCCATGCCCTCCTTCTCTTATTCTCAACAATTGCTGTCAGCTGCTGCCTTCTCCAACAAGATTTAACAGCTACAGCACACAGGGCCGTACAGGCTGCAGGTCACCAGTCAAGTGTTTTGGAGTATGCTCTGTGATCCCACACGGATTTTCAGTATATTTCCCCTATTCCTACAACCCACACATCGCATCCAGAAGAAGAGGTAGCCTATTTCATTATGCCAGCTGAATTAAAAAAAAAAAAAAACAAAACGAAAAAAGGATGCCAAATTTTCAGTGCAATAGAGCTGTCGTAAGCCTGAAGCAAAACAAAACTCAGCACCCTGTCCAGCCTTCCCGCCCTTGATCATTCCTGATATTACTCACCCCTAGGGGCTCAGTCTAACCTTTATGTCATGCCTTTGGCAGACAGAAACTCCTACAGTTTTACTGAAGCTAAATATTATTTGAATTTTCAGTCATTCTGGTGCCCCTTAAAAGAAACCTTGCAAGGCAATTCAATGACTTGACCTTGTCCTACCAATAAAATCCTTTTTATGCTGAAAAGGGTATTTTGATCGGAATGACAGAGGCTGGGCTGGATCCTGCTTTGTTTTCAAGCCAACAAGGTGGTGGAGGGCCAGGGCACACTTCAGCTCTCAGGTTTTTATACAGCCCAGAAATGGGCAAAACATGACCTAGAAACTTTGAATGAGGTGAGAGGGGTAAACCAAAGCAACTGTGTTCAGTTTTTAAACCAGTTCCAGTACTGGATGAAATCTACCCCATGTGCCTTGAAATTCACTGAGACAAGAAACTGATGTTGTTGCTGACCCAGGTAGAGTACCTATGACAAAAAACCAACTTCTCTCTGTCACTGAATTATTGTTTCTCACTGACATTAAGAAAACAACCTGGAGATTAGCCATTGATAAATGGTTTCTATTTCCCCAAAGGTAAGTTTCCTGTTTTATGCTGCAGTGTAGACAATCGAGCCTATGTCAGATTGTCAGTAACGCGTGACAGTGGTTTCCTGTAACAAACAGGCCATGTTCCAGTCCGCACACTCCAATTCCATTAATCCTTGTACTAGTTTGTGTTTAAAATATAAGTAGCATGATTAGAAAACAATAAAGATATCATCTGAGAAGTAAGTATATAAGGGTGCAGAATTCTTAGAAAACAGTATTGCTGACACTGGACTGTCCCTGGGCTTCTCAACATGTAGGGAAGATGAGATCTTGACACCCTAAGAACAGGTTAACATAATTTACATGTGCTGACAAAACTCAGGAACTGAGGATTTAACCCCTGCTGCCGCAGTGAAGAAAGCAGAAGCTGCTGCAATGACAAAAGGCAAAAGCAACAGATTGCTCCTGCAAAGAGCAATCACCGCTCCTTCTGCTGTGCTCTCACCCAAAAATAGTCACCATTCATCTATTCGTGCTCTCACCCAAAAATAGTCACCATTCATCTATTCAGCTGGCCTTTTACTAAGGAGCAGTTGGATAGCTGGCTGCACAAAGGATACAGATGTCCCTTCCAGCACAGGCAGTCAGGCAGCAGAATCCTTGCCAGCCCAGTTTATGAAACACGGGGACCCATTTCATTCCTCGGTTCTGTGTGCCCCCACAGACTAAATAGAGACAAGTCTTTCAAAAATCCTAAAACACAAAACCTAAATAGCAGCAAATTAGTGAAAGAAGAAAGCACAACTGGACAACTTCCTCACACAGTTAAACTGAGATCATCCATTTCAGGATGAAAAATTATTTTACACACTTCCTTAATGAAATAACAATCCCTTAATTTCTAACATGGAAGCCTGCTTTAACAGTAGCAGAGCCTTAGATCAATACCTTAGATGTGGTTTAACACTTCATGCTTTTGTTTCACTGCCTTTTAAAGCATAACTCAAATACGAGTCCTTGATATTTGTTCTTAGAATTAATTATATTCCTGTATTTGCTTGAATACAAGCCAAAAAGTAATGAACTACAGACCTGAGAGTCAGAAAAAAAGATATGATCAAAGGTACAAATATACTATCCACTATTCCAAACATTCTTTAAATTGCTGGGGTGGGTAAAAGTGTTCTCCCATTTAGCTTACACATTTTCATCTACTGAATTAAAAGAGCATTTGTTGGTCAGTATTTTTTGTTTTCTTTTAGGTTCCTAGTTGCTGCCATTTTACAGAGCATACTGTCTGGTCCTGACTGCATATGAGTCAGCCCAGTTTTAAGAAGGTAGGTGGAGAATTAGTGTTTGGGCCAGGTGAGGAGAGTGATAGCTGTTTCTCAGTTAGTTTTGACTAGAAATAGTTTATTGGGGAGCATGGACTGGGCATCCTCAGAAATGTAGTTGTGTTAATTCTAGAGGGTGCATCAGAGAGATTTTTCTAGGTGTTGTACCCAGGAAAGAATGGTTTCACCACTGTGTCCTGATTTTGCATTTCTAGATGATTACATAAGAAAAACACCCTGCTAATTTGCAAATAGAAACACTCGAGGCCTCCACACTGTATGAGTAAGTCACTTTTAAAAAACCTAGATCAAATTCCAATTATTTTACTTTCAAAAAAGCATCTGTTAAAACATTTATTTCCTAAAGAAGACCACACTGCAAGAACCTGCACACAGGATGATAAGACAATTCCTTTTAGACAACTGAATTACATAGCACCCAATTAAATTACACACTTTAACTGTACAAGCATCAGTTTAGAGGACATGCTCCAGGTCAGCCTTACTGCCTTTGCTGCCCACTTTTTCCTAATCATGGAGGAACACAAATTAATCTCATGAGTGGGATGTGAACAAGCTTCAGTGGATTAAGTCCCAGCTATAAAAGATAACCGCTGACAAAAGGACTAGGGAGCACCATCAGAATTCACTAGTTAGTCCACTTTGACAGTAGTATACATTGATACTTACTATAAGTGTTTGTTCAGAAGGGACTAGGGCAAAGCAGCCAGTGTGCTGTAAATTCACACCATAGCTTACTTCTCTCTAATCTGCCTATGTCAGACACAGTGATGAAAGACAAAATTTTAAACTGATTACACTGAACAAATCCAAAAAGTTGTCTGATCACTGAAGTTCACATTCAAAACCAGACTTCCTGACTTTGCTTAGCTGATTCGTAATGGAAGTCAAAGTAAGTGGCTGCAAATGAATTTGATCTAGCTTAAGTGAATCATTGGAAAAACTCTTCTAACACTAAAATCCTGTAGTATCTGTTTTCTCAGACAACCTGACTCAATCTTTAGCTATCAGCGGGATTCTGACCTTGCCTTAGGTGGAGGCTCAGATAAAGGTGACCTGAGCCATCAGTCCTGACAATCCTGCCTTCTTGTCAAGAGCTTATGGAAGCACCAGAAAAAAAATACACTTTCCTTAAGGCAAATTACCACTTCCCTTGGAATTTTCAGAAGCTCATTAGTACTTAAGGAAACAACAATACTTACATTGTGTTTGTATTATACTGCCTCTTTTTTTTTTTTTTTTTGATCACTAGAGCATTGCAAAAGCTGTGGTGTTATGCACAGAACAGTAAACACAACGCAAAACGAAATTTGACCGGCATCATGTAATAAAGAATCACTTCAAAGTTTATATCTTTCCTGCGCAGGTGAAGAGTTTGTTTTAGCCACGCAATTTTACTGGGGAAGGAAAATAACTCTAATACAAAAGATACTGTTAAATCACAATTGCCTTTTCTGGGTTCGTTTGAGTTTTTTTCATTTGATCCCATCTCTTTAGTGATTAAGCAGTTGGAAATGAGGAAAATGTAGAGTATCATTTCTAGACTTAGTCCAGTAATGTGCTCATACTCTAGCTGTCAGTTCTTTATAAAGTTTCCTCATAAAATTTTAAGGCCTTTAACCACATTCATATCGTATTAAGTAAAGTTTTGGTCACTGTGCATGTGCCAGTTTCCCAAAAGTTTGATCTCTTTCATGTATTGAAAAGTTTGGCGCATACACCACTCAGACATGCTGCCACTGCTTTATTTCAAAATGAAACATGTTTTGCTTTAAAAAATAATCCCACCACTTTTGTCTGCCCTGTCAAGGTTTGCTGGTACTTCAGCTATCCTGATACAGATTTTGTGGGCTTGTGTTATTATATTTATTTAATAATTGTGGTTTAAGAATTCCTTTTGTTTAAGTACAAAATTTTTAAGCCAGACTATTTCACTGATAGCCTCCACCAAAAGAGCCCACCAACACTTTCACTGGAGTTTTTTGGAGACAATGGCAAAGTTGGCTTTTGGATAAGTCAAGAAAGTGAGTGACAGCCTCTTTGCCATTTGTGAATGTCAGGGCTTCAGATGTGTGTCTCAGAGGAAGGTGTACAGAAGCTCTGCAGAGACCTGTGCTGGGGAAAGGCACTGCCACACCTTTCCCACTTCTCACTGCTCTTCCCCTCCTTCTGCCACAAGACACCTCCTCCTGGGATTTCCCAAAGGTAGCTAATCTGAAGCAGAATAAAGAAGAAGTACTGAATGAGGCATAGAAACAAGCCACTCTGTTCATCCAGTTTCAATAATGCTGCAAGACTGGTGTGAACTTTTTCCTTTTGAAGCTCTAAGAGCTGACAACAGCTTGAATGGTGTGACTGTTGTAGCTGCTGTATATAAACAACTGATCATAGATGACAGAAGTTGAAGAAGTAAGAGAGGGAGAGGATGTGGAGCTAGTGATCTGCTGGGTGACATGCGGAACTGATACAAGCATACTTATGGTTTAAGTCACAGGCTGAAGGTCAAAGGTGGAGGTCTGATGGGTCTGTCTTGATTTTCCGTTTTTACCACGCATGGCCAGGAAGGGAATCTTGAGTCACAACAAAGCGTGGTACTGTATACTGTGTATGGACTAGCACCACAGAGAAATGGCTGCCTAAGTTTATCTTTCCCTCTTCCTTCAAAAAGTGAGTAGCTCCCTTAACAGCTCAAGCCAGAACCATATACTGGAACAGTAATTTTTTCAAAATTATTTTATCATACAAGACAGATAAACATAAGAGGATTAAAAATCTGGCTTCAATAAAGTCATTAGCAAAGCTCCTTCTAATTTTAGCAGCTTGGAATTTTCTGTGAAATACATTAAATTGCAACAGTCAAAAGCCTTGCTTTTTAAAAGTTGGAACATACATTTACATCCATCTAGTGTTTTCATAATACCCTCTTCTCCTTGCTGTTTCTAAGTACAAGAACCAGGAGAGGCCAACAAAGCTTTAGGTATTGGAAGGAAAAATTCTCTAACAGGACGGTTGATTGAAGTAAGGGAACATAAGAGTGGTTGGGTTTCCCTCAATGTTCTGAATTCTGAAGATGCTTAATACCAATGTGGCATTTTAAGTTTCTAACAAAAGATCTTGTCTCACTAACATTAGGTTTCAAGATAAAAATATGTATTTTCACTGAAACTCAATGAGCCAGAAAGCAAAAAATAATATATTCTTTTTTAAAAACCAGACCTATTGAAAATTTTAGTGAGTCTTTCTCCAGTAATAGCTTGATTCAAACTATTATTTCATTTCACAATATGAGACACAAAGAGAAATCTAATGTGCTAAGAATATTTCAGTAAGACTCCTGCAGTGGAAAACTGTAGCTCCTTAACAAAACCATCTGGTATATTAGTTAAACAGCAGACAAACATGTAGTAGACAATCTACTCAGATTTTCTAAGGTCTTTGACCAAGGCCTGAAGAAAATACCATATGTACAGATTAAGGAATGGGAAAGTAGGTCTCATATTTAAAATAACTGAAGGCCTAGATGACAAAACAGAAAAATAAGCTATGTAATTTCAGCATGTGAAAAGATAACTGTAAGGTCCATGACATCCCATGCTTCCATGTTTTCATATAGAAAGCCTGTTCCTTATCACAGTATCATCTGAAGAAGAAGACAAATAACAAAAAAACAGTTATTATTCAGACACTCAAACAATGACAGCAATGCATCTTCTGGTTCCTGCTTTATAACTCTTTACAGCAAATACTCATTGTTCTGTAATGATCAATCTCCATGAAAAAAAAAGCAAAGCAGTCCTAAATGTTTGTAAGACACCAAGAAATAATAATATTTCAAGATTTTTTTCCTCTCAGAGAAAAATAGCAAGCTTTTTTATCAGGCTTACTTTTGCAGTGAGAATAGTGGTAGTTCCCTTGTAATTCATTTTTTATGTCCTGCTGTCTCAGACGAGGTAAAGGAGAAACTGTTGTCATCAACAAATTAGTTGCAACAAGTTCTAAACCTGTTCTTGCTCAGGAAAGCATCAGAAGTGCTTTAGGTTGCATCCCTTGGCTCACTTGAAGGCATTTTTCTCTAGTTAGCCTCTAGGTCAGAAATTAACTGCTGCTACTTCTCTTCCTTTTCCAAGGTCGGACTTGGCCTACTTTTCATTATGCCCTATATGAACCAACAGTCTCCTGCCCTTACACTGCTACACAACTAGTCAAGAGGAAAGAAATATTACCTAACTGTGATAGGGGGTGGTGGCATGTGTGTTATCTGAATTTGCTTCTGAATGTACTGAACAGCTTTGGATAGCTATGGGGAGGTATGTTGTAAACTCTCTGTAATGAATACTTGTAGACATGAATGTTTGTGCATACCTTCACTATAATAACAAGTTGAAGCCTGCACCATTTATATTTTCTTACTTTTCAGAATTGCACCTCTCTGAGACTTCTCTCCAGAAGAAGATTTTAGGTGATCACTGTATAAATTGGTAGAGCTCACAGATAAGCATTATGAGACTTTTCTTGATGGAAGCTGGAACTTTATTTTCAACTGGAAAAGCATGCAACAGTAGGTCTGATTTTGAAGAGAATTCACCTGTGAAATTCATTTAATGCAAATTATATTTGAAATAAGAGAAATATTTCCTTCAGATAATTATACTGCTTTCTTCAGGAGGAAAAAGTATCTCTCTCACAGAGAACTCTCTGATACTACAATATTTATGTCTCTGGTAAGTCTACATTTAGAACTGTTATGAGTTATGAGGTTGAAAACAAGAATCAAATTAAGTCAAAGTATGTTTTGACACATACAATAACTCCTTTGTCTTACACTTTTGCCTTTTACTTATGAAAAATTAAATTTCTGTAACTTGTGGAAATTAATATAAAAGCATAACTTAAAATTTCATTGCTGACAGCAACTCTGTATGAGAAGCCCTAACTAAGGAAAAGCCCCTGCTGAATCTCTAAGGTCTGTACATGATGGATTTTGTTTGGGGGGGAATCAAGAATCTGGAAAGAACAAACTCCTTTAAGCTCTCAAGTCAAAGGAAGAGGTAATAAACATCCCTTTTATCCCTAGGCTTTTCAGAGTCCAGTAAAGAGTTCAATGGCAAGTACAATGCCTTCAAAGACCCATCATCGGGTTCACCATAAGACTCCAAGTTTAATGATGATCTTAGAATGCAGAAAGGAACATTTCAGATGGTATCTTTTATGAGACCAGCTGACATAGTTGGAAGTAGACCAGCTTTGAAGCACACCAGACCTCGTTAAGTCTAGTGTATGAGCACAACCTTTGCCACATTGTACAGTCTTGCAGCTATTTTGGGTGGTAATTTTCTTGTGTTAATCAGTTACAAAGTTTATCCAATTATGCGACACTGACCAAACTAAATCGTAGGCAGACACGGTACATTCATGTTGGACAGGGATTTACAGTTCAAGATTAGGTGCTTGTGGAAAGGGCTTTGGAGTCTTTAAAAACTTCCATTTAATATGGCACCAAGACTGGGGCATACCCAGAACCATCACATTTGGCAGTGATGCCTGATTATTCAGTATAGCCTCCTGAATCACCAAAACCACTTCCTGCAGACTCTTTGTAAATCCTTTATCCAAGTACTGACCCAGCCCAGTCCTACCTAGCTGTATGCAACCATAGCCTAAGGTGGTGTGACTGCAAGCACAAAGAGCATGCATCTGGCATTTCAGCTCAGCTAGCTGTCTTCTTCAGAAAAGAGCCTACTTTCAAGGCAGTCATAAAATGCAGTTTTATAGGAAGGGTTACTTTCCTGTAGTAAAATCATCTGAGTATATTCAAATATCAGCTTGTCTTTCATATTCAGGTCAATGGTGAAAACACTGCCTATGCTACACAACACTTTGAATTTGGTGGTAACTTCCTATTCTGATCACAGATTGTCTAGTAATTATTATTAAAATTGGTAAACAAGAAAAGATTATCTAAAAAATGATAAATATCACTGTGGGATCATTTTATGAACAAACACAGCTTTCTATAGTTACAGCCTTTGACAACATCCAATACAGTAAACTTTTTCAAGCCCAAGTGCTTAAATTTTAGGTGCCTAAACGAAAAAGAAGCACAGGTTTAGCAGACTGATTGTATATGCACCCATGATTACATTTCCAGAAGTGTTAATTACAGCTCTTACTGATTTTATTCACCCTCTCTGACAATCATGGTAGGAGATCTGAAAATTATGGCTTATATTTGTATCTGAAAAGAAAAAAAAATTTACTTTGTTTACACAGATGCAGGCTTCTGTTCTGTCGGGGCATATGCTAATGTCTGCCTACAGCCTGAATAACTGCAATATGCAGGACTGCTGTGCAAGTATTCTTGCCCCACAGCCATGAACAAGCAGCGCAGCTGCCATTGCAGCCCATGTGCTATTGTAGCAGGGCAACCAACCACTGTAGTTCCTCACAGTTATGGAAGCATGGCTCATACATGCCATGTTCTCTGACCTGTTTCACCTTGAAATAGGCTATGCAGTAATTCAGGATCAGCTTGCACAGACCTAGGGCTCCACCAAAGTCACAAGGTGGATATTCCACGTGCAAGCTCCCAGTGTGCTGTCTCTCATGCGGTAACAAAGATATGCTGAATCCTATGCACACAGTAAATACACTTTGCACTGGAAATAAATCTGAATTAGTGCATAATTTTGGGGGATCTTAGGTGGTCACACTAAAGATTTGGTGTTACTCCATTATAATAAGTCTGTACAGTAAGTGTTATTAAAAAAAGCATTTTCTTCTCTGTTTCTCTTTGCACTTATGCTGGGCAGACCTCTAGCCCAGTTCATCTGCATATAAAATGAAACAAAATTTATAACAATAAGATCTTGGTACACTTAACAAGGATGTATCACTCCCCCACCCCTCGGTAAATTATTTTGCTGGAGGCTACATCATTCTCCCTGAGTAGTATGTTGGGAGTTGACAGAGGTGTGAATAATTCTCGGTGCAGAAGCCTCCCCAGCCGAGCTGAGCTGCAGCATGTTGGGCTGGCCTTTGATGCAGACTGGTTGGGCAGGTTCCTGGGTGCCCCGGGAACCGGTCTGACGGGCCTGTTATGCCAACAAATTCTGGTATGATTCCATGCTCTCCAGAATGCAGAAACCTGCCCAGCCAGTTAAATGAAAGGCATATTAGGTTATCCATTGCACATTGTATATATCTTAGGTGCAGCAGATCTCCTCTCGGCATTCTCTAGTGTGGTCCACAGTGGCTTCCTCATCTCACTTACACTTGAGGTTTATAGCTGGAGGGGAAGTCAATAGTAAATATTTATCACCCCGACCAAGAACAGAACTTTTCAGAATTCAAACAGAAGGGTGAGTTTTGAAAATCTTTCTTTTAAATTAATTTAAGATAACCTTTAGCAAAAAATTTCTCTGATGCTTGAAGTGGTATAGTGGCTATCTCCTTAATGTTTCTGAGTACTGCCAGTCTTTACGGCACTTGTTGACAGGATTTTGATAATTGAAGCTGTTTGAACCTTCTGTGTGCAGCTCAACATCATCTGCTCTGTCTGCAGAGTATTTACTGCAAAGACAGTTCAATGAACCTAGCAGGGGAGTGAGAGATAGAAACTCCACAGCCAATGAGTTGGTATTTTGAGCTGTTCATTTAAGTATTGCTGATTGGTCTTCTCTTTTATACAGTGTTTTTATAATCCCTGTCACATAACAGCAGTGTTGTGAAAAGGGATACTGTCATTACAGTAAGATGTGTGGTTACTAATTCTTGCCAGACTAACTTTTTTAATGTTTCTATTTTATAGAGAGAGCTACTTAAGCCTAGATTTACCTATTTTGTGGTAAGATAGGAAACTTACTTGTCATTCTTACTGTTTTCTTTCTACATACTTAATAGAAATTTCCCTGTTTAGAACGAGTAACGGTGGTGGTAATGGCAATAAAAAGCAGTGCTAGTCATAAAGAGTAGGCTGACCTGAAAGTTGTACCTCTATTTGAAGCTGAATCCATTCACAGGTTCTGTGTCAAATAAGAAAAATTAAACAGTGTGAAAACAAAAGCTGTGGAATCTAGTAACTGATTAACTACTGGAGCACAGAACTACTTGCTGAGCTGAATAGAAAGGAATGAAGACAGGTTTTGTCATGCCTGTTAGGTCAAAATAACTCTTTAACTTAAGTAAATGTGAATCTTCTCAACATCTGTGTAGCAACATTTTAAAAAACGTAGCTACTTCTGTCTCCCAGGAATTCTTGATTTTATTCTAACTTTAAGCCAAACAATTACCATTCTCTTTTGTGAGGTGAAAAAAAAATATTAGATCAGTGGATACAAACTACTAGATACAAAATATCTATACAGGATTATGTAAGACTATGGTAGTCACACAACAGGAAGCTTGAATTATGTTTACTGCCAGCTATTTCCAAGTTGATGCTAAAATTAATAATATTCTCTTGTAGAGTGCCAAGAAAAAGGCCTCCTGAGCCTCTTAAAAAAAATCAATGAATTGAAATCACCTTCTCATTAGCAGCACTGTATGTGTGTGTAAAATTTTTTCTTCAAAGTGTGGATAAACAGAAAAGAACATAGGAAAATTTTGTAGTCCCACAGAGGCTTACAATATTCATCAGGAAAAAAGGTTTAATTTTCTTGCATTCTCAGTTGATTCTGCTACCAAATAAGGAAAAACTTGCTAAGGGATAAACCATTCTCCAAAGAAAAATTACAGCTGGTTGAACTGTATGGTTTGCACAAAAACTCTGTGTAGAGTCTAGAAAATGCTACAAAAGAGCTTTGATTTCTAAAGCGATAGGGTTTTAACACAGAACATGTTGAATATATTTAAAATTCAAACTAAATAAACCACTTTTTCAAAATGCTGTGTGCCATCCTCTCTCCAGTTTATGTGTTCTGTTTTATTTGGGTTTTCCTCAGCTACCTTTTTTTTTTTTTTTAGGGGGCTGGAAACTGCAGGGGCTATTGTTTGGGAATTTCTTTTTCCCAAATGGTAAGTAAAATATTACTTGCTATATGCTGTTTCTTTTCTGTCCCTGAATTCGTGTTGTTCACTACAGCAAAAGGTAGGTGGCATGATTTTGTGCACAGATCTGTTAACTTTTACTTCAGCCTTCCAAAGCTGAGATAAATATGCATAACTACTCAAATTGGTCATGTTACCCTGAGAAACCATCAGCATGAGCAAAACATGCCGCTACTTTCTGCATGCCACTAATACAAATAGGTGCTGCTGCTTAGAGCCTGAAGACCAGAAACACTGCACTGGGATCCTGCAACAGCATCCCTCATATTGCTTTGCTTTTTTTTTTTTTTTTTTCCCTCCACCAAGACTTCCTAAGAGACCTGAGAATTTGAGTTGAATAAGCCCTGGCAGCTTCTGACTGTAGATGAGGAGCAGTGAAAGCACTTCAAAGAAGAGGGTTCCTTAAAATAATCAGTGTTACTGCCATCAGGGAATTTGATCTTGGCTCAGTTTCAAACGTGGCTATGCAAGCAGCTTGAGAAGAATCAAATTCAACTAGTGGGGTGATGGAGTGGCTCCTCCCTATTTTCCAGAGAAAGCAACCACCTGTGCCAGACAGCAGTGGTGGTGTCTGTTGTCTATGTGCCCTCCCAGCTGCAAGAAATCATGCTGCTCAGAGCACTTCCAGTTCAAATTCCATTTAGGTAGCAGCTGAACTGTGCCACATATTCTTATTTGCTGCATCTGAAGTTGGGCTCCTTTGATGTCCTTATTGGCAGCTGCAACATAAAGTACATTAGATGAATACGACTAGAGAGTTAAACAATATATTTATCCTTTAGTTGCACATCTGCAAGTCGAGGAGACTGTGAACACACTGGCGATGTATATGTATGTGTGATCTATTAAATCTCATGCAAATACATAAAGACCTCACTATTTTATTTTATACATACACACACATATATATATGCAAAGAATGAAATAGTGACCTCTGTGCATAAAGCAGATAAAATATTTAAATTGGACTTCCCACTGTAATTCAAATCTGGTTTTAGTCTTTACATCTAAATTTAAAGTAATAGAAACAAACAAACAAAAAAAAGTAAGCTTTCTGCTAATATCTTTTAGCCCTACTCTATGCATATGCAGTGAACTAGGTCATCTACTGCTACCTGAGTGGTTAGAAACACTGATGCCGCCTCTGTACTACCCCTCAAAAAGGGAGGGAGGGGGTGTGAATTAAAGGCTATTTTTAATTTTATCTGTACTGCAACATTGCAATATGCTTACAATAGAACCTCAGTTATTAGCTGATTTGCTGGTAAATAGTCTGGTCATCAAGAAGAAAGGCATTGCCATTAAACTGTAACTGAAAATAGACAGCTTCACCTACTATTATAGGATTAAACATTTCAGACCACCCAGGTCTAAAGTGGGCTAGGACAAAATAAGATTCCCTTTTTGCAGAATTGCTGATGGATAAGTGTTCTGTCACCTAGTTCAACGTGCCACAGTAAGGGTTATTTTGAAATCTGGACACGAGCCATGACACCACAGGAAGTTTCGTATCTGTTGAAGCGCAGCAACGGTGAAGCATTTTTCCCACAGTTTTATTGTCTAGGTGTGTGTGTTTACTCTTACAAGGTGAATGAGATGCAGTTCCAGTTAGACTAGTCATCTTAAGACACCCAGTGTGTGAATGCGGAATATCAGACTCTCCAGTAGTTTTCTATCACGTTCAATGAGCCAGGAATCTATTCAGTGGCCAACTATGTGATTACGGAGAACATAAACTCAAATAAATCTGGAAGGGAGATAAAAGTAAAGTTCAACCGTTAGTGTTAATCCGTTTTCACTTACTGTGGAGTAGATAAGGATAACACTGTAGAAGTCGGTGGATTTATATGGCTGTAAAGATCAACATGAATGAATATGAAAACAAACAGCTCAGAGTTTATTGGGAAATAAAAGGGATGACACAATTATTTACCAGAGTGCTTCCTATAAATAGTAAGAAAGGTACAGTTTATGGTAAAATATCTGATCAATCAGCAAGAGGGCTATTTTATTGCTACCTATCAGATCTGTGCATAGATTTAAGACATCTGCTTCTCTTAACATGAGGAAATGATTGCTTGCCTACATTACAAACTTTAAGATTACAGAAATTTCAAAAGTAGAATGAAAAGATGCTAACAAGCATTATTTAGAAAGTGGAGTGTCTATCACAACCTATTATGTGACAGCTTCTTCCAAAAACACGTAGCTAATTTTAGCTCCACCGTATATCTCCAATCTGATAATGGATCAAACTTACAGTTTGATCTTACAATAAGTAATCTGCTCCTGAGCTCCTAAACAACATTTTCATTTTATTTAAGATGAAAAATAAGTGGTTAAACAATGATGAGGAATGAGCAGAAAAGTTAAGTGCAAGGTATTTTCTAAATACTTCAGAAGTCATGGTATGTACTTGATGGGAAACCAAGAATATTTTCAACAAGAGGGAACAACAGATTTGAAGCTTGAATCGTGTCATCTCCTGTTTGACAGTATTTCAAAATACCTCAAAAATGTTGAAATAGTATTTCAGATCCGGTTTTATTTATGCTGTAGGTCCTTATTTATGATGTTTCCTTGAGACCTGAGTGATCAGATTAATGTAAAAAGAATTAGATGGAACAGCTACTAACAATTATGAAATACCTGAACACTTAACTTTCTAAATATTGCTATTAATGATCTAGAAAGTACATGTTTGCAGCACTGTCCCTTCCAAACTCATCACTATTATTATGTCTTCTAGTCATACCACCAAGCTCTCTCTGCAAGAGTTCCTATACATACAAAAATGGTCCAGTGGAATCATGTGAAGGCAAAATAGTAATAGTGAAAAATTGTGTTTTGTTTCTATTTCATCACTAAGAACTACCTACAATCAAGGGGTTTGTCTCGTTGCAGATAGCAGAACTGGTCCCAATGAATGAAGGAACATTGATCTGCAATTTGGGCAAAGAAAATAACACTGAGAAGTGACAAAAATGTTCAACAGCCATATACTGTACTAATTATACGTACCTCCTGGTTTCCATACTCATGAAACACAAAAATATGCCTAGGCTGCTCTGACGTACAGTAAAATAACAACCCATGGAAACTGTTATGATTAAGAGGGTGGGGGGAAGCCCCCCCCATATACTGTGTGTAAACCCCAGCATCGATTACAAATCGGCACAGATAGATTTAACAGCATAGCCTTAAAGGCAAGGCCACTTCTGGCACAGTTGTACACCCTGATGATCATCTTTACATCTAAACCAGCAAGAACTTCTTTCAGGAAGGCAGGGGCAGCATTTGTTCCAATGCAGGCTCTCACACACACCCTTGCTTCTCCAGTGTTCTATGCCTGCTGTCACACCAAACTGTGGCAGCAGCCAGGGCCTGGCTTGTCCCCTTTGCTTTCCTCTGGCAGCTCTCTGTGGAAACCCCAAGTACTGGGCCAGAGGAGGAGAAGGTTGAGACAACACCTGGTGAGGTCGATGAGTGAACATGAGCCAGCAGTGTGCCCAGGTGGCCAAGAAGGCCAACAGCACCCTGGCCTGTGTCAGAAATAGTGTGGCCAGCGGGATCCTGTACTCGGCCCTGGTGAGGCTGTGAGGTTTGGACCCCTCAATCCGGGAAGGAGGTGGTGGAGTGTGTGAGAAGGGAAGTGAAGTTGGTGAAGGCCCATGACGGACTCTCCTGAGGGAGCTGGGTTGTTTAGCCTGGAGGAAGCTCAGATGAGATCTTATCACTCTCTACACCACCTGAAAGGAGGCTGTAGCCTAGTGGGGGTGAACCTTTTCTCCCAGGCAACAAGCAACAGGACAAAAATAAATGGCCTCAGGTTGCCCTAGAAGAGGCTTAGATTGGACATGAGAAATAGCTTCTTCACAGAAAGGGTGATTAGACATTGGAATGGACTGCCCAAGGAGGTGGTAGAGCCACCCTCCCTGGAGGTGCTAAAGGAAAAGACTGGACGTTACACTTAGTGCCGTGGTCTAGTTAACATGGCGGTGTTTGGTCAAAGGCTGGACTCGATGACCTCAACGGTCTTTTCCAACCCAGCTAATCCTGTGATACCGCGACACAGCCACCCCCGCCACCCGCACCCCACAGCGGCCGCGCGGACGCGGGGCTCAGACCCTCACGTTCCCCCTCTCTCGCGAGAGCAGCGCGGAAGCCTCGCGAGAGCTGCCCGCGCCCCGCCCCTCTGGGCAGGGAAGGCGCTCGCTGCAGTTTTTCCTTTTTTCCCGCCGCTGGCGCGCGGAGCCGCCGGGAGCCAACCAGGTAACGGCGCGCGCTCTCCCCGTCCTCCGCCGGGGAGCGAGCGCTCCGCTCCGCCCCGCCCCGCCCCGGGGACGGGCCCGCCACGGCCCCGCCACAGCCCCGCCGGCCCGGCTGCTGCCGGGCGCTCCTCAGGCGCAGCCCCGTCGCCCCAGGGAGCCCCGTTCTCTCCGTCTGGGAGGCTCCCGCCGCTCGGGAGAAGCGGCGTGTGGGACATGCCATACCGCTCCTCTGGCGTCCCGGCTGCGGGGTGTGACCCAAGCCTGGCGGGAAGCTCCCAGGTGTTGGGCATGGCAGGATTTCCCAGAGCATCCCGGCGTGTCTTTCGAGTGAGTTTTCTGTGCGGTGTTCGTGCAAGAGGGAAAGGAGAACAAAGTTCACCGCCGGGAATACAGGAGAGTTGAGTTTGTAGGAGCAGCCGGTGGTTTTTGCTGGGGATCAGAGCTCCCCAGGATCCCGGAGGGGCGGTGTGTCCCTGGCGGAAAGGTATCAACACCGATAAGCAGCCTCGGCGCGTTTATCGGTGCTGATGGATTCCTGGAGGCAGTCATTGATGAAGCCGTGGAAAGCTTTACGGTGCCGAAGGGAGCTGGTTTATGGAAAAAGAGGGAAATGGACGCTCTTAGGTGGTTCTGTGAAGGCGGCAGTCGGCAGGATAGCAGCAAAGCAGGACATCCGGGAGAGGGGCTGGCGCTGTGCTTCCACCCCCACCTCCAGGCAGCTGCCACTTCTGTCCCTGCCTGCGAGTGTCCGTACATCCAGCTCTGGCGCTTTTTCCCCCTAAGGACTGGAAAGCACTTTGTTAGGGCGGGAGACTAAGCCATCACTTTTACACCTGTGCAGCTGCCCAGGCCTGTCAAAGGCTGCACTTGAACACTTCTTGCGGGCCCTGTGTTTTCCTTCCACCTGTAGGAAGCAATGTATCATTTTGGGATCTTGAAGCAGATGCAGCTTGGGAAAATGCTTTGCTCTGTTTTTCCTATTTGTAGTCGGTTGATGTACTAATAATTTGCAGAAACTCTGAGCGGGTTTTGTGCATTTTTTTCTCGCAGTCATCTTGGGGGGAAAAAAAAACCCAAAACAAACACTAAGGACACCATTTACTGTCTAGAGTCAGATGACCTTTCTGTGGAAATGAGTCATTTGACATACTTAAATCTGAAACAGTAAGTGAAAGGAAGCATGTGGTTTTCACTGCCCTAGTGTTTGATAGAGAAAAAGCTTGATCCTGAAACATCTGTTGAAGGTGCAAAGCAAGAATTTAAAAGCCATTTCTAATGTCACTAGGCAATTGGTTCCTCACAGAAGCATTGTAAGATGGCTTAATGTGGCTGCACACAGAGTGGAGCATTTCAGCTGCAAAGATGCAAGCAAATTACTGTCAATTTCTGTTGAAGACTTGTAGGCATTGCTAATTTCAAAGGGTAATTTTATTTTCTAAAGGATTTCTCTGAAGATACGTTTGCTAACTTGAAGCCATATCCTGAAATAAGCACTGAATTTGCTATGGACAGACCACGTTAAAGAAATGTGGAGCTGCTGGCTGCATTATTATAACATTTAAGTATCCTTATACTATAGAAAACATACAGTTCAAGTGTTTCTGTTGAGAATAATGTTTTGCTCCATTATTTTTATTCCATTATAAAGACAGCCAGACTGAAAAAAAGTGACTTAAAACAGTGCACAGAGAGATGAGACAGGAGAGTGGAACCAAAGCCTCCAGACCTTATACTTGATTACTGAACTTTTTATTGTGGTGAATCTGGGAGACCAGCTAAACCAGTAGCTGCATTCAGATATTCTAAGTTGTTTGAAGGCTCTCAGGATAGGAAATGCATCTTCTTGAATAATCATAGACATTATATCATCTGAACTATAACTTATACCTGAAAAATTTGAGAGCAACTTATTTCTTCCATTTGGCAGTATAGACATTGTGGTTTGCTTGCTCAAGTTGCTAGTTTAGGAGTAGTACAAAATACCTAGCTTTTTTTTTCTTACTGTATTTTATATTACAAAGTCGTAGAGATAGCTGTGTCCACCTGGTAATGACAGTCCCTGTTCAAAAGTGTTTGTTTAAAATTGACTGCATAAAAATGGGGAAAACATAGAATGTCCAGTTTCACACAGAGGGAACTGAAGGACAGAGATTACAGGAGTATTTCAATGTTGGACACCCAGTGCCAGTAGAATTGAATCTTACCTTGTCTCAGAGCCAGATCTGAGTACCATGCTTCTCCTGTAGTTTTCCTGAGTGTATCATCTCTGTAAGAAACCCTTCAAAGCAAATGAGAATTATGGGTGAGATTATCCTAAATTTTGTAGGCAGTCAAGCTTCTAAGACAGAGCTATCTGACATTGATTGTTCTTCTCAAATATTAATGTTTCAGAGATTTTTAGATTTTTTGTGATTACGCTCCAATTATATTTTTTTTTTCAACAGGGAATGGGAATAATTTTAATACAGAATTATGAAGACTTCACAGGGATGTGAGCTTTTCTTTGCAAAAGCATGTCATTTGAATCCAATATATAAAGGATGTATATAGACAAATCCATCTCTGCTTTTGACAAATGTTTTTGCTGGCAGCCAGATTTTGGCTCTATGGCTTACTTTTGGAAAACAGGAATTTGGTCTAACTTTAGATAGGAAAAATATAAAGGCTCCTAGGTATTTTATGTAGTTTTAAGTTGATAGCTTTTTTAGGGGAGGAAAATTCTGTTAGTTTGTAATTACCTGCAGTAAAATACTTAACATGGTCCAAACTTTCAGAGTGATTGTCAGTATGAAAGTATATAAATATATGTCTTCAACAAGGATAGACAGTAAAGTTTGCATTTCATCCATGGCTACAAGGCTCTGATAAATCCAAATGTAAATGTTATCATTCTGTTGTTACAGACGTACACCTCTCTTCAGAAACAGTTTCATAACTATGTAATTTAAAATACAAAGTTTGAGAGTGAGCCAGTTCTGCACGTCAGAGAAGCTGGGAGCAGAAAAAAAGCAAGATGAATGCGTCTGGAGGAAGCTGTGGGAGCCCTAGTTCTGCAGAACCTACAGGAGATTTCTTCAAAGAACTGTGGTCCAAACTGAAAGAATGTCATGATAAAGAAGTACAAGGTAAATCATTGACGGTTGAATTTGTCAGGTTAAAGTTGGTGTTCGTCAGTTACCAGAGGAAAACTTTGAACCGAAGTACTCTGCATGGAACTAAATAGAATTTTAGTGTTTTAAGTTATGCAGAAAGTTGGACCCAATGATTACAAATGATCCTTAGAAATTGACCACCTAAGCCTAGTTTAGCAGGGTTAAACTATCAACAGGAATAAATGATTTGCTAGGTCAATGAAGGAAAAGTGACACAATGTTACATGGAGTCTCTTCTTGCCGACAAAATATTTATGTGTTACTTTACTTTTAATGGTAAAAACCATGTTATTCAATGGATTCTTTATTTTTGCTTTTGGCTTTTGTTGCTTCAGATACATTAAAATTATTTGCATTGTTTATTTCCCCTAACTTGTGCAAAATCACACGGCAGATTAATGTTACTGAAGTGAAAACTAATTTTTCAGATTCTAGTATTCTAAATTTTCTCAGAAAAATTTATAATGTTTTTACAATATGATTATTCTTACATTGTGTGACTTGTAATAACAATTTTACTACAGATTGGCTGTTAGTGTCTGTTCATTCTTCAGTAATTCAGAAAAGGTGAATTATTGCACCATATGTATTGTTACTGTAATATTGTTTTACAAGGAGTTTTTGCTAAAAACATTAAATAAGTTGACATTTTGTTCTGCTAATCTAAAGTCACATGACCCATCCTTTTGGATGGAATTAAAACAATATTAGGTTGTATCTTCTAACAAGTTTATCCTTATGTATGAAATACTATTTATATTAGGCTGGAATAAAAGTGGGTGAATTTTTGTAATTTAAGAGCTTTAGTCATGGAAGTGGATCTTTACCCAGACCATTTTCAGTGGTCTTGGTTGTTTCTACCAGCCTCAAAACAGTTTCAGATCTGTCCATTTTGGCCCAGTTATACCATCACTTCTTGGTTTCAAAAGCTCTTGGAGATTGTTTTATAATTAATAGATGTTACATGCCTCCTACTGAAAGTCTTGATTCAATAATTTGCAGCACTGGTCTGTGACACTTTGTTGTTGATTATTAAAAAAAACCAGACCAAACAAGTAACCAAAAAGCATATATCAATATGGCAACTGAAAACTATAGCACACAGTAACATTTCTTTACATTAACGCATGAACTACAATTTTATATTGTGTTCCAAAACACACCAAAAAAATTAACTTTTTTTAATAATTATTTTTTTAATTGGTGATGGCTCTTTTTGGAGTGGGTGTGATGTCAACCACAGATAAATGCGGAAGTACCGACAGAATGGGATCTGGCAATCTATGGCATGTCTGAACAACAAAAAAGCAAACAAAAAGCTCTGATGTAGAGACTTGTGTTAAGTGACCCTTTCTCTAGTTTCTTGGGGTGTGCAGCACGTGATTTTCAAGTTTGGGTTTTCTTTATGCAAGCAAGATACTCTTTAGAATGCATGCAGGGTGTGGCCAAGTAATTTTGCCACCAGGCAGTCTTTTTCATGCCTAGCCCTTTGTCAGTATGTCCCACACTGTGTTAGGTAAAATTAGGTCTTCCATGATAACATCAAAGGCATGCCTGAAGGATAGTTAATTTTTTCAGAAGGTGGGGATCCTCTTATAGAAAATGGTACTGGAAGATATTTTAGAAACATCAAACACAGACTTGCCTAGACTTTGCTTGTTTCTGAAGTCTATAAATAAGAATTAAAATTGACTCATGAGTTTCCAATCTGAATGTCAGCAAAAATTATTTTAAAGGTGGTGGTGGAAGGTGGATTAAGGAAAAATTAGCAGTTGTTGAAAATTTTTTTGCATATACAATGTACTAAACCCTGAAATGGTGGAATTCTTTTTATTTAAAATCCCTGAAAAATAAAATTTGTGACACATGAACTTGACATGGTCAGACATGTTAGACAAGTTATATCTATAGAATGTAGACTGAGGAATAAACTCAATTTGAAAGGGATTTTATTGAATTTTGATATTACTATATTGTAAAGGATGTGTTTTTCTACCGTTATATAAAGAAATCCAGCTTCTTGTTCTTTTAAACTGATCACTTAAAAAAAATCCAAATTGTGGCATTCTTCAGCCAAAGTAGCTATGATTTAACTTAAATTCATTATGAGACAATGGGTAGGACACCTACATCCCAGTTTCCAAAGATATTGGTATGGTCAGTGTCAGTTGTCTTTTCATGGAGTTCAGTAGTACTCAGCAACTCAGAATAATGGTCCTTAAAACGATTTGCTTTTATTTCCTAGCTGTAGAATGTGTGGGATACTTGCATAGTGCCCAGAAGATTCAAAGGAATTTAATAATGCTTTTTACAAACTGATTTATTTCTACAGGTGATTCTTCTCTCTGATTTGAAATAATTATAAAGATGCTTGCTGCATCTTATCAAGATGATTTCTGAGGATTAATTTAAATCTAAAACTCTGTACTGAAAATATATATCAGCATAGAAATGTGAGCAGTGTTTTATGTACAAGAAATGGCCTAGTTTTTTAAATTATTGTTTTCTTCTGAAAAGCAGAAGATACCAACAGAGAAAAAACCGTAGTCATAGAAGGAGAGAAACTTTTGAGGAAAGCAATCTCATTGATAGATTGCTGTAGGAAAGGAAATGGCTGGAAGTTCCTCAAAAGTAAATAATTATAGAAAATGGAGCTGGAAGGGATTTTAGAAGGTCATCTAGTCCATCTCTGTACCCTTGAGGTAGGATTATGTCTGCGTCATTACTGACAGTAGCTTGTCCAACTTGTTTCAAGAAATCTTCAGTGATAAAGCTTCTGCAGTCTTCCCGGTGCTGTCAGTTTTAAGGAAGTTTTGAAAATTCATCAGAACAGAAATTATCATAGCCATTAACCGAAATATTACAGCTATGTAGTCTAATCAGATAATAACTTTCATAAAATAGTGTTTAATTAATCTGCTTAATGATAGTTTAAAGAAGGTCTCTTTTGCTTTAATAGGTGTGGAGTGTCATTTACTAATGCACTTAAAGCTTTAGGCAATGTAGATTTATATAGTCTGCAGCTTGTCTAGTCCATAAAAATATTGTGCAAAAGATAAAATTGAATTGCAAAAGGACACAGTGTAGTTCCACAGAGTTTTATGTGCTCCATGTGTTAAATAAAGGAACTTGAAAGAGCAAAGCTCCTTAAAGGAGCATACTTAACTCTTAATGCTCTGGAAAAGCAAAAGGAAGATACTACAGCAGAGGTAATTCAAGGCTCTTGGATAAATGTAACAGGCTGGTTTCTTGCCTTCTCATTACAGTCATTTGAACTAAGGAAAAATGCAACCTTTAAGTAACTAGTTTAGTTCCTCCTGAATTCAGGTGAGAGGGGAGATAGTGTTACCTGTAGCACAGTACTGGGCCTTTTGAGCCCTGTCTCTTCAATTGGTCGCTCAGGTTGCCAAAGTTACAATCCTAAATACTTGTAGAACAGACTACCTGTTCATACAGGAGATGCATTGTTTGCAGCTTCATTCCTTCCGATGGGCGTGGAGCAGCTTTAAAGCAAGCTTTATAGGGGTTCTAATTGCAGATGCCTAATTGACTTGATGAATAGCAACTACTTAAAAAATAAACCCTCTTTCTGTGCTGATCTGCATGATAGAACATAACGTCTCACAGGTGCCGAACACTTGGAGATAAAAGAAATCGTGATATATTTCCTAAGAATTTTTTTAAGTAGTCTGTCTACATTTTATACTCATTGTCTCACTGGCATCTTGTAGCAAGTATGGGTTCACTAACTCTGGCTGGCTTGACATTTTAAGTGGCCTGAAGAGTGAACCTTCTGCAGCAATTAATTTTTCCCTTAGAGCTGTTCCTAGTTGAGTGTGGTAGGGGAGAAAAAATAGTGTGTTAGCTGTGTTAACCTACACTTTCTATAGTAAGATGTAGTATCAGCTATGTATATAGGCTTAAATTCAAAGTAGTCTGAAGTTTTCTTACAAGTATTCTGGTTTTATAAGTTTATCCTGCTATCTTAAATGCGTGATGCTTTTGCAAGAGAGCTTACAAGACACCTAATGTTCAATCTGAAGTTGGTAGCAACCTTTCATAGTTAGAAGAAAATAACCATGCTGGGAATTTCATGTTATTTGCTGATATGATATGAACATTTCTCTTGTATTTCTGTTTAAGAAACTGCTCTATCATTGGGTTCTGATTATTTCTGTTTATCTGGAATAGGAAGGGCCATCTTGTGTGTGTGTAACATCACATACATTTCCATAGCGCTGTGTCCCACTTTTTAAACTGTTTTGCACATAAATATCTTCTTGCCTCTGTGCACATACAAATGCATGCAAGACCTTGCAAGCAGATTGGCTTGACAGTGTTCTGTCTTCTGTCCCCTGGGCTGTCAGCTGGCCACTCCTGCTCTTGTATTTGCAAACGTTTTTACTTCTGCTCAGCATATATAGTTAGGAGTCTGGAACTCATACTGGGAGAAGGTCCACAAGTGAAATATCATTCCTCAATTCACCTTCAGATATTCCAAGGAAGCTTTGACTGAGAGAGTCTGGTAGCACATCTCCAGAGAAGGATGCTATCCTTCTGTGCTTTAAAGCCTTGAATCACATATTTTTAATGTTTCCTTTATGCTTATACACTGTAAAGCATTTCTCAGTTCGTGATTGGATGCTTCACTTCCAGTGTAGTGTTAGGAATTTATGTGCACTCAGAACATGTTTTATGCTACTTATGTGGGCATAGTCAATGAAAATATATTGACAGTGTTGACTATTCATGTGTGGTTATTTCACAGAGCTGTTGGTTTACTTGTGTAAGTGAAAACCTGTGTGTTTGTTTAAGAAGTCCTTATTTCCTGGAGATCACAATGACTGTATTTGTTTCCAAGAACCTGTAAAACACACTCAAAAAGTCCAGTAAGGATCCTTTTTCTCTCCAAATTAGTGACAATTTTGTCTTTCTTTGCAGATGACAGTGGCAAAGGGAGAGTTAATTTATTGTCTCACTCATTTTTTAAAATCATAACTTTATAACATGATTTCTTCTTTCTACTTTTCAGGCTTACAGCTGAAAATATCTAAGTTGAAGAAGGAAAGATGCTTGTAAGTATTCATCCTAATGATCTAATTTATTAAAGGAAAGTCAGAGTCCCATTAATGAGCTGTAATTCTTGTAAGATCAATTAAGGTTTCATGGATTTTTCCTTTAGATGTGTAAAAAACTTTTTACTTTAATAATTCAACTGAAGATGTATGTAGCTCTTTACAGGGTGTGTTATTTCTTAAGTATAATTTATAAATTTAGTAGTTGCTCATTTTAAATCTGAAATTATGAAGTTATCTCTTGCTTTTGATATTAGCCTGGTGTATCATAAGTTGCTTCTATGTTCTGGAATCTTAAATTGATCAGTCAGTTTTCTAGATGAGAAATATTATCAGTGCTGTGAATGAAAGAATATCAAATAGATTAATCATTGTTTGTTGGAATCTTTCTACAACTGCCACATTGTAGATACAGTACTCTTACATAGGAGGTCTTGTTCTCCTTGCTGCATCTGAATACCTGGGGTTTAGTATTTCAAACTTGGTAATCAGCTGACAATGAGCACCTTATTTTGTATCCCAATCCAGCATTGGAGCTAATGACTTGTAAAACCTAGGTCAGAGACTGGCCATTATGCAGTGCCTTCATTGCCAAAAATGTCTGTTGTGTTTATCAGGTGCACTGGAATTTTAAGGAAAAAAACCCCAACCAACAGTCTAGTTCCTTCTGTTGTTTTACTGTCTTCATGGGGCATTTTACAGGGTTTAGGTGAAAGACATGTAGTATTAATGTCTTACTTATTTATTGCAAATTACTTAATGCCGTAGAGTGACTTAGAATTAACTAGAAACAATTTTTAAATTTGCTATTTTAAGTCTCCTGTGAGTGGCGTAAACAGAAAAATGAGGGGATTTTTGTGGCTGGAAAATGCTGCCTGCTTTTGTCAGACTTCAGATTTTCAATGGCCTGGCTGTACTTGGTTAGTGAACTGAGGTAACAGAACTTTAACATTTTGTCCTTCCCAAGTAAAAGTACAAGCCTTAAATGGTCCCTCATGCTGTTTGCATGTAACTGTTTTATAGATTGATTATGCAGTTGGAATAGCGGCATATGTGGGTCTGTGTGATAGTACAGAAAAATAAAAGATCTGTACTTAAATTTAAGGATTAATAAAATATGCTTGTGATTGTACACTGTAGATGATTCCAGCTGTCCCATTCACTTTATGGCCCATGACTGCTAGTCTCTTGTACTGTAATGCCAGCAATATGAAAATGTGTTTGGCTAAACATATTTTAAAGGGATAGTGCCTATTTAAAAGTATGTTTGTGTAAAAGAACTGTACCAACAAGTTAGTAAATATATCTTCATTTCCTGGGGGGTGTGTGTGCGTGTGCTTAACAGCTTTTCATGAGCCAATTTCATGACTTCCACAAATAATCCACCTCAGGCACACTGAAAACAAACAACTGCTTTCATGGATATATACAAGGGATTACAGGGTAAAAAGAAGAGCTGGGAATTTCTTAGAACCTAGTCGTTGTCATGTTACACAGATTCAGGTGCTTAGCTTTTACTGAATATTAATTTCTCTGAGAAAACAATTGTGTGCTTGTCACTCGTACCTTGTTTGCATCTTAAAGAGGTGTAATCTGATAATAAAACTGAAAGGGAGCTAAAATGGGGATGTTTTATATTATTCCTTAGCTCTTTAAAGGAGAAAATATTCTTTGTTAATTAATTAGTTCCGGTGTTTATAGAAGGTATTTTCCACAAGATCATCTGCTTCTGAGGGTTTTGGAAAGAGACTTCTCTTGTCTTTATTCATATTACGGGAATACATGCTCTATAGAGAATTTCTTCTTGAGGAAGTAAACCTCTAATGGATCTAAAGAGTCTTCAGGGATTTCCAAACCTACTGTGGTTTGCCACGCTGCAGAGTTTACTCGCTGATAAGACAAGACCAAAATGACCTGATTGTTAAAGCTCCCATTAGATTCCCAATAGCTCCACAACACAGTAAAGTGTAAGAGAAGTGTTCGAGTTTGTTTTCTGAAACTGTTGCTTGAACATTGCTAGTTTTTATGTCATGATTGTCACCAATTCTAGTTTTTACCAGAACAAAAATCAGATGTAACAGATGATCACTTGTATTATTAATTAGAAACTATCTGCATCTTTCCTCTGTCATTTGTAATTTATTATTAAGCAGAAAAACTAGCTTTCTCTTCAGCTTAATATTTATGCTAATGATAATCACATTTTCCAAGGATATGGAAAAAACATGGCGGAGAAAATTCTCTAGTAAAAAGTAATTACTGCAATTTAAAGCTAGAACTAATTTTTCCTATTTTTCTTTTCAGGGATGCAGAGAGGCTTGAAGAGTTCTATACCAAGAACCAACAGCTCAGAGAACAGCAAAAAGCACTTCATGACACTATCAAGGTGTTAGAAGACAGGTGAAGTAGTATCCTCTGGCTTTTGAGTTTGCTGTGTTTTTCTTTTACAGAGTAGCTCTGGAAACTTGGTAAAGTTGAGTTTGTGTTTTGGTATGGGATTATTGATTTTTTTTTTCAGTAAGCAAGTAATTTTCTAATGCAATCCAAATAGTGTGTTATAGGAAAAAGTATAGAATTTGCATTTTTCTGGCTGAAGAACAATCACTAAATATATAGCATACATATTTATCTCTTCTATATAACTAAGTTGTTATATTGTTATTTTCAAAGTGCTTAGCTTGTTTAGTTCAGTTAAGACCATTAGAAGTTAGTATAGAACAGCTTGGGAGGTAAACAGATGTTTTAATGTTTATTCTTTTGTAGCCATCTTTGTGTAGTTAAATTTTATATTGATCAAGAGGTAGCACAAGTACAAAACCCAAAGGCTATAATACGTTGTGAAACTGATGAAATAATTCACTAGGAGATGTTTCAGATTTGAGGGGGTCTTTTTTACCAACTGCCTATTTTTAGGCAATTACAGGTTGTCTGTTACCTTCTTTTGGACTTAGGTATTCTTCTCACCTTTTGATCCGTTCTGTCTTTTCCTTATTTATTCCTGTTTAATCTGGTACAACAAAACAAAACTAATAGACATGAAATTACGGTGCATTTTTTAATCTTTGAAAACTATACCTGTTTTGGAAAATGTATGTTAAATTTGCTGTTAAGAGACTCTCAGAAGCTTTCTGGGAGCAGGAGATCATTACATAGTAAATGTTTTTCCACTATTCCTGGGTTACCTCAAATTTTAAAGCTGTGATACTCTACTTTTACTTTTAACTCCGTCTCTCTATGAAAGCAATTAGGGATAAACTTGCAGCCGTGCAGGTAATAAACTTATATACCATGTAAGTAGAGAGGCATTCATGGTATGGATGGACTTTTCTAATCCCTTAGCAGATGAATTATTCACATTGTGAAAAGCAAAAGGAGTATTGATTTAATGAAAGGAGGTTGTAATACTGTTTGTTACACATTCAGATAAACTAGTATGAAGAGGTATTTCAGCATTTTACTCTTGCTACAATTACACAATATTAAAACACCAATAAACCAGTATGGCTTTTACTTCCAATATTCAGCTGTGAAATTGGAATCTTACATAGCTTGTTTAGTTGGGGTTTTTTAATACTTGATGTAGTAGCAGCTACAATGCAGAACTTTTGACTCACTAGTTTCTTATTTAGCAGGCAAAAGAGAGGCTGATTTCCACTTTGGTAATACTGTTAGCTTTTTGATGTGTACCAGAAATAAATACATTCCATTTATCACCTATATAATGAACACATATTTCAATGCATCAATGAATGTGTCCGGTAAGATAGAGTGATTCTAACCAGTCCTTTTCTGATCATGGTTGTGTTTTAAACAGCTAATGAAAATCATTAGAGACAGTGGAGTCAAGGTCTCTCATGAGCTTTTGGATCCACTTCAAATTATTGCTGCTAAGATAAAGGGTTCACATTTGTTTGGCAGTTGCTACAGTGTAAAATTACTATTTGTCCTTTTTATTTGATTATTTTGCTTAATGACAGTACATGTCCTTCATAGATGAAGTAGTAATTCTGTTTACTGAAGTGATTTGCTTATCTGTATTTTCTTGAATGAACTTTACTTAAAATGAACGGTTTTATATCTGACAGTATTCTTAGTAGGATGCTTCACAAAGGATTTCAGTGGCAAGGTGTAGCATGCTCCACTTTATTAAATAAAGTAATACATGTTGTTTTAGAAGTATCCAGTACCTACAATCATTTATGCAAATGTTAGAGCACATAGTATTACATTGTTCAGGAATCTCAAAACATTGCTATGTGAGCATAAAAACCACAGTTCTTAGTGGTGTTCCACATAGTTGTCAGAAGTTTTCTGGTTTACATTGTTCAAAAGGCCTGTTTAACATTGGTATCTGCTTCATGCATGGCAATATTTTTTTAACAGAGGGACATTTTTCTCTTCATTTTATTGTAGATTAAGAGCGGGGTTGTGTGATCGTTGTGCTGTAACTGAAGAACACATGAGAAAGAAGCAGCAAGAATTTGAAAATATCCGGCAGCAGAATCTCAAACTTATTACTGAGCTTAGTGAGTTTTATCCCTAACTCTGAAGAAAAAACGTGCTGTTTTGGAAACTGGTTCTCCAGTAATTCCTGTAACTTGATATAATTTATATGTGGTGTGTTTAGTAAGCCCAAAAAGTTCAGTCAGAGGATACTTAACTGTACAGTCTGAAAATATGTAACATACCAGTGGCTAGTCATTTGACCCACCTTATTAGATTGAAGTGCTGATACTGAAAGTGAACTGACGTGGAAAATCTTAGACTGTAAAGTAGCTACTTTAGATAAAATGTGACTGCTTCTGTTTATTCCTACAGCTAGAATGATTGCCAGCTTTCCTAAGAAAACCCTGACTTCAAAAGGAACTGGTGATTGCAAAGTATCAAGTTCAGACAGAAGTGGGTCCAGCTTGTGTCCTGTAGTTGGTCTTGGATTTTAACTACAGAAAACCCATTACTGTCACATAACCGAGGCCACAAAAATAGCTTCATACTAGGCAGCTAGTAGCCAGCTCATTTTGAAATCAAAAAATAGAACATGTGAGACAAATTAAACTGTTCGTTCCAGGTGATACACAAGTAGGACACAAATATGTTCATAAAGAGAGTTTGGAAAGATTGTATAAAGCATAGAATTTTACAGGATAGAATTTTAAAATGTTAATGGTATCTTTATCATTAATTATTTTGTATCATTTAGTTGTCTTGCTTGGTCAAGAACAAGCAGACATTAAGTGAGATTTAAAATACGGGAAATGCCAGACAAAAAAATAGCTTTTTGGTGCTTAATTGAATTACGGAAATACTAGGTTCTATGCTAATACAAAACACATCGGTGTTCTGAGAACTTCTGATATAGGGCACTTACATAAAAATGTTCTGAGTTTAATGATGAACAACAGTGTGTAGCCAATCTCTAAATTTAGCTCTGAATCTTAAAAATGAAGGTGACACCTGTCAGGTACAACTCTTGAACTGTGACACAGCAGTAGGCTCCCATGGGTTTGCATTGAGATCTATATAACAATGAAGAAGATCAGTTGAGGAATATAGAGGCAAAATAGACAACAACAAAATAAAAACAAGAACATAAAAATTAAACTGAACAGAAGAGTTGGGAGCTATCACAATGTTAGTTTGAGACAGCATGGAAGAAAGGTTTAATGGTTGCTTAAGTGGTTAAACCAAATTCAAATTGCTTTATATTTCATAGGTTATCTTTAGCCTAAGAAAGCAATTTTGTCCATGGTGACAAATGAGTAATTCACTCGTGTTTACAGCACAGTCTCACTTGTGTGTACACGGACAAAAGTAATTAATGATTGGGTAGACCTAATGTTGTGATACAGTAGTTGTGCCATCTCTGCCTTTTCTAACATGTTATTTCACTGCTTTTTTTACTGACTAGCTTGAAACTTCCTTTTTGTAAACCATAGAGAAAGTGTATGGTATTACATATTAGAATTGGTTCTGTTTCCTTGAAGGACCTGACAAGATTATCATGTTAACATGTGTGCATTGATTTTTGTAATTTTTTTTTTCTATAAATTTCAGTGAATGAAAAAAACAACTTACAGGATGAGAATAAAAAGTTAACTGAACAGTTCCAGCAATTGCAGAAGGAGCTAGAGTAAGTTTTGTGTTGTTTTGTGTATTCCCCCATTCCTTAGAAGAAATGTCTGGGAATATAAATATCAGCTTTGAAGTCTTTAAATATTGTTTCCTCTTTCTGATAGCTAGACTCTGAAAAGATAGCCTACTGCCCCTATAACAACATAAGCCCAGTTTCCTTCTATTCTGCAGACTTTTATTTTAGCTGTGTGCATCTTGTTTTAAACTTGGAATAAAACTGGGAGAAGTAAATTTATCATAGAAATTTTTCTTGACTTCTGATCACAGTTTATAGCAAAGCCTTATGTCTCATACTTTTATTCCTTGGTTGCCTCTTTACCATTTGTTTCCTCCTCGGCTAAGACTTCAGAAAAATAGTTATTTATATAGTCAAAAAGTCCCAGGATCTTGTAATACATTTTAAAAATAAACTTACTGTAATTTTGCAATTGTAAAAGAAAAATACTATAGTAAATTTTGAAAACAAGACATAAAAATAATGAGCTACAAACTGACTGTGAAATTTTAATCTGATGTAGTAAGAATGTGCCATCTAATGTTGTGGTTAATACGTGAATGTGGTGTACTGTGCACGGCAGAGGTAGTGTTCCTTTCTTGTTGTGGTCTGACATCATCTGAAATTTATCTCACTTTTGCCTGTCTGTGACTAAGTTGTGTACGTGCCTGGGAGAAATGGGGACAGGATGTGTGGACTTGATACAGAAGATTTTTTATGCGTGTGGTTTATTTCTTTCAGAAAGAAATTCAGAATTCAGCTTCAGTAGGGAGTAAAACAAATAGATTCAGTTCATAATGACTAGTCCTATTGCTTTGTATTTCTTGGTTTGTCTCCCATCTTTGCACCGTCATTGTCCTTTTTTTTTTCCATGTGCATATAGTCTTTTCGGGGTAACATCACCCCAGCTTCCACTAAAAATCCACTAAAAATCTCTGGCCAGTGTAGGAAAGCTGACAATGACCAATGTAACAATAAGTTATTTGCTGTGCATGTTAGGTGGTCGTTCAATTAAGTGCAGAGTTGAGTAGATAAACAGTAATTTACAAGGATGGTACTGCTGTTTTGACAATCACTGCATTTGATTGTTTTGGTTGAGCTATAGTCATGGTACTTTATTTAGAATTAACAGCTCAGATCAGTATAATATCAATTGCATTGTAGGTGCAAAGTAGCAGATTGTTTCTAGTGCATGATATGAAATAAGATTTTTGCAGTCTTCTGTATTTTGTGACCAAGTTATAATATTAGGAATAGAAATCTGAGAGTTCTCCGTAGAAGTGAAATCAGTGAAAGTGTAAAAGAATTTTATTATCTGATCCTTTATGACACTGAGATTTCATTATGCATGGATGGAAACAGCAAGGAATTTTCTGCAAAACCCTGTTCTGGGGTCTCAGAAAAATCCATGATTGAGAAGTTATTTATTACATAGTTATGATGTACAGTATGTATGGCAACTGCTTCGTTTGATGTTTTTTTCCTGTGATGGTATGTAGAAACTACCCCTTGATTTGTATTGAAGTAAGGTGCAGAAAAATATATTTTTAGTAGGTTCATTTGTCAAACAAAGTCACATGTGCCACTAAATTTAAAGAGAACTATAACAGGTAACTTAAATTTGCAAAATAAATTGATTAATATATTGCTCTGTTGTTTATTTTGTGTCTTAAGATATTGCAAGTAGATGATACAGTTTTCCAATGCTTTCTTTGTAAATGTGCTAGAAAAGAACAATTGCAAAATCACACAATAGGATTCGTCAAGACTTGAGAACATCAGTGCATCAGTATTTGTCATTAAGTGTTCAAAGTTAATATTAGTAAAAAGCCTAACTGCAAAAATGCATTTTGTCTCAAGCCAGACAGCTTTTTCAAGTTTTCTATTACCTTATTTTATATATCTTGTGGTTCAGCTTCCATGCAAGAAAAAAATTATCTGTATTTCCTCTTCTTCCCTTAGATCAGAACTTTATATCCTTCCCTTTATAGTTAGGAAATGATCTTTTGGGCCATGTTTTCTCTTGAGAATCATAAGGGAAAGTGCAACTGCAGGAAGATGATCAAGCAGGCTGAGTTAGATTTCTGTGTGCTGTTCTTTTACTGCCTCTTCCACATTTCACTGCCACCACCATAGGGCAGATAACCCCTTGTGAAGTACTGAATAAACTATTTAAATTCAAAGATCCAAAATCAGTCCTTTTTGTTGTTATTTCCTTGGTATGTCTAGGCAGAGTTTTTGGAGAGAAAAGACATAGTTTTTTGTTACAATAAGTTTTATATACTGACTCTCCAACAGGCTGTTAGAGCTGACAGTGTGAGAGAAGATAAACTTCATAACTCCTCTTGTATTTAACATTACTTGTTTTACATGCTTTTTTACATTATTCCCTGAAGACTTTTCAGAGTTGAATTAGAGGTAACATCAATGCTTTGGAGGGGGATTGCTTTGATTACAGTTCTGTTTGTTACTATTTAAAATTGTCCGAAATTGTATTTAAGACAGTATTTCCATCACTGAATATATTCTGAATTGGAAAGGACCCAACAGGGATCAAGTCCAACTCCTAAGTGAATGGCCCATCAAGGGATTGAATCTTAGTGTTATCCAGCACCATGCTCTAACCAACTCAGCCAACCTCAGCGTCATAAACTGTGAAGATACACAGGGGTTTCCATACAAGGGGAGAGACACTGATCCATCCATTTCAATGCTCTTTTGTTGAAGAGACACCTGTTTCAGGGGACAAGCTATAACCTCTACAGTACCTAGCTTCTACCAGGGAAAAGGGCTTCCATAGTGCAGCTGTATGTTGACTTCAAATGTGAAGAGCTAAGGTTGTATGCTGTGCTTGGGCTTGGTGGAGCAGTGGTTAATCTTGTGTTAGATGTATCTAGAAAGTGGGTTGAGTATTACTTTTTTGCAGTTTACTGTTATTGAGGTGGCTGTATTTCTGGAATTGTTGCATTCTTGAACTGTGTGATTGTCCTGCTTGCTGAAATGAAAGTTTCATCTTGTTGACTTGAGGTTTTATTTGACCACCTGATTGGGTCTCCAGGGTGCAAAAGCAGCAAGTAGCAGAGGCAGAAGAAGGAGTCATTCCAGGTTCTCCAGTTCAAACATCTTCATTTTCTGTGGTTAATCGTATGAGAAGAAAAAAAGAGAATAGGCATATCCGATATACAGAACATACACCTCCAGATTTGGAACTTAGGGAAAACAACAGTGGTAAGAGTATTTTTTTTTTAAATTAACTAAGGGTTAAAGAGAAATACAGTGTATAAACTTGATTGCAAAGGACAAAATCTAAAAAAAAAAAAACCCAAAAGAAACCTTTTGCTTTTTTTGCTTTGCCTTTTCTCTTTTTGTGTGATAATGCATGAGTCCAGGGAAAAAAGTCTATAGCAGTAACTGTTACATCAGTGATACGCTCAGAACTTATCTTAACCTTCTACTTTTATTCATCCACGTGCACATGCAAATGTAACAGTTTTCCAGCCTATATTTCTTCTCTTCGTACGAATTGGGTTGAAAAAGCGTCTGTTCAGGTTTGACTTGTGCACGCAGCGATGTCACCACCTAGTGGAGAGTGAAACAGATGTTTTGCCACATTCTGAAATTGTTCTGCAACTGAAGTATTGTTACTGAAACTGGTAGATAGCTACATGATCTCTCGTTGTCTCTATTCTACACCGTTTGCATTTTTTTGTGTCTTAAGTTCAGAAGTACTGTGTGCGTTTAATTTCCAGACTTTGTTCTGTAGTGTCATAGAAATAACTCTATTTTGTCTGCAAAAAGTATTTTTGTGAAATAAGGCATCTTGTGCTTGCATTTTATTCATACACAGGAAATATCATAATCCAGGTAATTTATCTTGTGGCATTGCAAAAAGGTATTTTAAGTACGAATACTTCTAAATACTAGTTTTGACTAAAGGCCTCTTCCCAAGAATAATAATAGGATAACTGTGGGATGAAAAGGGTGGGCTGGTTATTCATACCCTTTATTTTGCACTTGAAATTTTTAGTGCTGTGAGTAGCTTCTCCTTTCTAAGCATACCTATCTTTCTCCATATTCTGTATAAAACAATGGAGCTACAAAATGAATCAGAAGTTTAATATGTAAGAAATGGTGTAAATACCTATCAGAGTTAATGGCTGGGAAAAGCTATTGGTCATCAAGGTAGAAAGGACTGCATGGCATGTGTTTGTCATAATTCAGATCTCGGGTTGTCACCTTTTTATTACCTTAGCTGTTGCAGAACATTGTTACCTTTTATGGTTTACTCTTCAATAGTTTCATTGCCCTATTAATATGTCAAATACACCTTGAATAACCATTTTTATGTGGTCAGACTAGATAGTGGTATCATTTTGTGTTAGTATTGTTTTAGGGCTGACTGGCTGAGATCATATTTGTGAGAAAAAAGATTAATATAAAATATTTATCGTTTTATTTTTATTCTGACATATCACTGTCACAAATTATCAGACGTGCTTAGATTGCTGGATCTACTGACATATTAAATCTTGCATTCATTCAAGTGCTTTTAAGATCAGAGTTATTGTATCTACACAAAATTGTCACAACAGGATACCTAATTTCACCATGTGAAAATGTTTCCACATCTCCTAGAGTTTGGAAAAATTCCAGTCTTTTCCACACAAGTGAACACTCACCATGGAGGAGAGATACTAGTGGCAGACACTTGTGATCCACAACTGTCCCCTGTGCCAAGTAAGTGTATTAATAGATTTAGTTCTAATTCCATTAAAAATAAGGCAAAAATATTGTAAAACTTTTAACCTTTTTTTAACACAGAAACCTAATAAAGTGCAAACCTTTTAAAATTCTTTAATGACTGAGAATCAGCATAGAATTCGAGGTTGTGGTGGTTGCTGTTCTTGTACTTTCCAATTTTGCTCTGATTTAATGAACTGAATAATGTTAGACCCCTCAAAGAAGGGAAACTCATCTATTTGTTTTCCTAATAAAACATGAAAAATAATGGTGACTGTCAATTAGGAAATATGCAAGACAAGCATTGTATTATAAATACACATTATCTCTGTTTTACATGCTTTTATCAGACTATTTGTGCCCTAGACTGGGAGTGTGAAAAGCAGCTTTTACATTGATTTTTAATTTTGGGGAGCTATATTTAAATTATTTAAATTGGACACATAGTTCTCTGTGCTGATACAGCCGTTTTTCTCTCATCAGAAATTCTTTTGCCACTTACACTTCCAGATATGATTTTTATTGGACAGAGATCAAACTATTTCCGTAAATTCCAGTTTTAATTTATGATCTTTTTAGTTCAGTGTTTGCACTGTCTGTGGGTCGAGCAAGATACTATAATGCATATGTAACTTACTGTGATTTTCTTTCTACTCACAAAGATAAACTAAGGGTGGGAGGATACCCTGTTCCAAAGCCATCTTTTAACTTGGCTGCAGTCGTCGCAGAAACAATTGGACTTAGTGTTGAAGAGGAATCTGTAAGTATTCCCAAATTTCTTATATAACCAGCTTTTTGGGCCAGTTGTTTTAAAAACTATTTTTCTTTTTTGCATTAAAATTCTGCAACAGTATTCTGAGTTCGACTTTGGTTTGCTATGCTTAGTCTTTACTGACCTGCTTTAGCAAGAAGAGATAAACTGTGCTGACCTGCCTCAAGGGGTTGAGGAGGAGGGTAGAGACGTGGTTCTTCCTTTCAAGTTTTGCTAGTATAGCGAAGTAAATCCTTGGGTCTGCCAAATTCCCTTTGTGCAGTAATCAAATCTAAGACATTGAAAAATATTTCTTGGCAATGAGACTGGTTGGTGACTCAGATGAGATTATTTGATGGTTTTGGTAACTACCATGAGAATTACAGTATGCAGATTTTTATGTCCATGCATGTGAATTAATTTTTTCAGTTTCCATAAGACTTCTTTAAAGTTGCTGGTCCAAATTTAATTTCTTAGCTTTTATTATTTTTCAGAGTATTGAATATTTCAATTTGAATGCATCTTCAAGGTATTTATGTGCCAACCAAGCATATTTCTAATTTTAAATCCAGTATCTTCTCACACTTCTCTTCTTTGTTTTCCTTTACCATTTGCAAGGAGTCCCAGAGTGTACTGAATCTTCCCCTCACTAATACAGTTATGAACCAGGCCTCAGAGAGCATGCAGTCTGAAGACTCAAGAAAACATCCAGCTTCTGAATCAAGAAATGATGACAACAATTTAGGGTGTGTTTCCACTCAGTTATAACAATATTGTTTTAAGCAGGCTTACAGAGGTTTGAGTCTTCGTAGAATTTCAAACTTTGTGGCATTTTGCTGTAAAGGTATAGAAATGGAAACAAGTATTTTCATATCAGAGGGGTTTCTTTCAAGTAAATAACATGAGAAGCAAAGAAACTGATAGAATGCAAAACTATAGACTTATACTTAATTCACAAACTTCTGATTTGGGCTTCTTGTGTACACAGTCCCTTCTTTCCTAACTTCTCAGTATTGCAAGGTATCTTCTGAGCCCCATAACCCTGTGGATAGTGGGCCTGGAGCTGGAATGGAAGAAGGATCCTATTGCTCTGATTAGGTGTCAAACCAATTGACTGTTGCCCTTCCCACTCTTCTCAGGATATTGTGGTCTAAGTGAAAATTTTTTGGCCCTATTTGTCATCTTAAATGTATATTTTGATTATGACAGGTAAAAAACAGTACCTGAAAGGAGCTTGCACTTTTTTCCTTCACTTGCAGAATCTTTGGGAATCTATTGTGGTTTTAAGATCTATACAAGAACCTAAATAGACTCCTATTGCAACAATTCTCATTTTCTTCCTTTTCATAGCACTGAAAGGTAAGGAGTCTTTGGATAGAAGAGATACTTAGGCAGGCTTAACTCTGTCCTTGGTTCTCAGTTGAATGTGGACCTGAATTTCCCACCATACACCAAAATGGAGGACAAGATCTGTATTTTGTTGCCTTCTACAGCTCTAAGTGCAACAGTACCTATCCCTAGAATAGGCTAATTTTTGTTTTTCCTTCTGTTTTCAGTTAATACTAGCAGCTTACACAGATTTAAAGCAGATCAGCAATAGGAAACATTACATTTTCTTTTTATATCACTTTCTCTCCTTCCATCTGTACACCAGAAAAATGTCTCACATCTCATTGTATTCAGTATTTCAGATCCATCTCATAACACACCACCACATGATGACTGGGATTCTCGGGTAGCTTCTCCTGTTTTTGGAGCTTCTAGCACCATGAAGAACAACTCAAGTACAGTTCATGCTCCTTGTATTTTAGATTCAGGATTGAAGCCTCATCTCAAAACCAACCTCTTCAACAATCCATCCAGTTCCAGATCTCATAAAAGTAGATCAAAATCTGAAGATGTTGCTTTTGTTGCACCGCTGAATCTTGGGACAGAAATCAACTCAGTTATCAGCCAGACCTCTGTCCATAGGCAAATGGTTGTGAAAAAGAATTCTAATGAGGTTGTAACCTGTGCTGGAAACACCTGCACAGCTAAAAATGAGGTGATCAAGAGCGATATCCTCCTTGTATATCAGAAGCAGCTAGAAGGCAGGTGTGCTAAGAGAAAGAAAGCTGAAGATGATGTTGCAGTTAGCTGTGAGAAAACATCATTCAGCAAAGAGAACTTTGTTCAGCAGGTTAATGGGGAACATCCAGGTGATAAGCCCTTGGATCTATCTGATCCCTTCTCTGGAGTTCGTGGTGAAGAGAAAAAACAAGGAAGTGAGGAGACATACAAAAATAGACTGAAACAAGTGACTCTGCATGACATCTTTTCACATATAGGGAAGACTGTTCCTGAAGGTTCATCATCCATTCAAAATGCCAACAATGAGAGCTGTTTGTTTGGCAGACATTTACAAGAGGAATCCTATGTACAAGAGGCAATGCTGGGAAAAATGTTCCCTGACAGGAAAAATCAGATCCCAGTGAAAGAAGAAGTTCCTCCCTTCAAATTTGCACCACTGCCAGGTTCTGCAGAGACAGAGGAACTTTTTGATAATGTAAAGGTATGCTTTTCTGACTCTTCTTCTTTGAAGTATTTTCTTTAAGTTTTGGGAAATAGTAAAATTGCAATATGTTGTTAGGTTGCCAGTGGCCATGTACCAAATAGAAAGAAAACAAGGACAGGACATGGAGAGTCTGAACCAGCATCTGTACTTCAGCCAAACCCTTGTAGACTATCAAAAAGTAAAGCACAGCAAAATGAGCAAGGTAATTTAAAGAAAATGTTCCTTTTACTAAAGCCTCCCTACCCCTCAGCCTGTGCTCTGATTGAATAGAATTTTTCCTATCTTCCTTTCTTCCACTTTAATCCCTTTGTTCTGCTTCTAGCTCAGTCACGTTCTATTTGAGATTTCTTAAGATCACCTCCAGTATTTACAAGTCTGTGTCTTCCTGGCATATTTTTGCCACTGTATAATAAATATATCATTGGTATTGAGGTATACATTCAACAGACTAGGAACCTTGTTCTTTGTTGTTTGTTTAGCGTTGTTATTTGTTGCAGTGTAATAATAAAACCTCAACGTTTGAGTTTAAACTCTCTGTATCAAATACTTGTAAACGACTCAAGTATAAGCATAAGAAATTTTGTTAATATTTTTCATTATTACTAATGATCTGTTAAATAAATTTGTGCCTTTAGTGATAATGAACACAGGCTATCATATAGTCTTTCTAGAGCACGTGTCTTCTTTCCTCTTAAGTGCTCCCAGTTGGAAAAATAACTTTTTGAACTAGCCTTGTAGAATCAAAGCTTTTGTACTCCTCAGCCAAGCTGTTACACTGCATACTTTATTTAGAAATACTTGCATTATGAATTTAAAAGATACTTCCCAGTAGTTGATGTGGCCATGTAGCTTGGAATCTACATAATCTCCTCAGAGATAAATCAAGAGGCATCAACGACCAGAGGAACAACGACCAGACAATTTGTACTCTTTGCTTAGACCTGACACTTGTACTGTCATTGATCTAACTTCAGTAGTGAACCAACTAGGCAAGGCACCCCTTGGACCTGTTGTTTGTGGGCACAGAAGGACTGGTGGGTAAAGTGATGGTTGGGGGCCATCTTGAGTATGACAGTCACAAAATTATAGTTTTCCATTCTCAGAGAAGTAAGAAGTGGGAGGTAGCAGAACTGCTGCCTTGAACTTTTGGAGGGCAGACTTTGGCCTGTTGAGGAGACAGTTGACAGTCCTCCCTTGGGAGGCAGTCCTGAAGGGCAGAGGAGTCCAAGAAGTCTGGACATTGTTGAAGAAGGAAATCTAAGAGGTGTAGGAGCAGGCTGCCCCATGTGCTGCAAGGTGAGCTAATGGGAAAGAAGGCCAGCCTGACTGAATAGAGAGCATTGGCTACAACTCAGAAATGAAGAAAGAGAGTTTATGACTTTCAGAAGAGGGGGCAGGCAGATTCAGGAGAACTACAAGGATGTTGTGAGGTTGCACAGGACGAAAATAAGAATGGCCAAAGCCTAACTAGAGCTTAATCTGGCTATTGCCGTAAAAGACAATAGAAAATGTTTCTGTAAATCCATCAGCTACAGAAGGAGGGCTAAGGAGAATATCCTTGCTTTATTGGGTATGGGAGAAACATAGTGACAAAGGGTGAGGAAAAGGCTGAGGTACTTAGTGCATTTTTGCCTAAATCTTTAATAGTAAGATGAGTTGTTCTCAGGGTACTCAGCCCCTGAGCTGGAAGACTGGATTAGGGAACAGAATGAAGCCCCCATAATCCACAGGGAAATTGTCAGTGACCTCCTGCACCTCTTAGACACACACAGGTCTATGGGACCAGATGGGATCCTCATGAGGGTACTGAGGGAGCTGGCAGAAGTGCTCAACGAGCCACTTTCCATCATTTATCAGCAGTCCTGGATAACTGGGGAGGTCCCAGCTGAAGGGCTAGAGTGAGGATCCAGGGAGCTACAGGCCTGTCAGCCTGACCCAGGAGACCAGGAAGATTATGGAGCAGATCACCTTGAGTGCCATGATAAAGCACATACAGAACAACCAGGGGATCAGGTGCTTCTGGCAGAGTTTGATTCTGATTATTTGTCTTTTTTTTTTCTCATATTCTGTGCATACAGACCTGAAAGATAAACCCTCTTTAGAAAACTTCCAGTGGAGCATAGACCCAGGAGCTGACCTTTCACAGTACAAAATGGACATTACTGTGATTGATACAAAGGTGAACTTTTATAATAAGTCTGCATGTTCTATGATGTTGAAAAAGCCTACAAAGTAGTATCACAAACATTGTTCTGAGCAGACCAAACCCACTTTGTGACTAAATTCTGAATTTGGCTCATTTAATATTTGTTCATGCTACAGCTGTCGTAAAACATTTCCACTGTTTAACTGTACATCATAAACTCAGCAGGCATATTCTCAGTGTGAAAGTGGACAAATGATAGTGAGAAAGAATTTTAATGAGACTGTAAACTGCAGGAACAAAGGTAAATCAGTGTCCAAAAATAAGCCAATAACTGCTTTGGAAGTGTTTCAGATACACAGCACTGACACTGACTACACTAGTTGATTCTGGGTGCAATTCTCATGTTTGCTTTTTTTTCCCTAGGGTGGTTCTCAGACTGGAGTTGGAGGGGAAGTTGTTGATATGGATTATACATATGTTAGTGACAGTGTGCTATTGGAAATGAAAAGTCAAGAGCAAAATCAGGAAAGCAGTCCTCGTAAGACTTTTTTTTCTCTTTTCTTCACTTTGGTTTGCTTTTTTTGTGGCATGGTGGGGTTTTGGGGGTTTGTTGGAGTATTTTGTTTGGTTGGTGTTTTGAGAAGGAGGAGGAAAAGAGTAAAAGGACACTTCTTTTCCTGTATGGCTAGATAGTAGGAAATGATTTGCAGGTAAAAAAAAGTGGTGATGTGTTTTTATAGGTTACACAGATCAGTCTGTTTCCTAGAGAACTGGTGGTGGGTTTTGAGGTTGGTTTTTTTAACATAGGTTAAAAAAAACCCCAGGATTTGTGCTGAGAGCACCAGTAGCTATTTCTTCACAGTGCTTAAAGGGTGAAATACTTAACCATATAACAGTTCTGATCTCACCTGCAGTGAATAGCTTTGAAAGTTTTCTATGTAATCACATCCGACTTCGTATGAGAAGAGTAATTTCATTTTTAATGACCTATAAATAGAACTAGTATGTTTAAAATAAATCCAAATGTGTTTATATCAGTTTTACCATATGGTATGTGGTGAATCATGGCTGCACCACAGTGACTGTTTCCTACCTGCAAAAAGTATTTCCTTCTGCTTGGATAAGTCCATAATTCCAAGAACAAAAATTTCACATATCCAGTATTAAGGTTAAAGGGTACCTCACAGTGATTTAGCAGTTAATTAGATTTTAGAAATGGGATCCAAGGTATCTGAAAAATAAATGAGCATTGGCCACGTTTGAAAGATTGTCAGAGAAGTTGCAACAAGAATAAAGGTATAGCTGGTTTTGAGTTAATTGGTACTGGGAGCAGTAAGTAATTGTTAATTCTTATGTTACACATTTAGTCAAAATGCAATTTCTTGCATTTAAAGGAAAATCATTGAGACATAGATTTGGATGGGTTTTTTGTGCTTTTAATAACAGGAGGAGAAATAACAGATATATTTGATCGGACAACCAATGAAGAATATGAATCCTGCCTACCAGAAGATAATCATTCTGCATGTGATGAAAAAGAAACTCTTCATGATGAAGAGCAGGATAAGGGAATAACAGCAGCGAGCAAGAAACTGAAGAGTGGGATATAATTTGATTTTGTCTTTATCAGCTTACTTAAACTACAAGAGTTGATTTGAAATCAGACTCTGTTTTTTAGGAACAAACATGCCAAATTAGCCACCAGTTCTTTTTTGCATAAATTTGTGATAAAATTGATTATTGTAAGGACATAACATAAAGCAATATGAAAATTTTTTTGGTAGTTAATTTATCACCACGCAAATGTGGAATATGTAGTGGAAGTTGGTGCAGCAGCAGAACACCAAAGTGACTTAAAAGAAACACCAGCTTCTGGCAACTGTTATTTACTTCCTTTCTTCTCATTATTCTAGGTTCTATTGAAGATTTTACAGTATTTTGTATTTTAAGCAGCCTTTCCTTTGATTTTCTTTTTGTCTTTTTTGTTTATCTCACTGCTGTTTTCCTTCTACTCGAGTCATGCTTTTTGGTTGCTGGTTCTATCAATTCTGTTCTGTTCAATTCTGTTCAAAATCTATCAATTATTTTTAATATCTGTTTGAATCTGTTGTCTTAGACTGAGATGTACATGGCATTTTTATATTTCATAACAGTTTGTTAATAATTTCTGCAAACAATCTGTTAACCTTATATTTTGTTTTGCATGTGTACTTACAGAACATGAGGATAAACAAGATAAAGCCAAGCAGAAAGCTTTTGTGGAGCCTTATTTCAAAAGTGATGAGAGGTAATTCAGTTTGTTCTGTATGAGCATTTAAAGGCTCTTTGTATCTTCCCTACAGGGAACTTGATCTTCCTTAAAATAAACGTGTTTGTGTGTAACAGACTAGCAGTTGAAGATGCAGAGGTAGAAGATCTATGACATTAGATAAAAGACTTTAGATAAAAACTGGGGTAGGGGAAAAATGTTGAGATGCCTATTACATTTACATGCTGAAGAGAAGGGATTGCCTCTTCTGCTTTTTATAATTTTAGTGAATGCAGTGTTTTCTAATCCGTGTGGTTTCTTACAAGCATGTGGTGATGCCTGAATTTATGAGCCAAGAACGTGTGGGCTGCTTGTGCAAATGAAAACCTTTCCTTCTCTGGTATTTTTGCCCCTTGCTCTCTAGGCAATAAATGAATAGTGTTCAACAATTGCAGCTTTTAGTGCCTCCTCTGTTGCCTTCCAGTATAATGATAATTGGAAGTCTGAATCTTCATTTTGTAATGATACCAAGCCCTTCAATTAGCTTATATTTTACCTCAGTGCATGTTTTCTTTGTAGAGGAAAACTTGTTTACTGTTTTGAGAGCAGTTAAGTTGAAAAGAACCTACTGATCTTGAATCCCAACATATGTTCCTCTCATGGAAATCATTGCAAGCACAACTCCATCTTGGATAAAAAGAAATATTCTGTAGAAGACCTATGTTTGAATAATTTCTATGTAGTAATTACTTTTACACTATGAAAAGCCATAATAATGAGGTACACATCTCTGGTTATGTAAAAGTTCACATTACATTTGAAAACTTTTTTTTTAATAAAAAAATGCTCTATTCAGCTATGAATGTCAGTATGATTTGGGTTTAGACATCTTCTGAATTCTTTTTTTTTCTTGACTGTCCATCATTATGTTCTAAAAAATGGAAATTTCCAGTCATGTAGAAGAAATAAAAGTACTATTATGCAAAAACATTTTGTTTTTCAGAAAGAATACTGTGTTAGATTTTCCTCATATTGAGGTTATTCGAAAAAAAGAAGAAAGAAGAAAATTGCTTGGCCACACTTGTAAGGAATGTGAAATAGTAAGTAGTGCTTTCAAATTTGTCAGTCTTCCATTTTCCTAACTCATGACAGTATCTAAGTGCTGGTTTTAATTATTAATCTGGTTGCATCATCATCATTACCCACAGTAGCTGGGAAGTAAGTGTTTACCAAAGCTGGATAACCAAGTTTGCAGGTGGTTTGTTTTTAGTGTGGTAGCTGCATATAGCATGGAAGGTCTTGGGTTTGATTTTTTTTGTGTGTATCTGTATGAAAGAAGAGCTTCTTACATCGTGGTTCCAGTAAGATTACTGTTAATAAAACTACATTAGCTGGTCAAAGAACTATTACGGGTGTCCAGACTTTAGATCAAAAGCTCTAGTGAGCTTTACAGGTGCTGGAATAAGTAAGATCTGTTGTACCTTGATATAGATTAGAAAGATCTCGTTTTGGGTTTGTTGATTTTTTTCTTTGTTTTCTGGGTTAATTTTTTCCGGTAATTACACCAGCATAGGCAAAAATATATCTATTTATGCAAATACGTGCAAAAATACTTGTTTAAAATACTTGTTGAAAAGTACGAAATTTTGGGTTTCACATTACACATTTTTTTCTCCCTTTCTATTTACTAAACTGCTTTCAGATACTTGGTGTAGAGATAAAATATTGACATAATTATGTGTGTAATAAGAACATATTTTATCTGGCCATTAATAGACTTTATGATCTAATAAATGATGACTCAGTAGTAGTGTGGATTAATGACTGAACAATGGTGGATTTTCTGGAATCTTTCAACCTAATTTCCACATGTATATAGAACCAACATTTTTCAGATATTCTCTTGCTATTCGCTGTATAGTCAAGTCCCATTTACTTAGCTGAAGAAATTTATTACAGTATGTTTTTAGTGAAAATATTTTCTGAAAAATAGTTTTGGTAAAACTCATTAAATACAAATGCTTAATTTTTATAGTCAACTATAAATACCATTTTAAAAAATATGTTTGATTTAAAGAGTTTGAAAGAAAACAAAACAACCCCCAACCTTCAGTGTGTTTCATGGTTCCAGATCCATGTGTTAAGCATTTTAATTTCCTGTTTCTGTAAGCTACAGGTCTTCCCTCTGCAAATCCAGTTCTTGTTACTTTCTGTCAAGTTGGAGGGATAACTATGGTGTCTGGAAACATTCACAGCTCCAGTTTAGTAGAAGCAGGTTTCTACATTAAATGCTAGGAGCGTTTGGGTTTGTTGTTGATTTTGGCTTTTTTGGTCTTTTTTTCTAAGCCTGCACCATTCAAGATTAATGTCTTGGAACGTATGGAATGCCTGGCTGTGTCATTGCACTATAATAAAACTAGCTTTGAATTAAATGCCTGTGGAAGAAGGGAGTATTGGATAAAGCATAAATGATGCTTTAGGAAAGTCTTGGCTTGCTGATGAGCAATATGGATTTGTAAAGCTGCCAAAGTCTAAGGGAATATTTAGGGAGTGGGTAGAGATCAGTAAGTTGCTTCAGTCCCTGTACTGCAAGTGGTGTGAGTGGGGTCACTCTGAGAAGACCTGAGATTTAACTTCTGTACGTGCCACAGCACGCTGATATTAAAGCCATTCATAAGTGCTTATCTTAAAGCTTTGTGGAAGCATCTCATTCACTTTACAGTGTCGAACTTCTGATAAGTCTTGTTTTGGTTTTTTACGACCTTGTGATGCTATCAGAGAAAGATTGTAGGCAGAAGTTACTGGTAGCTTGTAAAAGTAACATTTATTAGTGTGGTTATTAAGTGTAGCTACACTTAGGTGAGTAGGAGAATCACTCAAATGTTTTTATATGCATTTAGATTACAGGAATTATGTAAGTTTTTGCTAAACTAATGGGAGGAATGTTTTTAGGGCTTGTTCCCTTTCTGAAACTGCAAATTGTAGAGTTCTATAAGCAATTATTTTACAGGGAAGACAGGATGAGATTGCAGTATCTTCACACATGGAAAAACCTAGCTCAAATGTTTTGTGTGGATTAAAAATGCTGTGGACAGTGACATCAATCTAGAAAACAGCTGAGAGTTCTTTTTGCTGTTTAGCTGACATACATAACTCTCATTCTCTGTCAACCCTATTAGATTTCTAAACAAGCCAAAGAAGAAAAGTTTCTTCCTAATTTATTTTTAAAATATGCGTATCTTGATTTTTGATTGTTCTTATTTTCTGTTCCTACTAAACTGTACTGTATTTTTCATTGTTGGATCTGTAATTATTCCTTACTAATCATAAATTTTTTAATTAAAAAAAAAGCAACACTACCAAATTTTAGTAGATGAATTTCTAAAATTTCAGGCTATTTACAGGGCAAAGTAAGGAGCACTGCTAATTATCTCTAAATCAAATGGAGCAATATTTATCTTACACAGACATTGTAGAATTCTTGTAGTTAATTTTGTTGACTTAACATCTTGTTCTTAACTTTTGTCAGTAAAAATTGAATGAGCATACTTTACAATTCCAAGTAGGTTTTCTGAAATCCTGCCAGGAGCTGGGAGCATGAAATAATCTCTGTTGACAGAGGTATCCTGTTCTTTTCCTGATTTCCCCAGTCTAGGTCAATTTCCATCTGACTGAATAAGTTACAAACTTTAATTTGCCTTTTTGGATTGTAGCACTGCCATTTCAGTAGAATTGTTTTACAATTTACATTTTTACAAGGGTCAGGTTTCTTGTGTGACTGTTGACTTACCACTTGAATCAAACAATGCGTTCACTTCGAAAATATTTTGACCTTCTGTGTGCTCTAAGGTCCGGGTTTGTATTTTTAGGAGATATAACAAGAATTGCAAATTAAAACAGTAGAAAAAACTGCATGGAAAAAATATACCCTAACTTTCTATGATGCTACTCAGGGGAGCACCCAGCAAAAAGGTTTGGAGAGAGTATATACTTTTCTCATTGCAGAACAGCTGACAGGGGTGAAAGATTATAGCCAGTTTACTATAGAGAATGCTCAGCTGGCAGATAATTTCTGGAGTCCAAGTGTCAGTCAGCTACTTAAGCTAACTCTATTTACTTCTAATTTGAGGGTAAGGAAGTAGGAAGCATTTTGACTTAAGTTTGCAGTTACTACTGTAAATTTGAATACTGGAAATAATTCTGCAGCATGGGGTTTGTAGTGGTTTTTTTTTTTTTCTTTTTTAAAATTTTATTTGTAAATGCAAGCTGACAGTTAACAAATTGAAAAATTTATTTCAGCAGCTTTCAACACCTGCGCTACTTAGCTTTGTAAAATCAGTAAACTGTTGACATAAGTAATTGTACACATGCCTAAACCTTGTTACTTATGGTATGTTAAAAGATAGAAGGTTAGCAAATTTGCCATTATAAAGTTATACTTAGTCTGTAAATTCAGTAAGCTTTTAGGATAATTGCCAGGTGTTTGTCACTTGGATAATGAATCTCTACTCTGGCTATCCTCACCATTGTTTTTAGATAACTGTGTTAATAAACACAGTGATTGATGATGTCAATTGTGTAAAGCAGTCACTCTATTATGTATGAATTTGCTAACTGGGATTTTTTTTCCCCCCCTTACATTCAGTATTATGCAGACATTCCAGAAGAAGAGAGAGAGAAGAAACTGGCTTCCTGTTCAAGACACAGATTTCGCTATATTCCTCCAAATACCCCTGAAAATTTCTGGGAGGTTGGATTTCCTTCCACCCAAACCTGTGTGGAAAGAGGTTTGTGCAAAAATCAATTTGAAAAGCACTTTTTAAAGCTCTTCTTTTCCCCCCCCCGAAATTGTCTCTAGTTCACATAGCAGCCTTTCTCTCTCACTGTTGAGGTCTGTTTATCAGCAGCCATGATTTTTAATAAATATTGTCAGGTTTTAGCAGTTCCTGTACTACTAAGAAAGGAATATAAGAAAAATTTCTTAGAGCCTAGAGAGAGAAGGCAGAAATAATTGGGGTTTTTAATTTAAACCCGACGTATTTTTAACCATAAGGAAGAATTGGATTTTCAGAGGCAAAGGCCAAGAGATTGTACTTACTTAGGACAGACAGGCAGCACTACTGATGTCCTTTGTCAGTGTTTTTAGAGCTTCATAATACCAGGTGATAATGGAAATGTTACAGATAAGGTGTAGTTAGACAGTTTTTCATACATATACCCTGCTTGGTAGTGACAATAAAAAGATGTTAAAACATGGTGAATTTGTAGTATATTGTATGTACAATTCTCCAGAAGTGGTGAAATGCTGGGGTGAGGAGCCCTATAGGAATTCTGAGTTACTTATATCTTTCATGTTTCACAGCTAATGCACAAGTAATTTTTGCTTTTGTCTGTTCTTATAACAGTGTCAGGTCAGGCATAGGAAAATGTAGCCAGAGTTGTGTATGTGTATTTTGTGATGGTGTTGCAAGTATCGTCCTTAATCTGTCAGAACAGGGAGCCTTGATTTTTATGGATCATATAACTTGTTACTACCCATTTGGAATCTGCTTGCTGCCTCATTAAAAATGAGCTTCTTGGCTGTCTCCTTGTTCTGCTGGAGTAAGAGCTGTTCAGTTGTTAATGGTCTTCAACAGCGTATCAGAGCAGACTTTAGATCAACCCTCCCTTGGAAAAGAAAATATTTTACAGCAGTGCAGCAAGAGAACTAAAATACGAGAGATCCCATGTTGAGCAATTGCTCTTGCCACCCCAAAGTAGTGGGGTACAACATAGGTATTTTCTACTCCTTATTGGTATCTTGTACCATCTGTGTTGTTTTGGTTTTTTTTTTTAAATAACTGAGTTACATAGACAGAATTTTCCAACTATGAAGTAGAAATCTACTACTCTCATTTTGGTGGATGTTGTTACTGAAAAACGGTAAGGAATTGACAAAAGCCAGGTGCTGAAACTGACTTGCATAAAATGTCTGTTCACTGTCAGTGTTAGAGCTAAGTTGAGCATGTTATAGAAATTTTTATGTTTTTCTTATCAGAAAGCTTTCAAGGTGTGTTTGATCCATAGGCTCATGCTTGACTTTTTCCAGTCTTTAATAAATCTGAGTGCTCTTAAAACAAAGGGAGGTACTGTTTAAACCTACAAAACACATGTGCCTGAAGTTTCCTCTGAGTAGGGTTTACATTTTCAAAAGTGATTTTTATTAGTGAATTGAATTAGCAAATCTTGCATACTTTGTTACTCTTATGTAAAATCCTTGGTAGAAAGAAAATGAAAAGTGCAGTTTTGTTTTGAATAGATGAACAATTCATAGTTTCCATTCTGTTCTTCGTTGTCAACTGTCTGTGTTGCATTACTGTACAGTTACCTACTAGAAAGAAGTGAGTATTTTAGTGAATGATATTTGCACACTGAGATCTCAAAACTTTTATGTGACATCAGAACCAGTTGCCCCAAAAGGAAAAAAAATTACAAGTTATTTTTTGAGGCTAAACAGCTAAAGTTATGCCTGTTTTTATATTATATTTCTTACCTGAGGTTTTTTTCTTTTTAAGGATACATTAAAGAGGATCTTGCTCCCTGTCAACGTCCAAAAAGGCGTCAGCCTTATGCTGTAATGTTTTCTCCAAAAGGCAAAGAGCAGAAGACATAAAGGATGGGGAAGTAAGGAGCAACAGCCTGAAGTGCATTTTTCCTGTCCGTAGATATTTATAGTTAATACAAACTTGAAATAAAGAACTATGTGTTCCACAATGATAGATACATTGTTTAATTGAATATGTACATTTTATAAAATTCATTTGCAAGTCCGAGGTACCAGGAAACAAAACTATTTAATGTATGTTTGTTTCATATTGTGTTAATACATTTTGTATTTGTTTTTGCACCTGTCAGACAAGTTTCCTACTGTTTTTTTCTTTGAGGCCAGCAGCTGAAATTCCAGCAATTCCTGTGTAAACTTTGTGTCAGTGAGTAACTGCTTTGAAGTCACTGAAATCAGTTGTTCTTGCAAGAGTAAATGTCTGTCAATGGGAACAGAAATGACAATTTTCTACAGTGATTTTATTTTGCTCTGGATTTTCTTATATTTCTTTTCTCATGTTGCAATAATGGTTATATCTTTTTGGAATAAAGCTGTATTAAATATGAAATGTATTTACTGTTCATATTTTGGGTGTGTGAAAACCAGCAAGTCTAAGTGCCTTTCTTCAATTCTGGTGTTAAATGTATAGCACCATGTTTTTCTGTGTTTACATTACAAGATCCAATATTCTTTTCATTTTTTCCTTGAAATCTCTTTGCTTATGTGTGTCTCATTTATTGATAGAGATAATCTAATTGTTATTTCTAAATTTGGGTGACAGCTGTGCCCAGAGTTCTCCTAGTGGACAGCAATAGTCATAATCTAGATTACAAAGGATTCTCTGGAGATATTTAGATCTTTTGTAGCTGGGGATATATTTCCATACTTGCACTGGGAAAGTAAGATATACAGTATCACAGAGGCAGGGTAATACCTACATAAGTAGGCAAGCCAAAGATCACCTTAAGATCCTTTGGAATAAAGAAGCTACAATCAGAGTTGGGCTCAACCAGTGAGAACTCTTTACAAGAGATCATAAAGCAAGCAACTATTGAAATGCCATAAGTAAAAAGAAAATGATAGAAAGTACAGATACATCTAGGGGTTTATCTGTATATATTTATATATATATAAATATATCTGTAATTTCTGTTTGTGTACTTTATATATGGGTACAAAAATATATTTAAAAACTTGGTGGATAGGACCATTTAAATTGAGCTGTATTTATATAGGAATGGTGGCATGTTCTGCTGGTGGAGAGGTTGTAGCATAGGCCCAAAAAGGAAACTAAAACAAATGTGATCAATTTAATTGTAACACTAAGTGACACTAAATCCTTTTAGGCTGAAATTACAGGCCTTGCAGAGAAGTGGAAGGTATAACAGTAGGCACTGTCCCCATCCTACCTGCTTAGTTGGTTTACTTACTTCAGCATTTCACAGGGGTTTATATCCTAAGGAATACCAAAGGCATAAACAATGCTAAATAACAATGAAAGTCTTTAGTCATTCCCGTATTTACTAATAAATGCTGACTATAAATGTTTACAACGCTGTAAAATCATTTCTTGGAGCAGGCAGTCAAAGAACCCATGCCAAGGTAAGTCTGGTTTCCTGAAAAAAAAAATTTTTTTAACTGAAAAAAAATAAACAGGTGCTGCCAAAAGGTGGAATTATTGCAGGTGTCTTGAAAATTGTATTAGAACAACTATTGCTCTGAATATTTATCCATTAAAAAGAAGTTTTTAACAAGAAGAGTAGGGTAGCAGACTGCTTTTAACTAGAGAGAGCCTTTACACGGTAGAAGCTACGTCCACCAAAAGAAAAGTGGAAGCACACAAATGTAAATTTTGCTATGACGTAGGTTGTTTGAGAAAGTTTCTGAAAGAAATAACTATAAATCCTATTTTAAGAACTCTCAGAACAAACTTTATCAGTAAAAGTGAAAGGTAAAGTAAAAGATCAAATAATAATGGAAACATTTAAAGGTAAGATGACAAGAAAAGATGGAACTTTTACAGCAAGGTTCATTATGGAAGTGCCTGGGAACCTTTCTGTGCAGGGTGGGTGGGCAATGCTGTTGGGAACTGAAATGGCAGAAAAGATCAATGACGTGAGTGTTGGCAAGCAGACAGGATTGGAGCCTTCTCCCATGGATTGGAAAGTGAGAGAAGAAACTGCGAAATCCCTCACTCTAGCATAGAACCATGACGCTCAAACCAGCTGTGGTGGTTAGGAGAACAAAAGAACAATTCTGCCTTGAGAGTTTAAAAAGGACTCCAAAGAAAGCAGCACGGCTACATCCTGAGGAGTCTTATGGAGTCGTGGGAACTGGGATAATTGAGAGGAGTATAATGAACAAGATTTTCAGATCTCTATAAATAAAATGTGAAAATATGACGCTTTTTACAGCTGCCATTCTGATGGCCTTTTAGATACTTTGAAGGTGTCAAAGTAGGATTTATCTGACAGCTCATAGTGGAACCAACTTATCACAGTGTAAAAGATGTTATCTCCTAGAGGATGTCTGTTTAAAGGTGCATAAGACATTACAGTGAGATTCTGCTAAGCACCGTTTTATTCAGCCTATTTATGTTCTGAGAAAAGGGTGGAGGGAGAAGTCTGTTAAATTATTCACGGAGCAAGTGGAACTGGGATATAGAAGAGGGGGAGAAATTGCAGAGCAGAACTTCTTCACACACAAAAAGGGATGTAATGGATGCTGATAAAGTCAGGAAGTATGGAAATAGCAAGGATTGCTCTCCAAGGGCAGCAGGTTTAGTTACAAGAAGAAAGGAGCAGATAGTGTCTATGAGGATATTACTGCTCCACTAGAGGACAGTAAGGAGCTGCTTTTGAGCTTAAGTGTGAGAATTACTCCTTACCCTTTGATGGTTGGCCACTTTTGTAAGATTTAAATAGATTTTTAAATTGTAGATCTCTTGTCTAGCACTTCTGCTGCTAGAAAAACTATTTTGCTTCATCTTGGAAAGCAAGAAATCAATTGTAAAAATCGAGAAGCAAGACTAGAAACATAATGATTTCTCCTCCAAAAATAAGAATAAAATACCAGAAGTCTAAGCAACTTTTGTGCACAAAAAAAAAGATTATTGAAATTTATACATTTTAAAAAACTAAATATTTCTATTTGCAGAAAATTCTAATTATGAATTACCTCCATTTTAGCATGCTCTTGGAATAAAATGTATCTTTTGCCCAGAAGGAATGGAAGAGAAAAAGGGAGCCAATCAGAGCTAGCAAGGAAAGTCTGCTGAAAAAATCACTTTAAATATTGCTACATTTATACATATTGGCCATCTTTGTCCTCTTTATGGCACAGTAGGACATTGTAATGCAGTCAGCTGTGCTGTCAAGAGGAGTGGACTATGTTGTTTGAGATTTGTGGGGTTTTCCTCTTCTGTTGGAAGTGGAAAAAGAATCTGATAAAAACCTCAAGCTGAAGTAGGTTTCTGTCTTTGGAGGAGATCAGGACTAAAGCAATGTTTGTGAGCCAAAGATTCAATGGCTTCTTACCTGAAGGCATTACTCAGAAGTTGAGAGAGTGGGAGAAATTTCTTCAAGGTGTATTGAAGTACGAGCAGCTAAATGGGAATCTCTGAACAGCAGTGCCAGTTGGGTCATGCATCCACCACCTGGCAGAACAGCCAGGATAGCCACAGCTATCTTCTAGTTTTCTGTCCTTGTCTGGGACTACATCTTAGGATTCATGCTGCCTCTTCTCATTTTATGACATAAGGGAAAACTTAATAATTGATGCTAGGATTTTTGCATCTTGCAGTTATGTAAATAAATACTGATATAGTATTAGTCATGACCAGAAGAGCTTGAAGACTTGACATTCATGTAGTAAGTACCCCCAAAGAGACAGTAATATCTAGGAACTTATCCATTTGACAACATCAAAAACAACCCTCCCTGGAATGGGTTGAAAACTGGAATGGGCTTCTGAACTCAGATCAAGGTAAACTTCTGTATTCCAGCTGAACTTAATGGCCTCCTGGCGTACAGCACATTCCTAGTGCTTCTTAGCATGTATTCCAGCCTGTGACATTCAGACACTGGTGTGGACCCAACAATTGTACAACTTCAAGTTGGTGGCTTAGTGTCATTCCCAAAAACATGAAGATGGCAAAGTCATGGCTTTAGCACTTCCAAAGTGTTATCTGTCCGCTCTGCAAACAATCTCAGCCTGAGAAGGAAGCCTTTGATCAAAAAGTTGTTTTTTAGACTGCTTGGAGCACAGAAGTCAGATTGTTGGTAAAATGTCCACAGGCAAGCTGTTTCCTGTGCTGCCTATGAGGCAAACTTGGTTGCTAGTTGCTTTTAATTAGTTGTGCTTTTGAACTTTGCCTTTCTCATGCAGAAAGGATGAATGCCTTGTCTCTAATGAAGCAGAAAGAAAACTATGTCTGTTTGCTGACAATTAGAAACTCCTGTCAAAAGCAAAAAAGGAAAAGAATACAAGAGCAGAAAAATCATAGGCCAGGGAAGAACAGAGGAGAGAGCAGAAGAGAGCGATGAGGCTCTTGGTGGTACATCATGGGGTATCAGTGGACTCTTGTTTTTAGAAATAATAAACGTCAGCCCTGATCCTCAAGGGAAGAGGTTTGCTGTGTTCAATTTAATCAGTTGTGGAGCATTTGGAAGGAGAAACTGACACTTCCTTTGTCCTTTGTGTTTCTTAGTGTAGAAAGACTGCTCGTTCCCAACAGTCTGTTGTTGTGTTCCTGCAGAGAGCATAAAATTTCCAGGAGTGTTCTCTGTGTACAAGTATGAACACCTAACTGTGAAGGAAAGGGAACAAGACTCTGCAGAAATAATCCCAAGATTTACCTCATTGGAAATTCATCTCACTTCTTTAGTCTGTGTATTGCAATCTGTATTCCTGTATCAAAAAATATATCTGTATCAAAAAATTATGTGCTTTAGACAATAAAAACAGCTCTGTTCTCTGTGAATTATTTTATGGTTACAAAGTGACAGCACAGGTTGGGTTGTTGTGGCTTGGAACAAGGATGTGCTACAAAAATACACAATTCTTTCTGATCCTCAAGTTCAAAACTATGATTCCCCTAAATATACATAAATCTCCCCTCAATGATCAATATGAGATTTTTTTTTTCTGAATTGTAATTGTCTTCTGTCTCACCCCGCTCTTCTAAAAGCTACTTCTCCTCTTTAGAGTATTTTTTAAGTTACATATGTGGCTACACATTTGGCATCCTGGGCACAGTCCCTGAGGTGCGAGCATCGTCACAGCAGAGCCACATGGGGTCTGGGAGAAGTTACTGTACCACGTTCATTGTGAAGAGAGCCTCCAGTCAAGGGCAGCGAGTTCTGTCTCCCACAATGTCTTAGCAATGGTGGGAGATAACCCTGCCCAGCAGGAACTTTGAGAAGGACATTTGGAGACCGCTTGTCCTTGGGTGGTTTTCGTCTGCATTCCAGCTGCAGCCATGAACAGCCTTATCAGTCTCACTTATAGCCAAGGCTCCTGTTTAGTATCTCACTAGGAAAATTGGTTGGAGCTTAAGGTCCACATGGGAGAAAGGTTTTTTCATTACAGATGGAAAAGCTGACTTAAGCTACAAGTGTGTATTTGTTGGGAAGGCATCCTCAGACTAGAACATGTTACCAAATTGGGATGGCAACCCTTGGTACAAACTTTGTACACTGGTAAGTGACTACACTTGGAACTAACCAATGCACCAACAAAGTTTTCAGTACAAACTGGTGACATACATGACATATTCAGACAAGAAAAGTGAGAAATAATTGCAGGAGAGTTTCATGTCTACCTCTATTCCACACAATTTCTTTCAATATATTACAAAGATATTACACACATGTGGTGATGATGCACATTAATATATTTCCGGTACTGTACCAGAATAAATATAATATTAACAACAATTTGGAAATACAGAAGAGCTCCCTTTTCTCCCTTTTCTTATTTCTGAGTGGTCTACTCAGGAATTTAAACTTCAAAGTAGAGACCAGTTAGATTTTTGGTTTGGGTTTGGACTTGTTTTCATTTTTGATAGTCACTAGCTTTAATAACTGTTTTGAATTAATTTATTTTCAGTTACTTAATACCTTACTTGGCATGGTTCCTCCTTAAGAAAACACTTTCATGTGGAGAATGTGTTAAGAAAAAAAAAAGTAGCAATACAAAGGACAAAACCTTTATATGCCAGTATTCCAAAGCCAGTAGGAATAGGCAGGCAGGAGACGGTTCTGTGGATTAGACACACATGAAACAAGAAGCAAAGGAGACAAAATTCAGCTCTAGTTGTCAGCTCATATCCATATGGTGATAAAAGCTGCTCAATTCCCTCACAGCCAAAATTACCAACTCTATGAGTCTTTTTAGAACAGTTTTAAACGAAATGAGAAGAAAATAAAGCTAGATAAGAAAGAAATAACAATTTAGGGGCCTTTAGGAATATGTTTTGTGTGCTTTACTTGTGCCCTTGGGTAAATCAGTTGTGGGAAAAGATAAAGAGATTAAATACAGTCTCTGAAATTACATTCCTAATGACTCACCATTTCAGAAAGCTTGGGAATTTAAGCTGCAATTGAAAAGAAGCATAAAATGAAAAAAAAAGCTAACATTATCTTGGATAATGTGTATCAGATAATGAGTTGATACTCTTTTAATGTTGAACAGGTGTCCTAGAAGAGGCAATTATTTTAATTCAAATTTTCTTTTACTTAAGCCAGTTAACAAAACTACAGGTACTCTCTCACACAAATGTAAGGATGAATATAATTAGAACCAAGACACTAATAGCTTCAAGTCAGAAAATCTAATTTTTTATTTCTATTCCATGGAAATATCCTGCATCTCAAATTGTAGTAGTCTTCCACTTTGGAACAAAATGGCAAAATTTTCCATTAAATGAAATCTAAAATAATTGGGTTTGAAATATTAGACTTCCTGAAGTATTTCACTCTGCCCTAGCAATTTAACTTATATCATTACTGTCAAATTAATAGAAGCAGGCAAAAATCTCAAACTCATCAGGACAACCCTCTCTGAAATCACCATGCTCTTTATACGTGTTTCTAAAGTGTTTTGCTTGCTGGATATGAAATGAATACTTTCAAGCTTGCTAGCCTGCCAAGCACACTTTATTAATTGCTAATAGATCATTAAATGCTTGGCAAACCATTCAGAGAAACCAATGGGACTTTTGAAGTTTAATCCTAATAATTTGACACTTAAGCAAGGAAAAAAAGAAATGTAAAAGTCTGCAAAGAATATTTTTTTAGCCATACTTCCCTCTACTTCTTTTTTGGTCGGTAATAGAGAAGAACATGAAATCCTTGGAAATATGATTCTCTTCTTCTCACACGTGTTGGAAGAGTTAACTGTTTGGGGGTGGTGTCAGAAAGCCTTTTTTATTCCTCAGCCTCTGAGTATTGACAGAGAATATTTTCTTAGCAATCCTGGAAAAGTATTATGCATTTCCAAGAAAGGAATTACATTTCTGTCTCCTCTGCTCCATCTTCTGCTATGGTTAACAGAGAGCATTGGGCCAGGGAGGTCGAGGATGAGTGGCACTTACTGGTAAAGTTCCTCCAGAACAACACTCAGCAAGACTTTGTTAAGGTTCTTCTTCACCCTTAGGATAAGCAAAGGAGGCTTTTGTGAAAATTTTGGCAAGATATTAAATGGCCATGTTGTTCTGACATAGTATTGTGGAAATATATATGGAAATACATGACTTATTTCACAAGTCATTAAATGTGATCAATATTCCTTTCAAACGACAAGTATATGCTGTGGAGACTGGTGGTTTCCAGGCTGTTCCAGCTCTTTGAAGTTACTGCATGTATGATCTTCTCACAGAACTGGGTTCATTTATAAAAAGGCATTTATGTTAAAGCAAATGTGTACTGGCACTGAAACAATTGCTATTAAAATATATTTCCCTTTGCAATGTCAATAATTTCCAACTCGGTATATATAAAAATAGCTCTCATGGGCTTTCTCAGAAGAAAACTTCTGCAGAATCTGCTTATCCTAGGACTGACTGGGAAGGACATGAGAATAGGAACAGTAAGATTTAAGGCATTTGTTACCCAGAGAGACTACAAATTATTATTCCAAATGGGTCTGTAGACTTGACATGACCTATTCTAGGGGCTCTCACCCATGTCCCCAAAACCCATGGCAGCTCTTTCACATCCAGCAAAGACACCCATGAGCTGTAGCACACTGAGTCATTCTAGAGCGAACTGCAATATGCACTAATGAGACTCACAGGGGACTCCAAAAACCAAACTTTTCTTCTTTCTTCCACTTTAATTTGCTGCCTAAAGGCAGCACCCTGCTTTATTTTGCTCAGCTCTTCCAAGTTCTAGATGTACATCCATTTCCAGGAACAAAACTGATGCTTGCCTGCCAAAGGCCATCAAAGGCCTGCATTCCTGGTGGTGAAATCTTTTCCCTCACAATTCCTCATCTTTCCCACAGTTCTGGATTCAGGCTTTCAGCTCAGACTAACTCAAAGGGCTTTGAAAAGGGGATCTTATTTCAAAGGGGAAGAGACTCAAGATGCTCTAAAACGTGGAGGAGTTCAATAACCAGAAAGCAAGGTGCTGTAATTCACATCCCACTGCAGAAAGCTCGGATATAGGTTGGGGCACTGGCAGAGGGCAACTCATGTGGAGAGAGTTTTATGTGAAAATATTCAATTTTCTCAAGGAAACATGTTAACTTTAGGATGCTCCAAGATAATTTTGCTCAGATGTGGCCTACTCTACTGCCACTTTCAAAACTCACTCATCTGTATTAACCTGCTCTGGTAGCTTTCCTTATGCCAACATGCAACTGGTGGCTGTTGAATCAAATGCTTCAAATTGGCTTACCATATTTTAAATCCTATTGCCCCTTTTGGCATGTTTTTAGCACTCAGACAAAGAGAACTACCTCTTTTGTATAGATTTATGCTATATAGTAGCCAAGAATAAATCATGCAAGTGGAAAAATATCAAGGAGAGAGTGTAGAAAAATAAAATAATGTGATTATGTGTGTGGCTGCTGTCTCGGCAGTCCTCGAGCAGAGTATCTGCTGCTCTGCACATCTCTTTTATTTGAAAGCTAAAAAAAATCAAAAACATTCAAGACCTGCAATTCCTTGTCTATGACTGAAGCTGAAGGGAAGAATTTTTTCAGGGAGGATTTCCAAGCTCCCACTCACTAGTCTATTCAATTTTTTAAGGCTTTGGGATAATACAGACTCCTTTATTGCTCAGAAGTGGCCTGCATGTAACTTTATATTAAGGAGGTTTGGTGAATTTTCAACATGTGAAATTCCAGTATTTTCTTGGCCTATTGCCAGTGCTTCTGAGATCTTCCTCTTTTACTACTTATGTGTGTGTGCAATTAGTTATTTCGGTTGTGTTTTCAGACCATTCCCCTTTCCTGTTTTCATTGCTGCACTGCTTTAGAGGGTCCTGATCTCACCACCAAGCCCACAGTTGTTGTATCAACAAAGCTGCAGACCCTAAAATCCAAAGATTGTACCAATTTCTGTTTTTACTTAAGCAAAGCTTTCAAAGTAACCTAAGAGGGCAAAAAGGCTTTCATATGCCAGACCTAGTGTTGTTATGTGACAAAAGGTAGGGAGACACTGATAACCTCACTAGGGACATGATCCCTCTCTGCCCTTTGCAGGACTGTCCCAGGGAACCCTTAGCCCCAGGGGACATCCATTGGGGTGAGACAACAGGAGAGGCTCACCTGAGGGGTTTGACACATTATGGAGTGCAGGGGAACAATGTCTTGGGATGCAACATAATTAGAGCATGTTATGAGGAGGAATCAGAAGTGGCAAAAAGGGGAGAATTGTGGTGGACAAGGTGAGAGTTAAGGGACATAAGAGACCAGTCAGTGCCCTTGTCTGGCCGTGCCCTGCACCTCATTGCTGCCATTTGTCCTGCCTGCTCATTAAACTGTCCAGCTACATCCCTGGGTAGAGGCTCCCTGCTGCTGCTGGCAGGCAAATGGAATAGGTGATTTGGGAGACAGATACCAAAGCAGAAATAGCCTGGGCCAGATATTTCTCCATCCCTACCTGTGAAACAGCTGGAGGAGCTGGCTACTGATCCAGACCAAGCACAGGGGAGAGTGTGAGGTCTGGGGTTCACTGTGAGACCTGTCTGCATGCGTGTGTGTGTGTGTGTGTGTTTGTGTGTTTGTGTGTTTGTCCCTGCAAGTGAGTGGGGCTGGAGCCCTCTGGGGGCTCGTGTGCCCCCCGGGTGCCAGTAGGTATTGGATAGATTGGATATATGAGGACAGTTCCTTCCCACATGGTGTGTCTGTATGTATTTCCAACACACAGGCCTTCGTGTGGATCAGACATAGAGGGGGATAAGACTAAAACTTTTGTGCTGCTTGTACAAGTGCTGTGTTTTCTAGGTGTGCAGGTTTGACTGGGATAGAGCTGGTTTTTTTCAGTGTAGCTGGTGCGAAGCTGTGTTTTGGATTTGTGTTGAGAAGAGTGTTGAAAACACAGGGATGTTTTTGTTCTGGCTGAGCAGTGCTCACATAGAGTCAAGGCTGCCTGTGCTCCTCATTGCATCCTGGCAGGCAGGAGGCTGGGATGGAGTTGGGAGGGGTCAGCTGACCCCAAATGACCAAAACCATATGGGATCATGTTCAGCATGTACAGCTGGGGGAAGAAGGAGGAAGGGAGGGATGTTCACAGTGATGGAATTTGTCTTCCCAGGTGACCATCAGGTGTGATGGAGTCTGGCTTTCCTGGAGGTGACACAACACCCACCAGGCAGGAGTGAGTGAGCAGCTGAGCTGCCAGCTGGGCTTAAACCAAACACTGGGTAGTGGTGTGTGGCCACATGTATACAGGGTTCGTGTGTCAATCTGGAATTCATACTCAACCTGCCTGCAGACCATTTTTACCTGCTGGGCTGCTGAACCCAGCAACCTCCAATCCCACATATCCCGGTCTCTGCTCTACTGAATGCAGTGGAAATGAATAAGTGGCCTAAAATCTGGTATTTACTGAGTTTTAGGCTACTGGGGTTTCTAAATGAAGGATTTTTTTCTTATGCAGGGAAGGCTTACAGACACATGGAGTCCACCCAGTCTCTGCTGAAGGCTGCTCAAGGACCTGTGCAGGGGAAAGTAATTTCTGACTGCTGCACAGCCACCATGCAAAAATTAGAGAAAAAAACTATGGAGGGAGAAACTTTTAGCTGCCACTAGTGTAGTAGTTGCAGATTCTCCCATCAAATTTAACTAATGCAAGGCCATGCCTCCAGGATGGCCGTGCCTGTGGGTTTCATTCTCTCATGCTGTGATAGATTGCACAGCTTCCAGCACAAGATCATAAGATACATGACCTGGGGCTGTAGGTCCCTCCCACTATCCAGTTACTAGGAATTTTCCAGTAAGTGAGACCCCATAAGGAGGTGTCAGTGATAAAAGCCAACTGAGAAGAACCCTCTCAGCATCAGCACTGAGCACACTAATAAATCATTTAGCCCAGCACCTTCTAAACACCAGCCCCAAAGCAGCAATATTTACATAAGTTTCTCCAGCCCATGCGCAGATCGTCTCTGACTGCTTACACTCCAAGAGTGCTCTCAGCATGAACAAGAAGTGCCCTGGGTGGGGGAACAGCTCAGACTTTTCACAGGGACAGTTTGTATGGGTACTAAACAGTGCAAAATACAGCAGAGATTATTTCCTACAAGTCTGGGAATTCTGACCTAATTCTAAACAAGTATCTGTTTGCTCCAAGCATCAAAGCCATGAATAAACCCAGTAAAACCCTTCTTCTGAAAGCAGAGTGATGGAAAGCTTTCAAGCCCTTTAAAATCCCTGAGACCCTTTAAAATTCCCTTTCAGACTATGGAGTTGTGGCATCAAGCAGAAATGTCACCTCAGTACCTGCTAGGATGAGGGGCTGGGGTTGGCTGTGATGCTGTTGGAATACCTGCCCCGCTGCCCAACAGAGACAGGAAATTGTACAGGTGATGCCTCGTGTCCTCCCACCAGGATAACAAACAACACAGTGGAAGCAGGTCAGCCTTATCTCCTTGTTTGCCTTTTGGTCCAAGTGAGACAGTTCCTCTTCTGCAAGCATTGCTAAGTGTGACTAGTTGGTCCAAACTCCCACTTTCCCTTAAAAAAGTAACCTTTTATAAGCCATGCATTGATACTGAGCAGTCCTATCAAAGGAGATGCACACACAGCTGGGGCTGTGAGGTGGTCCTGTGCTGGAGGCTTCAGTTGCTGCCCTAGGTTAAAAAAAAAAAGAAAGAAAAGTATCATTAATTCCTGATTTCTAATGTTTTCCACGAAAAAGGCAATAAATAGCAAACAAACAAAGAAAACCCCCAAACCAGCCAAACAACAAAAAAAAATCCCCTTACATGAGTCAACCCATGAGCTTTTCTATATTATCTCCCCTAGCCAGTTGAGGAGGGGGGTGTTAGAGCATCTTTGATGAGCACCTGGCATCCAGCCAGGGTCCACACACCACAGCTGCATGCTGCATGCTGCATGCTGCAAGAAAAGGAACAAGGATATCTCTAGCCTCCACCTAGTATTCAGTCTGCTCCTTCAGCAGGTAAATACTTCTGGAGCAGGGATTTCTAAAATATGTGCCAGGAGATGGACAGTGAATCACACATGTCAAAGTAAGCAGCCAATACAGTGACCCAAATGCAAAATGATCTGGCACGATCTGTTCCACACCAGCGTACTGAGCATCCATGCATGCTGCAGGGACAGTCTTCCTCACTCAGAGACAGATCCTGACAAACCTCCCCTTTCACCTGGGTTGAAATTTTAAGAATGGGAGGTAGCTTCAAGGTTTGGTCCGTATGTTTAAAGGTAGCAGTAGGAAGAGCAGCTCCTCTAAACCGCTGCTGTGACTCAAAGAAAGAGTCTACAAAAAGAACACAGGTAAAGTGTGGCAAGCTGTTCTTCCTGCAGCACAGCATCCCAGCTTCCTGAAGTTCAGAGGTTTCTCGTACCAGAGGTTACTCATTGGACCATCATCTGAATATACATCTTGCTCTCACCCTCCGGGAAGGAGGGAGGCTTGTTCCTATGTGAAATAAGCAGATATCTCAGTGGAAGCGAACAAAATGTCTCCAAGGGACTCTGCCATCTCATATGCCCAACACCAAGGTTCCTCAGCATCCTGCCGTCCTGCCAAATGCTTGTGCAGCTTGGAGCGAGCTAAAGCTGTGAGTCGATAGCAGGATCCCTGTGCTGCACATTAAACGAAATATTTCCATATTTTCCTTTCAGATTGTATTGAGCCCTCTGTGCTGTGGGCCTGACTTGGTAATGCTTGCTCACAGCAGAAAAAATCAAGTGTCAGGTGATGTGAAGTCCCTCCTAGGGCTCGCTTTAGGTCCCTCAAGCAGAGGGGATGAGCTGTAGTCCAGCAAAAACTTGAAGCCAAGGAGAGGGAGCAGGCCAGCCAGCAGAAGCTGATAGTATCACAATGACTTCTGACCCACCTGGAGGTTCCAGGAGGAACTCAGGAGGTGCAATGCTCAGTTGTAGAGAGGTACTTTTCTCCCTGACAACCATAATGCCAGCTTGGGGCATTGCTGCTTTCCACCAGCTGAGCTAATGTTAAAAGTATAGACTGTTTCCTTGAAAAATCCTCAGGGAAAGCAATCTCCTGCCATTATGCTGAGGAGGAGGATGCAGTTCCCAGAGAAGCCCTGCTGGCAGCTGAAATCTGTCCACCAGACTTTACCAGCTGGATTAGGACAGGCAGGGGAGGAAGAGGGTTTCCTACAGCCCTTTGTCTCCTCATTTTGGCACATGCATGGCTCCAGACACAGGCTTGGATCTGTGAAGGCTAAAATTTGGTTTTAATCACGTCTCCAAGAGAATATAACAAAAAACTGTTAGCATATTTGTTTGTGGTATGAATAACTAATGGAGCAAATACCAACAAAAACTGAAACTCTTGTAATTAACCACTGTGTAACAGAGATTTCGGTTCATCATCACAGTACTTTTAAATTAATTTATCCGCACATATATTGTAAGTATTATTTAGAAAGGGAGTAACCTTAGAACAACTTGGTTTGCTCTAGGAACACATTCTGGAAGTCAAATTTATATTTGTTTGCAGACAACCAAAATGAAAATATTGTGTCTATTTTCATGTGGCAGGCTTAGAAAACAAAAACAGTCACAGGAAAAGCATTTGTGATGGAAAGTTACTGTCCTCTCACTGGGACTACTCAGACTGTGAGAAGAGAAGGAAAGGGGAGGGAATATATATATATCTGTGTGTATATATATAGATATATATATTTATCAATATATATTTAGTGCATGTTTATTTATATATATTTATGTAAAAAAGTAAGAATCACAATCTTAGGAGAAACCAATATGAGTATTTTTAGTTAACACGAGAATAAATAATAATGTTTCTTAGGCTAGGAGGGAGCAATGTGTGCATACAGATGCAGGAATCCCTGATGGGAACTGGAGGCCTGAACTACTGTAGTCTTGATGATGGCACAAATGGAAGAGAACTAAATCCAGGCTCCAGTTGCCACCATAGCTCATGTTCTGAAGACAAGGAGGGTGGATGGGTGTGGAGAAGAATGAGTGGGGGCTGCAGTTCTTCCCCAAGTTTCCCATGAGAAGCCTTCAGGGGAGATACGTGTTCTATAAAGAACTTATACACTGCACTCTGTGAATGCGGAAAGTGACTATAAGGACCATTATCATACTTGTCTCCTTTCCCTGTAATAAGGAGCATCTCTAAGAGAGAGAGACAGAAAGGGAGTGAGAGAGAGAAAGCAAGCATCTAGCTCACTCCTTTGTTCTGCTGCTCCCTGTATTTCCCCAGCCTTGGTTAAGCCAGTCCCAACAAACACCAGCCCTGACCTCGCTTCTCTCTCCATCTGCCCCAGGGGCTCAGCCTCAAACTGTGAGGAAAGTCAGGCAAAGAGACAGGCTGTGGCCCAAACAATCAGCATGTCAAAACATCAGCTGGTGTTTTTGTAAATAGAAAGGAAGAGCCCTTGCATGACCCCCTCAGAGGCCAGGGCGATGCTCGGAGCCCACGCACAGACACGGTGCCACCTGCCCAGGTGGGTGAGCAGCGGGCAGCCAGGCAAACCTCACTTGCAGCGATGCTGCCCGACTTGAGGAGAACAAAACCCTCCACCAACTCTTCCAGAAAAGAAAACAAAAGCCTTGAACAAACCATCCCCGGGCCATTTCAGCCAGCAACAAAGCTAACAAGCAAATCAAACAGAGAAATATCCCAGCAGACCTCAACTGGCTGAACAAACAAACGGAGAAACTCAGGTTCCAAAGAGCAGGGGAGCTGAGTTATGAAACAAGATTTTTGATACAAAAGCAAGCTTACAGCTATGGCTGGTGATTAGACATGGAAGAGAAAGGTCGCTCTGGGTGTTAGACCACACTTCACACACACACAGAGGTTATTCAATCAATATTTGTCCTGGAATCACATGCGGCAGAAAAAATTTCAAGTGAATGGTCAGCAGAATTTAATGCTTGCATTCATTCATGTTGTGCTCTTGGATGAACGTGTGTTTTTATATCTAGCACAATCTAAGCTGTAGAATCCAGGAGGTTTTTAATAAAAATACAGGAAAATCTTGGAATTAAACACTACATTTGTATGTGCCTTTCAATTACATTTTGAGCAGGACAGGAACACCTCACTTATGATTCTAGAATGGGATCACTGATAGGAGGGAGATTATTTGTATCTCCAAGTTCTGGAACTAACAGGAAAAATAATTCAGTAAAGGCTCCAGAAAGACAACACTGTCCACAGAAACCTCCCCAAAGCAGAAGAGAGGGACTTATTCCTGCCATCGCTGTGTTCTCTGGCCATGCTGCTGTGCTGGCATTAGGGGTTTTATTTAGGGTCACAGCAGTAACAGCGGGAAGATATAATCCTCTGATGAACAACCAGCTGTTACCCCCTGCCTTTGTGAAAATGATGATCTCAGGTTGAGGATATTGTTGCCTTGAATCATCATATTTTTTTATCCCCCTGTGAGTTTGTCACAACAGATTGTTTGCTTATATTCAGATCATAAGGCTATGGCTCAATTTTCTCCCCTCAGCAAGAGCTAAAGGAAATTTGACCGTAGGTGCCCTAACCATGGACTTTAGAATTTGGGTGCAAATAATGATGATTAAAACACAAAGTCAAAACCCAATCCTCTTGACTAGTTACTTAATTACAAAATATTTGTGAGGCACAGCAGAACATCCAGTTTGGGTTAGGATATATCTGAGAGGTGGCATTCAGAACACTGTCACAGAAGCAGGATGCCTCTAAGTCCTTCAAATAGTGTCATAGCGTGACTGAAGTGAGATATTAGTGCTGTCTAAGATTGCATAGGGGTTAATTTCAGCTGCACAGGGGATAGCCTTAGAGAGGAGAGCCCCAGTGAACATCACAGAGAGAACAAAGGCAGATACAGGGTGGCTGCTTCAAGGCAGCCACTTTTGGGGAGAAGTTTATTTTAATATCCTGGCTGGAAATTCTCTGGAAAAACAGCTCCATCAGCCCTGGTGAGACAGAATGAGAAGACAGAGATTTTGTTCCTCTGGCAGTCAGTCCTGATGCAGCTCCCGTGCTCCAGCACGGAAGAAAGCATTGCCATGTCCAGCATCCGATGGCTGTGCTTTCTTCCTTTCGCAGCTAACGCAAAAGAAAAAAAAGCCGTAAGTTGGTCCCACTGTGTTAAGGATGGCTTTGCTGGACTTCAGGCAGCGTGCTGAAACCATCTGCTGTGCACGCAGTGCCACTGTGCTGCCACAGGAGATGCTGCAGGAGGGCAGTGCCCTGAGAAGGGACCGCCGCCCAGGTCAGGGACCACGTCCCATTCCTCTTGCAAACCATTTTTCTTCACCTGAGCACCTCCTCCCCTCTAAATACCCCTTCGGGGAAATGCTGGTGACCCACGCTGGTGCTGTCTGCGGAGAGGAAACTCCCTATTCAGAGCGGGACACCCTGGCACAAAACAGGGTTTATCCTGCAAATGGGCTGGCAGGTTTCACACGGGGATTTGCTCTTTCTAGGCTTCACCCACAGGAGGCTATTGAATTTATATTTTGTAACACTTGTAAGGGAATATCAAAGCGGAGAGGGAAAAGAAAGATCGTCTATGAATGTGATTTGTTACTCTCAAAGCTTTGGCTCTCACTCTGTTTGGCACTGAGCACTACAGTGCCCTGTCTCACCTGTTCTCTGTCTCTATATTGGGGCAAAACTGCACAGATTCAGGCACAATTAAAATGATGCTTCATGGGAGTCACTCGATGCTCTGTAATGCTTTTCCTTAAATAGCCACAGATTTGGCCTAAAATTACTTGGCTTGATGCCCTTTAGAAATGTCCACTTCAGAAACAATTGCAAGCTGAATTTGAGCATTTGAAGTTCTGGGACCGATTACCCTCCATGCAATTGTCTTCCTCTTACCTTTATGAGCCATCATCCTCCTGCTTCTCTCTGCAATCCAGGTATGCTTTGTAGAGAGCAATAAAAACAACATATCCCTCACCTATCTTGTTCTATTGGCAAGCAAATACTCAAGACCAGCAGATGGCTGTTCAAACAAATTCAGGTCTTATCGAGCCGAGAAAGGATTGACACACCCATGTTTTCACTGTGTGGCTCTCCCGTGAGCTGTAAGGGTTGTTCTGAAGACAGAAAATATAAATTGTTTTTTTTCCAAGGGCAGAGTATGCTTTGTGATATAGTATCAAATACTGCATTTGGTCCACTGAAATGCTGATTAGGTGTCAGACAGTTTAAAATTCCTATACATTCTCAAGAACAAAAATAGGGAGAGGTGACAACGTCATTCTTGTTTACAGCAGCATGAAATTTAAACCAGGAAATTTCTTGATGTTAAAAAGAGGAATTTCAACACTAATTGAAGTTCTGCCATTTTTCAACATTTCTCTATACCCTGTTCCTCTTCGCTTTTTTCCTCACAAACATGCTTGCACCTCCCAAAATACACATTCACTCAGGTAAAAATGTACAGGCAGGTGACACCTCAAGGCTCCTTGTGAGCTGCTGAGGTGGCCAAAAACACCAGTGCCACATAAATCAGTGCAGACAGCTCCTGAAATGCATTTCAAGTTTCTCAACACCAAGTGTCAATCCTACACATCACGACCAAAAACCTCCTTGGATGTTTTTACTGGTGCCTTAAACATAAAGGTTTCTTTGGCACCTTTAGGATTTTCTTCTTAGGGCCTCCTCACCACACTCTTCCCTAAGGGGGACAGGGGAAATGGCACTCACAAATGGTCCCCACACCTGTAGCATGTTGGTGTCTCACCCTGGCCCCTCAGAACCTCAAGCAGGGTGCAAGAGATGCTGTATTGCTGTAAGAGCAGCAGCAAGGCAAACGAGGGCTATGTCAGCAGAGACAACACAGATGAACCAGGACTAAGAACAGAGCTAGAGAAGATATTTGAGCAATGGTTAAGAGGGGTCTTATCTTGAAGTGATAAGACCCTGATTGGACTGACATCCTTGTTTCTTTTCTTTCCATTAGAAAATTCATATTTCTGCACTCCTAGCACCAGATGGAACATAATGAGATGACACTTGGGGTTTCATTTACAGATCTACTCTTGATGTACAGGAGTTCTGACTCCATTTAACTGTGTATTTCCCCCAACTTACAATCTTGCCTTGAAATCTGAGTTCCAGTCTCCCTCTAACTTCCAGTCCATTCATTCATTACCTGCTGGCAAAGAACTGCAGGTGAAGTTCTGTTTCTCTCATATCACTTACAGACATAAAAACTACTTTGCTGGCAATTGCAGCAGCTTGGAGTTAAAAGCAAAGCACAGATACCTTTGATCAGCTTCAGATCAGGAATGAACACTCAGAATATAGATTCAAATAAGAATTCAGCTAGCTGCAGCAATCGCTCAGGACTCTGACCAATCGGTCAGATAAATGCTTTTCTTCCCCAGAATCCTTTGTTTTCAAGGCATATAATAGAATTGCAAAATACCCCAAGTTGGAAGGGACCCACAAGGATCATTGAAGTACAACTCCTAGCCCTGCACAGAACACACCAAGAATCACTCCATGCACCTGAGAGCATTGCCCAAATGCTTCCTCAGCTCTGCCAGGTTGGGTGCTGTGATCATTTCACTGGGGAGCCTGTTCCAACCTCTGGGTGAAGAATGTTTTTCTAACATCTAACCTAAACCTTCCCTGAGACAGCTTCATGCCACTCCCTTGAGTCCTGGTTGGCAGAGAGAAGAGATCAGTACCTGCCCCTCCATTTTCCTTTGTGAGGAAGCTGCACACTGCAGTGAGGTCTCCCCTCAGCCTCCTGTTCTCCAGGCTGAACAAACCAAGTGATCTCAGCCAGTCCTAGCACAGCTTCCCCTCTAGGTCCTTCAACCTGGAGCCTCCTTTGGATGCTCTCTGATAGCTTTGTAAATTTCTTATGTTGTGGTGCCCACACAGGGCTCGAGGTGAGGCAGTCCCAGCTCAGAGCAGAGCAGGACAATCCTTGCCCAGGTGGTGATGCTGTGCCTGATGTCCCTCAGGACATGGCTGGTCCTCCTGGCTGCCTCATATCCAGTCTGCCGTCAACCAAGGCCTTCATGTCCCTTTTCCACAGTGCCACTCTGCAGTTTCATTCCTGTCTCTGCACAAATCCAGGGTTGCCCTGTTCTAGCTGCAAAATCCAACACTTGCCCTTGTTAAACTCCATACATTTGGTGATAACACAATCTGATGTCACCCCATTCATTTTGCACCCTTTGCACCAGACCCATGAGCAGTTGCTCACCCATCCCACAACCTGTGTATAATATTCAGGAGAGCTTTGAAGTTCCGGGGTTTTCTTCTGCAAGCATTGTTCCCACTATAAGCCAACATTAAGACAACATAAAACACTTAAAATATACAACTCAAGACCTTGTTTTTCAGAAGAGATCTGCATTTAAGGCAAACATTAACACAAAGCCAGACTCCAAAGTGCTTCCTCCCACAGAATAGTACTTAAATCAATCAGTAGTCTCATTAAAGCCTAAGGGATTACTCCTGTGCTTTTCAAAAGGGATAGCATCACTAGGCTGAAGCTCTGAGAAGTAACACAGTGGTTGCATGGAGGGTGAGAACAAGCTTTTACTACCTTGGATGCTCTAATGAGTCCTAATGATGGCTTGAATGTAACTGATTGCATCTTGCCTCATTGGCAGAGTAGAAAAGAACTATTTCAATTAGTTCTCAAAATGAGTGAACTTAATTAGAATATTGCAAAATGCTTCATATTTACAGAATATTTAATATTGTGCTAAAAAGCAAGTTTTTAGCCAGGATTTATGTACTCTTGCTATAGAACCCTCTTGCTTTGAAGGAGCTTGTTCCCATAGGAACACAGTCACGCTGGCCACATGGAGACAGCTCAAACATTTCCAAAATCAGCCAGCAGAATAATTCTGCTATGTATTCCTTCTACTGCTCTGGCTTGAGTGTATGTATTATGTCCTATTATATCTAGTTGGAATTACATGCCCACAGGGCAAATTGAAATAAATAAATAAATACATACAAATGCACAAACACACAGAGAACTAAAATCTTGTTAATTATTTTTGCTGTGTATCCGAACTATTTCCTCTTTCCTTTCTTTTTCCTGAGGGACTGGCCCAAAAAACAGCCATCTTAAAAGACATTACAGTAAATTAGAACTAAATTATTCATTTTTACCTTGGAAGAAGGAATTACCAGTGTGTCAAACATCCCAACAGAGACACCTGCAGATGCACCAAGTGTGTACCAAATGCCATGCCAGGAGAGCTGTACCCTCCCGCTACATTGCCATTTCTTTCAGTTTCCTTTCTGACCCCTAAGTAAGTTTTATTTTGTCATAAGTTTTAGGATGGATCAGACAGATTCTTTCCAGGTCTTATTTCTTCACAACCTAATGGATTTATTCTTTCCTTGGGGCTCAAAGAAGCTTGAATTTTAGTCTTTCAAGTTGAATGCCATCTCTCTCTTCCCTTATTTTCTTCTACACTTGAATGCTTCATTTATTTAACAGCCTCATTGATTTGAACATGAAAATTATTACACCGAGGTGCTATTCAGTCTGAGCAGAGAAAGCAGAAGACTTTGGACCTGTCTTGCCATGGGACTGCCTTTTCATTTATGTAATTTCCATTTGTGGCTTACAAAACTTTCCTGCCAAAACATTCAGAGCACAAATGTATCCTGTTTAGACCAATTTTTGGCAGCTTTAATTGCTATCAGCCTATGTAAAACAAGTATGTGGCAAGCTGTGGTTATTGGGGGTAGGATTGAGCTGCTGTTTTCCCCTGCAATGGCAGCAAGACACCCCCACCCCACAGGCAGCCCCACCCCACAGGCAGCCCCCAGTCCTGGCAGCCCCACTGTGCAGCTGGGGCACCCATGGCCATTCCCCTGGAGGTGAATTTGCTGCTCCTCCAGCTGGTGGCTGGACTCCCTCCTCTTGAAGTGGGAGGATTTGGGAAGTGGAGACAGCAGCCTACGAGCACCACAGCCGTGACCCAGGGCTGCAGGAAGCAGTGAAAGGCCTCTGGAAGGCTGTGATGGGAAGCTTGACCTGGCTGTGATGAGAACTGCATCTGGGCACAACCTTTGGCACCTCATGGGTCTGGGGACAGAGAAGCTGCAGCTGGAGGCAGGACCCATATTCCCCTGCCACCAAAGTCAATGCCATTTCACCTTCCTTTCCAGGAGCCCAGTCGCTTGTGCCAGCTTTTCTGACCACCCTGGAACAGCGGCAGAGCTGACCTGGCTGGGTTTTATCATGTTGGAAATTTGCCCGTGGCAAATATTTAGCTGGGAATATAGCTCAGGGGATCCAGGCAGGATCTGTGCCTTATCCCAGGGGCAAGGTAAAGTGGGTGCAGACCCTTGGGACTCCCATGCAGGTGGCCCACAGTGACAGACCACAAGGATGCAGGCACAGGTTTTATTTCTCCCCTCTGACTGCTAGCTTTCCACACTAGCCTGCAATGAGCACTACCCACTGAGGATCTTCCAAAGTTGAAATGGCTCTGAAACCTCCCCTGAAATTTTGGAATGAACCAAGTGTGGTGCTCATGGGATATCATGTTGCCTGCCGACTGGAAAACGCCACGGAGCTGAATGCAAAAATCCAGCTTCTGCCACCAGAAGTTTTCCGTTTGCTTCCTTCATTCCCCTTGGAGTCACACTCCTTGAATATTTTCAAGAGGAGAGAAAAAAAATCCTTTGAACTTTTTTTTTTTTTTCTTGGATATTAAACATTTCCAGTCCAGCTGAACTTGAAGGAGAGTCTCTGAAACGCTCCACCAGCATGTTCCTCTGGGAAACTTAGATTCTATTTATCTAGTGCTTTTACTCGCTGAAGGCCATGTCTGAGAAGGTGTCAACAGCATTTTCCTTCTCATCCAACTCCTTGGTCTGACTGTCCTGCAAACTGGAGGGTTTTCTAACCCTCAGCAACCAGCAAACTTGCCAACATGAATGTTTCAGAAACCTGCAGCCTGTTTTAAAATTATCCTGTGGCGATTAAAAATTAACAGACACTGTGGCAAAGATGGATGTTCTTCCAGGCTTTCCTCTGAAATCTTAATGTCCAGTGATTCTGTACTTGATTCCAAATTGCCTCAGAATGGTATAGAACAGGATAAATCATTGCTGTCACTTAATGAAAACCTTAAAACAGCTCTTCTTAGCAATGAGTCATTCTGTTCTACAGCAGTTAGAAGTTGATGTTTATTTACACCACTGCCTAAGGTGATTTCCAAGCAAATCGAACATTTGCCCCTTCCTCGTTTCAATAAGGATGGCTCCATTTTGAACCTCGCGCCTATGTTAACTTATTATGACACTGAAAAAAACACAAAACCCAAACTCTGATTTCAAAGAAGAAAACTGCAGGAAAACAAGGACAAACAGAAACAGAGGTTGTTTTTCAGTTTTTGTTTTTCCAGAGAGGGAGGAGCTATGTGGCCCTGTTCCCATTTAATCACTCCAGTAGGAGCCAGTAGGAGCCTGCAACAGCCACATTCCAGTTGCAGTTTCTACATGGCCACCTTCCTTGTTTTGTCTAGTTATCCTGCAAGCTCACTGAGACATGGCAGGGTATTTTAACAGCACACAGTAAAATGGAGCTTCTGGTTTAGTATGGGTCTTTAAGGGATCCAATAGTATATAAAGTGAAAAAACAACAGCAGCACAGTAAAAAAGCTCAAAGCCAGCTTGAGTTGAATGAAGAACTTTAAAACTTCAAGGATGCAGAAGTGAGGAGGAATTCATGCTGGATGTGCAAGCCCTCAGCCCCCTTGCCATGTGTATGTATCCCACTCAAGGATGGCATTTTTTGCTCCTGCAGCTCCTTCCCTCTCCACACATAAACAGGTTGATCCTTTCTCCACTCCATTTGTCCATTCTGCTCCCGTGGTCCAGCAGCCACCTCCAGCGTGCCCCAGAGGAGCTGGGAACATCCTTCCCAGTGATCCTGTAGTTCTGGGGACTGCATGTGCTCAGCCTCTTCAGCAAGGGTGGAAGCCTAAAGTTTGCTCCATGAGGATATATCCTCACTGGCACTGGCAGTTTTAGCTGCCAGGCAGCAATAAGTCCCTAGCGAGCAAATGCAAGCTATGATTCAACAGGCTTAAAACTGGACAAAAGTGGGTGGATCATGACAGGAAGGGCACCCCCTCTTCATTCTCCATCCCCATGTCAGAGACAGAAGCCCACCTCCTGAATTGTTATCTCACTGTAGGGATGCTCAGCTATTTCAAAGGAGAGGTCGTAAGAATTTCTAACGTGGGCGAAGCAATGTTTTTCATGGTCTTGCCCTTGGAGCTCACATAACCATTTTGACCAGTTTTCCAAGAAATGCTTGGCCTGAATCAGATCTGCAATGGATCTAGCATTGAAAAATATGAAGCATCCTTAGTGAAGGTGCAATAAGTTGGAGTAATGATACAGAGGCCAGTTTTGACTTAACTAGACTGCCCTAAATTCTTTAAGAGACAAACAACTATAAAATTGGCTCTACCACTCATGTGAGCACTACCAGTTTACCAATGATCTCAGGAACACTTCAACACAAACACCATGCATGCCACAGCTCTGACATCCAAAATAATTAGCAGGTTGGGTGCCCTGACCATCCACACCTCAGCTGATCTGAGAAGATGCTGTTTCATCTTTGCTGAGGGCACCTGTTTCTCTGTATGGGTTCTGCCCCACAGTCACACACACCACTCCAACCATGATGTTCTGTGCTCACAGATTTTTCTCACTTTCCCACTCCAGTATTTGAATTTGGTTTCATGTCAACTTGGCAACATTGGCACCTACCTTGGAATGATACAAGCAAAATTAGGTTCTGCACGGAGAGGTAGATATGGACCAATCCTACCCAAGGAACACTCTTTTTCAAGAAGGTGACACTCAATGTCAAAATTCTACATTTCAATTAGCAAAGGTGACTCTTAACAAGCAAAATATATAGGCTCCTGAAAAATCACCACTGAAAAGCACAAGCACTAGCACTTAGCATTTCTGAGAATCGGGCTATATTTACAACACACTGAAGGTTTGAGCCTGGCACTAAAACAGATCTTGCTATCCAGATGCAGTATTAGTCTTTTGTAAAGAATTTGTACTGTCTTTATCCAATTTCCATTCTTAACTAAGGCTCTCAGTGAAATTCGTTCAAACTCCCCCAACATTTTTTCTGCCAGACACTCCTTCTAAACAGGAGGATTATTAAATTCACATTCCAAATCTTTCTCCAATATTACAACTGCTTTCTCCTTTTGAAGTGCAATTCTCTTCTGAAAAGTAAAGAAAGAAGAAAGTGTTTATAAAGACTGGATTTGGATTGTTTCTCCAAAGTCTTGCACAGAAAGATTAGAGTACTCACAGGCTACAGGAACTCTGCCTGTCTATGGGGATCTGATACTGATATCCAAGACCACTGGTAATAAAGATCTCTGTTTTCACCTACAGGAGAATTATTGCCAGACACCTTTGGTGAGCTTTGTGTAACAGCATTACCTGACTGAGCCTGACAGTCAGAAAACAAGACTGTCAAAATTACAAGGAACAATTGCATTTACTCTTTCTTCCCCTAGCTGCCTAGGTCCTGCAGCTCTAACAAGTACCAGTGACAATAAGAAACTTGTTTTTGTGCAGAGGCCACTCAAGAACTAGCCTGGTGACTCACACTGGTGACTCAGGACCGGTTATTCTCACGGAGTTAACTCTCAGTATAACACAAATCTTGCCTCTAACTCAAATTCCGGGTGAAGATTTCAACTCACCTGCAAAGATATTTTTAAGCTTGGCCTGACAAACTGCTCAGGACCCCAACTTTACCTCAAGGTCTGTGACCTTTTGGGCTGGCTTTTCACGTCCTGCTGGCCACACACTTGTCTTGCAGCAGGACTGCACTCACACCAGTTAAACTAAAGACAACACGAGGATTTTACACGTGTTAACTTTCTTCTGAGGGCAGGTATGTAGAGGCACTGTTTCTCTAATCCCATTCCTCAGAATGGTAAATCGCTGGCCTTTTGCTTTTGTCCAAACTCCCTCCACCCTCTTCAATCTCTATAAAGAAAGCCTCTCCATCATCTGTGTTAACAGGCCCCCCCCCAGATTCCATGCTGCCTCTGAATACACACAACCCATGAATCTCTTGCAGGTCTTGGTGCACTGGGTGAAAAAGCCATCATGCTCCATCACTCCCATTACCACTTGTCATCTAACTGGTTATATAAGCCTGTGACGTCTGAAATAAAAACATTTACTTGCACTTGGGTAGAGCTGGTTGGTTGGAAGAGAACTTGGAGAAGGAAATGATTGGAAAAACAGTCACAGAAACAAGCTTCCAGAATGTGCCTTTTTGGTTTTCCTTTCAACTTTGCTATTTCCTCTAGTCAACCACTGCTACCCCATCAAACAAAAAAGTTTCAACCAGCAAAATCAATTTGTTTAACATTTTCACATATCCTCCAGCATACAGGACTTCTATAGCTCATGTGATCACCTAAAGTTTTGCTCAGCACAGATCAAGAGGACATAAGTAACTGGAAAAAATTCACGTTATGTTGTGCACATTCGTTTAAATTTGCTACTAAATGTATAGATAGGTCTTCAAGGGTATTTCTAACATGACAATCATCTTTGTACTGTGGTACCCCACTCATTATCAAAACTAGCTTCACTTCAGACTGAAAAAGTAATTTTCTTCTTGTATGTGGCTTTCTCAAATGGGTTTATTTTCACTTGCAGTGGAAGGGATGTTTTAACCAACCTTCAGTGTGATTTTTGGAAAAGACAGTACCCCCCAGAGGCAGCTTGTGCATATTAGACCATGGGCACCTGTTTGGGTCCACGTGAGTATTTAGGCTGGTGGGCACAGACAAGCACTTTGCAAAGTGACAAAGGGAGCTCAGCTGGATGAGACAGCCCAGGAAAGACCTACGATCTATCTTCACCACTCTAATTTTGATGCAAGGAGGTTGATAGGCTCCTTGATAGGAGCATAAGTGTTCCTGATCACAGAGACTATAAAAAATGGTTTTGTAGAATTCAGGTGCCAAAATCATTAGGACACACATGTGGACAAGGGAAGGGGTAACATTTCCCTCTGGGTCAGCTTTAGAGGAGCTCCAGAACAGAGGTTGTGGCTTCATTTAAAATAATGCTTCCAACAGATAGCAATTTATCCCATGACAAGCGTAATTTTGTGAAAGGAGTGCACACTTCTGCATTCATAAAAAATGTTCCAGCCTCTGGAACCTCATCTGGCATTTTGGTGGTGGTTCTCTTTCCCAGACCTGTGTACTGTGAGAAGCTGAATTTGGGAAATATACACCAGCACTCGGTTGCCATACAGAGTTTTTGAGCTCCAGAGGAGAATACACACTGTTGCTGCTGCCCCTCAGGAATACAGGAGGAAAAAAATATCCCAGCATATATCTTACTCAGTTCTAAGGTGGAAGGCCTGAGTTTCACAACCTATTTACCATTTGGTAGTAGTCCCTGGACCAGGGGTAAGCATTCAGTAACATACCAACTACCAGGCTACAGAGATGTGACATTTTTCTGTGACCCAGGACTCGTCCTCTAAAAAGTCCTGAATTCTTTCAAAAGTGGGAGTCTCAAAAGAAACATGGAACTCCTCCACAGGAGCCAAGTGCATCAGTGCCCTGACATCTCACTGGTTGCCACTGCAGGGACAATGCATTCGGTCAGAAAAAGGCATTGCCATCAAAGGAAAGTGGCAGGCCTGAAATTCCTCAGCCTTCCTCTCCAAAACAGAAGTTTGAAGGAATCACTTCGCAACCACAGGGGTACAGAGCATCCTTCCAACAGATGGGACATGTCAGTTAGGCTTTTCTCTGGGGAAGAGTGTTTAGCACTCTGGACTACCCACTTTCCATCCAAATGAACCATCCTTGACATGCCACAGGGACAGGCACAGAAGTGCCCTCTGATAAGAAAGACAAAACCAGTGTAAACCTCAAGAGAGTAGACTGAAATGAGACTGTCCATCTCAAAATAGCACACACCTACCTCTCTAAAAAGGTGTAATCTGGAAAACATCTCTTTCCTCCATCATTTCCCCTTCCCTTTCTCACTGCTTCCTGCTCAGGATGCTGCCTGTGCAGTGTCCCTACCACAAAAGTAGCACACCCCAGAGACTTGGTACCTAAATTTGGGGGTTGTGGTACTCAATGTTAATAGAGACCAAAGGTTGAAAAATAAATCCAAGCCACAGAGCTGAATTCTAAAATCTTTGAATGTTCAAAATATCAGTTTTTGAGAGGAACACATACCTGGGTCCATAGTTTCCTCTAACAATGGGATTGGGTTCTTTTCTGATCAATCTTTTATTTATTTTTTTTAAATCATCAAATTAGCAAGGTTTTGATAAAATTGTAGGGGACATCACAATATTTTGTGACAGTTTGGAATGGCTTATGAATCAGCCACCAGCTATAACTGGAATGTAACACAAGCCATTGTAATACTTTATGAAGAAAGCGCGTGTTGCTATCTTGCGACAGCCATATGTTCCTCTGTTTGTATGTATCTGTTATCCAACCCTTACATAAGCCGTTGATGAAATTATCTTCACAGGACAAGCACACTTGTAGCACAGTTGAGTGGATCACAATAAAGTAATGAAGGAATGAACGAGTTTTATGCTGAGGTGGGACTGGCCAGCCGCCTTCACAAGCCACAGCTGCAGACAGCGGCAGCGAGCAGACCTGCAGTCAGCTGCTCAACAGCGGACGACACGGATACAGATATTTGGGGCTTGGGCTATATGCCCTTTAGGGAAAGGGTAAAATAAATGTACTTTCTCTGGTGCAGGGGAGAGGGAAAGGCTGGGGAGGAGGTTGCTTTAATGGTATAGGGAACCCGTGAGATGTTACTTGCACACACAGAGGCACTCGCACGCCTTAGACTGCAGCAGGGACAGCAGGGGCCGGGATAGCCCAGGCTTCCCGCAACGCAGAACGCACCGTCGACATTCAAGCGCATCCCTGGGGGCCGCTCCCCGTCCCTGACTGTCCCTCGTGCCCATGGGGCACTACCAGCGCCTGTCCTGAGCACCAGCCCCCAGCCGGGAAAACCGGCGGGCAGCGCCAGGGCAGCTTGGCACGGCACGGCTGCATCCCGGTGCCGCTCCCGGCGCCGCAGACGGGCCGGGCCGAGCCGAGCCGCAGCCCCGAGTCCGGGGCGGTCCGTGCCGGGCTCCGAGGGCCATGTGCCGAGTACTACGGGCACAGACTCCACCTTCCCCGGCTCCCGCCCGCCCCCACGCATCCAGGAAGGGAAAAAGAGGAGGAGGAGGAGGAGGAGGGAAGGGGGTGAAAGGGAAGAAAAAAAAAAAGAGAGGTTGAAAGGAGGGAGCTCGCCGAGACCCACCCTTCTCCCTCCTCCCCCGGGCTGCTGGCCGGGCTTTTGTTTTCCTCCAGCGCCCCGTTTCCCACACGTGATTGCCGTGTTATTGCACAGGGCGCTCGGCGGCGCGGCTGCTGCACCTATAAATACGGAGCGGGCGGGCGGCGGGGGCCCGGGGCAGCGCGGCGCGCCCGGGCGGAGCGCACCCCCCGACACCCCCATGCACCCCGCAGGCACCGCGGCACCCATGCCCCGCCGCCCGCCCGCCTGACGGGCCGGCAGCGAGAGGCAGCGCCCGGCCAGCGGCGAGGGGAGGGGGAGCCGGCCGACAATGGCGGCGGCCGCCACCGCCGCCAGCCCTGGCAGTCCCGCCGCCGGGCCCCTGCCGCCGCCGGCGGAGCCCTGCCCCAGGAAAGCGCCGCAGCCGCCGCCGGGGCCGCCGCAGCCGCTGCTGCCGGCGCGCAGCGACCCCCGCCGCAGGCAGGCCGCGCTCTCCTTCCTCACCAGCATCTCCCTCGACGGGCGGCCCCCGCCGCCGGGCAACGACGGCCCCGCCGCCCGGTCCCGCCAGGCGCAGCCGCCGCCGCGGCTGGGCAGCCCCCCGGCGGCGCCTGCCGAGCCCCCGGAGGAGGAAGAAGACGAGGAGGAGGAGGAGGACGCCTTCGCTGCGGTGCAGGTGCCGCCCGCCGCCTTCCTGGGCGCCGCGGCGGCGGGCAGCCGCGGCCGCCTCAACTCCTTCACGGCCGGGGTGCTGCCCGCGCCCTTCGGCCGCACCAGCCCCCAGGGCAGCGTCGGCGGCAGCGGAGAACTGGGGCAGCCCGGCCCCGCCGCCGCCTTCGAGCTGCAGCGGTCCCGGTAAGCCGCGCTGCGAGGATGAAGGATGCTCGGGATGCGGGGATAAGGGATGCGCAGGATGGCGATGGGCTTGGGAAGGGCGGGCACGGCCGCCGGGCGGCCGGGGGAAGCCGTGGGGAGGGAGGCCCGATAGCCGCGGGGCGGGAGCTTCCCTCCGCGGGGTCGGCTCCGCTGCCGTCCGGCCGGGGGAGCAGCGGCAGCGGCGGGGATGTGCGAGCGTGCAGGGGCAGGTGAGCGGGGGTGCCCGAGCCTCTCGGGCGGCTGCAGCCGGTCGGTCTGTCGGTCCCGCCTGGGCGCGAGTGGCTGAAAGTTTCTCTCGCGCTCAGCAGTGCGGGCGTGCGGCTGCACAGCCGCCGTGCCCCGCCGCAGCCCAGCCCAGCTGCGCCGCGGTTGTCACCCTGCTGTCCCGACTGGAGATCCCTGTCCGATAGACAGCAGGCTGGGAACAGGCTCCGGGTTAAGTGAGCTGTAGCCAGGTCTGGTAGCCCACAAGGGGGAAGGAAATCTCTGCATCGAGATCCACGGATTACGGTGCGAGCACATGGCTTAAGCAGCGTCTCGCTACCACCCTACATGAGCTTTTATCTTCCAAGCACTTGGTGTTCCTCCGGGTCGTTTCTTGCCGCCGGGTACTCTTTAGCCTTTTAATTCCCAAAGGAACAACCTCACCTGCTTCAGCTCTCGAACTGCTACTTCTGGCTAAGAAGGTGCAGTCATGTAAAAATGTGTGAATGCCTGTGGATACAAAATCACCTTCTTTCACTTCCTCAACAACATACTCGGATACCAAAGACGGAGGGGGGGAAGAAGCAGGGAAGAAGCTGGAGGAAATGACTGTGCTCCCCAAGCCCACATCGGCAGCCACTCCCACATTCCCCATTTGCCACACTCCCTCCTTGTTTCTCCCTTGGACAAATAGGTAGACTTTGAGTCACATGTTATTGCAAGGGTTTATAAGGGTAATTGAGCATAGATCGCTGTAGAAAAGTCCCTTTCAAAACCAACTAGCTTGGAGGAATTGGAGGTATTCCAGGAGAATGTTATCTTAGCTGCATGCCCCACTGTTGGTTGTTTGTTGTTTTTGGGGTTTTTTTCCCCTTCCATCTGGGTTGTATTGGTGGCTTTATTGAGCCCCTTTTCAGGTGCTGTGCTAGAGGGAGCCCCACCTTCCCAAGGAGAATGCCTGCTGGTGGGTTACCACCCTTCTTCTCCTAGTCATGTGTCTCTCAAAACAATTTTCTGCAGTGACAACCCTCTAATTGCTCCGTGGATCACCTGCACAGCTATGTCACACACACAGAGACACACTTGTGCATTTCCATCTGTGATGTGATTCTCCCCACAGGCTTATGGGGAAGAAGTGACCCATGATTTGAGAATTGCTTTTCTACTCTTGAACTTACTTAGCATTCAAGAGACTGTATTCTTCTCGACCTTCGACTTAGTGACCCATGATTTGAGCAGGATTCCAGTGTTACTTTTCTGGATTCCCAAGGATCCCCCTTGGTTTTCCTTTCTTGCATGCTTTGATCCTCTGCTTGATTCTGGGAAGGATGCTTCGATCTCACCAGTATCACTTTACTTAGCCCTTCCTCTTCCAGTCATTTTTTTTCCTTGCTCCTTTTTGTCAGTTTCTGAACGTTTCCTTCCACAATGTATGTGGGGGGGGGGGGGGGGGAGGGTGTTTGTTTTTTAATTACATGAGAACAGAGTGGAGTTTAAGAGGGAAAGGTAATTACTGTTCTTGTTTACAACCTAGAAATCCAGAGTCATGCAAGTTCAGCTGCTCTGATAGCATGCAAACAAATTGAATGGATAGCCCAAGTCCATGGCAAGAAAAGTCACCTAAGGAAACCTTTCCAGGATGCTCCTCCAGCCCTACAATGGCTGTCATTTGTGCCATGTATTTTCTTGTGAAGCATGCTGCAAGGAAAGTACTGGTTTTCTCATGCTCTTTTGTTGTCTTGAGAGCTAGATTCAGCTGTGGTGGAGACTTTGCATTACTCTGCTGACATGTATGAGGCTCTCCGTTGTAGCACTTGCCTAAGGCTGACACTGGTGCAGGAGAGCTCTGGGTAATATCCCCCGCCTTTGCTGGCTGTCGTGATGCTGCACGTGTGCAATCCGGGGCAGACTTTGGCCTGCCTTCAATAGATCTGTTTCTGTTCTGGAAAAGGTATATATTTTTAAACACCAGAAACGGGCAGCTGCAGACCACAGAGGTTGCACAGAATGTTAGCGCTTCATCATCTTAATGAAAAGGTGTGGTAGGAGCTCTGATTGTAGGGTTCACCCTTGGCTGCAGAGAAGTTAAATCACAGGCATGCACCGGGCTGGCACAAGCCCAAGAACAGAGGACTCGAGCAGCCCTTCTGCTGCTCTCTTAATGGAGAGGAAGGAGCCAAATCCCCAGGACACAGCCAGCCCTGCTCAGAGTGAAAGTTGCCACACCTGCCCAGGGACAGGCATTAGCTCATCTGAAGGATGATGCAGAGAAGAAAATCAGATTTTTTTGATCGTTCACGTGTGCACCGGCTGCCTTTCCTCCCACCCTCCTGCTCTCCTTGCAGTGAGTGTGCTTGAAACTGAGTTTGAAGAGTTGTTTGATAGACTAGTCCTCTGTGCTGAAACATGTAAGTTACAACGTGAAACCTTTTTCTGTATTAGACAAGACAGGTTGCCTTATGTTGTTATTTTTATTTAGTTTTCAGAAACCATTGCGAACATGTAATCAGAGTTCCCTGGCTTTTTGTTTGTGTTAGCAGTTTGTATAATTGCATACTAGTTTATATTTAACAAGGTTATCATTAATGTGGTTTGGGTTTGTGCTCTATGTGTATTCACAAGAAACAAACGATACGAAAAAGGAACGTGGAGCTTCTAGCTGCTTGGAGGCTAGTATATAATTATATGTAAATGGCAAAAAAAAGGCTTTTTCAGAAATTGGCTGGTTGATGCCAAAGGCTCCTGTCCTCCTGCAGAAGGAGTTTGTTTAAATTTGTGGTGAATAGGTGGACAAGGACATGAGTTCAGTAGAAACAAGGGCCAGGGTTCCTTTCATGAAATTATAATTCATTTTAATAGCATAATCTGAAATTAGTGAGGAGTTCTGTGAAACCAGGTTTCAGCAACACTGGTTTAAAATAATTTCACATCCTGTGGAATAGGTGATGGTCCAGGTACCTATTTTTGTGTATGCCTAGAATTCTTGTTGCCATAGCTTTCTTTAGGAAAAATATTGCTGTTTCCATATGTGAAGTTTCCTTTTTAGTCGGCCAGGTGGTTGGAAACAAGCACATGCTCTTTTTTTATGTTGGTTGGTTTTGGATTTTTTTCTGTTTTGCTAAGGAAGCAAATTGGTGATTGGATCTGGAGTTCAAACAGTGCTTACAATTGCTTTTGTCTGTGTCACCATGTCAGGTTTGAAGGCAGATGGGCAGGAGAATTCCTTCTGGGAGCAGCAGGTGCTGGGAAGCAAGGAGAGAGTATCTGCTGAGTAATCACTGGGGAGAGGTCCACTCAGAAGGACACTGAGGTTATCATGGTCCAAATATATTTTTCTTCAGAATTTACTGACCTACAATAAATCTAATTTCCCGAGTAATTCCAAAATTAATTTACAGTTAGTAAAGCTTGTGAAAATTCAATTTATTTTTACCTATTAGAAAGGACAGAGCTGCATTTGGCCTCAGTATTTATCTTCTGGAGAGATGCAATGAAGATGCTGGAGTGGTTGACTTGCATGACTTTTGTAGGGTTTGCAAAATTCCATGGGTTGATAGTGCTGGAGGAAGCCTCCAGGATGCTTTTTAGAGGCTGAATCCCATCATTAAGTATTTGTGGTGGAGGGCTGAGAGGTCAGAATCCAGTTCTCCATGGCCTTGGGCACGCAGGCAGTGCAGTTTCAGCCCACAGCAGAAGATGCCTCCAAACTAAACATGAAAGAGACAAAAGAAGAGTCTCTCAGAATCAAGTGTCTTACAGGCAGAGTCCTGAAAGGGGGGCAGAACAAAGAGCTGGGGGCACCGTCCACCCCGTGGGGTCATCCCAGCGTCAGGAGGTGGCTTGTGAGCCCCTGGAGGCACATCAGCCCTTTTGTGTGTGATGGACACTCTGCTATTCACTGAACCTAAAGCCCTTTGGGCAACCCGAATTTCAGAATGATGTATACAAGCATAGCATGAAAACAGCAATTTAGTGGTCTTAGAAGTCAATGGGAAGTGCACATGCTAAACTAAGTCTTTTCTTAGGTGTGTGACCTTGTATACCTCTGATAGCTGCTGGCTCTAAAGAAGGGAATGCTTCTTGACCTCATCTGTCACTTCAGGAGGCTAAATGCCCGTGCCACCCTGAAGGGGCAGTGCTCAACAGCAGGGTTCAGACTCAGGTAATAGGGGCTGTTCCAGTAGTAGCACACAGTGTCCAAGCTCCTCCATGAGTCCTGTAAGGAGCACACCCATGTAGGAGCCCGCTGAGAGGCTGGGTCCTCACGCTCACCGAGAGCTGTGCAGGGGCAGTCACTGATGCTGCTGGGTTCTCTGAGCTGTGCATGTGCTGAGCTTGGCCAGCCCCACATCGCTTTCACCACCAGCTGCTCTCTGCCACCATTTGCCTTGTTCAGGGCACAGATGTTTGTGCCTCCCTCTGTTACTTCCATTGAAACTGGTGGAAATGGGGTCATAGTCAAGGTGTTAATTGCAGTTGACCAGTGGTTGAGAAGTCATTGGAGTATGATGACACACAGAGGGATGGACAGCATAGATGCAGTAGCCTTGTTCCCTTAGTACACAAGCTTTTGAAAACAAATCCCACAGAAATTTGCTCTGGCGTATTTTAGGCTCTTATTATACTATTTAGTGAGCATCTCTGTCATATAAAAGAGGTTAATATTCATCAGTCAAGGAAAAAAACCCTTTGCTGTCAATTCTGAAGAATAGAACGGTGGGACAGAACATGGTGTTCATGAGTACTAGGGAATTAATTAGAGCTTCACAGAGGACAGGTGCTGAGAGGCAGCTGTGTCTGCCAGAGCCTCAGGACTCTGCAGGTTTCAGAGTAAGGCAGCCTTAGAGCTGGACAGGTGAGAGGGATATAGCTGGGTGGGTGCACATTAACCCCTGTGAGGAAAGCTGAGCTGGTAACCCATGGAAAGTCATGTTCGAGTTGGCTGCCCTCACTGGCTGCCAGTTCAAACCTTTCTAGGCCCAGCCCTGCCATGGGATGTGCTGTGGTTACACCAAACAGGTGCTTGGCTGGTGTGCCGTGACCCCTCATTAGCTGGCAGGAGAGCAGAAGGAGCAAATTTCAGCAGGTTTGCTTATGTGGTGGGTGCATTTCCACTACTTGATCTTTCTTTTCACCCTTTTCTTTACCTGCAAAGCTCCTGTGCAGGCAGCCAAACTGGATCTTTTCCTTAGAAGCCTGCTACACAGCTTTTGTCTGTGCCATAACAGTGTTGAAAGCACCTTGAAATTATGAAGATTGGTAGCAGCTATGTGAGTCACTAGCCCTCCAGACCATCACAAAAACATAGTTCTGTGGTAGATAAATAGGATAATGACAGATCATAGTGTGATGATAGCTTTTGGATATGAAGTATGCTTTAGTGTGCAATTATTATGACTTTGAGAACTCTTCTGGAGCAAGATACCGCTCAGCTTGAAACAGTTCAAAACACCTAAAACACAAATACGAGATTGCCAATTGTGCTCTCTGAAAAGAAAAAAAAAAATCAACCCTCTAGTAATTCTGTGGTTTCTTTGTTTCAAAAAAGTAAATATCAGGTGGGCTGTCTGGAGACTCAGTAGTGCAGCTAGAATGATGGAAGGTAAAGATGAGAAGCAGAACCAAATCTTGATTTGTTTTCTTTAATTTTTTTCTCCTTCTGATTTCAGTTTCGCTACTCTTGTAGTGCAAGCTCTGCACTACGTGAATGAAAAGACTGCTCTTTATAATTTAACCTAAAAATATAGAAGCTTGGTTTTATGTGTTGGGACTTGGGTACACTGAAACTTCTGTAGGCACCAGCTTGTCCCTTGAGAAGCGTGGGAAAGCAGATTCTATTTGCAAATGGGACAAGCTGGTGTCTACAGAAATCTATATGCAAATATCCACAGAATTCACCCTTGAACATTTGCCAGTACCTCTGAGGGTATACTCAGCCTTTATGACAAACTCTTTTCTGGACCCAGAATTGCTATGGATGGCTGTGGGGCTGCCACCAGATACCAGACTTAGCAACACAGCAGGTGCAGCAAGACACAGAGCTGGCTCTTTTCATAACCCAACTGAAAAACCCCTTGCCAGTTTGCTGCGAGAAGTATTCTTTCTAGAAAATGGAAATGACATAATTTGGCATATGGAGAGTATCTGCTTGCTGGCCTGTCGTTTGCAAATAACATGCTGAGAAATTTGAGGAATGGTATTTGTTTTCATAAGAAGGGCTTTCAGAAGTTTCAGATTTGGGGGTGGGTTTTTTGGGTTTTTTTGTGTGGGGTTTTTTTTTGTTTTGGTTTGGGGTTTTTTTGGTTGGTTTGTTTTGTTGTTTTTGGGTTTTTTTGCTGCAAGGGTAGAATAGAGAGCCTGCTAGAGCCTTTAGGGGAAGAAAATTTAACAGTAGTTGGAGAAAATGTGATGTGCCAGTGGGAGACTTCTAAGATTCCTGGGATTTGCTTTTCAGTGTGTAATATGCAGATTTAGGGGGATTCATATTTAAGGAACTGTGAGGTTCCTTTACAAGGGCTACTGTGTTATGTTCGTAGCAACTGCTTTCCTGTCATCAATGCTAAATGTATTTTCTGTTCTCATTATGTATTTCAAAGCCTGCACTGCTTTTAGAAGCAATGTTTCAGGGTGTTTGCCTAAGGAAGATTTTCTGTTGTGGAAAATTGAGAAGGGAATGAGAAGTGAAGCAAAGTCTTATCTTATTTTCTAGAACAATTTTTTTTTAAATGACCTTTCACCTCATCTATGATTATAAAGCACAATTACATGTTCTTAGCAAGCAGTGGTGTTTCCCCCTGTGTTGTTATAGATCAGGCTAGCAATTTTGTGAAATTTAGGTTTGGGGAAAGAGTCACTCACCACAATTGAAATATGTTTTCCACTCCTTGTCTTGGATGATAGAGGAAGGTATGTCCTCTCTTACAAGTGATCCTGAAAAGCCTGAGCTGTATGTTTACTTATATATAAAATTGCTCAGTTAAATCAAGCATTAGTGTATGATGTTTTCCTAGTAAGTAAATCTCTGCAATATCGGGGATTTAACTCTATAGTATTGGTGAGATTAAAAAGTGGAAAGCTAGAGAAGTTTATCATAATTTTTCAGTCAACAATGGATTGTGTTTTGGTGCTCCTAGAGATAATCATATTACCAAGGAAATATGATTAAATTTTCAAATCTACATGCTGTCAAGGCAAATCAGACATAGGCACATCAGTTTATAGGTAAAGGCATTCAAAAGAAGCTTAAATTTTCCTGCAAAGAAAAAGAAATCCCCTCATTGTGTAGCAGGAAAGTCTGTAAGGTGACATTATGACGACTTCTTTCTGCACCATGTAGCTGGAACTGAGCTGTATGAAACAAACAGGGATGAAGCTCTTGAGCTTGCTTTTCCATTTCTCTGTGCTTTGGGTAGGATGCTGGGCACTAAGAATTCATCAGTGCCACTGGGTTAGCAGCCTGCTTGCACTAAGCTGGTTTTTTCTGCCATCCATGTGCTGTCTGCTGTGTGTGGCTTCACCCATGACTGTGCAGGTCATACCTGCAACACAAGGGACACAGAAGTGATGCTGGGACGTGGTGGTGGTGCCAGTGCAGCCTCAGTAGGTACCAACCACAGGCACCATTGCTGTCCTCGTTACTTGTGTCTTCTTGTCACTTGTGTGGGAAGGCTGGTGACAGGTTTCTCTTTCTCCTCTCCCCTCTGGAGCATCGTTTCCTTTTCCATTCCAGCATGAAGAGCCACTGCAGGTGGCTTACAGGGTTAGTAGCTCCAGGTAAGGAAATTGAATGGAGAAATGTGGACGGTTCCAGCATTTCCAGCATCATTGTTTCTGGTAGGTCTGCCATGGGTTGGATGACACAGAAAGGGGAGAGAAGGCAAGAGACCCTGAGCTGAGCTCTCTCCCTTTTTGACAGGAGGTGTACACAGTGGCATGGATTTAGTTTCATCACCATTGTAGGGTCAGATATTATTACCATTGCTTTTTACAGAGATAACTCATAGCAGTCTGCTGCCCACTGCAGCTAGCAGAGAAGTGGATTCTACCCCCAGCCTCATGGTGTGCCCTTAGAAGGGAGCAAGCAGCACAACTTCACCAGCCTGCTTCAGAAAGAGGTCTGCTGAATTTGAGTTTCCTGGGTGCATGGTGCTAGAGGAGGAGGGGAGAGCAGAGGCTCACTGCCCCAAGGAGATGGGATGCCTTTGGCACTCAGGGAGGACCACTGTGGCAACTGGAGGGTTGTCTGGTTTCATGCAGTACCCCCAGCATATGTAGGGATGGAGAAAATAGGTGAATGTCACAAAAGGCCCTTTGCCTTCAGGCCTGTTTGATCACCTACATACATTTGCATATGTGCAAATGCAGCTCATACCTATGGTTGATAAAGCTCTCTTTGCACCCTGTTCACAAGGACATATTCTAGGAACCTGCACTCCCCTCCTCACTGTACTCAGCCTGTGTGAATGAAGGGTGTAGCGTAAAGCAGAAGCTAGGTGTCAGCTGTGGTCTGAAATGTGTCTTGAAAATATCTTTCTGGGTTTTTAACTCACCAACTTTATTCCTCGTGTTTTGTCAAACTTTCCCTGTTGCTTCTGCAGCTCTGTTAGTACCTACGGCTCCAACATAAAAGGAGATGAATTTCCTCCTTTTCCAGTCAAGGTTGCCATCAGCTACACCCAGACAAATGCAGGGTGACAGAAGTACTGCCCACGTGTCCACGGGGTGTGGTGGATGTGCGCAGCAGGGAGTGAAGTCCTCATTAGGTGACAGCTACTTGGAAATGAAGACACCCATCTTGATACCTGGGACGTGGGCACAGCTGAGGAGGTTTGGTAGTTACAAGCATGCTCTGTAGTTCTCTGAATTTAGTTAAGTGAATGATAGCATTTCTGACTGCAAAACATGGGGATACATTTGGATAATAGGAAGAGAGACAAAACCGCTTTCAGGTGCTACACTGCAAAGTGCAGTTTAATCTCTTAGGTAGGTGAGTCGTGCAGGTGCTGCATGAGGTTACGTAAAAAGGTGTGGAAGGCTCTCCATGTGGTATTAATAGCCTTTAAAGCACAAAGGGTTGTGTTTGTATTTTTGAAAACGGAGTTCACGTATCTCTCTGTCTTCAGCATTGTGGAACCTCCTTAATTTTATGAGGCTGTTTTCCTAAAGCAAAACTGGGTTTGATTTTTAATTGGTGTTCCCTGCTTTGTAGAATCCCATCTTGTAGCATAAGCTAATCCAGAAGAACTGGCAGCTCAGAGGTGGTTGCTTCAAAAGAAAGAATTATTTACAGCAGAACACAAAGTGCCACTGTCAAGTACCTCCATTGTGACCTTTGAGATTTATTTGGAAAATACGTATTTTTCCATGTGCATGACTTGCCTCAAGATAAAATATTCTTCTGTTTTAGAAGGCACTCCAGGTACTGCAGAACTCAAGAGCAGCCTCACAGGTAGCGTTTGCACACAATTGCTTTAAGGAACATATTTCATTGTCCGAGGCTTTTTGCTTCTGTTTATTTTAAAGAAATTATTAGAAATACTAGTTTCTTGTTTGTTCATGAGTTTCCTTATTGATGTAAGGCTATTGAAGTCAAAAGTAGTGCTAGGTTGCAACGAGGAGCAACTTTGAGCAGACACGTTTGAAAATAAAAACCGCAAATTGTATGAATTTTCCAGCACCCTTAAACAGGCACTTTCAAGGCAGTATTTTCTGCCTTCTGTTGCTGTCCTCGTGCTCTGTGGGAAGGCTGAATAGATGATGTGAATGGAAACGTGCATTTTCTTACAGTGTGTTTGTGAGCTCGGAGGCTTCCTTCTCCTGGAAGATGTAGCACTGCAGCAGGAGCAAGGATGTTTTTTCCGGTGCAGTACCCGTGCTGTGCTCAGTGCTGTACAGAATGCCATTACTCCTCCATATTCCTTAGGAGCTAAACCCCAAGCCCAAGACCTGTTTAGTGCAATAGGGCCCTGCAGAAGGGTGTGGATTGTAACTGGAATTCACTCCCTTGGGGAGGATGGGCTGAGAGCAAAGAGGCTGGCGTGAAAAAGCGCTTGTAAGCCACTGCCTATGTGCAGGCATCAAGGCATCTGAAAACGAACAACCTCTGAATTAATTGCAGGGTTGCTCAGGTACAAATGAGAACAGGATTAGGCCTGTCTTTTCTATTTTAAGTGCAGAGGTAGTATTTCCAACCCTTCAAGCGATTGCATATCTTGAATATCTTGCTGGATAAATGAATGTGATAGAAACAGTCACAGTGGCGCTTACCTTGCAGTTGTTGCAGTTCTTTGTTTTGTATGATTCCCCGGGAATATTTCAACATGGTCTTGTCTGGATTTTGTTTGTTTGGTTTGGTTTTGGTTTTTTTTTTTTTCATCATTTTCATATGTTAGAAGAAACTATCTTTTGAGAGGCTCTTGACCTTCACATCCACTTTCCCAAGATGAAGGGTTATGGTAGTGAAAACTTGACTTCACCTCCCTGGTGAACTGGGGAAGGATCTGTTTCCTTTTTACTGGTTAGTTGTGGGCTCTCTAGATTTTCATTTTATAATGTGGTAGATTCTGCAAAAATGGATATTACTTTTTTTTATTCAGTTGTTCACATTAACAGACATATTTCCTGTCTGTTTAGTGGAAAAGTGAAACAGGAAAACCAGAATTTCAAAATTGTGTGTCACATGTTGATGGCAGTTTGTGAGCTTGATCAATGTAGAGGTCTGATGTCATACCCAGCATGGTTTTACCCTTGTCCAGGGCTTTTTTTAGATATGAACATGCAGTGACTGAGGAAGTAGTAGTTTCTGTTTGTGTGGTCTGGCAAGGGGGACAAATTTTTTTAATCAAAAGAAAATAAAAAACCCCACTTCTATACAAAATATAACTGATTTCACTTTCAGTGGAAGCAATAAGGCAAAATTTTGCTTGTGATTTCTATGTAAGTAGCTAACAAATGAGCCTTCATGTTGTATCCCTTCAGAGATTTGGCAGGGGGAACCACACCAAGGTTCTGCACAGAGCGAGGGGGTTGTGGTCGTCTCTTGGTGCTGCTATCTGCAGCTTCTCACCCTTGTGAGAAACATCTTTATCTTTCTTCCTTATCCCAGCCAGATGCAAGTGGTGTTTGGCAAGCACATCTCTGCGTTTATGTGCTCTGACCCATCCAAGCACAAAGCCATTCCACTCTTTCCTCCACGTTAGACAAGTTCATTATTGTTCAGGTCTGAGGAGCCAAAGGGTGACAGAAGCAAAACAGTACAAGTTTTGCATAATTTGGTTTTTTTCCTGCTGCTCTGGGGCCATGACCCTCGTACAGTGGCACTTTGTTCAACCTTCTTCCTTTGCAGAGACTTGTGGGAAGGAAAGAAAATCTGCTGCAGGTTCTCAGGCAGTCGAAGAGACAGCAACAGAAGTGTGGTTTTGGTTCCAAATCTGTACAGATTATTAAGGTCCTGCTGCTTCAAAAGGAAAAATAAAGGCATATGACTCTCCTGTTTTCCGAATAGTAGTTAGCAGATCCTGCCAGGAGACAAAATCTTGACAGTTCTCATTGCTGATCTGTCACAGGTAGCTGAGTGCTGTTCTATTAGCACTTGCATCCCTCATTTTACTCGTTGAATTTGTGGAGATGGTTTCCTGCTGTTGGGATCGAGTATCCCAACTACTGCTGCTAGTAGCGCTACTCACTGCCCACAACAGCGCCTGTGGGGGAGCCTCAGACAAACCCCATATCTGCTCCCCTTCCCACTGCTGCACCCTCCTGACACCTGCCTGTCCTGGAAAGCTTCACCACAGGCACATGGTGGTGGCCATCACATTATTTGAGCATCCCTTTCCTTGCTGATGTTGTCCTGGCAGTCTGCAAGGCTGCGCAGCGCCTGTTGGAGCATGGCAGGGTGCTGGAGTTGTCACTGTGAAAGCTTTGGATGTGCTTTTCTTCAAACAATAGCTGTGTGTCTACATTATATTTGTTCTTATTAGTACAATCAAGGATGTTTATTCTGTATTCATAGCTGCATTTATTCTTTATGAGGCACATGAATAAGTTTTTCCAGTTGCTAAAACGGAGTTTATCCTGTCTAGAATTGCAGTAGTTCTACTCCAAATTTGTTTTCTGGTTTTTTCTTTTTCTTGAAAACCTTCCAAGCATGTATGCTCGTTGTGGTTAGGTGAAAAATTAGTTCATATATTAAAAAGAAGGGAAGAAATACTCCTAGGACTTTTTTCTCTATACCCCTTCTCTCTAATATGAATACAGAAAAGATTTTGTATGAAATCAAGTTTGAGAGGATGCTGAACAGTCTGTCTTCGTGTGTTATTATATTGTCATCAGGATACTCTTTTCTGTGTATTACTTACCCTGATATTACATTATATATAATTTGAAAGCTTTATATTACCAAAAATACTCCACAAAAGTGTGTGTTTCATGGGCTCCTACTTAAAGCAAAGAGAGCAGGATTTACAGATGTACATTTACAGATGATAAAACGTAATGTCTGGGGGAGGATTACTGTTTCTTTAATTGCCTGTCTGATATCCTCCTTGGAAGATTAAGTATTTTCGGTAGCAGCTTTGTGGTCTGTACCCTGTTGGCTTAATATATGTCATAAAATGATGTGACTATTACTGGCACAGGTAAAATTGAGCTTGTGTTCAGCTCCCTGGGAGGGTGTTGTGAATGGGAAACTGTTGTATATACATAATCCCATTAGTCAATATTGTTGTTCAAAATCCCCTTTTCTTTTCCTTTCTCCTCTCACAACAAAGCTTCTAGGTCTGTGGTGAAGTGAGTGTTTTGTGACACATTTTTGAATGGGCCTTTTGCCCTGCATTCAGTTCTTTAGTGCAAGAAGCTTTACCAGGAAACAAGAATCTCTTTCTTCTCTGTCTGTGTTTTTTCAGCTTGGGGCTGTGATGTTGAATATGCAGACAGACACACAAGTCAGATGATCTAAGATGTGTGATATTATGAGGTTATCCATTTCACATGATTAGTATCTGTACTGGAGTTGTTCAGTTTGCATTTCATGTCTGTGCCATCTAAATATGTCTTAATCCCTTTTAAAAGATAGATTTTTGTGTATTTTAACACACCCTCCAGGCTGTTATAAAGTAAATCTTCCTTGAATTATATTTAGTGCCATCTCTTGGAAGAGGCGATTTTTAAAATTAGCTTTTGTCTTTGATAAAAGGCTGTATAAAAATAGAGGCTGATCCTGCAAACACGTGCATATATGTTCAGTCTTACTTTTCCAGGTAGCTTGTTGCCTTTGGCTCATAAAGACATTGCCAAAAATCGTCAAATTTGAGTAGTTTTTTAGTTTGATTTGAGCATGAGCCCCATCAGCTGAGGTTTCTGCAGAAATTCGTCATTAGTCATGCAGTTAGCACCTTTGTTAAGAATACTGAAGTGCGTGAGTTTTTACAGGATCAAAAGAATTTATTGGTATAAGTGACATCTTTGCACTACTAGGCTGGTATATTTTAAAATCTTAGAAGGAAAGTTTGAGATGTTCATGTAAATGAATGTGTGCAATTAATTCCTGTAATACTGAAAGCTGAATGTAGCCTGTAAGAATATTGGACACTAAATCTGAAGACTGTGACAAAAAATCATTTTTATCCAAAGTGGGGTCAAAATGAGATTTTTTTTCAAGGCTCTTCATATTTTATATTTTTTTAAATATACTTAATCTAAGAAGACATGATGAGCTGCTATCAAACTTTCTTCAGCTGATTTTACGTTTAAGGGTTTTGTTAGAGGTGTAATGCTGCTTATAGAAGAAAGATTTTTTTTTTTTTTTTTTCTGCCTGGAGATGCCTCTAGGTGATTTGGGGCAATTAAAGGGATTAGTGGCCCCAAAGCAGTGGCTCACTGAAGGAAATATGTTCAAAATTCCAAGATTTTATTTCACAACCCCAAGTATCACCTTAAACTCAAATAGCTGCTGGGTTAAGCCAGCACAGAGGTCTGCCTCTGCTCTAATATTACCTCACATTTAATTTTTTCAGTTTTCAGAAGTACACAGCTTAATTGATTGAACGGAGTCGGGGAGCTAGGTAGATATTATCCATTTTCAGGGACTCAAACTTTATTTATTTTCTTTCTGCATAACATTTTAATATATTTTTTCATTATGGTTGGAAGCATTAGCAACATTTCTGAGTCACATGACCTGAGAAAGGGTCCCATGTCTCTTCTCCATCTTTGTGGCAGAGGAAGTTACTCCAGTATTTCCAGCTCCAAAGTCTTCCAATCCATGGTAGAGGCTTTGCAAAGATAATGGATTTTTGAGAAGAGGTGGAGATGCTCAGTCTAATCCCCTTGCATTCCACTGTTTAAAAAAAATAAAAAGTACCCTTGAAGAGCTACATAACAGAAGACAGAAAATAATATTCATTAAGGATTCACAGAAATTCATGAATGTTTAATATGTTTTAGCTTTGTTTTAGTTGTTTAAACAGAGTCACAGGTCTCTCATGCCTTCCACTTTCAGAGAATCAGCAATGAATACTGAGTGCAGCCTATGCACATGCAGAGTCCTTGTGTCTACATTTTCATGGAGATGAGCTCTGGAAAATGCTGGATATCACCATGGAAGTGCTAACACCTGTGCCCCTTGCAGTGCTGCTTTTAGTGTCTGCCTTGGTCCTGCTGTCACGGGAAGATGCAGCTGCTGGGGCAGCTCAGGTACCAAAGTGTGCCCAGGAGTAGGGAGGGCTGTCTGGGAAGTTGCCTCTGCACTGGCACCTCACTCAGCAGAGCCAGGGGAAGGTAGATGTGAGGCTGGGAAACAAGCCACCACTCCCTAATGGTCAGCAGTGTGGTTCCTCAGGTTGTAGGAGGAGGTGTAGAGAAATGCAAGGGGAACCGTGCATCCTTCTGGCTGCTTGACTCTGTTCTCACACCCTCCACCCGTCCAGTGGTATTTGTGGTTAGGGCCTAGATGCATGGACATCTTTTGTTCTCTTCTCCCACAAACTTGTGATACTGAAGTCCTTCAGGAGGGGCTTCTGATTTTATTTCTTTTTATTATTACTTTTCTTTCTCAGCAAGGCAATTGCCTCCTGTTTCAAAAAATGCTTTTCTTCTGTGGCTGTGACCCAGGGGCACCATTGCCTGTCTCAAGGAAAGCAGCCAGCTGCTCTGGGGCATGCCAAATCCCCCAACAGCTTGTTGACCTGTCGTGAGATGGGGTGTCATTTCCTGCTGGATTGAGATGTTCAAATCCAGCTTGGAGCTTTTTCAGAATTACCTGTTTTGTGGTCATACCAACAGCAGTGCCTCTGAGTAGCTCACCGCCTGCTCTTGCTGAAACTTGTCCCAACAGCAGCTGCTCACTTTGTGGTGGCTGTGGGGCTCACAGCTGCCCACAGTCCTGGCTTTGGGATGTGAATCCAGCTGTGTGGTGTCTGATTAGAATACCTGGGAGTGGTAGACCTAACAGTCTTTGACAATAATTCACTTACAATAGTAAAATTACCTTGAAAACTGAGCAGTGCCACGTACTGTCATACTGTCGGGATGGGACAAACAGCTGCCCCGTGTACTTGTGAGCCCTATTTATAAGAATTTCTCTCCAGTTGTTGCTGTAATCTGTGAATTGAAATAAAGCCATCCCTCCTCCCGAATATTCGTGAAATTAGGCAATTCCATGGCCAGCTTCCCAGCCCATAGCTTGGAAGGTTGGTGTTACTGAATTTCCTTTCAGTTTCTGATTTTTTATGTGTGTATGGTCTGTCAAATCATTTGCCCATGGAGTAAGAAGTTAGAGTGAACATCTTTGAGATCGAGATAAATATTTTTGAAATGTAGGATTTGGTTCTGTGGAAAGTTTAATGGACATTTTGTTGTGCTCTGGAGTAGTTCATTGGGCTTCAAATGGGAATTAAAACTAAATGCTGGGAGTGACAGTTGTCTTCACAGAGGATTCTGTAGCCCAGCAAAAGATGCTGCTTCAGCTCCCCAGCAAAACTGGCAGGAACAGGGTAGATGATTTGCAAGAGTAAAAAAGGGTAAAGCTTTTTTATCCATCTTTTTCCAGGACAGAGGAAAAGAAAGTAGCTCCTGTTATGCTCTATGTAAAAAGTGGAGATCAAAGCTTTTGGGAAAAATACTAGGTTGGGAAGGGGAAGCAGCTGTTTCCTTCTTCCTCCCCCTTTCCTCTTCATTTCCCTGTCCTCCCCCATAGCTGGGAAAATCTCAAAATGCTGCAGAGATTTGGGCTCGACATATTTTGTGATGAGATGTGGATTGTGAGAGTGCTTGTGGGAGATGGCTTCATGTGATTTTTCCTACGTTTGCATTAAGTGCAGAGCTGGGGGCAACATTCCTGAAGTGTGCCCTAGAGAGGCAGGGTATTGTGGTGTCATCCTTGTGTTGCCCTGGGAAACTGAAATTTCATTGACATAAAAAAAGTGTCTCTTGACTGTTCCTGTTTAAGAATAGGATAGATAATTTGGTTTTCCCTGGTGAAAACTTGTCACCTCCAAGTGTTTAACTATTTTGCAAAATACTTTGAAACTTTTTTTTTTCTCCACTGGCTTGCCTGACAGCAGTGGCAGAATAACTCCTACTCCTCCTCTACTTACAGCCTGGAACTAGCGACTGAAACAACTTCAAGAGAATAAATTGAGGTGTAATAGAGGATAGAGAACAGCATGGCCACGCTTCGTGTGTTATCTGTGATGCCTAACAGAGCTTCTTTAATAGAAGACAATTCTTCTCCCCTGTCCTTGTGTTAGAGGGACACAATCCTACAAGAAAAAAAATTGGATAAGTGAATATTAATGAAATCTGTCATTAATTATCACCAGAGCAGACTGTGAAGAATTGGGTTGCATTTTCAGTGGATTTAAATATAACTTTGCTTATGCAATCCTGTTAAATATTGTTGAAGTATGTCACTGAGAAAGCTCATTATATTTGCTGTATAAAGATTACGACTTTTAGGGGAGATTAAAGTTTTAGCAGCGGTTGCCGTCTTTCTTGTGGTCACAACAGCAACCTGTTAAATGTGGAGCAGAGGGGGGGAAGCTGTGGGTAAGCCAGATTTTCTGTCTGCCTGGAAGAACAACATCTAAAGCTTTTAAGCCAAAGCAGAGGAAACTCTGAACTTTTTTTCAGGAAGCAAAATTCTTCAGAATGGGGACATGTTCAAACAGTGGGAAACATTCTTTTGTTTTCCTGAGTATGTATCTTTTGTATCAAATGTGCACATCAATATGTATGCTTGTGTGTATATTAAAAGAAAAACAAATTCTAAGTGAAACATTGGCAAATCAAAATGCCCATTCCCTATGAAATAGAAGATTTTTTGATTTTGCTGTGAATAGTGTCAGAAATAAAAGCAGAAAGTTGGAGCTGGGTGTACAAGGAGGCAGGGCTGCCCTTGGCTCTCAGCTTTGGTGTGCTGGGGTGTGTCTGAGGGGGCTGATGTGTGGATACTGCCCTCCAGGGTATTTTATCCACCCCAGGCAGCACTTGCTCCAACAAGTCATCTGCCAGTCTGAGTTAAAGCAATGTCTGCAGATCAACAGCTCTAATTAGACACAAGGTACCTGGTGTATCAGTGATTAAAAACAAGAAACATTATGACTAGTTATTGTACAACTTGCTAGAAACCACTCTATAATGATGGTACATTTGCCATCAGATTAGGTCATGAAGCAGCTTTACTGCAGCTTGGAAAATTATAAAAATAGTCCTCTGATTAAAACTTGAGCTTTTGAAAGCTCTTCAGAGAAGAAAGATATGCAAATGAAGATGTATGGGAGAAATTAAGCAATCTGGATAGGCATGATTCTTGAATTCAAAGAGAGTAATTGATGTAACCACTGTGCTACTTATTTCTCACAGTCATCCTGTCCTAATACAATTAAATGAAACATCAGAATGATCTGGAAATAAGTTGCCTAAAATACAGTCCATAATGGCTCCACATGTTAACATAGTGAACTTAGGAGTTTCTGTGGTCATTCAGCTGTTCTGCATGTACCAATGTCAGCCTGCAATAGTGGTCTTCTTGAATTGGATTTATGAATTTCTCCCACATTTAAAAAAAAAAAACCCATAACTTTATCACATATTTATCAGCAGTCAAATAATTTCTCTTTGAAACAACATTTGCTTTCTGATATCATCTGGAGTTGGTCTCCTCCTCCTTTGCCCTTTACTGCAGCAGTATGATTCCATCAACCTCAGGGCATCTGCAGGTCCCTTACATCCTGTCAGGCAATTTTTAAACACTGGGGAAAAAAAAGAATGTTTCAACCAATAGGGAAAAAAAAAAGTTAAGTTCCAAAGGCTGGATGTGATCAATATTAGCCACATGCCTGTTTGGCATCTCTGTCTATTGAGCTTGAAGGAGTCCAGCCTATTCCCTGTGCCTGTTTTAGATGCTGCTCCCTGGCTGAGTTGAAGGAGGTACCCATAGCTGCAGTGGAGGAAGGCTTGAGGACAGCCACAGCTATGGGAGCAGCCTCCTAGGATGCAGGAATAATCACGTCTTGTGATTTGAGGATTGTTTTGTGCTGATCCCATTGAGGACAGCAGATCTTTTCCTCCCTCACAGAACCCAGTGGAAGCTGATCACTAATCATTTGTGTGCTTCCCTTACCTGGCTGGCTGCAGGAGACCCTCTGCTGGTGTGATGCAGGGGGTTGTAGATGGCTGAAGCAGCATAGTGCCTTTTGGTCACAGCATCAGCTTATTAGTATAAATGAGGCTGTTTTAAACCAATTTGGAGCTGTAGTTTGCAGGAGGTCTGTTCAGGGGCTGACCTTTACTTTGCTTAATCTTACTTTGATGTCAGGATGTTCTGCAGTCTCTGAGGGTCAAGTTATCCATGAAGACAGTTTCTCTGCACATCAAGCCTGCAGTTGTGGGCTGTTCTGCATGTAAGGTATCAGAATTTGATAAGTCTTAATGGTATTCACTTTTTAAAACCTCATACCCATTGTAGCTGAAATTCAGCACCATGTTTGTTGACATCTGTTTAACTGATGTCTGTTTACACCTGGCCCCAGCCTAGTTTTGTATATTAAAAGTGATGCTCTGTTGAAGCAGATGTTGCCTATTGTCTGTGACATGGACTTGATTTATGTTCCTGATTAAGAGCCATGATCATGGTGAATCCAGTTCCTGCCTGCTCCCTGTGCAGCAGCTCCAGAAGCCTGAACCACCTACAGGTGTGGTCTTAGAGAGGAGCAAGGAATTACAGGAGAACATAAAATCAGCTAATGGTACAAACAAGCAGTGTCCAGTAGGATGTACCCCAAAGTCAGAGGTCAGCACAAGTCCCGTGCTTATTCAGAAAATTGCAACAGGCTCATCTGGAAAGGGCAGTGGTCTCGGCAGTGAGCACACTCCGGCTTGGCTGGAGCAATCAAATTCCCTTGCCTGTTTACCAGTGTTCCTAGGCTGAAAGGCTGATAGAAAGTGCTTCCTGATCAGCATGATAAATGGAATTTTGCATGATAATTATGTTTACAGCAGGACAGATGTACTAATAACACGTTCCCTAAAGACTTCAAATGAGCTATAAAAGAATCAAATCTCTGCTGAAAATGCTGGCAGCAGTGTTATTAATTGTGTAAGTTACAGCTGATAATTGTCTTGTTTCATTTGAATGAGGCAGTCAGCTATTAATGGCTTGTGCTCTGTAGTACCAAAACAGCAGACTTCGCAAAATTTGTCAGTCTAGATAATACAGTTGTGTATTAGCAATGTGTCCTAATGGACATACTCTGGTGGCTAGGGAAGGAAAGAAGTGTTACAGTTAATTTCTAATGCTGTTTCATCTCTTCTATCAAAATACTTGCTTATGTGCCTTCAGGAAGAGGACTGGTTTTTCTTATCTACAAATTGTTTGATGTAAGACAATGCCTGCAGTAAAAAAACAAGCTCTCTTTGTGGTTATCGAGGATTGAAATGGAGAATGACTAATTAGCTGTCTTGTTCCACTCACCTCTTCCACAGTGGTGAAATGAATGAAAGTCTCACCCTTTTTTTTTTGTGAGTGAGAGATCCCACTGTTGTGCAGATCTGTTACAGAGCATCCCTAAGTGTGCAGTGGCATAGAGATATACATACATAGAATAGAGACACTACCTGAAAATTTGTTAGTAGTTATCAGGCCTGATTTTTAAAATAGCAGTAAAATTAATTTCAAATCGGAAATCATAGTAAGTATTGTACCAGGCTTACAGTTAAATAAAGATCTTGTAAGTAACTAACGAAATTTAAAACCCCACTGCTGCAAATTGAATTACTTTTGTGACATCCTAATTCATTTGCATTCCCAAAGCATGTTTCATTTCATCTTGGGTAAGTTGAGCTGCAGATAATATCCCAGAGGAGCATGGTTCTCATAGTCCTAACCTACATCCATGCTCTGGCTGATTAATCTGTAAATCCTTCAAAATTTCTCTCCCCTGCTATTACATCAAAGCATGCCTGAGTGAAAAACATGTGAGCAGAATCCTGAAATGTGTTCCTATAGCATGAGAAGGATTCTTTGTGTGTTTCATTAGGCAATACTTTGAGATTTTTTTTATGGAGAAACAGACAGTTGGCTTTCTAAAGAGTGTGAGATGTGTTCCCGGGTTAGCAAAAGAGAGCTGATGGTCTGGAAAAACTGCCTGGAGATGCTTTGTAGAAATTGTCCTTGGTTCTTTGTGACCTTTCATCAACTTAATTCATTGCTAATGAGCTGCAAATTCATTGCAATTCATTGCAGAGCTTTAAAATTGCTACTGAGCCAGATGACAAAGTGCCTTGTTTTATGTTATCAAGAAAAGTCCTCTGACTGAGGGAGGACTAGGCAGTAATGTAACTCTGAAAAAAAGTCACAGACCCTTTGTCTCTAAAGGCTGCTGGTGGAAGTGCAGAGATTTTGAGAAGAGAAAGGAAGGGGGAGACCAGAAAAACTAAGTCTTATATCCGCATAGGTTCTATCCGTATGCCTGTTCACCCCAGGGAAATGGTAATGTGATTGATTTGTTCCAGGAGACAGGCAGAGCCTTTAAAATCAAATATATCCATTTCTGCATTGGCTTAGTGGTTTTTCTTCTTAAAGCCATTTAAAAAGTGCACGTATATGAAGAAATGAAACACCAACAGGAAAAAAAACCACACAAAAAAAGGGTCTCCACTAAAGAAGAATTAAATATGTTTTGCATCTACAGTCATGGCATTTGCCATCCCAAGGTCTGCCTAAGGTTGTACTTAGCATGGCTACAGTTATAACCACAATACTACTCTTCCAGACCCTGGAAATCACTCAGAGTCATTTCAGACTAAATCAGCAGACCACACATCAGCATTGGGAGAATCAGCCACCACATCAGCTCAGGGTCCCATGCCAGGTGTTTTTCAGGTCTGGTGCTGTGATTTGCTCCTATGCTTTCCAGATATTTGGAGACAGAGACCTCAGGCAGCCAGCTTTGACTGCTGGGAAGATTTGATAATGTTGAATGGTGCTTTATGCCCTTCTTAATGCTTTTTCAGTAAAGCTATTGGCAAGGGGAGGTCCTCCATCAAATGTGGGATTATGGAAGCCATCCTTGCCTCAGAAGAGGAGGAGGGAGATGCTCTATCAAACTGCCTGTCCTGGGACTTTATAGTAATTTTTAGACTTTTTGTGCCCACCTCCTTTGTGTATCGATGTCTGAAGTAATGTTCAGGTTATATAAACTCACCGTGGCTTAATGTTGTGTTGTTTGTGATGGGAAGAGCTTGGTAACTCAGGTCCTGCAGACTTCCTGTAAGGTCAGGGTGTGACCCCATTCTCAATCATCTCTACCAGGAGGCGGGTTTGCAACTGCAGTTAATTGTTGGTTATTTTGCTTTAACGATTGCTTTATCTATTTATTTGCTTAGATGCACTATAGACTAGATCAAACTGAGGGCTTAATATGCATTTGAAGTGGATCACTGTGAAGGTTTGGGTTGGTCAGCCAACCTCTACCCTTTCTCACTGCATAATATGAATGCAACATATCTTTTGGGTGTGCTGTTGAGACACTGAACAAGTCTGGAATCATCACTGAGGTTATTTGGTATAGCAGTTGGTGCTCTAAGAGCTGCCTGCTCTTACATCTACCAGAGCTGCTGCCTCTGATCCTTCTGGCACAGCATGAGGAAACCAAGACAGAGAAATACAGAAAAAGTTAGATTTGTGTTGCATTCTGATATAAGTCCCCTAAACTGTTGTTGGCCAGCTTTGTCACTATGAGATGCTATTTTATCATTCTGATAATACAGAGTATCAGTAGACTCAGTCTAATAGAGTGCTCTGGCAATTTTCCTCACTTTTGATGTGTTAATGAATCTGCTTTTAGAATAAAATAGAATAAAATATTGCAGTTGGAAGGGACCTGCAAGGATCATCTAATCCAACTGCCTGACCAGAGCTGACCAAAAGTTAAAGCATGTTGTTAGGGGCATTGTCCAAATTTCGTGTAGCTTTTTGTGGGTTTTCTCTCCCCAAAATCTGATTGAAAACTGATATCTCATTGCTGAGTATTTTCTAGCCAGCCAACTTGTTGACACCCACAAAAATTCCGTTCTCCAATAATTACACAATTTACGAAGCAGGAGATTGGTCAGATTATGTTTTATAACCCAGCACTGTGACAGTATGTGGGGAATATAAGAAAATAAAAGGCCATAGATTTGGGAACCTTTCAAGTCTGCATGTCCAGCTGTTTGTGGGGTGGCAGAGCAACATGTGCTCCCTGAGTGAGGGAGGTGGTGCCCTGGAAAGGGGCTGTTTTCAGCAGAGAGCTGGGGAGGTGCTTCCTAGCCCCTGGCCTCTGCCAGTTGCCATGTGTGCTCTTGGGGGCATATTGATCCCGGGAAAGGCAGTTCCCCAGCCTGCAGATCTAGGCTACATTTGCTAAGTCAATGAAGCGTTCATTAAGGTGACTGCTGGCTACTTTCTGTTGTGAAAACAGGTGGAGAAGCGTCTGGGCCAGCTTCTCTAAATATTGGACACGACTGTACTCACCATACCTTAAAAGAGAGCAATGGTACAGCTACACAACCAAATGGTACCAGTGTTATGAGAATTCCTGCAATACTTCCTTACTGGAAGTAGGGGGAAGCGAGGGTTCCTTGTGGAGATCCAAACTCTTAAATGTCACCTTTTAAACCACATCTTTGTGCACCTGTGATAGGCTGAACCATGGTGTTCAAACCATAGCTGGTCTTTCACCTTGCAGAACTAAATGTTCACAATGGAGTAAACATTGAAAACATTTAAATTTTTATTAGAGTTCTGTACCAGGAGAGAGTAACTTCAGACTGGAATGAGCCAATTGTCGTAAGCCATGCCAAGGAGAGGACCTCAACAGAGAAAGAACATGATTTAACCCTCTGCTGCCAGCAGAAACCCAGTGGCCAAGTAACAGGAAGATGCTGTGCCCATGCCACCCATGTATCATGGTGGCAGGGATGGGGGAAAGAGGAGGATGTTTAGTTTTCCCAGAGTGAAAAATGCTGAGTGGCTCCAGGATCTGTCCGTAGTGAGAGAAGCAGGGAAGAGCCAAACTCTTCCCTTGCAAGACTGAGGTCTACAAGTTCACTGGTACATTGAAGCAGTTCTCCAGGATAGTAAGGATCTGCCTTTCCCTAATAATGGATCTTGTGGTACTGTTTTTGGAACTTGTCTCCTTTATTGCAAATGTGTTTCTTAGTAAAGCATAAGCAGATGCAATATTTTAGGTAAATACTTATTTTTGTCCTCAAAGGCCTTTGGCATTGAAACTGACTGTGCATGAACTACAAGCAACAAAGCATTAATTCCTGTAGATGTAATAATATTTAAAATTATGGCACTGGACTGTCTCACCTTATCACAGATATCAAAGAGTTAAGATGTCTAAGCTGTCTAATATGATAGCTGATCTCTGTACAATATGCATAGGCTTGGTCTTCAGCAATGAATGGCCAGGGAAAGCAGGGCATTTACTCTTGGGTATGTAATGAGATGCTGGGAAAAGTGCCTGATCCCAAGGGTATGTGCAGCAAGTGTAGCCAGAACTAAAGGCAAAGTACGCACCAGTAAACGCTGATTGCCACCACCTGTGCCAGCATTCATAGCTCATGCCTGAGATGCCTCATGCTAATAAGCTTTCTCCTATTCATTTGTTCTTTGTGCCTTGCTCACACAGAGATCTTTTCTTTCTCTGTCAAGAACGCTATCCAGACAATTCACAGTGTCTAGAATATATTTTTTTAGCAGTGCAGTTAATCGTATGCTCAGATCTATTTTAAGTCTGAGAATATTAAGATCTGGGATTGCAGAATATGTTCTCCCAGATAGCACATGTGTGTCTGGAAACAAGACGGGGATATGAGGTTGGGCTGTAGGTAACCTAAAAAACACCTCAAATGAAAGAGGAAAAGGCTGGAGTTTTAATTGCATGTTATGTATGCAGACTAGAAAAAAAGTATTTTTTGTAGATGACTTAGTAGTGCATGTTTCCATGTGTTCTGGTATCTACTGCATAAGCTTTGACTTGCAAGTGAGTTTATTAATTAATTACAGGACTTTGGGTGTTGTGGAATACAACATTTTGTGATTGGATACTTTAGAGACTTGCACACACTCTGGCAGTGTGTGGTTTTCTCAGATACTTGGCTTAAATGTTGATGCTTAATTTCCCTGGGATGTGATGTTTAAGGGGAAACACTACTTTTGAACAGAACTAAACAGTCATTGTTTCACAATGCACAGAGTTTTGTCCGGGGTAAATGATATACGAAGAATCTGCTAGATTCATGTTAATCCAATGAAGGCTATTAGGGTGTGGGTTTGACTGCAACAAAAGGACATAAAGATGGACAGTTTGTATGTTCTTTGCTGGGCTATTGTATCTACTTTGGCAAGCATCCTTGTTTTCATAAGGTCAGATGATTAATCTTATTGTTTGCTTCTTTCCTAGTTTTGAGTGTCTCTAATTAAGCTGATGCCCATTGATGTCTTACCGTGATAATGTGTGTTAGGTTATGAGGTAATGGTGGTTTGGAAAAACTATACCTGTGGCAGTGTTCAAGCATACTCAGAATAAATCACTGCACAGAAGCCTTCTGAAAGCTATCACACTGCTGCAGAGTCAGTAAAGTGAAGACAGTGAATCTAAATCATTGGTTAAAGGTAACAGGATGTAGATTTTTGGCACTTCAGCATCTGTGAGAGCTGTGCTGTCTCTAAATGAATCTTACCGAATTGTGGCTGTAGCTCCTCATTATGGCTTGGGCAGAGCCAACGGTATGGGGACTGGGTGCAGAGGCAGCTGCCTGCAGAGGGAAGATAGCATCATTGAATCATGGAATCATTTGACCCTTCAGTTCATTGTGTCCAACCATTAACAAGCACTGCCAAATCCAGCACTAAACTATGATGCTAGGTTTCGAACAAGATACATCTTTGGAGATTGGGAATCCTACTGGGGAAGGTGAAAATTAAATGTTCCCCAGGATTAACAACATGTGGTGATTGCTCTTCTGTTATCCCTAGACTAAACCCTGGGAACCTTTTTCCTTCACTAGAGATTTATTGAAGCCGTGTCTTCTAAAAAGACTGATAGTGTGTCAAGCTGAATTGTGCATGATGCTAAAAAGACCCAAAAGCTCAAAACTCCTGTTCTACCATACCTTCTGTTTTTCTACACAGTTGTATGTACACATTTGCACTATATAAATGCTTTGTCAGTGAACAGCTTGCTAGTAGCACTTGTAGTGAAAGTTCCTTATCTCTCTGGAGTGCTGGTAATCTTGATTTTATATTTGATTTAACCAGACCCAGATGATCCCTCTGGGGCACTGGGCTGTGTTAGAATTTTGTGTGCTATTTGAAGGATCATGTGTGTAAAGCTACATTATAATTTGTGAACAGAGCATTGTGTTGCATTGTAAAAGGTCAGTGGGATACTTCGGTATCATTGTGTTTATTTTCTTCATTCTTTCTTAAATTCTTTCCTCATTCTTACTTAATTCTTAGTTACACCCTACCTCTGGGATAGCAGTGTAAGTGTTCTCCATGTTGAGATGTGACATGCAAACAGGTCAGGAGGCAGCAGTTCAAATATTGTGTATTTCAGAGCTTCTGCCCTGGATATTGTGGGAGGATGAAGCTTGGAGAAGGAGTTGGATGACAATATAGGTGAAATATTGAGTGCAGGGGGTACCCCTAGTTTAGGAGGAGTGTGTAGCATGGAGCCATGTTCATGCCATAGTTCTCCTGTCTTCTCTTTGTTTCTGTCCATCTTCCTGCTAATGCCCCAAAGCTTGATGGAGATTGTGGAGACATTTGGTATGGCATTGTTCCCCTAGTTATCCCTAGATTTGAAGGTCTGTCTCCTTGCAGTACATATCCCAAGAAAGCAGATTGTTGAGAGTCCTGCTAGCTCAGGATCTCTGCTTCAAAGACTTTCTTCACAGCCCTCTGCAGAAAGCTGTGGTCTTGGACTGTGTTGGCATCCTGCCTGCACATAGGTGACAGCTAAATGGAGGGCTCTTGGTATGTTCTCTGTGTTTGGGCTGGGCTGCTGAATTAACAAAATAACCCATTTTCAGCATGTGCCAGATGCTTTTAACTCCCATTGTGGGCAGCCTAGACAATACACTGCACAGTGTGGAAGTCCTAAATGGAGTTTGATGTTCTTTGCAGATAATGGCTCTGCTGTGTAATTATGATAGCACACAATTAAAAACGGCTTTATATCGCTTTGGGTAGCTCCTGGAAATTCTATTTCCCTTAATAATTTTCAATAGTCTCAGGGTTTGTTTTTCCTGTGTTTGTCTTCCTGTAATATTGGCAAAAGATAGGAAGAAAATGAGCTGGGACATAAGAATCCCAGTAAAAACTTCAGAGGGAGGGTGAGAGGTGACTCATTAGCGGGTCTTTCATCTGGGTTCATGCTGGGGCATGGAGTCAGGGGTCAGGAAGTGAATGGGGATTCGTTCACAGCTGATGTCTTGTATAATATTTCAGAAGAGTGTATTAATTGTCGCAGCTTAGCCTGGGAGTTTGGGCAGAGGCGTTCAGCCAGCCAGCTGAGGAGGAGTTGGAGAGAAGTGGCATTGAAGTTTTCCTGGAGGGACAAAGGGGCTGGAGCTGCTGGGGACAGGGCATGGCCTGTATCTGGCAGCTTTGCTTATACCTACTCCCCTGGCCCCAGAGCAAGGGGAGAACCAGCAGCTGCACTTCTGTTCATACTCAAATCCAACTCCAAAGGAGTTAGGGAAGAGAATGGCAAAAGGTAACTTACTCAAAACTCAGACTAGTCTGCAAGATAGATTTGTAGCCATAATATTGTAATATATAATACACATATACACATATGTATATATTTATTTATTTACTTTTAGTGGGGTTTTTTCATTCTACTACATGGAAGACTAATCTTATATCTCACTGAATATTCTTCTTGCTTCATTTTACTATTCAAGCCATTTTGGTGCTGGAAGGAGCAATATGAAGCCCAACTGGAAAAAAAAAAAACAAAAAACCCTAGTGTTGCTGTTCCCATAGAGGATCAAAGTGATGCTCTGCCTGGATTGACCTATGGGAACTGCAAGTCCCAGAGTATGTTTTGGTAGCTCCTCAGGGAGTGCTTGCAAAGGACAGGTTGGCTTTTGAGCAAGACCTCTGAGTCTGGAGCTGGCACCTTTCAGAGGGTGGATGGATGCAGGGGAGACCCTTCACTTACACCTCTAGGCAGACCCTGAGGTATCCTTGCAGGTATCCTGATCTCATTCCCAATCACTGTAAGTTTTATGGTTACTTTCTTTCCACTCCCCTTCTGCACGTATCCAGGGTAGTGTTTCTGTGTATAGGATACATCTTTTGTGATGAAAGCACAGTGGAAATAAAAAATCCAACATTTTGAAAGTGTCAAGCAAGCAGCCTTCTGCTTTTCTGATGCTTCCAAGCCACATAACTATAAATACAGCTCTGATCTGAAGGTAATAGCCCGGAGGTTTCTGCCCCATGATTCTTGCCCATTTTTCCTTGCCACCTGAAGGGAGGAGGTAGCCCAGTGGACATGGGAACTGCCAACAGTCTTCAGCTCTGGAAATGTCTTTGTTCTCCGAGATTCTCTCATCAGTGTTAGTGCAGCCAGCAGGTGTTCAGATGGTTGGCACTTGAGTGTCCCATGTCACTGCATCTCTGAAGGGATGCAGTTGTTCCAGACAGAGTGAAGAAGCTTGTCCTGAAGGGGTGACTTTTGTTCTGGGAGACAGCAGCACTCACGCTGCTGGCTTCAGCTGTTACAGGTTTCCAATCCTAATAGAAGCAGAGGGAAGATTATACCCCAAACTTTCACAGAAATTAGTTGTATTTAAAATGCAGCTTTTTCTTCCTCATTTTGTAGCTGTGCTAGAAAGTCATTACACATGGATTTATTTTTCCTTATCTCTCGGATTATCATTGGCTTCCTTCCTTCCTTCCTTCCTGGATGAATTTACCAGTGTTCTGATTGCAGCTCCTCCTTTTTTTTTTTTATCACCTCCTGTCTATGTGGCTTAAGATTTTGTATGTTTAACATAACTGAGCTGAGTATTTTGTAGCAGCTGAGAGCAAAGATAATATTTCACTGATTGATGGGGTGGTTATGGTGAATATATTTGCAGTCTACTTGCTTTGGCTATTTGTTGTTTTGGTTACAGACCTGCCCTATTTCATTTTTCCTTATATTTAGTTTCCTTTTTTTTTGCCCTTGTATTTTATTTCATTTTTGCAACTGAGCCATGTATTAATCTGATTTCAGAGAGGGGAAATGAAGACAACATTTTAGCTTTTAAGAAACTTCCACAGAGATTCAGACAGCTGGTCAAAGATAAATCCAGTATGTAAGCAGGTTCATGAGTATCTTATAAGACAGCCATTTAAAATACCATGGCATCAAATGTCTCTTTAGTTTCTTTCTTTGGTCTGCACTTGCAATTTGATTGCAGGGTATTTGTTATTTCTGGGCACATGCACAGGGAACTAACAGCAAGGAAATAGACAAAAAATATTTTGGGTAGGTGTTTAAGGGAAAGTGATATTACATGGTTTTTAAACAAAACAAGTCTGTAAGTTGCATGAGACTGTGACCATCATCCTACAGGGGCTGACATTAGAGCAAGGAGGTCATCATCTTCCAGTGCTGAACTGTCTTTTTCTGTGTGCATTGGCTGTGGGGAGTGTGTTTGGTATACCTAGAATGTGGTGATTAAACTAGAAGAAATTTTTTAAGGCTTTCTGTGGGCTAGCAGAAATTAACCTTTTTGTTAAAACATCTTTAATTTGGTTATTAAGGGTAATTGCATTTTTGTGTGTTAGTTGACTGACATTTACTCTACAAAAGTTTTAAAGCATTTTATATTGAAATTGTATCTGCTTAGAGATTTATCCCAAAGCCTGAATCCTGTGTGAGTCACATAGTGCTGTTTTGTTTTGTTCTGCATATATTCTTCCTCCACAATAGAACAATTTTCCCATAATTATTATTGAAATAAGGCATTTTTAAATACAAAATAGGTATCAACAGAGCTTTACATCAGAATGATGGTGATGTGTGATATAAAACAGTTTGGGTTATTTCAGTGCAAGTGTCTACATATACCAGCTGCTATAGCATGCTAATCAATTTTTGAAAAATAACCCTTTTAGGAGTTGCATAGACAAACCCTGGCTGCTTGCCTGAAGAGAGAAAGATAATTAATTTAAATACTAAACACTAGTTGAGGTGATTAATTCTTAATGAAGTCAGTGAAAAACTGATTTTTCTTGTATTCCCTGGAAGATCCTTTCAAAAGCTTTACTTTTCCAAAATTATTTTTTGTCCCATGTGTGTGGCACAGGATGTGACTTTGTTCACAGCAGGTAGGTTCATTAGTTGGCATTTCTAGTATAATATCCAGCTGTGGGAAGCTTATAAAATACTGGTATTTAGGTCATCTTAATTAGGCCTTGAAATAAAGATTTAAGATGAAGTGGAATAATTACACATCCTTCATTGCGGCTGAGCTTTCTCAGTGAAAAGAGGATGTGATTCCTGGACAGTATAAACTGATTCCAACAGAGTTGTTCCAAATCCTCCTCTCTGGTGCTCCTTTGACAGTGCTGGGAGCTGAAGTGATTAAAACTAATAATTCTGGGGAGAGGTGGAAGATGTGGCAGTTTTCAGCTGGGCTGGGGGCTGGGCTGCATATCCTTGCTCTCACTGCTTCCTGTGCTAGCACATTTTATGTGTGTTTTCTTCCTGGATGGACTTATCCAGAGTTATGCTTGTATTATTCCCTGGTTGAGAGCTCAGGTATCAGTGCTCCTCTCCCAAGTTTGAGTGAACAAAGAGCTTCCCCCACTCCTTTGTGCCAACTCACTTGCCATGTAAGGTCCCAAAACCCTGCAAAGTCAGTGCTGGTGAAAATCGGTGTGAGATCTTTCATGCTGAGAGGGGTGGCAGTGATTCCCATCCAGCCTATGTTGCATCCGAGCTTAGCAAGCAGAAATCAGGAGACAGCATCCCTGATGCTGGGTTTAAGAAGTTGAGACCAGCGAGGGAAGCCAGAGGACTCCAGCAGGCAACTGGATGAGCAGCTGGTGAAATGCAATTGTGTGTGTTCCTGCCTTAATGACAGATGCAAATGTAGGGTCTTCAAACCCCTGTCTGACACACTGCCGGCAGTGAAGTTGAGGATGGTGCGTAACTTTGGGCAAGGAGGCTCTTGGAAAAAGGCTTCAGTGGCAGCTGGAATATGCACCTGGTGCTGTACATGCACCTGGCATCTACAGGAAATACAGCGTGACTAATTTGATACATTTAATATGAAGAAGGTGGCAAGGTTGTGCCGTTGTTTATCTCTCTTTGACTAACAACATGCCAAGTATGCTTTTGGTGTTGTAATACCACAAGATGGGAGCATGCCATTTTTTTGTGTTACTAAGCTAATGATGTATAAAGAGATATTAAAAAGCCAGCTGCTATCATCTGCCACATCATCTACCAGTGGTGCTGGTAGTTGAAACTTCCAGCTTTTGCTTATGGATCAGTGAAACTGAAAAAGGAGGAAGAACTCCTCCTGGTCTGAATTTCTCCCAATAAGAGTATTCCTGTGTCCTCTCTGATTATGGATAGAGCTGTGGGAGCACCCATGGGTGCAGGAGACAGGTGTTTGGTCTCCCTTGTCTATGTCAGCATATCCTGAAATGCAGACTTTTTTTTAACATTTTGAAGATATAGCCTATCTTACACCAGATCTTCTAAAATCCTAGTTTAGACAAAGCCTTAGGGGATTTAGGTTTGCATATTTTTCCTTAGAGGATTGTGCTTCACACTTAGTTGATCTATAAATTGTTTGAGGGGTTTTCTATGATTTTCTAAGGACAGAAGAAGCTGCATGCACATTCAAATTGTCCTGAAATTCATTGTCCGTGGGTTAGTGATAGAAATTTGGTGTTTGAATTAATAACAAATGGAATCACTGAACCTCGGGGTTATTTTGAACTGAAAAACATTTTGGTAATCAGATTTGCAGCACGGCTGCAGGAACAGTTGTAGCAGCACAACTGGAGGGGCAAGGGAATTGCAGGAAGGATTAGAAACTGTTTATACTGGCAACAGAGAAAGTAATTTATTGTGAAAATACAGCCCAGAAATAAATTAATGAGCACCTTTCCAAGCATATAGGGAGTGCTCATGCCATTCTTGCTTGCAGATCAAGGGAGTAAGGCAGCTCAGTGGGAATTGGGCAAGAAATAATGATAGCCTTTGAAGACTTTTATCATTCATTCTCATGAAGTGACTGGCAAGGTGCTCCATGCCTCAGCCATGGCCCTGGGGATCGATGGATTCTGGCAAAGCTCCTGCCAGCCGGGTGCTGGGGCACTGTGCCACAGCTCTGCTGGCTGTTGCAGCTGTTCTGACGCCCATCGACGACAGAATAGTTTCAATGATTGCCAGATTAATTTCTCTTTATGTGCCTGTGGGTGGGCTGTGTCTTACACATTCATTTGTGATATTTACAGTGGTTTTTTGGAGGGTTGGGTGCAGTCCTTGTTGTTTTGTGCTGCTTTCGGGGTGTTTGGAGGTTGTGCAGCAGCAATGGCTGCTAAAACAAAGCCTGTACTGGGGCATCTTCCCTGCCTGCTAGAAAAGCTAGAAAACCTGTAATGCTAAGATTTCCATAATTATTTCTTTGAAGGTGGAGGAAGGATGTGACTCAGACATAGGAAAATGGTTTAAAACAGAGCTTAGCTCACCTGTGCTGCTCATGGGGATGGTCAGAGCTTGTTTAAACTGCTGGTTTATAACCAGTGTTGCTGGCACTATCATCTTTCGTCTCACTTCAGACACTCCTCACAAGAGCAATGAGATGGACATAATAGAGAAAATAGAGAAAGTGGCACTTGCTTGGTAGAGAGTGCAAGGGGCAAAGAGAAGTGTCCCCTGTGACAGTGTGAAGGACAGGCAGTCTCTGTGGATCTATGTCTGCATTATTTTGTCAAAGCTCTGTACTTGTAGCATTGCCAGCTGTACTGCAGCACGTGGGACTGTGTTAGATGGGTGTTAAACCCTTGAAGGAAGGGGAGCACAAACTGAGGAGGAGCTGTTGCGAAGCTGCGACTTCTGCTTTGCTGTAGCAGCTTGCATGGAGTAAGTTTGCTTCTGGGTGGAATCAAACAGATTAAGATAAAAGCAGAACAGAACAAAATTTATTAATATCCAGAGGTATGGCTTGGCTAGTGAGGAGTGGTTTGTGATCTTTACTGAATAACAGCTCTGAAGACTTTCTTGTGCCCTCTAATCAGCAGTGATGTTTTGTGTTCTGTTTTCTCTGCAGACGCCGGCTGATCTCCCAGCGATCTTCTCTGGAGACTCTGGAGGACATCGAGGAAAACGCCCCACTGCGGAGGTCATTTTATTTACTCTCTCTCTCTCTGGCTTCTTGTCTGTAAAACACATGCATGGGCAGGCTTGCTCTCCCTCCTCATGTTGAAAAGTAGCCAGATCTTCACAGTAAGATATTCTTCATAGTGAGTAAAAGTGTTGAAATTTCACACGCCCTGCGAGGTGGTGGCTGATATGAATTGCACATTCCCTGGCTTTAGGTCATTAAACAAAAAGGCAGTATTTAGACTAAATGTCAGGAATTAAAATTCAAGATTTGATTAATAGAAAAGTTTAGTTGTCACCAATATGAATGGCAAGTCCCTAGTCAGCAGTACCCTAACATCTGTGGTTAACATCTTACTTAACAGTAAGTTTTTGAAGGCTAGTATTTTTAATGAATTTTTACTGTTTATTCTCTCAGCACATGCAAAATTATTTTGATTACCAGTATTTCTGTCTGTGTGTTGGTTGGTATGTTTGTGACTGCTGCCCCACTAATAAATCTGCTCCCATCCTCGTTGTATTGTCCGCTTCAGCGTGTTTTGATTTGTGCATCTGGGAGACCACAGCTTCCTTCTCTGGGGACCACAGTAATTAGTCGTTAGGCAATCCTCTGGGGTGATGGAAAATGGAGCAACTGCTTAACAGTTGAGAAACTGGCTGGTCAGTAATATGACCAGTGCATGGAATGCTTCCAGGTCAGCTGTTCGGCAAGACGGCAGCCTAAGTTTGCCTGCCTCTTTATCTTAGGACCTGTAATCCAGTTGGTTTATATTGGTGTTTAGCCTATAGCCTTGTTTATCCACATGCAGATTGGCTGTCTCTCCCTACCTCGAAGCAAAGAATAGCAGAGTCTGTACCAATTGGCTTATTACCAAAGCTTGATTATTTTTACAAAGCTTACTATTGCATGCTTACCAGCATGCTATGAAGCGTTCCCATAAGTGATTCAAACATGTATAATTGGTAAAAGATACAAACAAAGTAGGGTTTGCCAAGCAGTATTTTTACTTGCTAATTTGTAGAATTGGTGGTAGAATGTCTCTCTTGGTGCCATTTTCCTGTAAGAAGTTAACAAGGCTAATTGTAGTCAGAGGATGAGGGAATCTCAAGGCCTTTACAAGCAGGAGGAAGGCAGAAGTGGCAAAGTGATGGGGTGTGCCCGTGCAGCACGATGGTGTTTGGGTACAGCAGCAGGGACTGGCATAGTGGTCTGTGATTTCAGTCCAATGTCCAACCTCTTGGGCTTGAGAAGCTGCTGAACTCTGCCTCTGCAGGGGAGAGGATGGAAAAGATAGGTTAGGGAAGCTTAACACCGAGGGACTGTGCTGGTCCCGAGCACTGGCAGAAGATGTTGGTCTCGTAGGTGCCACGGAGGATGCAGCAGCAAGGTCCAGCCCTGGCTGCACTGCAAGCACAGAACTCATCTCCAGTGCCTGCGAGCTCTGCCTCGCCTTGCAACAAAGCAGCCCTGAGATGGAACAGAGAGCGCTTTCACATGCGCTGTGGTTTCAGCTGATTAGAAAGAGCAGGGCTGGAAGGCGGGGGGAGGATATTGCTGTTTGTCTCATCTCTCCTCCCTCTGGCAATTTCTTTCTGTAACTGCAGTTTATAAAGCGCATTCAGATGTAAAATAGATTTAAGGCTTAATGTTTTGAAGAACGATTATTTTTTTTTCCTGGGGTAGTTTATTTTATTTTCAGTTGTTTTACTGGCAGGAACGTGAAAAATAATATTTAGAGTTAAAATCAAATAGGAATTATCCTTGCAAATAGGAGATTTAAATCTTTCTAAAATTAAAACAAGAAAGAACTTCCCTCAATCACTCCTTTATCAATAGCTGAGGAGCATACAAAAGCGTGGGTGTTGGTGCGAGTGGGGAAAATTGCATATTTACTAGGTTTTGGTTTGGTTTAATTTTTTTTTTGTTCTGAAAGCTTGGGCTAAGGTGCCATGGCAGATTACAGGAAGTTTTACTTTGCTGAGATTTTTTTATTATTTTCTTTTTGCATGAAGGGAGGAGGATGGTGCCTTTTCTTGTTATTATTTTAAATATTTTTTTTGTTTGAGCTGTCGCGTTTCCAGACTTATTGTCTTTATTGTTCTTGCTGATTCCTAACACAGGGTGACTTGAATCATTTGTCTCGTCTTTCCTTCCTGCTTTTGTGTAGACTTCTTGGCGGTACAGCAGGGAACTGAGAACTTTTTTTTTTTCTTCTCCCTCCCCTCCCTTGCAACTGATTTATTTTTCAGATGTCGGACACTCTCAGGATCACCCAGACCAAAGAACTTTAAGAAGGTTCATTTTATCAAGAACATGCGGCAACACGATACCAGAAACGGCAGGTACTGTGCATGCCGAGGCTGCTTGTGCAGAGACAGCCCATGGGATGTGAGGGAAGGGGCTGGATCAGCATCCCCCTGCAAGAGCACAGCCATTGCCACTCACCACATATCTCTAATGGATGGATTCTTTGAATGCAAAGAATCTGTGAGGGTGCAGGCTACAGTACGTGCTCCGTTCCCCAGGGAAGTACGTGTCAATGGAAGTGCTAGCCCACAGATTTTAATACCTGTGTCTCCCTAATACAAATTACCTACACAAAAGGAAAATCCGTGATGCTGTTGGAGCAAACTAGGCACAATCTGGTTTCTTCAAGGGTGTTACCACTTTCTAAGTGTGAGAGGGACACACAGCTCAGCCTGCTTGAACCCATTTAGCAATGGTTCAAGGATACTTCCAACATCTATTAGTGGATACAGCGTGCTGGTAAATGCACAGCCAAGGATGGTCATGTCAAGGTGAGGCATGGGATCCTAGTTTCCATGGCAGATGTAGGCAGAGAGGCTTCCAGGGGATGTATGAGAGGTGCACCTGTGTCTGCAGCACACCCCGAACTGGGATATGGACTGCCCAGGTTACAGCCATAGCAGCTATTGGCTGGGACTTGGCTTACTTCAAAGACCTGATGTATCCATCAGCAAAATGGGTTCTCCATTGTGATATCATCCATCTCAGAAATGAAACTGACTCCTCCCTGCTTATAAAGAAGATACCTGTCCTCTCTGATTTTCCTATAGACTGTTTATCCGTGTGCCTCATGATTTTCTTTACTCTTGTTCTTCCCAGTCTGAACAGGTTTGAGCTATGCCACCTGAATAGGTTGCATGAAGACTAAACTATCTCAGTGAGAATTGACTCTTGCACATGCCTGTTCTCACAAAACTGCCATGGCTGAGAGCCATGGACTCTAATGGACCAATTTGTGCCTGTAGCCTTTGATTTCCATCACATGTGGAACCCTGTCAGTAGAAATTCTAACATTGCATTGAACCACAGGTTTTATGAATTCAGTTCTGATAGGTGCTACCTGGCTCAAGAAAAATTTTCATCACTGTTACTCTCACACATACAACTCACACGAATGCAGTGAAAGGTAGTAATCAACATAAATGTTGCACAAGGTGGCCCTGAGAGATTTTAGAAACAGCTTTTATACCTAGCCTTTGTATCCAACAGTCATATGCAGAACTGTTGACTTGACTATTGTCTGACTAGCCACTGATTATTGTCTTTATAGCAAATATATGTGGAATCAAACACTGAAAAGGAGCCCGTTAATTTTAGTCCATTTTGTGTATAAGTAGATATATGTTCTGGGAGTTTCTTACAGCAAAATATACTTACATGGTATTATGCAAATTCCACAGAGAACAAGTAATTTCTGAGATGTGTATATAAAATCTAGGCATAAACTTGATAGAAATATTACCTGAACAAGAATAAATATTTGATTTGTAAACTCTTTTCACTATGTTTTGCAGAAAAATGTTTGTAGCATATATGCAGTATTTTATCTTAATTCATAGATCAGTCATTATGTCTGACAATATAACTGAATATTTTTCTTGCTAAGAAAGCAGTGAGAAAGCTTCCGTTATTCAACTGGCTTCTTATCTCTATGAGCAGACACTGTTTTCCAGAATATTTCCACAATCATAATAAAGATCTCTTTATCTAGAATACAAATACAGTAAGAATAAGAGACACAGTTTTGGCAATAGTTTTCATCCTATGGTCGTAGAGCTGCAATGATACTAGCTATAAATAAAATGCAGAGTTAAAATTTTGTGTCACCCCTATGTCTAGCAGTAAGTAATCTGACTCTGTTTTTCCCAGGGGTCTGGATGTAGTCACTGGAGTTAATAGGCATTCTGGATGAAAAGGACCTCTAGAAATACAGGTGGATCTGCTTTATGTTTTCATCCTAAAATCAGCAGTGTTTCTGAGTACCTTAAGACCTTTGAAGCTGGTGTCCTCCCCAGTTCTGTGTGACACAGGAGCACAGGCATTGTAGATAGGGATAGAAAACCCTCCTGGGGCTCCTTTCCATGCCTGAGAGCTTTTCCCGGGTGGCTCATGCATGGTAGTGCAGGATGCAGATGCTGAGCTGGGCTGGAGTCAAGGCTCTGAGCTCCCTCCAAAACGCCTGACCCTTCTGTCACAGCATGTCAGTCTTCCATTTAAGATGAGCAACCCAGCTTTAAAAACATCTACACTGACTGTATTTTTTGATGACTGAGCTTTAAAATAGCCAGTACTTTCACAAATTGTTTCACTGGCTTGTGACTGTGTCACAGCAAAGAAAACTGCAGTGAGTGATAACTCAGGGCTTCTCTCTGCCCTTGTTTGCATCTCTCAGCCTGTAAGGTGATGGATGTGTCCTTGTCCTGTGGCACTGAGAGCTCTTCCCCTCTCAGCCTCAGGGATAGCACGTGTTGAGCAATGATACTCTGGGTCCAGCCTTTGGCAGTCCTGCAGCAAGGCAGGACCCACTGCAGTTAAAATAAGAATTTGCCTATTTAGCACAGAGAAAAAGCTCGTGCAGAAAAATATTCAGACTGGAGCTTAATCAGCCAGTCCTTGTAAAGCTTCCTGTAGATAGTTGTGATCACTGGTTAAACCAGTTTCTGTGGAATTCTAGGTCGTGGCTTATTAAAGGAGTTAGAAAATTAGGGTTCCTAGACTGTTAGCAAAGCAGTCTTGTAAAACAGCACAAAATAAATTTTACCATTTAAAGACAAAGACAAATCAACCCTGACACATAAATTAGCACAGGTAGCCACCAGCATATGGTTTTACCCACTTTACTCAGCAGGTTTATTGGTGATACCCTCCATAAACACTGAAGCAGAAGATTAGTAAAAACAAGCCACTGAAGTGGCAACCTGAGCCAGCTGAATAAATAGTTACTGGTGAGACTGGGACAAGAACCACTCTACAGTTATTGTATGTAGAAGGTATAAAAAGCAGTAAAAGAGTGTTCCTCTCCCACACCCACGCCATTGCTTTCTCAGTTTTTTTTTGTTAGCAAACACATCTAAGTGAAGGCCAAACACCATCATGAAATGTCTCTTTTGCTGTTCTCTTAATTGCACACACATGCAGACTAAGAGGTTACTAAGATTGGCAGCACCCTCACAGTTCGTAACTCCTCTCAGCCACCTTCTAATCGCTCTTGGAACTTCCGAGACTCCAAAATGAGGGCTGCTACCCTGACAACATCCACGGTTTATGTGTTCACCTTTGTGTGTAGGACAACAGAGCCCTGGCAGTCAAAGATCATCAGTCAGGAATGAGAAAAGAGGCTGCAGTATTTCACATGTGGATAGTATATATGATGTATATCACATTGCCAGATGGCAGCCTTTTGGTGGAACACAATCAAACCTAGATAGATGCTGGGGAAAGCAGGCTTTATTCTTCAAGTCTAACGAATTACTGATTCTGTTGAGAGCTTCGTGCTCATTAAGGTTTTTTGCAGTATATACTTCATAAAGGAATTGGAAGATTAGCTTTTATAGCCTTTGCACATTGTCAAAATTCTTCTCTGCAAAGTAATGGTTGCTCTGAACCGTAGTAATTAGTACAACTTTTTGGTGAAATGTGAGAATTAAAGAATGTGAAGTGGTTTTAAACATGTCTAGGTGGCACAATTGGAATCAAGGCATGTAAGCACTCTCACACAGCTTCTGAGGTAGCTCCTTCAGAGGTGTGCAGGATTGTAGATGCCCTTTGCTGAAGAGTTGAAATCCAGGAAAATACTTTTCTCCCATAAGTAATAATTTGATTTTCTTGAACAGCAATGGACTTCTACCACAGCTTTCTGGACTTTCTGCCCCAGCAAACCATTGCAGGCCTTCAGAAAAATTTTTTGCTTCCATGCATATCATCAGATCTATACGTGAAATGCCATCCTTGGTGATGAGTATCTGACCACTGCTTTCCCTGCTTCCTTTCAAGTTCAGCTCCTAAAGCTGTTTTGCATCACTCTCCCTTGGCAGCTTTGCAGATGAGGTTTTGTGGCATCCTGGCAGGGGAGGCCGTGGGCTCCTCTCATGCTCTGCCTGGGAGATCTTTGTATAAAGAGGGTCTGCTGGTTTATGGAAAGAGAGGCAATACTTGGGTCCCAGGGGAAAGAAATTTGAAAAAAATACAAGCTGGGCTGGTGCTTTTTATTTCCTTTCTTGTCTGATTGCTTCTGATACACGCAGTTCTGTGGTAACTTCCTACTGTTGTCTTTGCTTGTGGACATGGAAGCACCAGTTTGTTTTTCTTTTAAGTATTAAGAGTTGAGTGGTATTTTTAGGGAGGTGTAGGGTGTTGCTGGAAGAGCTGTATTTCCAGAAGCAACCAGAGGGAGGGGGATAATATGCTTAGTGGGGACTGTGGTTTTCCGAATTCAAAGATGCTTTCTGATGTCAGCCTCGAAACCTGTGCCAAGTTTCATACATCAGCAAACAAGGCTTCCAGTGAACAAGCAAGCTGTTGTGAGTAGCAACCATTCAGTAAGCAGTGGCAAGCACAAAATTAATCATATGCCAGGGTTTTTTTGCTTGTGGATTGCTGTTCTCAAATGGGAAAAATTATTCCCCCCTGCTCTGTAACTCTCTGCCGCACAGTGAGACCGCCTTGTACGATCTGAGACATTTCCCTTAGGTAAGGAGTGTTGCAGCATTCAGACAACAATGAAATTGTGCTTCATCTGCTGCAGGAGAGCTTCCTAAAGCTGTATGCACGTTTATTATTAGAAACCCTTCTTCCTTAAAGGGTAAATCCCTCTTTGCTTTCAAACGGGCTTTTGAGGAAGAAAATAGGATTGCTATAACGGAGTAATCCAGAAGAAGGAAAATCGATCATTCTGCATTTTTCCAAGGATTACGTGCAGCAGCTCTCTTGGGGAGCTAAACCTTTTCCAAGAGCAATGACTAAGCTGGTCCCTTAAGGAAACAGTGTTCTAATACTAACAGTGTAACTGGTATGAGAATTCATGGGTGCATGTGCTGGTTTTCAGATAGCAAAGAGCAAAAGAGCTTGCTAGGGTTTGTTGTCCAGCTTTGACTAGTGCAGGACAAAGGATGAAAAGTTCAAGTTAAATCCTCACATACAGAACTGGAGAACACAATGTGGGAAAAATCAACGTTGGAGAGCAGAGCAAGGAAGTGCAATAGCCCTGACAGCCGGTGTAGTGGTAGGTCCTAGCATTTTCACCACAAGTGGAGATTTTTAGGGAGGTAAAATACCCCTGAATTCTAACACTAATCAGGTCAGAAAACATCACAAATTGCTGTCACTGTGTCTTAGAGGAATTCGAGCTTGTGCAGCCTGTTAGCTAACTTTAGAGGGAAGAAGGGGCAGTTGTACAACGGTACAGTGTCCTGAAGATAATAAGGAAAAAGGGTATATTTGTAAGCAGTTCCTTATTGGCATGTTATATCTTACTTCTTGACCAAGCTTCTCTTGGCTTCTTGCAAGTCAGTATCTCCCAAAACTTTGATAATATAGCTACTGTTTTATGGGAAGTGGGTCTTGACTTCAGGGTGGTTTTGATGTTGCTTAATATGTCAGAACCTGATGGCTGAAGGCAACAGCGTGGCTGTGTAACAGACAGGTTGCTCCAAGCTATTTGATTCAAAGGAAGTGAACTCTATCTGAGCTGAAACCAGGACAGTATCACACAGTGACTTTGCAGATGTTGCAGAGATTTGGAGACTGGTTAGAAATACAAGGCATTTGCTCTAAGAGTGTCCTGGATTCTGAGATAAGCTCTCTGCAGGCAGATGATGTATTATTTCATGCAGCCAAATCTTGGCTAACTGCCTATGAGGACCAAAGGCAAGCCATACTTAGAGGAGGAGAGATTCAGCCCTAACAGTGACTGAGACAGATATGGCAGGGAACTGTGAGATTGGTTTTGCCTAAGTGTCAATGCAACATCATAACCAAGAGGGCAAATGTGATTATTGAGCACAGGGGCTGCCAGAGTGTCATGGCTAGACACTGATTTTAAAGGTAAGACTGGAAGATGTGCAACTTCTGAGGTCAGGAATAGTGCCTAGAGACAAAGAAAGAAAGGTGATGGGTCAAAAACTGTAGAAGACTCAAGGAGGAAGCCTGAAAACAGTGAAAGGATCTGAGAACTTAAAATAATAGCAAACCTAGCCTGACTGATGGATGAAGCCTATTTCAGGAACAAGATGCTGACAATCAAGGGAGTCCTTTGGTTTAGCACAGAAAGGTCACAACCAGCAGCCAGAGTGTGTATCAGTGGTGATTGTTGGTATCTATCACCTGGGTTGCTGCTGGGTTTGTCTGTTGAGTTTCAGCCATTGTAGTGAGTTGACAGAATGGCCCCGTGCCTCTGTGGGTGGACTTTTTTCACTAGGAAAGCATCTGTCCTGGATTCCAAGTCACATATTCAACATAGTCTTCCTAGAAAGCCTGTAGAGGGCATGGGGCTGTGCTACTCATTCACTGCTTATGTGGCAGCCGTGGCACAGGCTTTAACACTTCTGCAAAGACTCCATAGCACAATATCTGTGAGATGTGAAAGAGGATGGAGAAATCGTCCATTATGGAAGTTTTATGATTGCAAATTCCTCAATGGTAACATCTATTGCTTTGCTTATTGTGGTGGGATTTTTAAATTTTAGTCTTTGATTTCTTTTATTTTCTTTTATATTTTAGAATAGTCCTTATCAGCAGCAGAAGATCCTTCTGTAGCATATTTTCAGTGCTGCCATATCGAGACTGTACCCAAGTCGGGTATGTATATTTATACGTGTACTGCATAGTCATTCTGGGCCTGCATGTAGACCTGATAACAGACAACAGCATGATGGAGGCTAATGCTTTTACATGTCTGCTCTGAGAAGAGATAAATGCTCTTAGGTGTATTTGCTTTGTGGACCATTACCGGGTTAAAACTACAGCTCTCAACTTTATTTATATGTGTTGTGGTGTCTTTGATTATTAAGCTGGATTAAACTACCCCCATGAAATCAATGTTCTTGAAAAAGTGCACTTTTTTATTGTTCCTTCTGGCTTCACTCATCTTTGACAAAACAAATACTCTAGACAGCACAACTTTAATTGTATAAGCCGTCCTGGCTTTCTCTTTCTCCCTTGCAAACATGGTGCTACTGTATCTAGATTTCTAGAATTATGAAGAAAAACTTGAATTTAAACAGAATACTTTTTAATCTAATACTTTTAGTCACCAGTCAGATCATTCAGACAGTGAAAACATTATTTTGGCCATAATATTATACAGGTTCATAGCTGTCCGTGCAGCTGCCTGACGTGCTGAGACACTGTAACTCTGATAGAAAAGTTCCTTTGAAATGAAGTAGTTCTCCAAAGACTGAGAAAGCTTTTAGCTCTTCCACTGAAACCACAGAAGTGGAAGAAACCGGATTTGGCTGGAAGACGTGGCCTGGCAGGCTCTGATGGCCAGCTGGGTGCCTTTGGAGGTGCAGTGCAAGGCTGGGATCAGCAGCGCTGGTGGGCAGCAGCTCTGTGACCCTGGGACAGGGGGGGGAAAGCATGGCCACCATACCCACTTGCCAGACACCTGAGAAGTCTTTGTGGCTGACTCAGTGACTGCAGAGCCCAAAATGCGTGGGAAATAGTCAGTTGATACACTGAGGGGGGTTTGAAAGATCCACAAGTTATCTACAGTCAAATCTGTATAAAGGAAATTTCCAGCCATCAGTTTAGTTCTGGAGAATGATTTGTCACAATCTCCTTGTTCACCAGTAATTCAAAACAAAGGGAGATTATTTTTAATGCACAAAGGAAAGGAAGCACCTTTGTCGGAGGGTTGACTGTCTGCTCTCTCTTACAGTAAATTTTTTCCCTTAATTAAACTGTGATGACACATCAGGCAAATTCTTGACAGACTGGCAGATTTGTTCTTTGTTCTTGAGTACACTGTCATTCTTTTATGGTCATCATCCTGTGGAAATTGCCTCTTTATTGAAATTTGAACATATTTTGAAATTCTGATGACTGGTTATACCTCCTAAATTACAGTACTAACGAGCCCAGCTGCAAAACTAAATATTATTTCAGCATGTCATGTCTTGTACTGTGCTTTCACAGCAAGAAGCGCATGGGATAAGAAGGTTGCAAGTGCCAGTACACAACAATTCAACCCTGTTCCCTTGGCTAAAAAGCCAAGATTTTAAAAAATGCCCTCTGTCTTTCTTCCAGAGCATCAGAGGAAGAGGGGAAACAATTCAATAGTACCTCCTTCCAGGAACAGCTGGTGCAAAGAACAGATGAGGCAGTATAACATAAACTGTAGCCACTCTGTTCAGGCTGCACTGTTCTTGCTTACTTGAACATTTTGGATGTAAAGTAGGAGTGGGGGAGAGACACTGGATACTCTTATGAAGTACTGTAATGACAGCACTCTTTAGCTTTGCTTTCTCTGAATCCCTGGATTGCTGATGTCTGTCCCCAGGTAAGATGTCTGCAAATATCAGTGTATAGTTAATATAAAGAAACACGTCGTTGCAGGGAGCCATGGACACATCTGAAATTTGAGCATCTGAACTGGAGAAAGCCCCGGCAGGAGTGGGAGACTAGGATGGATGAGCAGGCAGGAGGAGCTGTTCCATGTGAGAAGAACACACAGTGGAGCTGCTGCTGCTTCTCCACCTCTGCTCCAACTCACAGGCACTGTGGCCAGTGCAGAAATTTCCAGGCACAGCTGTTTGGTGGAGGCTGCCAGTCCATATTGTACTCGAGGCAGTGCAGAAGAGCTGTACTCTACCAATGCTGGCAGATACAGTCAGCAGAAACAGATCCATTATAAAAGCATGGTAAAAGCACTTTCTGAAGTCACTACTCTATGTACTTGTCCTGTGTGGATGGGGCAGCATCACCCCTCATCACTGAGGTGTCAGAAGTGTACTCTAGATTCTAGACCTCACTTGCCTGCCCTCCATGCAGAGGTCAAGCTACAACAGCAAGAACCCTCCCCAAATCCTCCAAACCATGTTTTAAGTGGTTATAGCAATACAAATGGAGGTCTGGGGAGAGAGCTGTATATGTACACGAGGGATGAAGTTTGAGTTGCCCCTGGAATAAGTGGCCTAAATTCTTACTTTTCTTCCTCTATCTAGACAAGCAGAGCAAGTGAGAGAGCAGATATAGCCAGGTGAAAATGTAAGAAAAACTTCACTGCAAGTCAGGAGGTGCTGAGCATCTTACCTGCTGGCATTCCTTACCCCACAATATCTCTTGATGTTACAGCCCAGTCATAAGTCCTTAGGCAGGGCTTAGTGGTAGCTAATGGGAGTGATGCAGTGATGTGAAAACACTTGTAACAGTGTTATTGCCTCTGTTCTTTATTTAAAAGACACAGAGAAAGATTGTCTGAATGTTTGGCTTTATGACATACAAAGCTATTATGTGATGCACAGGTTAGAGGCAAGTGTTAGTACTGCAGGTTTGGGTTGTGCAGTTGCCTCTCAGTTTTCAATGCCTTGGAAACCTTAATGGATAAAGGGTTCCTCTTTTTTCTTTAAATACAATATTCCAAAAGATCTACTTCATGAGCAGTGTTGAAACTGTATCCACTTCATATCTTCCTTGCCACAGATAAGCATTAATCCCCATCTAGTTCTGTAGACGGGCAGAAAATTTGAGGTGTTCACCTCCCATTTTTATCAGAGGTGCACCTTGTGCATTCCCTGAGCTGCTGTGGCACACACCTCCTCTGTCATAGGTTGGTTGTCACTATGGAAGCTCACAGCAAACAGAGTTGAGCCTTGGTACTTTTCTGCTTCCAGGACAGGGGAAGATGCCTCAGGTCAGCAGCAGGTAGCTGTCCTACCACACACACTCTCAGCACAGGCATGTACACCCACATACTGACCTGCTCTGCGCCCTCAGAGGGGATTTGTGTCATGGCAAACCAAAGAGTGAAGCCATTTGCAAATGGATTAAATAAGACTTGAAGGAATTATTCATTTGGAGATGGGCTCCAGATGGTTTGAGGTGAATTGGATTTCAGCCCTTTGAGACAGGAGACGGGGATCAGACAGCAGATATTATCCTTTTAGCCATTAGGCAGGTCATGCTCCGGACACTCAAGTCCCTAAAGAGGAGCTGTTGCAGCCAGACTCTCCAGGAATGTTCCTGGAGGTTTCTGCCCACCCCATTCCCCACCATGGTGTGTGCAAGGGTGCTCTGTGCACCCACCATGTGGCCCCAGACAGGATGGAGAAGAACCAGGTTCAACTCTGCCTACCCTAGAAAAAGCAGATATCCTGGGCAGGGGAGAAGGGAGCCTATTCTCCATTGCTTGCCTGTTCTGGAAGCTTCTCTAGGCACTGCTTCTCCATCAGCTTCCAGGGAGATGGTACAACTCTGGCAGTGCTCACAGATGTTGTTGAAGTTTCTCCATGTGGCCAGGAGGACATGGTGGCCTGCAAAAATGGTCTGCATATGCTTGCAGCCAAGGGAAAACAATCCAGTTCTCATTAGTGTAGCCTGAGCAATTCCAAACAAGGACAATGGCAATGTTTGTCCGTCACTGTTAGAAGTAATATAAAGGAGGAAGAACGTACTGTGTTGTTTTTCACCCCAAGAATAAAAGGTATTGAGTTAGTTGGTATTGCAGTTAAAGGTAAAAGGTATTACAGTTCTGATGTGCGTTTTGTTTTTTATCTTTGGCACACGCTGTTACGCTTCGTGATTTAAAAATATGTTTTGGAAAAGGCACCTTTTAGGCTTGTTTTTTATCAATGGCAAAAGCATCCACAAATTGAAATCGTACCCATTCTGATGATTTTTTTGGTGATGTTGTAAGAACTCTTTTAAGAGCTTCCAAATTCCTGTGAAGTCCTGTCCAGAAGATGAATCTGGAGAACCTGGGGGAGGAGAGCTGGCAGTATGACACAAATGCAGCACTGCAGCCTGGTTAGTCTTACATGGAGCACTCAGACCTGGGCTCACAGTGACTGACTGACAGCAGGGCTGGAAATTACAAGCTACAGGACAAAAAACTCAGCATCAGATAGTGCACATCCTTATAAAGATGGCCAGTTCACCTCATCTTTTATTCTTCGTGGCATGAATTCAATAAGTGGTTAGAAAGTTACCTGCAGCAGGCACAGCTGCTGAATATTGCTGTCTTGACAAAAATAAAGGTATTCATCTGATGAAACTTGCCTCCAGCTAAAGGAAATAATGCAGTATGAGTAATCAAATGGATTGAAGCCCAGGAAGCAGACCATTCTTCTGAAGGAAAGCACGAAGTCACTAGATAAAAAGAAATTTTGTCCCTCTCAGAAATGCTACTAGCCAGCTTCATCCAATTTCTAAAGATAAGTCACTGCTGAATTTAACTTCGAATTTAACTAAATGCTGGCCAGAACAGTAATATGTTCAATGATGCCAGGAGCGAGAGGCTTTCAGTACCATCACCCCAAATAATATCTAACCAAAATGATCAATTAGTCCACAGACCTGGCATTCCCAACAGCTTTCTTTACCTAAACTCTGCAATCTTTGTTCATATTTAGTGTTTAAACTGAGTAAGAAAGTAATATGCAAAATGAGGCAAAAAGAAGGACTCGTGTGGTTGTCTTGCTGCCATCAGTTATTTGGCAGGTTAGTGAGTGTGGAAAACGGGGCAATATTTACAGGAGAAATGAGAGCATGTAAATTGCCATATGGATAGTAGCAATAAGCAGACAGCAGAGCAGGATACTCTGTTACATCCTTCAGATTTGTTACCAAGTTCCTCGCTCTTCTTCCCCAACAGATTTTGTATGCAAGGCAGTTTTGATTAAGTCATCAATCTTGAGTGCTTTTCCTGAGCATTTATCATTCTTTAGGCCTGGGGAAGAACAGCTATCTGTTTTTAGCGTGTGACAGGGAAACTGAAATATCCATGCATTTCTTGACCATTGCCCATTTTCCCTGCTTCTCACAAATTGAACAAAAAAATGAAACCAAGCACATATTAGCTTTACAGAAAGACATAAATCTGAAGCTTTTTTTCTCACAGCAGGACACTTCAGAACGAATCGTCTCATGTATGGATTCTATAGAACCACCATTGCTCATTTTTGTGAGTTGCCGTGTTCTCTTAGATAGAAATTGACTAATGAATCTCCAAAAGCTAGCAAGTTAAAATTTTGAACTTTTACTCTATGTTGGGAAGAACATCAGGAAAAGAGGCATGCTGACAGCTAAATATCTTTAGAGAGAGAAAAAGGAGGCTGGCCCATTAGAACCGTCTTTCCAGGAGTTTTATTGCTCCTTCTCCCTGTGAATTGCAGCTGGAGTTGTTCTGGCAACACTAATGACATTAGGATCTGAAAGCTCTTGATCAATTATAGCAGGCAGTCTCAGGCAGCGGGAGATCTGCTGCTGGTCTGACTGGCAGTGCATCTTTTCCAGAGCTGTCATTGTCCTTGTCTCTATAAACAGAGATGATAAGTGGAAATTATTTACACTGACGGATGAGAACAGCATCTTTTCTTGATGTCTCATGAACCTCTTTTGCTTTTAGAATAAGTCTTAGCAGTGGGGGGAGGAGGGGGGGTGGAATAGCTAAGCATAAAATACAGGCACAGAAGGCTGACATCTCTAAACAAAAATTATCAGATTCCTTTTTGCAATAAGCAGAAGGCTTTTTCATGTATCTAGAAGTCTGTTTAATATTTCATGGACTCCTAAATTATTCACAGGTTAGAGTGCTCAACTGTTGCTGTCATTTAAAGAGCAAGTGCCCAGCAGGAGTGTTGCATGGGACTTTGTAGATCACGTCAAAGCATAACATTTGGTTCGTTAAAGAAGTGTTATACTTCCAAAGGTAGCAGCATTCAATTTATACTCTGTTAATCCTAGCCTGGCTAATAAAAGACATGATGAGATTGCTTATTTTGATCCTTATCTGTCTGCTCAGTAAAACTTTTCACCATCTGACAACAAATCTAGGATCTCACGTCACCTCATATGGTTCCAAGAAAATCTGTGAACTCTGTTAGATGGAGAAACTTTCTTTTTTTTTCTTGCTAAGGGAACTCCCCAGCCTGACTACTCAAGAGTGCTGGTCACACTCCAGTGCCAGAGACCTTCACTGCTGGGATTGAAGCCACTTCTTGGTGGGTGGCTCTAGTGACCCGATGGGTCCCCACTTGACTCCTCACACACCCCATTCAGACCAGGTTTCCTCACGAGTTCAACTCCAGGTTTCCCATGGCATTCGCAGTTGTCTCACTCCATAAAGTCATTTATTCATGGTGCAGTAACACAGAAACAGCCTGAGCTGGTGCCTCTGAGGATGATCCCCAGCCAAGGATCCCCATGGCTTTTATACCCTCACAGTCTCCAGAAGTCTTCTCTTCCTTCTGAGTCTTTGGCTCCTGCCCCCCCTCTCTGTTTCCATCTACCTTGCTGGCTCACTAGTTTTCATCTCCCTTTTTATCCAAAAGGCTGCAGTTCCTGGCTCTTGCTGTGTTTCCCAGTGTCCATGCACCTGGCAGGTGTCACCCACCATCATGCCCTGTGTTATCCCAAAGGCTGGCAGCTCATGGCCTCTCTTCTCAGGCTCCTGCCTGGAGCTCTGCATTTCAATCTGCATCTCAGTCTGCAGCTTGTGAGCCCGGCTATTTGTACCCATGTATTCCTCAACATTCTGCAGCCATGGATAACTGAGACAATATGTTTAGTTTTGAGGGTAGTTTCTAACACTGCTCAGTGTTCCAGAAATGGTATCCATGAATAGAATATCTAGAGCTTGACATTGATGTAAATCAGGGTAACTCCCCAAACTTTGTCAGAAACTGGGATCTAGTTTTTTGCCTCCTAAGGAAATGTTATCCCTGATCTTCTCATTTTCTCAAGCTTTCCCTGCTCAAATAAAGTGAAGGTAGTAAAATTAAGTTCCCATGGTTTATTTTTGGTTTTGGATATCTGCTTGAATTCCTTGAAGTTTCTTAAAAAGCACTTTTGGAAATAAAGCAGGAAAATCAAAACTGAGGAAGAGGAGGAAGGAAGTTTACTTAAATGCCTCTTTGGCAAGAACTGTTGTTCCTTCTCTGCATTTTCTAAGCACCGTTATCTACTGGACAGTGGTTTGTGCAGTTCCTCAGTCCCATCAGTAATTTAAATAACTTAAACACAGTGAAAGCTTGAATTTTTTTTTTCTATGAAGTACCTGTCCTCTGTATGCTCCTGCTTTGTGGGACTCCTTGACTCTTGTGCCATGTAAAGATGTGTCCTAAAAATCCTGGTGGCAGTGGATGGCCACACTGGTGCAGTGACTGTACCCAAACAACCATTCTGACCCTTCCCCAGGCATGACTCACCCATTTGGAGAGGTCTAAGGGAAAGCATCCCCCAGATCTTTCCTAGCTGTTCTTGGGATGTTGGGACTGTATGGGGGAAACATCCAGCAGCGGGCTGGCAGCCTTTGGGCTTCCTCTCCCAGCAAGATCTTTGCCAAGACCTTCTTGAGCTCTTCATCTTTAATGGGAGTGAGGGGAAAAAATAAAGGCTTGTCTTGCAAAAAATTTTATTAGCTTGCTGTTGATCATACTGATAGGGAACTCAAAAAGGATACAGTAAAGTTGCTTAGGAATTCCTTACGAGGTGTTAGCCAAGATCTTTTACAGGAGAGGAGGATGTGTATAAGCCAGGATGAGCCTTTCCATTTATATCCTCATAAGAAACTGCACATTGTTTAGTTCTGATTTTCCTCAAGAGAGGGAGTTTAATTCTCTGTTTTATGGACAGATTGCTCTCCAAACAGTAACACTTTATTACTCCATTTTACAACATAAGCAGTCATATACTTCCTAGAAATACAGAGCATATGTGGAGAAGAGGAACACCCCAAGTAGCTTTTGCAAAACAAGGAGAATTACTGCAGTGTTGTTCACAGGGTCCTGAAAGGAGAATCCTCTTTAGAAACATCTGAAAGATGGGGAAATGGAGGCATTAGTGTCCATAGATCTTCAGCCAATGTCCAGGAATCATTCCTGTCTGTGCTCGCACTTGCCAGCTGACCCTGCTCCCTGCTTCAAAAGCACTGATTTCTTTCTAGTCCTCAGAGCTGCTTTTTATTTTTTAAAGCTGCTGTGCTGACTCTTCAAAGGGTGATGGATTTCCATTTGATGAATGGCAGAGTTATCTATCTATCTATCCATGTCTGTAAATTACATGGAAAAATTTCTCCATGACGTGTTTTCACAGTTGTAACAGCATTATTTCTTGCTCTGTAAGATCTTGAATGGAAAGAAACTACATAGTTCTGATTTCAGGTAGTTTACATGTTTTTTTTCATTTTGGGGTTCAGGGACTTCCTCAGGTTGTGTGTTTGTTTCATAGATAAGACCTGCTGAAATAGTTCCAATTTGGAATTTATCTCTGTGAGAAGTAGTTCCCTTAAGCACTTTCTGTGCAGGAGCAGAGAGGCTAATACCATGCTTCTGACAGAAAGTTATTTTTACATAATTATTAGTCCAACCTCTCAGTAATATGATATCAGGAAGCAAGAATGATAATATGACACTGTGCTAAGTGAACTCCAATCAAGAAACTAAGAGGACTTTGTTGGGATTAGAAACTTGATACACTCTTTTCCTTTGTCACTGAAGTATGTTTTCCAGAAGATAGACGTTTGGATTTTTCCAGCAGTACATGACTTACTGGGGGCTCAGGATAGCCATGTTTCAGAGAAATAAAGTGTATGATAGGTTGGAGAGGAAAGACAAGGAAAGAGGGTGTATTGTATGTCACAACAGGAGATAGCCCAGCCTGTGACAGGATGATGAGCCTGCAGGGCTTCTCCCTGTCTCCTGTCCCAGCCTCCATGCCAGCATCTCTCCCACACGAAGTTTTGAGCACACACTGAGACCCCAGCAGTGATCAGCCAGGAAAATATTGCAAGATAAATGTTATAGAGTTTTGTACAGCTGTCATTTGTGAAGCACAGATTTGCTCCTAGTCTTTTTTACCTCTGCTCATGTTTTGATCATGAGGCTAAAGCATGAGCTACAGGCTGCTTGTCTCAGGCATCTCATTTATCTCCAAATGGAAGATGCCAGGTGGGTCAGTCCTTTTAAAGTAGATCCCTAAGTTTCCATGCCAGGGTCATGGAAAACTGGCTTTCTCCTGTCTGCCTCCAACAGAAAAGTCACTGGGCTTTGGCCACTCTCCTGTGTTCTCAGAGCAGCAGGAAATCCTTCCTGGAATCTTCCAGGAAATTACCTCTGTTTAACATAGGGGAACATGGCTTTGTGGTCTGGGAACATCTGCCACCTGGATACATGGCAGTCAAGTGTTCAGGCTGGCTTGTTGTATTTCACCTGAAGTGTACATGACTTCCAGCTCCTTCCCAGTGCCAGCTTCTGTCGGAGGTACCCAGCAATGGGGAGACTTGCTCTGCACCACAGGCTGGGGTATGAGCTGCAACCGTGAACAAAATGGGGGTTTTCTCTATAAAGTGTTTTAGACAACACAAGTGCTTCCCACTGGAGAAGTTGTCTGGTCTGTGCTTTGCATTGGCATGTCTGGATTAGTGCTACACCTTATTTCAGTGTTTGGTGGTGGAAGGTGAACAAGGCATGTGTATTAAGAGCTGTTTCTGCTCTTCTCTCTGCTTCCCAGGGATATGAAGCTGGATGGTGGACGCCAGTGCCATTCTGCTGGAGTGTGTCTGAAAGAGATAATTGGTCTGGAAGGTGTGGAGCTCGGAGCAGATGGGAAGGTGGGGATGCTTCAGTTCCTACTCCCTTAGATTTTATGTTATAAGGGGAAAAAATGACTTAACTAATAACAAGTGCAAATATAGCATGCAGTGTAACACAGTAGTTAAAGCACAGGATGTGCAACTGTAAATAAGCTTAGCAGAAATTCATGAGGACTGCCCAAGCTGTCAATGAAGACAACTCTATATCCTTGAAGAAATTTGCCTCTGGCGATATCTGAGTGTGTAAAGCATTACTGAATTACACAGCCTTCCCTTGAATCTAGCAGGAGGTATCACTGCAGGGTATATTGTCAGGAGCTTTAGAATAATTTCTGGTGAGAGCTGTAGCTGTAATTCTGTTTGCTTTCAATTGTATTTAATAACATTTTGCTTAATATTTTTCCAGAGACTAGGAAGACAGGGGCACAAATGTGATGAGTCTTTCAAAATCCAGGAGCTCATTCACTTGAATAGAATAAGCGAATACAAATCTTTTGGGAAGTGATTGATTTTAAAGAAATATGTAGAGGAGAGACAGTTTTAGTCATAGGAGAAAACATTTCTTCCTGAAAGCCTGATTTACTTTCTACAGTTCAGTTTTACTCAGACTGCTGTCATATATGAATTTAAAGGCCCTGGGTCAATGCTGCTACACATGTTGTGCTCACCCAACCAGGTGTCAGGCCAGATCACAGGCTGTAAATTCCTGAGGACAATCTGTCTGCTTACAAATAATGAAAGCTCACATTTTATTTGATACCTGTTCTGACCTCCTTGTAATCCAGTCTAGAGTCTCAAACTAGTTTTTTTCTTCAATGCAATGTTATTGTTGGAAAATGAGCCAACGAGAAGCAAGGCATAGCTTTTTCTTGGCCAGGGCTACAAGCAGAGAATCAGTGCACTCTAAAAATAATTTTGTCACAAGTTACTCATTCACACTTGGTCCATGTTGAGGGGGTAGTAAATGATCTCCCACAACCATTGCTGTGAACTGGAGCTCACTTATTATATCAATAAGACTCTGCCAGACAAAGTCCTGAGAAAGAAAAATAGCAGAGAAAGTGCTTCAGTTTAGCAATGTTAAAGTGATTTGCCTCAGGCAGCTCTGTGCTGAGGGGCCTGTATAGATGATGCTAGTTCAGTAAAGAAGCTGCTGAAATGTGCTACAGAGAAGGCCCATTGGAAAAAACCTGACCAAACTGATATATTTTTAAATCTGACCCTTGAACAGGATTTTGTAAATCCAGTGTATTAGAGCTTGTGTGTGTGTGCATGTGTGTGTGTGTTTGTTTTGTTGAAGAATTAATGCCTTTGCAAACGCATTTTTTTCATGGATAAACTGACTGCACTGAAGCAAATGTAGGTGACTGGTTTTTATTAATCTGTACCTAACTAATAAATCCAGAAAATCCTCCATTAATTTGGCTTCTCTTGCTTCCAGTTGGAATGCACCAAAGGCATCCCACTGCATCCAAGCTGGGCTGAAAGTAACTGTCCATTCTGACTTTGTTTTTTTTTTTTTTTTAGACGGTTTCTTATACACAGTTCCTGTTTCCCACCAATGCTCTGGGAACTCGGAGGAACACAATAGATTCCACCTCATCTTTCTCCCAGTTTCGCAATGCAAGCCATCGTAGCCTTTCTTTGGGAAGAGCTAACAGCACCCAGGGGAGCATTGATGCAGGTAACTTCTCAAGTTGCTCGTTTTAATATCCTTGGGTGCCCTGATGGGAGGCAGTTATTGCAAAGGACTGACGTGTTTTGGTCTCCCCATTAGCTTAAATTAAACGAAATACAGTCTTCTGTTGTGGGTGAAGCACAGCTTATTCCATATTTGCTTAGAAAGCTTGCTTGTGGAGGATGGAAGTTAAATAAACAAGCACATTGGTCATATTGGCAGCCCTGATGGCACCCAGCGTGCCTTCTCCTGTCATGAGCCTTGTTTGTTCCTCCTGCATCAGGCTTGTCCTTACTTTCCTTTGCTATGGAAAATTTACAGTGGCAACACAGTAGTCATGAGCTGAAGGTGTAAATTCCACTTGTGACCTTTGTTAGGCTGGAAAGGCCTGTGTTTACAAAACCGGACACAAAACATAAGCCAAAGCACTATATGCTTAAAATATTTTGGCATGATAAATGAAACAAATCAAAACATCTGCTTGAATGGATGAAAACTTGTTGCTGGGAATAAAAGTCATTGCAGAGCTTTTTATAATTCTGCAGTTCTCTAAGCCCTAAATTCACATTTACCAGATAATTCATAAGCTCTAGGTCCTCTATATCTTGGCAAATCACATCGGTATAGAAATACTTAGAGTTGTCAAGACTTAGAGAAATTTTTCATCTCTTTAAAAAATCTTGAATAGGGATAATATTGTGCATTATCTATGAAATCATTTGCCACTTCTATTAAGTCCAGAGATTTATTGATGTAATGAATTCTTTTCAGAATTCTATATCTAAACTGTTGTTTTATAGGTAGCGACCTGGGAGACTTTGTTGAATATGACCCAAACCTTTTAGATGATCCCCAGTGGCCATGTGGCAAACATAAGCGGGTTTTAATATTTCCTTCATATATGGTAAGTGATTCTGTGTAGGACAGAGAAATTCCAGTAACAAAATCCTGAAGGTTGAGGTTTCATTTGGCTGTATTTTAAGAAGACTGTTATTATATTTAATCTACTAATAAGAGCTGTTCAGAATGCTTTGTTCTAAATGACAGTTACTTCTCAAGACATGTTAAAACAACTCGTGGAGGTATTACAAAAGCAAACACTTTTATTACCGCTGTATTTCATAAATGCTCTAGATGAAAGGCTTGTTCAAACAATGCACTCATTCTCTGGCATTCACAGGAAAATTTATACTTCCTCAAACTGGCACCTATTACAAAATAGGAGGATGCCCATTGGGGTTTTTCTGAAGTCATGAAGCTACACTGTGTTTTGATGCTAATCATTCACTCCTCTGAACAGCTTTGTTTCCCAGGTATTTATTTCACCATGGGATAGTTCTTCCTTTAATTGCAGCAATTATGAGCAGAGTCTGTATATTTCTCTCTATGTCCAAACCCTTAACAATACAGACTCATAAGTGTTCCATGGTCTGTGCTCTGACTAAATGTTTTCTGTGATGAGAGATTTCTGTAGCCCTTTTTTTTGATTGCTCCAAGTCTGTAGTTTATTTTGGCAGGACTGTTGCAAGAAGCAGTGCAGTCATACACATGTGAGCATGTATCTGTCTGGATTATACATCCAGAGTAATAGTAGGCAGCAGGGAAAAGATATTTTTTCCCCCAAGTGGTGGCCTATTAGTCTTATCTAGATACAGATATTATAGGATTTGAAACACTGAGGTCTAAAGTGTTGTCCATGTTCTTGTTAAATTTGGAACAGAAGACATTATTAAAGAAACTGGTAATGCATTTAAAGATACAGCCTTTGTGTGTTCTTATCTGCCCCCCCACCCCAGGGGTTATTTGGCTCTTGAGGGCTCCTTCTTCGAAATAAACTCTGAAGTGTTTCATGTGGATGGAAGATTATCTCCTTACTAGCAGGAATGTTCTATCTGTTGCACACAGAGGCTTAATTGAGCTGTAAGGCTGTGTTTATTCTAGATTTTCAAATGGGAAGACCAGCATGTCCTCCAGTTTTCCTTTAAGGGTTGGTGAATTATTTTTTGGTTGCCAACCCACAAAGTGACAATCTTTTATAGCAGCTACATCTGTGTGGGAAAATATTTGTCAGGTTTTGATATGGTTACTTCATGGATGGGGAACTATCTTCCCTCAAGGAGAAAAACATTGTTAGCCAACATCCAAAGGGAACATAGCTCTAGCAGTCATGGCTGTGTTTCTGACCTTCCTCAGGCTGTGAGTGCCTGCCAGGCAGCACAAGTCCGCTAGAATCACCTGAGATCTTTGATGCCTTTTTGACTTGATGTTCTCATGCACGTGGTTAAATGAGTCAAAATGGGGCAGCCAGGCATCCAGTGAGGGGGCTCTCCATCCAGGAGTGGGTATTCAGTGCCATTCTTCTCTGTATGGTGGTTGGCCACAGCATTTCAAAGTCTTGTATTTGTACTTCTGTTGTAAAAAGGAGCTGCCTGGGGATTTGACAAGGGGTATGATTAGATGCCCTAAAGGTGAAAAATGGACTTCAAGGACAGTTGTTAAAATCAATGTCATTGTTTATCTAGAATATATTTGCATTGATAGGAATCTTCCTGCTTTTAAATTTTCTCTAGGGTTAATTACTGCTGTCTCTGAAATTATGTCTTTTTTGACAGATGAATTATTTTGCTGAATTTACCTTCTAGATTTCTTCAGCACTGCCTGAGGGTCTGTGAGGCTCCCATCTCCCTTTCTGAAGGCAGGCACTAACCTAAGAAAGGGCTGAAGGACATTAAGTGCTCTGTTTCTTTTGTTGAGGGAGATCACAGACAGGTGCCAAGGGCTCTCTTGGCTGGGGTTTTTCCAGCCCACAGCCAAAGCAGCAGGGCTGTGATGCTGTGCAGGAGCTGCATGGCTCTGCAAGAAACTAAGGGGTGGATGGTTGTTCTTCAGTGCTCAGCTGAAAGATTTTACACAGTGCTGGTGCTTCCTTCCGCTAAGAGAAGGGAGAAAAAGTAGTGCTGGAGTGCCCTGGGAGCTTGCAGGTGAAGTGGGATTTTTCAGTTCGGGCAAGGGCTTGTGCATAGAGCTGAATATAAGGCCATATTGGATATGTAGGAGACTTTACTCACATCTCTTTTAGACTTTCCTGACTCTACTGGCATTCCCTCCCCCTCTCCCTGCAGTTCACATCAGTGTGAGCAGGAGCATAATAGGCTTGTAATTTCAAGTCGTTTTCTTCCCCCCCCCCCCCCGATACAAAAATCGGCGCACACTACAATTATAGCAAATTGCAGTCTGGGGCCCGCGAGAGACCTGTGGTCTTTTCCTGACCGTGCAGAGCCACTGCAGCAGTGCCAGGGCTCTGCCAAAGGACGGCAGAGGCCGGGAGCAGCCGCTGGGCTGGAATTGCTGCCTCTCGCAAGCGCCCGAGCAGCTGAGAGCGACTCTGATGTCAGCGCCCAGCATTTGGTCGTGCGTGGAGAGCTGCAGCTTGTAATTAAAGTTTCGTTACTTGGCCAGGATTTAGCATTAATGCTTGACAGCTGCAAGCTTGTAGATATTCCCCTCACCCCTCCTTATGGATGTCAGAGCAATTAATGGGGGGAAGGTGTGGAAGAGGAGTGGATGCTGGGCTGCGTCACTGTCTGCAGCATAGAGCTGCATGCACTAATATTACTCCCATGAGCCTGGCTTGTGCTTTGCAGGCCAGGATTTCTCCATTGGGAAAGCTCTGTTGAGGTCTGTGTGAATGCTGCATCAGTAAACACTGCAGGTTTTATCCCGAGGCATAAGACAGACAAAATGTGTGGTCCGGCTTGGAGTTTACTCAGAAATATATGCAACTAGCACTCTATGTGCTCGATTTTTGTGGAGCCTATTATCACTGTCATTGACTTTATAATCTTTTAATTTTACTGAGCTGAATTAGCCCTGACTCTTGGAGAGAAGTGTTAGCTGCAAGTCCTCAGCTGTTTTGAAGGAGGAGCTGAGTTTCCTCCTTGAAGATAGCACTGGGGAAGCAGAAGTGCTTTTGGTTTGGTCTGGGGTTTTTAGTTGTTTTTTTGGGTTTTTGCTTGGTTTTTTATTTTTTGGGTTTGTTTTTTTTTTTAGTGAAGTCTCAGTCTTAGCAGAGCATACACTTCCCTGTTGCATTTCTAAAAGTAATACCCACAAATTGCCTGTCAGGGGACAATTCTGAAAGTATTCTTCAATACTTTCCCAATACAAACTCTATGGATTCTAATAATTGTATTAGTTGCTTTTAAACTCTAGTCTGCCCCGGAGAAATTATTTCATTTTGTATTCTCTTGGTAGGAGAGTCTGCAATCTCTGCCGCAATATAAACAGTAAGAGGTAGAAAAAATTTGTGCTGGGGGGTAGGGGGGAAGGGAAACATCATGTCATGGTTAACAGATGTCTTCCTGGCTGATACTGCTAAAACAGGAATTTGTGCAGATTCTTAAATCTCTCTAGAGCAGGAACTTTATCTACTAGACTAAGCATTAATTTCTTTCCTTGAATCTCATATTGACTAGCATATGTACAGATTCATCAGTGCCCCTCTCATCTCTCTGCATTCTTTCCAGCAGAAACTCCTTCTGTGCTGAGCTAGAAAACTCCTTCTCACTAGGCTTCAGGCTGATCCTGCAGTCTTGCTTTTGTTGGTAACACAGAAACACAGCAGCATGTTAGCTGGTCACTGTGCCCTGCCAAAACTTGCAGCAGAAGAAGAAAAGCCCAGATCAGCAGCACGTTGACTTTGAGTGACCCATCCTGTAGTTGCATCCCTGAAATATCCATGTATCTGTGCTCAAGGCATACCCGTGAATTAGGTTTGGGTACTGAGCTACAATGTCAGTGTGTTGGTATAAATATATAAAAACAAATGGACATCTCCACACCGCTGACAAAAGAAGCATGTCACAGAACTCTGCAGAGCTGTTGCAGTGCCCGTCTGCCAGCCTGCACTTGCCAGGTACTGCTTTAGCAGCGAGCACAGCCGAGTGCCTTGTTTAATATTAGTCCTCCAGTGTGATTTTAAAATTAGAACTGCTTTCTGCTCTGGCCCTTTGGTCTAACAAAAGCCCTGCATGATGACATAATGCATTTGGTGTCTCATTCCCCTGTTCTGTATTTCACAAGGTCAGGCAGACTCCACTACAGCCAGCGTCCTTCAGTGCTGTCCCCCTATTCTTCGAGCCACTTCTGTAGCTGTGTATTCACTGTCTCCGGACTGCTTTTTTATCAGCTACTGACCTTGTACCCAAAAGTCCCAGGGAGCAAAGGATAGCAGTGGTAGATAATCGTGTATAAATCCTATGCTCTATGCATTTGATGCTGTATTTGGCTGAGACTCCAATAAATAACTATTTTGAGAATAATTCCAGAGTGTTAACAATATAAAATAAGCTGATGTCCTTCCATGTACTTAATTTCAAAAAGGCAGTTTTGAGACTATTTGCCTTATGAAATTCAAAATCTTTCAGTTTAAGGTCCTTGAATGTTAATAACTTTGTAACAACAGAAACATCTTATTTTAGTCTAGCTTCCTTTTTTAGAATTTTAATTATAATTCGGAATCTCTCCCATTTTCCATCACAATTTAAAGTCTCTTCTCTATCAGGATTTCTCATATATATGTATCATAAGCCATAAGTATAGGTTACTGGCAGTTGATAGGTACTTAGCTGGTCACCTATGGGATGCATTAAAGCATTCAGAAAGTGCAGAGTTATTGACTTCTTTTCACTTCTTGTGGGGCTGAGAACTTATCAGTGACCTACCAAAAGTCTGTTTCAGGTATCAGTCTTCCGTCTGCTTTCTGTGAAGTGGATTTATCAGCGGTACACAGTAACAACAGCTAAGAGAGCCTATCATACATCTTTCATTTTATTCACCTATTTTATTCTGATTTTATCCTTCTTAAGCTAAGAGATAGAGGCATCCAAGGCTAAATCATCTTTTACTGGTTGCATGCCAAAGTAGGATTTATTTTCAACAATATTTCATCCTGCCAGTCTTACCAACCATTTCAGGCATTCTCTCTCCTCCCATATTTATGAAACTATATATACAGCTTTCCTATGAGAAAGCAGCTGCTTGAAAACGCTTGTGAATAACACATGAGCTGAGCTCCAAGTTCAAAACTGCCAGCCATGCAAAAAGTGTGCAGAGTAGAGACTTGGGCCGAAGCGTTTATCAAGCTGTCCAGGCATCTGTCAGCTACCATATATCGAGGTTTTCATTTGTCTTGTGCAGCTTCCATCGCCAAAGTAAAATATACATACACAGATTTGTGTGCAGAGAACGTAACAGAGCCCACAAAGGAGTATTGCTGAATGCTGAACTGGAATGTGTTCCGTGCAAATAAGCTGTGAGAAACAAGACAGACGGTTCTGGATGACAGAAGTTAAAAACATTGGAGATTAGACTATGAGAGAGACAGTTTAGTAGTTCCCAGTGCCTTGCTCATGTGTCTGACAGCTCTGGAAGTACAGAGTGCCTGCCTGGTAGGGAATAATATTATGTATAAGAAAGCATGTTTGGATAGAGAAAAGCTGTGCTCCTTTTAGGGAAATATTTGCAAACCCTTCATGAAATTTGGAGCATCAGTGTTGATAGGAGCCCTGACCCAGGCAATACCAGAATTGTCCTGGACAGACAGTCGTGTTTTTCTTCACATGGCAGCTTCACGTGGGACACACAGGCAACTCAAGTGCAGTGGCGTGGCCTGAGACAGAAGAGAAGCGTAAACGCTGAGCAGGGAGCAGGCAGAGAAGGATGACGTTGTGTCCAAGACCTCCCTGTCAGATCCCAGCTGGTTCTTGTGGGTCACTGGACCACCCTAGAGCTTTTCTCCACTCCCTTACTCATGGGCAGGGGCAGCAGTGGGGGATACTGCTCAGTGCCAAGCTGTTTGCAGGGTGCATAAGGTGCCCTGGGCAGGATCAGGGTTGGGGGCCAAGATTTCTGTGTAGCCTCGTGAGTGCTGTGCCCCAGCAACCATTTGAAAAGGTAACTGGATTGATCAGTCAACAGATGCTAATCCAGCATTGCTTTTAAACTGCCTCTCAGCAGATATTTTTAGGGGTATTTTCTGCCTGCCTCTCTGCTGGGCAGGGTTCTGCATGCACAGGACCATTTCTGTAGGTATCAGCTGGACAAGCAGCATCTTGTTGCTCAAAGTCCAGCTTCTGCAGCAGCTATGAAGGAAAAAAAAATCAAGGGACCAAAAAAACCAACAAACAACAAAAAGCCTTGCACAAATCCTTTTCTTGAGAATAAGGGCAGTTAGCTGAGCTCTCCAGCATGGCACTGACAAGATGAGACAGCTGCCTTAGAGCCAGTGTGTTCAAACATGCTGCCGTTATCCTGTTACATGAATCAAAACCAGCACACACCAGCTTTCATCTGGATTTCATTATTGTGATTTGTATCGTAGAGACTGTTGTCTCGCAGGAAGTGGCAGTATTCAGAGTTGGAGAGGGGAAGATCTTTATCAACAGGACAAAATTGACAAATCTCCGTGTTTAAAAATAACTGTACCTCTGTACTGTTCTCAGTTTTAAGCTGCCTGCTTAGTCTCAAGCCTCTGAGCTCTTTGCTTTAAATGAAATTTTTGAAAAGAGATTTTTTTCTTCCAAAGAGAATTTATCTGAATTCTGGCAAGCCTCCCACAGGCTGGAGTAGTCCCAAGTAAAACAAGTTGGTGCCTGCAGAGCAGCCATAGGGAAAGGTGCATCCCAGGGGGCTGCTACTGCTGAGTGGCAGAGCCCAGGGCTCGCTCCCCCTCTGCTCAGTGGCCCCCAGAGCACCTGTTAGAGGTGAAAGCAGCTGAAACTTGCTGTCTGGCACAACTTCTGTGCAGCCCTTCAGCTGAGCCTGGAGGATGGACAGGCCCTCCCTCCACTGCTGTGCCCTTTCTGTTGAGAAGTGGTTTCTGTTATGCACATAAGCAAAAGAACAAGATAACCTGGAGAGAGCTAAAGGCAAGTTAATTAAGATAAAACTATGAGCTCTATGGTAATGAAGAACAAACAATGGGCAGTTAGGTTTGTAGTGAAGCATGAAATAAGGTGTCAGGTAGCTTTGCCCAGTAACACTGAGCTCACTATTAGTAGGATTGCCCAATACTGGTAGTGACTGAAATCATCTTTACATTTAATAGGATGTATCTGGTTAGTGTCTCTTGGCTCTGTAAGCAAGAGCAGCATGGACCCATGTTTCTGTATCCTGAGGAGCAGACAGCAGTGGTCTAAATCAGATATGTTTAGTTTATATTGTTTTAGTGTCCTCTTGTAGCAGTACAGAGAGGAAGCCTCTTAATACATAAAACTCCCATTAAAATATTTGACATCAGCAGTACCCAGCTTGCTGATGATCCTTTGGCAACGATACCAAGGAGTAGGCAGGCAGGCTGCAGCATTCCAGGGAAAGGAAGGAAAAGAGGTAATTGTTAAGATCTTAATTCTTCTGCTTCAGAGGTCTGAGCCCTGCCAGGTGAGATGAACCATGTGAGAAGCTGTCTGTGAAGAGCCACGACTGCACAGTGTGTGCATACATCCTTCCAACCTCAGCAGGGTTAAAACCAGGCAGGCCCACACATTCCATGGAAGGCTTTCCTACCGATCCCCAGTAGGGCAAGGCTTCTCTTCCCTGTCTTCTCCTCTCTTCCTTTTATTCAGGTGTGGCAGCACATTGCCTGCTTCAGCATCAAGGCAGCTTATGAATTTTTAACCTCAGGGGCACTGCACTGTCTGCCTGAACCTGCAGTCAGACTCATCCATACACGTGCAGGGAAGCAGGTGTGGCTGAAGAGTGTTGATGTGGCAGAATGGCCCATGTTTTAAAGCATGTGCATGACCATAACAACACCCCGTGGCAAAAACTTGGGTCTTTCCTCTCTATTATATTTGCCTCAAATACTGCTGGGCACTATTCAGGAGAAACACATTCTCTGCTCTGTTTTAAATTCCTAATAATTCAGTACCATATCTCCTAAATAAAGTGCAGGAAAAGTTAGGTGTGTTTTACTCTCCTTCATGCTTATTTTGGAAACAGAGAGCCACATGATTGGACAAAGGGAATTGTGCACTTTCTCTCTAGAGCCATTGCACTTTGTATCCCCCCAAACCCTTCCGTATATTATTTTAATAATAGAAAAAAAGCCTGAAAGCATATTCATTCAGTCTTTTTGGCTGATTTCAATTTCCATGAGGATATGTTACAGCAGAGCTCCACCTTCTATAAAGGCATAACGTGCAGCAAGGGTTTTGCATGCCCCTTTCCACCTCTTGTTGTTTGGTGTTAACAGCCTTTTGCCTTAATACAGACTAATCAAAACCAGAAATTAGAAGGGAAATATTATTTTATGAGCAGGGGAATGCACTGCACTATCCACTGCTGCTGTCTTACGTGCTTGAAACTGGCAGGGAGCTGGATGCCTGAGGAGCAGGCTGTCCCCCAGGTGCCCAAGCTGGAGCTCCTCTCCACTTTTGTCCAAGGGGCAGAACTTCCAAGGCTTGGAAGAGAATTGACACATTCCCAGAATAAAGATTGGTTTGTTGTTGAGCTGATAGATTTTGGCCAGGTGAATGGTGACAGAGGATTTGGGCAAACTGCTACCTGAGCAAAGTCTAAGGGAACAAGAGAAGTGCTGGGCACTTACAGGTGCAGGTGTTGTGTTTGCCAGGAGAACCCTCTGCACCTTGGGGAGAATCCTTAGGCTGTAACAAAAAGGAATAGAAGGCTTAAAGGAAACAGACTGTACGCTTTGAATTATGTCCTGGCTCTTTTGTCCATTTGCTGCCTAAGTTACCACAGTATTACTGCCTCCTACTCTACTGAGTGACCTGCCATGTAAGCTGATTACTTATTTTATCATGAATGTATGCTACAGCAGTCAAGAGTTTGTACCAGTGGTTTCTTTAAGGAATCAATTTGAGAGAAACTCACAATGTGTCTCAGAACCACATGCACCAAAATCTGGTCATCATATCAATTACTCTGATTAGTATTTTTTATCATAAAGACTTCTCAAGTAGGTTTCATCCAGACACATTTATCTTAAACTCACTCTTAGCAATACTTGGAGGATGCTAATGAGGTATGTATTGTTCAAGGCTTGTGCTGAGCAGGTCTCTTGTTTTGTCAGTCACAAATAAATAGTTGCCTTAGTTCAGACTTAATTTTCCTGTCTGCTGAAAGCATTGGGACCGACTGGCACTTGTTTGATATGCCTTGTTTCTGGGAATTGAGTGATCTTCTTTGTTATAAACTAAAAGAGTAATTCTCTTTTGACATGTGTTACAGACCACGGTCATAGACTATGTGAAGCCATCAGATCTCAAGAAGGACATGAATGAGACCTTTAAGGAGAAATTCCCTCACATCAAGCTAACCCTCAGTAAAATAAGAAGGTACGTTGCAAAGCTCAGTCAGGCTGCAACATGATGCAGCTGTCTCACATATCAGTGCAATTCCTGCTGTACATGAGGGGAAGCACAGCACTGATTGATCTTCCAGGAGCAGTGACCAGCAGAGTTGCAGAGTAAGTCAGATGATTGCTTTGATTACTGGGATGACTAAACAGGATAGAGGAATGTGCAAACACGCACTGGTCAGGTGTCAAACGCAGCATCTAACGGGATGAGGATGAGAGCTGGGCGTGCACTATATTAAAATACCCAGAAAAATAAAACAACAGAATCTCTAAGCTCATGGCACTTGGCATAAAAAGAGACTGAGGAAAGAGAAGTGCTGACTTTTGTGCCTTGGCCAGAAGCAAAAAGAGTAGTTGGCTTCACAGCAAAGTTGTAATATTCCATTTCTATTTCTGGTGTAGCAGGCTAGGCATATTGCTCCACTGAAGTAATGATAATTTCATTTGACCCTAGTGGCCAGAAGGACACGGAGCCACACTGCTCTGTAACCAGACAGTGCTGCAGTATATGGACAGAACTGTCAGTTTGGATTTGACCAACCATAACCAGCAGCAAAAGCTGCATACAGAGCACCAGCAATCAAAACGTTGTTACTAAACAAATGGTATGCAGTGTAGGACCTCTGATAAAATATTGTTGCTAAAATTGTCAGAGCTTTTGTGGTTGCTTTCATAGTTTGACACAACTGTCTGTTGGGTGCAGTGAGGGTGACTGGTGATGTAAAAATGTGCCATGAAATGTGCCCCCAAAACAGCATAGAGATATCTGCCCAATAAATTATGTTTTCCCTTCCATTTGACTGAGTAGGGATCTCTGAAAGCATGGCTCTTAGGGTGAAATGAGAAATGCTTTAAAATTCATCTCACAGCATACTTCTCTGGTCTCTTTACTCAGCTTGAAGAGAGAAATGCGCAAGCTTGCTCAAGAAGAATGTGGTTTTGAAGAGCCCACAGTGGCCATGGCCTTTGTCTACTTTGAGAAGCTCGCTCTCAAGGGGAAGCTGAACAAGCAGAATAGAAAGCTTTGTGCTGGAGCTTGTGTTCTTTTAGCAGCCAAAATTGGCAGTGACCTCAGAAAACATGAAGTCAAGCATCTTATAGATGTACGTATCCATAGGACTCCAGTGTTCCATCTGTATGAAGTGCCAGTGTGTGGTCTGTGCAAGCCTGTTTGTCAGTGGACATGCTCTCCTTTAGGCTTCCAGCTGTACAGCCGGCAAATATCTTTTTTTTGTTACACATTTTTGTGGCAGTAGTAGTGATCAATGTCCCTGCAGAGGTGTGGAAAGCTTGTTTGATGGGATAGAAGGCCCTGGTGTCAGATACTGTGAGGTTTGAGATGTATTTGACCATCATACTGTCAATACAAGACAACAGGTGAACCCTGAGGAAATGAATTTTGCTTTTAATTATGTAATCAAGAGTGTCAGTAAGGATTCTCCTTTGGGAATTAAATGCAGATACTAATTCAGACAGAGTCCAATAGACATTTGTATTTCTTTTATGAAGTTCAGCTTTTGGGCAAGAAAACCTAAGGAGGTATTCCCATTAGAGCACCTCACTCCAAATAGAGTTTTTGTAGAGTAAGGTGTTTGGTCTTCTACCCACTTCACATTAAAGAGGGAACATGGGGGTGTTATGCTGTAATGCTCTGCAAGGACCAAGGTACCAATCTGATTTAATGCTACAGAAAGTTAGGCTGGTGTCTTGATGTGTAGCTACAACCAGCTCACTCAAAGGAAGAGACATGGGAACGTGGATGGGGGGCAGGACTGGGGGGCAGGAATGCCTTCCTCTCACAGTCACAGAGCTGGGTTGACAGTCGGTTTGTTAGAAAGCCCTCTGAATAATCACCCAAAAAAGTCAGCCAATGGGAATTGGAAGATCTGACCTCTCTTGCTGTCTTGAAACATTGGTCCATCCATAAGACATTGGGCTTTGCAGTTGATCCAGCGGGCAGAGAAGTAGCAAGCCAGGGAGATCCCTAAGAAGAGGATGAGGGGGGAAATATCCCTGAGCAGCTGGTTGCCTACTTGTAGCATCCAAAACCAGTGAAATGAACAGAGCATATGGGAGGTTTAGTACATTACAGCACAAAAACAACTATAAAAACCAGTTTCTGTTACTTACTGTTCTTATGACACCTTCTGCCTCTGAGGTATTAAGATCAAATTGTGGCAAAATAATTTTTGCCCAACAGGGCATTGTAGCACAGTCTAATGCTGAAAGGAAAACTAGTGATTTCAAGCAGTGCAGGAAATTTGTGGACAATTACAAGATGCATGTCTTCCATTACACAAGTGATTTTGATGTTTGCATGAGGCCAGGAATTTCCTGTTGCTGCAGTGGTAATCACTGTGATCGCTAGAAGATGTATCTGCTCACAGTGGAATGAGTGAAGTGACGAACGTGTCAGAAATAGCATGGCTGGCTGAGCTCTGTGAGTTCACCTTCACATAAGGATTCAGTACATCCAGTTCACACAGCTCTGATTTTCTAAACCTAGAGCCGTGCCAGTCGATCAGGACAGAAGTTTAACAACAGCAGCACGCATGTTTTGAATAATGTCATTTGTGGGAAAGCTCTAGAAAGGCAAACCCTCATTCCATTTTTGTTAATTTACTTTTTCCCCCTCGGCTCTTCCAGAAACTGGAAGAGAAGTTCCGGCTGAACAGGCGAGAGCTGATTGCCTTCGAGTTCCCAGTGCTGGTGGCCTTGGAGTTTGCTCTCCACCTTCCCGAGCACGAAGTGATGCCACACTACAGACGCCTGGTGCAGAACTCCTAGCGCTGGCTGCCCGGCGGGGAAGGGGCTCCCGACTGTTCCTGCTTGGCTCTCCCAAGCCACAGTTAACTACTGGAAATGCAAAATCAGACTCCTAACACTTCACTCTCTCCCCCCCGCCCCCCGCAAAAAACAGTTTTTCTGGCTACAGGAAATACTGCATTGACTCTTGGCTTTGACGAATTTATGTATCGTTACTTTCTCAAAGCAGGTGAAGATTGAGCTGTTGGTAAATAGTTCATGTGCTGAAACTGGGTGGCAACTGACCCTACCTGTAGGGACTACAGCTATAAAAGTAGGCAAAAATTAGAAGGGCAGCCTCCATGACCACCCCTCTCTCCATCACACAAACCCTGGAAGCCCACTGAGTGCATTCTCGTAGCGCTTTTTCTACAGACCTGCTGCAAATTCCAAGAGGACTTCTTAAAGTGGAAAAGCTTTTAAAGAAGATATCTTCACTGTGTCAAAAAGAATGTGCCAATCTATTTTTGTATCAGCAATTGAAAGTGCACTTTTTCCTGTGGGGTATTTGTGTGTGTATCCGTGTGTGTGTGCGTGTGCGACACCGAACTGATCTCAGTCCAGGTGGTTGGCTTAGCTGTTTCCAAGTGTATCAGTTACTGATGGTGAAGATCAAGGTGACCTTCCACGTTTACTTCTTGAAAAATGTAACTACTGGAAAAGTGGTAAATGGGATCATTTTTGGACACTTGGGTTTTTTTATTCTCTGATCTTTCTGACATTGTACCTTTGAAAGGATTACACTACTGCTACTGCGAGAGAAGGATCAGCAACTGACCTTAAGTTTTCAGTCTTGTTTGTGGTAAAGATGAAAGCATTAGTATAAGATTTCCATGTCATGTTTTTTAAAAATATCTTGTGTTAAGCCACATGCATATTTTTAACCTTCGCACTTTTCCCACTGTGGAGATGGTTAGACTTGCACTCTGTAGTGTTGTATTTCTGTGCTCTATGTTAGAGTGCGTAATAAGCACATTTATTGTGCTCTATCTTAAAACAGTGTTTTATTAAAAAAAAAAGAGTAGGGCTCAGCAGTTTAACGGGTGTCTTAAGGCTCCAACAGCAGGGGCATCAGCCATTATAGTTTTGGGGTTTTAATTAGGATTGATTGTGCAAAACCTAAAATCTGTGCCCATTGAGATTCAGTTCCTTTCGACATTGCAGTACTGGAGTTTTATGGTAAAACTTCTTGCAGCTTCCCTGGTTCTGACTGGACACCCAGAAAGCTTAAAGGCTTTATCCAAGCTCCTGATTCTATATCCACACTAAGCTAATGCCATGTTGATGGACACTGTTCAATTGCTGTTATCATGTGGGATCCCACCCCTGTCCAATCTTCTCCTGTGCTGGTTCACTTAACAAGCCTTGCCCTCAAAATGCCCCACATGGATCCACTAAAGTCAAGTTATTACATTTGTGGTAATTATAAAATAAATAGTCTCAGCTGTGAGATTTCAGCTGAAGCCTTACCTCTCTAAGTTTGGGAGTGCTTGCTCAGAGTATGGAAAGGGCTTGTGAGCAGAACGTGGAGAAGTGGGACATACCAGAGGATGCAAACACACTAATGCTTACTTTCTTTTGCTCTTGCTTTAATCAGTTTTATTATTTCCTTCAGTTAGGCCAGGAAACATCCAGTTTCTTTACCAGCTTTGACTTCTTTAAATTCTAATATGAAAAAAGCCTGCATACAATTGCTCTACAGGATCTGGAAAGGTTACATGTCAGGACAAATCGGAATTTGTTTGATGCTTTTGCACTCCCCCCTTTCTAAAGGGGAGGGTGACTGTGATAGCTTACAATTATTATTAATACTTTTCTGATTACTGATAGAGATACATTCCAGCAGGATTGGGGAGGAGGGCGTAAAGAGAAAAGTGTACACTTAAAACCTTCCCAGTGTAACGTCCCATGTCACTGCAACCCACGCATCACTCAGCTGCAAAGTGAGGGGAGGGGGACCCTTGTCAGCACTCTTACTCCCACCTCCTCCTCCTCCTCCTCCTCCTCCTCCTCCTCCTCCTCCTTGGCCCCCACACAGCCAGGGAACAGTGGAGCCAAGAGTCTGGAGCCTGGGTTTGCTTTGCTGGTTTATTCAGACCAAAAAGGTGGTGGGTGTAGTGTGGACCTACAATCCAAAGCAGTCTATGGGTCAGCTAGGAGGGCTTCCACCCTTGGCTCTACCCCTTTCCACCCAAATTGTGTATATACATTCATGATTTGTTTCTGATTGCAGAGATCTGTTTCTAATAGCGACCACTCAAGGCTAAGCAGAAGCTTTACCTTTACACAAAGGCTTCTACCTTTTGCTTTTGAGTCTGATTTTTTTCTTATATTGCTTTATAGCATTGCAGGGAAAAAGTAAATTGTGATTGCAAGATGCAGACTAAAGAATGACAGTCTTACAGTAGTCTTTAGAGATGCTATTGAATCAAGCTGTCACATCTTTTGCCTTCTGTGCTGCTACCCAACCCTGATCTACAGTTTACACGGATTTCTGGGATGAAATCTGATTGCTGGAGACTTTCTGCTTTTCATTGTTATCGCTGTTGTTTGGGGGCGGAAAAGGGTTTCAGAGTGATGTTCAGTTACAGTTTGAATGTGGAATAAACACTTAAGGTGGTGATGATGTTGCACTGTTCACTTAGGAACGTATATAAAGCCATATGTTGCTAGATCTCAGAGCACAAAGCTTGGTCAGTACAATTATGATTAGGACAGTGGGCAGGATTTGCCCCCCTTTTCTGCCCAACCCTGAGAAAATTCAGTCTGAAGAGGTAGAGAAAATCTGTACCAAACAAAAAACATGTTGATTGTTTTCCTTTGTCTTACATGGCAATGAGTGTTGATTTACAAATGATTTTAGGTTCAACTTTAAATAGTTTGGGAAAATAATCCATTCCATATAACTTGTTCTGTTTTGAAATTATATACCGTACACTCTACCATGCAGAGTTTATTCCTTTTCTAAAAAAAAAATGAATAAAAGTTTTAAAAAAATTGAAAAACACAGACTCTTTTCCACCAGTGACAGTATGTAAAACTATTCTGTCTCTCCTCTGTATGTGAAAAGGGGTTTGGTTTTGTCTCCCCCTGGGACAAACAGCTGCTTCTCAATAAACCAGTGATGGGATTGCCAGAGGACCTTGGCCATCTCCTGGTCTTCAGCCCCCTGCAGAGCCCTCACTTCAAACATTTTTCCTCCGTTCAAGATCATAACCTTTTTCCCAGGCCACTGTTTTGGGTTCTTTGGGATTTGAAGCCCTTCTTTTTTGGCAGCACCTGGAACTGCCAGAAGCAGGGTCTCTGAGTCCCAGCTCTTGGTATGCCAGGGGATGAGGCACAGGCAGGCTCTTCAGCCTTGTTCATATCTCATGACCCCTTGTTCACAGGAGAATTTGGAATACTCTGGTTTAGTCTAGGTGGTGGTAAAACTTAAAACCAGTCCATGTGCCAGGTGTAGTTCATAAGCAGCTGCTTCTTCTTTGGAGGCTGGAAGTTGTGGTTTGGACATTCATGTGTTTGCACACCCAATTGTCCACCATTTGTTTGCATTCAAGCTATGTTTTTTACACCTATGACATCCCCTAAATCCAGTGTCTGTCTAGGGGGTCTCACCAAACACACCCATTTGCTTATATTTTTGTTCAATGTTAATAAAGTTATGGGAAAAGTTTGCTTCCCTACCTTTAACCATCACTCAGAGAGCCACAACTTTAAATTATATTTGTAACACTACCATGATTTACACAGACTCCAGAACATTCAGACATACAAAAAAATACTTGTCAACCATTTTCCTAAACTACTTATTAACTTGCAATGGCTTATTTGGGTGAGTTTGTAACATCTTAATGACACAACTTCAGGTAATTGCTCCAGCCTCCTAAAATACAGAGCATGAGATTTGTGTGGAAGCAGTGAGGAGTGGTTTGCTAAGAGATGATTGCACCTTCCCACGATGCTAAGGGATTTTGGCACCAGGCCCCACAATAAACATGTAAAAATACACAAACAAGGTAAAAGTAGTTGAGCGAGGTGAGAGACTGAGCAATCGGAGTAACAATGCCAACATCACTAGCTGAGACTGAAATCTGTCCCAGGTTGCACCTTTGGGAAAGGAGGAGAGTGTGGGAAGCAGATTTGAACTTCATTTATTCATCTCTCATTGTAAACTCTGTACTGAAGAAGGAGGAAAAAAGAGGGAAAAAACCGTCGGGTGCATCCTTCCACAGAATGTTGTGTGCAAAGTAAAAAGGCCTTTGCGAAATCCTAAACTGTGATGCTTCCCACCAACTTCATGTGAACCTGTAACAGCCAGGGACCCCCCACCTCAGCCTGGAACCTGCTGGTCCAGATGAGTTCTTTAGTCCCTGAAAAAAACCCAAGCTCACCAAACAGTAAGCACAAGACTTTCATGCTGATTTGCTCCCTTGAAAGGAATGCTCATGGCAGTCACTGGCTGGGGAAGCAGCACACTCCTGATGGCCTCCCCCAGCCCTTCACAACTCAATGTGCTCTTAAATAAAGAGCCACTCTGGGTGGGGAGGGAAGATAACATGCCAGGAATAGATTCAGAAGAATTGCAGAGCTGAACAGTCTGACAGGCTGCGTGAGGGAAGGAGGAATGATCTGCAAAATTATAAATATGCAGAAAACAACAGGAGACTGTGGTTTCTAGTGGTATTTTTTGTTGGCAGCCAAAGAAGCATGAATATTGGGGTGGGATTTTTGTTAAAAAAGGTAAAATCCTAATGAAGAAACAGTAGCTGTGAAGTTTTAAGAAGACATGTGAGATGTTTTTATTTCTAAACTGCTCTCATCCCACTCAGTCAAAAAATTACTCAATTGCTACCATTTGAGTTCGATTAATGGTCTGCACCATGTTATTTCTCCAATCCCTCCCCACTTGCCAGCACATCTGTAACCAGAAGCTCGAACCCCAGATACCTTTATCACATTATCTCGCCTCTGTGAGTGAGAGCACAGCCTGTGAAGCAATTAACACCTGTCCATTAAACTGCCTCATGCAGTCCTTTTTAACTGGGAAAAATGCAGTTCTGTCCTCAGCACGGGGCAGGAATGCACGGTGGGCCTGGTTCCCACCTGGATACATTGGCTGCTTCTTAAGGGATATCCTTATCCCAGGGATAAGACCTGGCTGTGTACCCACCCACACCCATTCACCTTCCCTTGAAAACAAAACCCACAGCACTGACAAGGGAAGAAAGAGATCATCACCACAATTGTCCGTGGTAGCATCCTAGAGGAAAAGGGAGAAGAAAGGAGAACTGAAGCAGTGACTACCCACTCATCATCATCATCATCATTATAGTCAGCACCATCTTCACTTTCACCTTCATCTCAAGAAGTGTGCCTATCTTCTCCCAGCCGCTGTGAGGAGACTAAGAGGTTGCTGAATCAACAGCATGATCGAAATGCAACCATTAGCAACCTTCCTTCTGCCCTCAAGGTCTAAAGTGAGCTATTTGAAGAGGGCCTGGTCTGAGCCCTGGCTTCCCACGATGCAGCCCAGGCACTGACTGCACTGGGGCTCCTCATGGAACACAAGCATTGCAGCAAAACATCAAAGCACAGACTTACACATTTGGGGTGGACAAAGTCCAGCACATTTCCAAACATCAGTAGATTGTGACAATGTCAGTCTCTTCCAGTTGTGAACATTTTTTCTAGTCAAAGCTAGATCAACTCCAGCTTAAAAAGCAACCCCAAGGCATTTACATAAATTACAGCATAAATAAAGCCATAAAGCACAGCATGTTTTTGGAAGCTCAATATTTAATGCCTTCTTCCAGAGCATCATCCTCTCATGAGCAGCAGAGACTATGGTATCAACATCTGGGGTGTTTCCACGGGCCAAGATGACAGTGCACAAAAAAACAACACCAGAACTGCAAAGTGCTCATCTCCTACAACAGCCTGAGAGGTTCATTAATGTTATTTGGACACAAGACTCTGCAAGCTGCCAGCTGCCTGCCAGGGCAGCCTGTGCAGCTGTATAGAAATGGAAGTGAATTAATACAACGACCAGCATAGAAGAAAAAAAAAAAGAAAAAAAAAGATTTTTTTTTTTTGGTCTAGAACATAACCTTTCATTTCCTCAAACCTGAGAAATATGCCAAGTCAGACCTCCAACAGTCAGTGGAGAATAGGAGGCATTGCATTCAGATGTACTTTCTAAGGAATATTTTTCAGATCACAGTTTAAATTATGGGTTATGCAGATGAATTAAGAACTAGATCCCATTTCCTCTTTTATTCCTTGTTATGTGTTCTTCTCTTGATTGCCGCTGTTTAGGCATCTTATTTTCCTACCCGCCCCCCCCCCCCCAATTTTTGTTCACTTTTTACTATTTCAATGAGCACAAAGATAAACAGAAAGAAGTTGATGCAGTCCTGGGAGCTGGGTCTGGCTGACTCTTTCACATGGTGCATCCGGAGCTGCAGACTCCACCCTTTGTCTGATTTATTTTAAAAGCCTGCTGTGTCCATTAATGGAAAGTTGGACCCTGTTCAGGCTGTGATGGTGTCCATGGACAGGAAAATGGAAAGTTTCAGATTAAAGCTGCAGGAGACCAGGAAGAAAAATATCTGGAGAATTTAATTGATGGTGGCAGCACAATAATTGCAGACAAATATTAAAGAAATGGTAGTCTGTGACCTAAAGGAGATCCTTGGGTCACGAGGGGAGCAAGAACGTCTGCAAGGCCACAGGGCTGCAAAATTAAAATATTCCTCACCAGCAAGAAGTTCAAACATTTTGCAAAACTGAACACATAGAATAGAACCACTATCACTGTGGTTTTGCATTTGCTAACCATCCAAGTTATTCAACTCTTAAAGATGTGTAAGACATAGTGGTAGGAATCTTGGAGACATCATTCTGCAGTTTCATTAGAATAAACAGCTTAGAGAAGTCACCTTTACTGAAAACCTGAGCAGACACTGGGAAAGCCCATCAAGGCATGTGGAAAACAATCTATGCCCAGGTTGCTGCTGTTCATGGAGCAGAAGACAAATGAATCAGTGAAGAGAATTTTCAAATCCCAACCAAGTTTAGACCCTAGCAATGGGATTCCTAGGGGGAAAAATAAATATTTTAAAAGCTGTAAAACCAAGCAGAATTGCAGCTTTTAAACCCACTGATTGATATAATAACAATATGGTCCTTGTATGCTTTTTTCTTTTTTTTTCAGTTAACAGCATAGCAATAAAGTAAAAGTATCACTGTAATTATGGCTATTTATATAAGACTACTATAGAATACAGGAGAAGATGAAACCAGTATGATGAAATGGAAACTTAATGCATTCTAAGACCACCACCCCCCCAAATTCCAAAACCTTAAAGAATGCTCTAGCTGAAAACTCGTGTCATAGTCTTGCTTTATTGTTTGTTTTTAAGCTGTTACATGGAAAATGATGATAGAATTCTATAGCAGGAACATATTTTTGGAATGGTCAAAAATATTTCAGGCTACTTGGTACCTTCCTATTAAGGCAAGACAGCCAAATCTCCAGCCCATGAAAGAATCTGTCATGAAGTGAGTTCATGAAGTCTCTCAGAGAGACCAACGTGATTGAGAGCATGCTCTATTCTCTCCTTTCCCTAAGAAACACAAACACTTGCAAAACCTTTCCAGTCTTTACTTTAGGATGAAGTGATTGCATGGACTGGGAGGTGGTGCAACATAATATTCCATTCTTTTCCTCCTGCTGGCTGAAGTCACAGGCTAAGACATTCCCATCAGCACAGCCATCTGTTTACAGGAGCTGTATCTAGCCTGAAGCCCATACAAAGTGATGAGAGGAACATGTTTGGTACAGCAGATTAAATTTGCATCAGTTTAAAAGATTTGGCTTATTAGCTCATGGTGCAGAACACAGTACTAGACTCAAGCTACCTTTAGTCTAAAAAACTCTCCCTATTTTCCCATGATCTGTTGGAGCCCCAGATGCTGGCAGCAAGAGGTTACACAGCCATCTCAGCTGTTTTCCACTGCATATACTACTTTAAAACTGACTTTCTATGGTTTTAAAGAAGGATTTGAACCAGAATGATGGCTTTGTGTCACGCTTTCTGAAACAAGAAGAGTAAAAAAACATGAGAGGGATTTTGAAGGAAAAGGGGAATTTATTCTATAGCTTTTCACTTATTTCTATAGTAGGAGGTTAAGGGTTCCTCTGTCAAAATTTTCAGTGGCGCTGCCTTTGCAATACAGCATTTGCTCTGGTGAGCTACACTGCTTCTCTCCAAACATTTCTGAATCACAGAGGGTTTGTTTTATGGGTTTGTTTGTTTGTTTTAACCCAAAAGACAACGCTATAGTTGAGTTTTTTCCATCTGAGAGACTGCGGTAAGCAACTTACCCATACAGACGGCTATTCACAACAGGAGCCATTCAATTCTTTGCTCAGCAATTTTAATATTCCCCGCTGAATACAGCTGAACCACATGAAATTCTGTTGTGTAAGGCTCTCCTTCAAAGTAGAGATTTATTTTCTTTGGTAACAGCTCATCAAGTCTTGAGGCTACAACCATCTGTGTTAATCTCTGCACAGTCTGTTCTTATTCATCATCAACAATAAGACCAAGAAGCACCCATGCTGAAGACAGTATGAACAGACAACTATAATAAAGAAATAAAAGCTGCCTTGCTGAAATGTTTAGCTTCTGTGTCTATCCTACATCTTAATTCTTTAGCCATAACTGGAGACATCAAATGAGGGAAAACAATTTTCACCCGAAAGGAGCATAATGTTCGAAAAAAAGTTCAACTGTGTTTTCCGGGTGGCCATTATGAGAGTGATTTGCAGATCTCAGGCTCTGGCAGTGGGACAGCCAGCAGCAGAATGGAGAAAAGAAGTACTTGGATGCTGGTTGCTTCTGCCTGCTAAAATGTATTGTGTCTCTTACACTACAGCTATGGGAGTGTTCTCTACTAACTGCTGAAGCTTCCTGCACAAGTAGACAGGATCGTTCAAGTGCTGGCAGGCGAGATCCAGGGCAATGCCTGCAGAGTCACATAATAGCAGTACCTCCAGCTTGATCTCCACTGGCACTGAAATGGGGTTGTCACTTCTGTCGTTCAGCTTAAATGGAGAAACTCACTGTAAGGGCTGATCATGCTGAGCATCCTTGGCAACATGCTGATAATCTTTTTCCTGGCATTGAACTGCCCAGAGGGTTGCAGACTTATGGGCATGAAGGATCTCAATTAAAATTTCTTCTGTCTGCCCAAACCTGAAGGAACTTGATTTACTAACTTGTGAATTTGTGGTGGTAGCTGGCACAGAGACCTCTTCCCTGAGAAGGCAAAGAACAGACCAATTTCTAGGTGATCAGTAAGGGAGAAGAGACTCCTTAAGAGATGTTTGAATCCAAGTTCATCCCTTGGTGTCCCAGAAGGTATGTGACAGAGGAACAGCAAAAATCCCTTTTGGTTCCTGTCTCTAGCCAGGGCTAGAGGGGACGATTAGTCAGACTAGTTTGGTCCACAGCTTTCAAAGAAAGGTCTGAGAAATATTTGCCTGGGGTTTCCCACCCCAGTCAATGAATGCTTTCTGCTTTTGCAATGTGACTGCTAATTGCAGCCACACAGACCTTACAGTGGACATCTGCAAATCTCCAAAACATTTCTGCCTCACAACAACTTCATGCCTGAAACACAGTCCTTTTAGCAGAAACTCCAACCCTCTTGTTAGTCTAACTGGTGTCAGTGATACTTCTGTGCGTAGGCATGGCAAACAACATTCCCAGCTCTCCACTTTGCCTTTCCATCTTCATTGCCTAATGACCCAGATTCAATCTGAATAACCATTTCCTCCAAACAACTTCAACCCTTCTCCTTATCAGTTTCAAAAGGGCTGTGCTGGTTGTTTTATTCAGCCAGCTTGCTCCAGGCAGGTGCTGTTCTTACATGGTATCACAAGGCACTGGTTGCCTGCAACTCCAGCATAAACAAACTTGTTGGTGCACCAGCTTTCCCCATAGGCAGTGGTACAGAAATCTGAAGTTTAAGTGTAAACAGGGATCAAACTCCTACAGGAAAATGGGCCTGGCCTTTGATTCCCAAGCTGTAGTGGCCCTCAAGTACTTGAACCAACATGAATCTTAGGGTAGAGCAACCACTTCTTCACCAGTCTCACCTATGAATGTGCAAGTTTTCCTTCCTCTCAAACCAATGTTTTTCAGGAGTCATGAAAGGTACGGGACTGCTGATGGCAAAAAGGAAGCAGAAAAGCTCGATGAGTCACAGGGTCTTCCACAATTACATCTGTGAGTGAAGTTATGGGATTTCACCCATTGCCTAGCAGGGCCACAGAGAGAGATTCATACCCACTTTGTGATATTCTTCTATATACAGCCTTCTCTATATGGGCAGCAAGTTCACAGCTGAAAAACTCCTGGTCTATATGTTTTCAAATCTTAATGACAGAACAAAAGATAAAATCTGCTAATCATGCTCCCAGTGTGGCTTTCAAAGGGTTTTTTATACCATCAAATCAAGAACTTAACATGCTGGCTGGCTACTCCACCTACTATGGAAGCCAAGGCAATTATTATTAAGTAGAAGAGTAGTGTGACTCCTTCCCATCACAGATCCTGAAGAGGAGGTAGATTCCCCATCCTGGTGATCAGGAAGAGAGCCCAACTTTTTTACCAGCATTATTACAAAAACCAGTACATTTTCTAGAAGAAATCAAGGCTTACACGATGACACTTCAGTTTAAAAAAGGGTTAAGCTTCTCAAACCAGGCAAATAATATGGAAATAGTTACATAACCTTCATAGGCTCCTCTAATTCCTTTTTGGGACTAAACAGACATGTATTTGTAATACACCCTAATTGAAAAAAAGCAAAACAACAAGCCCACAAAGAAAAGCCCCAGCCCCCACCCTCCCAAACCTATGAATAAGAAACATATTTTCAGAAGCAAATCTCATCCTATTTTATCTCCTTGTACAAAAGTATTTCAGCCTCAATTTTTTTTTTCAGTCCTGCCCTCAATCTCCTTCCCCTCACCCACGCCTTCTTTTCAGACCAAATGAGCCTGTCCCTGTGTCTATCCTCTGGAACAGGATTAAAGTTTCACACTGAGCCTGTTGCCTGGTTCACAGTAGCAGATGATCTGTTTGAAAGCTGTTCATTCAGCTCTGGGCAAGGCAAATTTGCCATGGAGTTTTCTTCAACCCTCCATCTCCTTTAGCTCACAGGGGCTGGAGGAAACCTTTCCTCAGCACTCAGTACAGCTGCCAGCAACTAACTTTCCTACAATACTTAATAAAGCATCCTTTTTAAAGCATATGCTATGTTGACATCACATTTCTTGAATTCTTTAGATGTTCTTTTTTGAGGGTGGGAAAGAAGAATATATGTGTGTATCTATATATGTATGTATGTATATATACGTATGTATGTGTATGTGTATGTGTATATGTATATGTATATGTATATGTATATGTATATGTATATGCATACTCATCCACCAACTCAGACATAGGTGTTACAAAGAATAATGGTAAATCAGAATTCTATCCATTACCAAATATTTTAACAGGTCCAGAGCTTCTTATAAGAATAATTTCAAAGGTTTTCCTATTGCTTTTTGCTAAGATGATTGCAGATTTTCAGCTTCTATTGAAAGGCTTGCATAGATTCTCTGCCAACACAACATAGCAATAAGCAACAACAGATTCACTTCAGTGTTAAATATCAGATTCATTTAATTAATTTAATAACATTTTCTGCTGGAAGCTATGTTACAGCCGCCAGATCCAGAATATTGTTTCAAAACAGAATCCCTGTGGCCTGCATTTTTTTAATCCACTAGTCCATATCCAGCAGCTTTACTCTTCAAGTCTTCTTTTGATGGCACTTGCCTTTAAGCAGATGCTCTTTATGATGAAGGCCAGCCACATGCTTGAGTCATGCCACTGCAGTGCATAATTCAACCTTTGTCCCAATTATTTTGTAAGAAAAAAAAGACACTTAGAAAGTATGTGTAAGTAAGGTAGGATCAAAAAGGTAAGACATGATTCAGGACCATCTCTGTCAGTAGTTTGATCAAAACCAGTAGACGTGAAAAGGGCATGATGGCACAGCCTCCAGCACCTGCTGCCTCTCAGAAAGGCCAGCACATTCCAATTTTTCTCTCTAGCCTCATGTGTTGACAACCCATGAACAGTAATTCCTTAAATGATGGATACCGATAAATCTGGAGTGTTTTCTATCAGCTGAGCTATAGACCCATCACTTTGCATTCAGGCATTAATTGGTGTCATTTCTTCTCTGCTAAAGGAGCTCCTCCTTCCTCAGAGCTGTGTGTTCGGCACTTTATATTTTTGACTGACTGGAAAAAAGGTAATTTAGATATAAATGGTCCACCTTTGCATATTCCTGCTCTAAATTACTTAACATAACTGTTCACTAGTCTTGCAAGAGCCATTTTAAGCTTGAACTTGTGAGGCTTCCTGCTTTGAAGATCACTTTAACAACCCTGAAGTGGGTTTTTTATTATGCAGCATCCCTCCTTCTGTCGCAGAGCTGAATGAAAAACCAGGGCACTGCTTTCTCAGGAAATCACCAGATTTGCTCTACCCCATCCCTCGAGTCCCCAACCTCGGCAAGCAGCCAGTAGTGCCTGCCCTGCCCACATTTCTCCTCTGCTGCCATTGCTGCTCATCCAGGGCTAAGGAGACCAGGGAGCCCAACCAGCTCTGTGTCTCTGCTCCCTTGGGTGCCACTGATGGGAACATGCACCTTTCCAAGGGCAGTGGTGGGGAGCCAGGGTCTTCTTGGTGCTCTCCCACAGCTGACCTTTAGGTCTGTATGACCTTCTCTGCACTGGCAGCTGAGATGCCATCTCAGGGCTTTGCAAGTGCTGCAGATCACCAATTCCTGGTTGGCATCCATAACCCAGCACACGTGTTAAGAAAGGCACCACTTGTTCCAACAACCAGAAGCCTCCCAGGGTCTCTCCCCACCATTTCTTGCCCTACCACAGGGCTGACCCTTTGACAGCTCCCTATGAGCAGCACTGAACCAGCCCTTGGCTCACAGGACTCCCTCAGAGACAGATGCCACACTGGAGCCTGGTTCTGCTGCTCCCTCTGCCACAGCCTGAGCAAGAAGGAAGCCAATCCATGCCTTTAGCACCTTAAGACAACTCCAAATATGCAAAGATGGATTTTGAAGGCCACTGAGCTCTATTTCCACCCTAATCTGAATTTCAGCAAGAGTGATGAGCCTCATGCTGCTCTGCAGAAGTCACCCTCACCTGAAGCAGGTGGGGTTGGTTCAGAGGGTGCTGAACCAGTTGTGTTTGACAGAGGGGCCCAACCCCACTGCTAACTGTGATTCTTTGATTTGCTTATGTAACAATCAGTTTAAACCTGCACTTCTTACTTACCTCAAGGAGAGTCTCAGAAATGCAAGCACATTGCACTAAGGCACAAAAAATGCAAGCAAAGGTTAAACAGTTCAGTGTTGTTTAACATAGGTAAGTTAAATAAAAAAGCAGCTCTCTTACTGTGTAGGGGGATACTAATGCAGTACCTGAGGGACTGAATTTCCCCAGAGCCCAGACAACATAAATGCCCATTGCAGCCAAACAAGCTTCCTGCAGCCACACCAAAATGCCCTCTGATCAAAGTACTGCAGCAGCCCTGGCTGCTGGTTTGCCATCTGCCTTTCTACTGAGACCACCAGCAAGAAAGCAAATGGGTGTTCTGCTTTGGTAAATTCCTATGAACAGCATAGGCAAGATAGAGGAAGGAAAAAAAAAAACAACAGACTGCAGCCTATCCTTGAAAGTTATGCAAGAAGAGAGGTACACAATGAGCTTTTCCCACAGCAAAGGTTCCAGCTACGATTGCAAAACCTCGGCAATCACGCAGGGACTCTTCCATGAGGTCTCCTAGGGTCACTATTGACTTCAAAGTCAGCAGAAAGGTGGCACAGCAAGGATCCTACTGTATTGCCACAACTGGCTGGCAGAGAGAGTTGTCTGGGGAAAGCCAGAATGCTGCAGCCATCACTCCCAGCACTGTCTGAATTTATAGACTGGAATGCCATGAGGATCCATGGCTGGCTGTGTCATGGCTGTATGTGTCATGGGTGTGAGTATGGGCTCAGCCTCCCATGTGGCTCATGCTGGTTTCAGGACTAGGGCTCAAATTCAACCATTTATTTCTTCATGCTTGTCCCTCTCTTCCCAAACCTGAGTTTTACCACCTGGCAAAAAAATGGCTCATGCCAAATTCAAGCCAGAGCGAGACCCAACATACACAGACAACATGCTCATATAAAGAGACATTTTGTGATAAACTGAGATAAGCTGAGGCACAATATGGACCAGAGTACTTCTCTTATAAGCTTCTCTTTGCAGCAATTTTTTTTTCTGACAACCAACTAATCTCTATCTAAAATTCTCCAGTCATAGAAACTGACTGCGAACATTTGTAAAATTTACCTCCTTTGTTAACCTATGGTGTTTTATTTGAAATTAAAATGTAGCTGCATTTTCAAGCCCATCTGGTGGAATTTGTCAGATTGAAGCAGATATACCTCTGGTAACTGTAGCCTTATAGAAATTATGTGTCTTGCCTAGACTAGTCACCGAGTTTCTATCTATAGAGAGATAATGCACTTCGTAACACAGCAATCCATTCAAGGACCCTCTCTGTGAGTGCAGTCCTCTTTCCATTGACTATGAAGGAAACTTGGTCAACTTAGATTAAGGGATTATTCATGTGAGACAAGTCCCTCTCCTCACTGAAGATTTGTTCTCAGGTTCCTTTTACCATGTAGACTTTTCCCACAATATAAACTCATAATTTAATATTGTTTTTGCATAGATTTCAGGCTTTAATATATCAAGACTAATTTCTAACAGCCATTAAGCAACCAGAAGTGAAATTATTTTAAGAACTCTTGAGATTAATTTCCTTACACTCTTTATGACATTCATTCAAGGTTCATGTTCTTTGTTTCCTCTTGCAATAATTTAAGAGACAAACCACTGCTGGGAACAGTACGTGTCCCTCCACCCCCTCTAGCTGACAAAAATTGGCAGAGTTCAAGAGAAACCTCAGCGAATGGGAGAGAAAAAAATTCACAAAGAGCAATCACTACAGATATTGAGATTTATTGCTGATTTTCCCTTTCTGCAAAGCTGTCAAACTGCCACAGTTCCAGAAGGGGATTATCTCCACAAGCCCCTTGGCCTCAGTCCCTGTGCCAGTTCAGACAACATGACTAGAGACCTGTGTGTAGCAGCTTGCTGCTTACAGAACAGTTGGAGGCAAAATCCATCCTTCCAGATCCTGAATTTATGGCAGGATCTGGGGTCTGACATTGTTTGGTATGACCTGCTGTCTGCTTCAAACAAAAAAACCACTGGGGGCATCCAGTGGGGAATGCTGCTTTTCCTGAGTTTAATTCCCTGTGCAAGAAGCTGCTACTGAGGGGTGCTCACACAGAGCATGAGCTGTTTCTGCATGAGACAGTGCAGTTTTTCCTTTACCACATCAATCTGATATAGTTTGTCTTGTGCTTTGAGGCAAAGGCTTCTTACCATCTTTGCCAACCATGCTGCTCCCTTACCAGCACTATTAATAGCATAGGTTATTTTCTTAATTAAAAAAAATAGATCCCTTTCCTCATGTTTGGTTGCACTTCTTCATTCCTGCTGCCACTTTTTTTTCATGGTAGTGTCTCTAGGTTGCAAGTCAGCTCTTTTCCAGCTGGTGAGATCTGGTTCCTCTTTATGTGCCTGTCCTTTCAGTGTAAACAAGCAATGCTTCTCCAACTCCACCGATCACAAGGCTGTAAACAAAGTATATCACAAATTTAGCATCATGCAAGTCCTCCCACTTGATACAAAAAGGTATTCTTTTATCCAAACCCATTCCAACCTAGAGACAGTAACCCAGGTGATTTTTTCATTTATCTTGCTAAAAAAATGCAGCAACCTAAAATATCTTATTTAAATTATCTCAACAGAAACTACCATTTCTGTGTTTTAGGGGTGGTGGTATTCAGTGAAAATACATAGGCAGAAATCTAAATGGAAGAAGTTGCCCCTAGTTACAAGAATAGCTGCAGACCCCTACACTAGCAAGAACAGGAAAGGAAGGCAAGAGAGTTTGGACCTTATTAGCCTAATGATTCCCTCTTGCAATTTCTGTTTGTGTTCTGTCCTGAAAATTTGCCACTTGACAACATCAGGAGGAGATGTAAAGCCTAGGTTTTGTGGACAAGGTGAAATCTGGGAAAACCTTTTTGTCCTGGGGTGATCCCATTGGCATAGTGAGGCCAGTAGAAACTCCCATGTTTGCCTCTCTTGATGAGGTGAAAGGAGCTGCCCCAGCCAAAAAGGCACATGGGCCCAAGCACTTCTGTCCTGTGCTGCTCACAGCACAGCTGTGGCACTAAGGCTGCCCCCCAAGAGTCAGCCTAGCAGCAGGGCTCCAAGTCAGGATGAATGGTTTTACAAAAACCTTCACTGAAATTTGCTATCAACCCACTCATTGCATGCAATAGTTAATAATCCCCAAGTGTCCTCTGCTATCTCTCAGAGTTGACAGGAATATGCTTGGATGCTGACTCTTCTCCCCTTTTATAACAGTGCAAAGCTAAGTGTACTGACCTTTCATCTTAGCCCCATGACTTAATTAGCTTATGAAACAGAAAAGCTCCTTACTGAACTTTATAAACAAAACAAACTTCTGTTAAGTTCGTTTCTAAGAGTACTCTTTTTTTTCCTTGAAAAAAAAAACAAGTAAAGCTGAAGGCTCTTTGGTCTAATAGCATTACATTCAGTTAAATCTTAGCTTTGGTGAGCTGTTTTAAAAACCACATAATTGCCCTTGTTCCCGAGAGTTAAAAAAAAATATTGTATAACAACAGCACAACATCTTACAATTACACAGTAAATAGCCCTGGAAAATAGGTGCTACAGACAGTCTGTGACCGTCCACTGGTGAGACAGAATAGCTTTGGTGTGGAATTACTGACAAGGAGCAAAAGGCTGCAAGGGCTGTTTCAAAAAGGGTCTAAACCACTGAGTCTGGTCACCTGCAATCAGTAACAACTTCTGTGTGCTTTTTTTCTGGAGAGGGTTAACCTCCATGTCTTATTTCATCTCCAGTTATAAACACACCCTATGCATTAATTCCTTTGGAAGCTAAGGTTGGATAATATATACTTTATCCTAAAAGAAAAAAAAAACCAAAACACTACATATGGAAGACCTAAAAGAGCCTCAGAATTTTTTTTCCTGTTTCTATAGCTGTGTTGTTTTCTAAATTTTCAGCAGAGACATTAAAATATAAATCTATCTCTGACATACCATTTCAAAAATTAGACTGGCAATTGTGTACAAAAGATAATAAACTGCCCATCCTTGCTCTGTAAAAAGATGCCTACACCTGAGCTGTTCTTTAATATCGTATGTCTTACATCAGAGAAGAAGAATCCATTTCTGAAGGATTTGAAATCGTGGGATCCACATGCCTATGCAGTCCAAATTACAAGGCAAATGGAAACCATTGTTATATCTTCAAGATGAAGTAGAGCAAAAACCATGCCTAAATGCCAGCCCTTGATTTTTACCTTCATTTTCCCATCTGGCAAATCCTCCAGCTTCTGTTTATAGTAGGGTGACAGCTAACTACACTTGCCCATAGATCAAAAATTAATGTATGATATTGTCCATGACCACACTGGAGCAGCACTAAAATCCTCAGTGATTAATGTTCTCATGAGTGTTTTGCAGCTGCTATCATCCAACAAACTATTTCCAGAGCTTTGCTGATAAGTCAAGGCACTGCCCATGCCAATTCACAAGCACTAACAGAATTAAAATTTTAAAAATAAACAAATAAAATGTTTTCTTTTTAAATTATGACAATCAAAGTGTAACAGTGGCCCAAATTTTCTTTTAAACATACAGATGTGTTCATCATGTATAGAAGTTTACATATATGTATATATGCCCCATATAGGGCAGGTGGCATGTCTGCAACTATACTGGTCCATGTGCTCACATTAACAAAGGTACACATTAATTTTTAGTGCACATCAGTGAATACAGATGTATAATCAAAGCCTGCCTCCAGCACACACCTGACAGACCTGCACAAACACATGTAAAACATGGTGAAGAGCAGCAAGTTAGTGGCCTAGACTAGGAGCTGTAGGTGCATTGATATTGGTTAAGTCTCTGACATGCACGCCAACATGCATGTATTTCCTAGAGCTAAAAAAAATGCACAACTTACTTTAGCATTTGAGATTACATCTGCCTAAAATACAGAATACAGATAGGAGTGCATATTCACACATAAGTAAATGAGACCAGTCTGAAATGGAGATTCTCCTTTCTCTAGGGCTCTTATCACACCTGAAGAAAGGATATGCTAATTCCATTCAGTGCAGAGCTGAATCTTCAGATTGGCAATCAAACTGAATGAATCATGGATCAAGAAGAAAAAAGGAAGCTTAAAACTTTTCAAAAGTAAGTAGATTTTTATTTCCATTAACAAATCTGTCCTCAGAGACACATGCCTAACCCCATATTGAGAAGTCATTTGCATGGCAGAAGCATTTAGAAGTATCAGCCATGCTCTGTGAGTCCCTTTCACTGTGTGCTATGCAAACATGGATCAAAAACACTGCCTTTGACCAAAGGAGTTTGCACCCCAATCCTTTATATTGCTACCTAAAAAATTCAGGTTAGGTGGTTTGCAATGTGTGGCCACACATGACAAAATCCAGATGCATCTTTGGAAAAAGTTTATTATTATTATTTTTCTCCAGTTTAATTTTATGAATTCATGGTGCACAGTATGTTAGGGAAATTTAAATGCAACCTCTTGGTTAAAAAAAATACTGTCAGCAAACGTTTAGTCCTGTGTTTTACTTCCAGTTCTGCCACTAAGTTGCAGCATGACTTTGAATGGTTCATTTATTTGTCTATTGGATCTATTTGCCTCATTGTAAAACATGCCAAGTGAATTGTGGTGAGGCTTAATGTCCAAAATGTCCATGTTCTCCCACAGAGGCAGAAGAAACATTCTTCTATTGCTGTACTGCATCCATCATTGCACACCTGGTACTCCTTACATTCAAAATAATAGTGACAGCAGTAGAACTTGACATTTTAAAGTATTTCCACATGAAGCACTGTGTGAAAAGTCATCTTTACTCTTAAGCAAAGTGTTCATGTAGGCACTTACCAAGAAATTGTTAGTACATTGGCAGTCATGACAAAGAAGAGTGGTGATAAGCTAGCAGTGATAACCTGTTAAATTGAAAAGAAGAAAAAAAACACTTTGTGAACTTGTGATATCACAAATGAAAACTAAAATATTTTTGCTGAAATTTAATTTTCCTGTGTGCAGTCATATCTTCTTGTTTTAGTTGTAGAAGATAGTATGATAGTCACACATCACACTTCGATTTTGACTCTGACAGAACCCAGGACACAGCAGAGGCAGGGAAGGGAACCAGAGCAGGGGATCCCTTGTCACATATCCTAGCTGGCCTGGCATAGAATCCTGCTGGCTTTTATTTGCCAACAGCAGACTGGGGAGAGCAGTTGGATCCCAGGTTTGAAAGCCTTCTATTTCTGAGGAGAACGAGGGCTTGAAATGTGTTTATAGGTGCATAAAAATCAAGCAAAAATTAACAGGGTATAGGGTTAAGAAAAACAACACAACTTCAGTAGGTTTATGCTACAAATCTCTCATTACCCCCAGGTGTCCTGGGCAGAGAAACTAGAGACAAATGAATTTATACTTTCCAAGTACTGATCCCAGAAACAGCTAGATCCTGACATACAATGGTTTGTAATAGATCCCTGCCTCAGCAGCCACAGAGCTACCACATCTGCAGCCTGCGTGCAGTTTGAGATGTTTTGCTGCCAGATGGATAATGTAAAATGGAAAGAGTTCAAAGAACAGTGACAGTCATTAGATGGGGGGATTGATTTTCAGTCAACAGTTAGGATAAGCAATGCCTGTGGGAAAGGAAGACTTGGTAGTGGTTTACAAAAACTTGGGAAACACAAGCACGGAGGAATGAAAGGAACTATTTTGGTTAATACAAAATTGCCCAAGGAAAAAGATGAAATTAAGAAACAAAACTTTTAAACAATTATCAGCTAAGATTTCCTAATTATTGTTTGCCTAGTTGACTCCCAGGGGAGACAGCAGAAACTTCATTCTGTAATCTATTACTTGTTAAAGCATTACTACATGTGCAGTAGGGAAGCAAATGCCATTTCAGAGTGGATTCTGTGCAGCAGAGCTCGAACTAAGAGTGTGTTAGTCAATACCTGCTACATTTGTTACAGCCACATTTTAAAAGGCGGGCTCTGAATGTGCCTGAAGTGCAATCAGTGCAGGATCACATGCAGGAGTGGCAGGTGAAGAACAGAAGGTTGTGCATCCCCTCTGCAGTCACCCTCTATGAGTTAGGTGGAGAGGGGCCAACACTCTACATGCAGCAGTGAGACTGTGCACAGGAGCAAAGGTGTTCTCTGGGGACTACACAGGGAGTACCTCCTCTGGCCTCTTTGGGGATGTTTTCTACTTTAGGGAGATTCAGGCGTGCAGGTGGCTTTTTTCTTCCTAGACATTACCATAACTCACACCATGACTGTTCTCCATGTGCCTATAGCCCAGGCCCCTGTCAGAGGAAATGAGGCAGGAGATGGATCAAGATCCAGGCAGGATAATACATGACTGCAGACCCACTCCATCCCTGCTCAGCAGCCAAATTGCTGGTACCAATACAACCACAGACACCTCCTGATGCAAACTTCATCTGACTTAGGTGTTTCCACACTGCCAGCCACAGCAATATACAACACAGGCAATGCTGTACAGCTCTAAGCCAACAGAAAAAGTGAGCTCCTACTCCAAGGGAAAATCAAAGATATGTATCTACTCCTATAGCCTTGTATCTACACATGTAAGCAAACATAAAATTTAACATATATACCCAAAGGAGACTGACAGAGGACAAGTCACAAACAGAGAGTTATGCTTCAAAACTCAAGATCATATTGCAACTGTGCACTTTCAGTGGCCTGTCTCATAGTCATTTGCAGCCGGAGAGAGCTGACGCCTACCCCAAACAGTGAAAGTTAACTATTCAGGAGCTGAATTTTTCATGAACTTTACATAAATACCAGCTTCGAGGCTGTATGTCCATTAGTTCAAAAACAGTGCTGTAAAATTCATTTGCATCTTGTTCTAGTGGTGTGGGTTCTCCCCTTACAAACAGCACAGCAGATGCACTGACCTACAAGGAACCATTTCTCATTTACTCTGGTGTGAATGCTTGTGGAATTAACTGTACTGAGCTTATTTTAGGTCAATGCTAACTTATTACATAAAAATATACAATACCAATTACTGACCATGTAAACAGAAACTAACGAAGGATGGCAGCTGTGGTGCGTACAGAGCGTTCTTTTCCTTGAGCTCGTTTTCTCAAAGAAACTGAAGTGCTGTATTTAAGAAGTGGCAAAAGCTAAAGTTGTGTCACCCACTCCCTTGTTGAGTCCTGTTTATTAGAAACTTGAGAAGAGGCCAAGAACAGAGAAACAGGCATTCAAGAGACCTCCAAAAACAGGCCCTATCAGAAACAATACACCATTCTACTGTGATCATCCCAAACCTCTGCAAAAATGCAGGCTGTAACCTTTTGGACTACTATAGCTGAACACTGTTGTATTTTTGAGAAATTATGTAAGAGTCTCTCAGTGCCAAAGACAAACAAAATGTGAGTTGGAAGAGCGCATGAAGCAAGTGTGTGCAAGGAAAGAAAAAACAAATCATAAACAAACCAAAAGGAAAACACGTTGCTAAAATACCTACCTTTGATGGTTTATCTAAAAGAAGAATATGGTTTAAAATGAAAAACAAGTTTTCAGAGAAGCTAACAATGTAATTTTTTCCAAGGGAAGAATCTAAATCCTAGGTACCCAGGAGAGAAGGTAATTTTCCTTCAAGTACATTTCAATATTATCTGAAGTGTTTTAAGTGCACATTTACTTTGAAAAAAAAAAACCCACCTACACTGATGTTCTGAATGGCCTTCAAAAAAAACCAAAAAAACCCAACAAAATAAATTCACAACAAGCTAAGTGCAGTCATCTCTCTTTCTTCACTTTAAAGGTCACAGTTGTCCTCCAAGGCATGCAGATGCTTTAGTAAAAGGAATGAGCTTTCAAGACAAAAGAAAGCAAATTAAAGGGCAAACTAAAGTTAATGATTTCCAAATATATTTTGATGCTGAATCTTCAAAACTAAGAGGTGAAAAGGAAAACTTTAATAAGCTATAATATGCCTATTTTTAACAAAGCTCCCCAAGATTTTTATATACAGTCACTAATTCTATTAAATGATACAGGTTGGATAGTTGAACACCACTATTCTGGACACAGGAATAGCTCCACGGACTCTGCCTACTTTTAAAGGAACTGTGACCAGTCAGTATTACGAAAGCTACTTTAAAAACATTCATACCCTAAAATTTTCTCACAAAATTCTGACACAGCTTCCCAGGATTAGGAAAAAAATTCAAGTGTGGCATAACTTAACAAAACATTTCCATATGAGCTGAAATTTTTCCTGAGAAATCATTTCAAACCCTTCCTTGCATGAAAAACCAAATCAAAACAAAACAAAACAACCTCCCCTCAAGATTGTTACTTAAAATAAATCAGTCTAAGTTTATTGTGTCATTCCATTGTACTGTGAAAACAAGATCCATTTTAAAAGACCATTTATTAACACCTATTTGCCTTGATTCCAGCTATTTCTGTAATAGTCCAAATCATTGAGTTATTCATAAATAATTTTAAAAATTATAAAAAACTTTGGCATTTAAAATTGTGCTTTGTACCTCAACCAAAACCAGTTCTAGTTCTTTAGAATGTGTATCAGCATGGCAGGGAAAAAGTGTATCCTCGTAATGGATACTTCTCTGGGATTAGGTCTGAGAAGAGTGGGTTGATCTCCTCCACACAAGATATTGGGCTCCAACAGTCAGGAAACAAAATACACAAATACTCTGGTATTCTTCACATAAATACTCTAGTACAAGGGTAGAACAGGAACCAGGAGAAAAAAACAGCAACTCAGCCAGTTAGAGGTTACAAACTTCTTGGTTAAAGGAGATTCTCAAATTCAGGTTCCCACATATAAGGCAAAAACTTCAGGCGTCCCCAGTATTCCGGGAACCAGACACAGGCTCAGGTACCATGAAACATTCCACACACTGCTTACATTGCCATTTACACTTAACAAGCTCCTATCAAGGACAACACAGCACTCAACTTCAGGATCCAAAGAGATTCATTCAATTCCAGAGCTCCAGAGTTTGCCCCTTACCAGGCTGAATTACTGGCAACTAGAAAAACAGTGGCATCATTGAAATGCTGAGTAACAGACTAAGATCCATGAAGCAGAAATATCCCAATGTGTGGAAGAACTTGTTGCACAGTAGCGACAGATTCAGCACATAAAATCACCTTTGCATAGGAAAAAAGTAGGCATAGGAAAAAATGTGCTCCAATGTGTCTGCTTTTTCTAAATCTGCTTTAGTGATTCCCGAGTGGAGGGAGGCACAATTGCCACCAGCTTTAAAGGGTTCCCAAGGAACTTTGATAGAGAGACCACTGCACAACTCGTGACATGAATGATTTCCTCCTTTCTCCCTATCACTTTATGGCCAGATAAGAAAAAATTTCTAAGAGAAAGCAAAATTAGTCTCATAAATGCTGTTTTAAGAAAATGGGGAGGGGGGGAAAATGGAATTTATTTTTAGAAAACGAGATTAATTTAGTTTAAGATAACAAAATAAAAAATAAAGACTGTAGAATTTCTTGCTGTAGACCTTAAGAACAGGCAAGATAACTCTTGAGCCAGCTTCCCTGTTAGATGTTTTTCTTGAATGTATAACAAGAGAAAACTCTGATAAGTCTGACGTGGCTTAAAGACAGGAGATGGCATCCTAAGGGCTCCTGGTCCTTGCCAATGCACAAATTTGGATCTTGGGAGATAGAGGTATGTGGAACTCTGCATTCTCTGCTGCCCTGCCTTCTCCAGGCTGTGGTTATACCACAACTTCTGGAGTGTCCACTCTCTATCAAACCAGACATCACTGGCCAGATAAATGTGTCATTCTTTACCAAGCTACCATGGATCCTTTTCATCCCTGACTTCACAATCACTTCAGAGAAAGATTTTCAGGCTGCAGAAGCTGAATAACTAGCATTTCTGAGTTGCTCAGGAACATGTTGTTTATATAGCCAAGAACACAGATGAGGACATTTTCAAAATTTAGATTCTGATTTAATCTTTCTATCTGGAATGGAAAGATATGGTGGGGATTTAGTCCTGACATGACCATGATTTGTTAATATTACGACTTTACTTGTACATTCCATATAAAACTATGTTTTCTCTGAAACTTTTAAACTGCTAAGAAGTTAAATGTCATAGTTCTCACTGTGAAGTGAGCACAGAATACTTTACAGAAGTTTTCTTTAGTTTGTGTACACAGAGCCAATCCTCGTAACTTCACTTCCCCAAACTGCCAAAACCTCTGTCCTTACAGAAATGCGTATTTTTTCCAAAGAGAGTGTTTTGAAACAGCTCATCAAGTTCACTCACTGTTCAAAATAAATCATTCTATTTACCATCAGGTCATCTTCTCAAAACATCAGGAAAAAGATTCTGATGTACGTAACCTTTGTTTTCATTCTACTGTCGGAATGGAAGTAATATCAAGCTTTTTATAGACATAATATTTGTTTTGTCCCTCTTCTGCATGGTTTAACCAGCTGCTAAGATAATCATCAAAAATCACCAGGGAAATGGATCACTGTTAGTGCCACTGAAAACAGCTACATCAAGATAATCCAGTACTACCAAAGAGATAAAAATTACAGCAGGCAAACATCAATAACAACACAGATATTTTTCTTGAGGGAGAAATAATTTCTCGATTTCAGAGTTACATCTCTTTTGTACTTATGTTTACTTCAGAGTAGGCATATGTTACATGTGCACACAAAATGTTATGTCAGGAATGGAAATATGTCCAAACAACCCCCAAATCTTCAGAATTAAAAAGAAAAAGAACAACCAATATTTTAATGCTATCCTTCGAATTCATTAATACACATGAATTTTCTAAGCTTTTAATACCATTTCTCTTGGTTTACATACGTTTTCCATCTCAGGTGGTCTGCAAACCATTTCCATCTTGCTCTCCTCTGCTTTCCTTCATCCAAATTTAAGACAATTAAACATTGCCAGATGGGTAAATTCTCTGCACTTTAGGAAGAATACTTTCATTCACAGACATGCAGCAGCTACAGAACCAGATGAACAGTGACTGAGAGAGCCAAATACATGGAAGAACACTGAGGGACTGAGATCTCTGCTGTCCAAACCCTGACTGAAGTGGTCCAGCATGTACTGACAAGTCTTTTTGAAATAACCCGGACTTGGGAAATTTTTGTAGAGCATGAGGTTTCAAACTGCAGAAAGTCAGCAATGAGCAAGGAGAGGCATCAATGGTCACGTGTAAGCTCACTGATTGTGCAAGGCTGGTACTGTCACTGGAAATTTGCCATTTCTTGGCAGCAAAAAATCCCTGCTAAAGATGACAAACATGTACACATCCTCCCTCACAAGAAAGAGAGGATGGGACTAGAACTAATGTCAAGTATCACTGGGTTACTGGCAACTAGGACAGGGAAGAAACAAATACAAAGTGTGTAGGAAAAAACCCTATTTTTTCCTATGGTCATCAAACAAAATAAAACACCATTAACAGCTGCAGATACTGTGCACAGGAGATGCCCTCCATCATAGGCAGAATTAATCTGAATGAATCCTGCATGCAGAAACAGACCAAAATCAAAGTAGCATTCGCTATTTAATTTTAGGTCAGCTTTGGGGATGATCTACCACAGAAATAAAACTTCCCTGGAAGCTTTCAATTATATTGCCTATTATAATTACAAAACTTTCAGTGAAATCATTAGAAGCTCAAAGGCTCTTCACAAACCATTTTTACAATGCCAAGGTCAATCTCTGGTTAAAAAAAATACAGCAAATTCAGGCAAAATTCCTCTGACCAACTCTCCTTTAAAGTCTCCTCTCCCTAGGTATTCATTTAGTTGTATTAATCAATACAATGAAACAAAGCCTAAGACTTTTCACTTTGTTGTGAGGGTCTGTTGTTACCAATCAAAAGGCAAGACAAAATTTGCTGCTTAATGTAAGGACTTCTGGTGATAATGCAGGCCCTGAAGGAGCAGTACTAATAATTCCACTGACAATCAGCCACATAACTTTTTCCAAGGAAAGGTAACAAAGCTTTTACCTTGAACCACTAAAATAATGTCTCTTCCCAAAAGAAACAACAATATCATGATCCTGCCTGAAAGGATGAGGAGCCCAAACAAGGAAAAGAAACAATTCAAAGTGAAATAGATTGGAGAAAAGGGGAAAGCAAAACAGGCTTTGCTCTCAATTCTCCCCATTAGCTTAACACTGACTTGAGCACATCTGCTGTTACCCTCAGCCTGACCAAAGTGCAGACGTGCCCTGAGGGATTTCATCCCATGACTGACTTCACTGGAGAGTCAGTCTATGAAATCAGCAGACAACACAAGGAGTTTGTGCATTACAGCATACTTAGGTGCACATTGCTCATAGGAGGACTCTGCTCAGCTCTTCTGAAGGAAGAAAACCCTTTAACCCTTCTGAAATATAAGCTGCTCCTTAAAGGACAACCTGGTGATGCTGGCACCATGGCAACAGTGGCACCATGGCAACAGTGACAGTCACTTCATGATCCACACAGCTTTGATCAGCCACACAGAAGTTTCTTCAGCTGCTGTGAATTTCTTTGAGAACATTTATTTCATATTTTCCTAAATGCCTGCACTCATCTCCATTTAAAGCATCTTTTTTCTCAATGGAGGTTTTGGTCACTCTCTGCCCTTTTTTATATTTTGTCTTTCTTTTCTTAAAATTTTTTTTAACATTATAAAAGCAATGATGGTAAAATCCAGGGATTAAGAACACAATTAATTCAATGTATTGTGACTCAAAAGCAGCCAGAGTTTCAACATGCTTTAGCAGTCAAATGCCTAATGATAATGATAAAACTTAGTTCTAGTGTAAATGAGTCTATCTGTTTTTCACAGCAATAGATTTTGACAAAGCTTAAAATCACCTACATGTTATGTTTATAATATAGTACATACTAAAATCAGAGGAAGAGGGTAGTTTCAATGACACAAAATCAGCAACTTGCCCTGGAAAATATTTTCACAACAAAAGCAGAACAAATGCTTGCCTCTAGAACAATCATCAGATATTTTAGGGTGGTTTCTCTCTTTTACCTCACAAATATCTAAACCAATAATTTCCGTACTGCAGATGAGTATTTATATATATTAGCTTTTTGACTGCTATGAGGAAGTAAATTTCTTTATTAGTCCTAGTATGTGTTTAGAGGAAAGATAATGCTCTGCATTTCTGTGGCTAGGTACCTTTATGCAGTTCCAGTTTTTAAGGAATTAGGTGTGCATCCTTTACTTTCTATCAAATTTATGAAGATGTTTTTCAGTGCTGTTTTCTATAAGTTCTTTTTGCTTCCAGGATTTGATGACCAATAAAACCATGGTGCTGATCCTGCAAGTGCAAGGTGGGACCAAGAGGTGGTTGCTTCCTAAAAGGTTCCTTGAAGTTCATTGAACATCCTGCTTTACCAGATTAATACATGATTAATGTACAATCCTTTCAGATTAATATGCTACAGTAACTAGTTTTTAACCTTGAGCATCATGTGAATATCAAAAGAACTGCTGAACTGCTGTCTAACTTCATCATTTTTAAATTCCATATAAGATAAGAGTGTCCAAGCTGTTTTGCTTGCACCATATGCATATCATCAGCAGTTTGGCTGCAGGAGAAAATGAACCATTAAGGTTGAATTTCTTGCCTTTGAATCACTTCCAGAGAATCCTCTGCCTTCACCTCTTTGAGATATGTGGCACCTGTCTTACAGCTCTCAGCCATACCAAGACTTTAAGTATAGCTAACAGATAGCCATTTTGACTCTTGGCCTTAATTTTCTTGTCTCTCCACTGTCACTCTCTTTTTTAAACTTTATAACAGCCACCTCAAAGATATGATGATTATTTTATGTTGCAAAAACATTTTACAGTGTTAAAGCACAGTAAGGAAAAAATGGTATGTGGATTATTGAGTGTAATTAATAGAATCTATGTGAGAAAATTCTCCTCTTACGAGAAACAGGATATCATGGTCATATTTACAATGACCAAAGAGGAACAAGGCAAGACAAGACTCTTCAGTAAGACCTACAGCTATCAATGTATAAACAGGTATCTCTATATGCATTTATATATAAACTTGTACTATACATACACACACCACAGAAATACACAAACATACATGACTGATGAGATAGGACTGAACTATTACAAGCACATTATAACTTATTCTGCTTTCCTCAAAAAAAGTGAGCTATTTAAAGAAAATCAAAACTCTTTGTTCCTTGGAAAATACCACATTGGGTTGAAAATCATGGTAGTGATTTCTTTCTGAATATCAAGTAGCCACTTCACACTACCTTCACTCAGACATAAAGGTCAGACTTTCTGATCAAAGACAAAGCCAAAGGAAGAATCATTTGCCCTCTGCTATTGGAGATGACAGTCAAAATATCCATTTTCCCTTCTAAGACTAAGAGCTCAAGCAGTGATACCAATCTCCAGCCTATAAAGTCGCTAGAGCACAGAACCCAACTTTAACAGTACCTCTGCTCATATTTAAATATTTCTCTTAAATGTGCTCATCTGTAATCCAGATACTGTTATTACTTTCAGAGTTCCATTTCTAAGGACACAAAGGGAAGAGCCTGCACAATTCTTGTCATCACTGTCCCTAAGTGTGCTTTGCTGATATGGAAACACGATCAATCATGATTCAAGCAGGTGTGTGCACATGCACCAGACTAACAGCATCTGTTCGGGTCAGTTCTGCAAATGAGACACACAGTCCATGCAGCTGAAGCTTTGTCAAGTAAGGACAACAAAAGTCATTTAACAAGAAGGCTTATTTACACCAAATAAAGTTGATTTTCTTTGAATTTTCTGAGAAGCATTTTGCCCATTCTTGCTATTTCACCAGACTTAAGACCCAACATCCCCTGTTTCCGAGATGCTTCATGCATTATAATGCTTAACTGTACTTTTCCTCTATCTTTTCAGCCTGTCAAGGAGTCTCTTTTGCTTATATGCTGCCTCGTTACTGCAAAGGCCTTAAATGGCTCCTGACATTCAGCCTCTCCCCTGAAACCTCTAAGTTCAGAAGCTGACAGGGCAATGTGATTCATCATGTTGTTCATATTTAATGAATTATTAAATATTTGTGCAATGGAATAAGCATTTCAACAGCAACAACAACTGTGAAATGTTCTACCTACTAGGAGCACAGACAAAAACTGGATTGGACTAAGATAAGGCTTAAGTAAGTACTGGATGATGGCAGAGAATTTGGGAGAATTTATGATTCTCCCCTAATGCAGCAAGTCTGGCATTAATGTACACATCAGAGAAAAGGAGTTATTTGTATCTCAACCTTAGTTGAGACAAAACATACATCTCATGGCATCTAGTTTATTAATATTTTCCTTTCTGTCTGAGAAAAATTTCCCTATAATGTCTACTATTTCTGAAATGGTTCAGTTCCTGGAACCTTTTAAGCAGATCCAAGCCTGTAAAAAATATACACCTCTCTTTACTTTTACTCAGTCTCAGTATTATTTTCTGTTTGAGACACTGATTTTTACTTATCAGTAATATGGTACACTATGTAAAAAAATTACTTTTTCTATCTATTTTGAGGAGTATTGATTTTCAGTTGTGGGCAGCAGTCAGCTGTAATAACCCTCTGCTGCTGCAAAATACCACAATAAAATACACTTAATTTTATATTAAGCTCAGCAAGAGCTAGCCTTCTGGCATTCCAAGTTTTTCTTCATCTCATGAGATCATGAAGATAACTCCCATGAAACAACCATGATTTTCATTGCCACACTTAAGTGGTGAATTTAACAGCCAAACTGACAGTTTGCTATATATATCTGGCAAGAAAGGAGCTGGCTCCTTGGGAAGGAGTGAGCTCAGCATCTGCCTGTGCCTATCCTATCTTCTTCCCAAGTGATGGATGCCCATGAGTGGGCATCAGTCAGGAATGGTTACTATAACTGCTTTGCAGGAGAGGATGCCCTTCCAAGCTCCTCACAGGTGAACCATGACCTCCACAGCAGCAGCTCAGCAGAGGCTCAGCTGGCATCCAGGAGAAAAGAAAAAGCTGGTTCCAGCAGACAGAGTGTATAGATGGATAATAGGTAGATAATACCTTCACAAAACAGACCAGAAGCCTGCAAGCAGTAAATGTGCTCTGAGCAACCTGGGAATCCAATCACAAACTTTTCCATATAAGCCTCAGGGTGAACACCCACCCAGCTGTGCACTCTGAAGTCACGGCCATAACTGGCCAAAAGACCTGGATGGGAACTAGCCCAAGACTGATCACATCTGGAGCCCTTTGCTGTAGAGGGGGTGTTGAGTAGGATGCTGCACACATTCTCAGAGATTGCTCTTTCTGTGCTGGATTGCCCAAAGGTCTCATGCTGAAGACTGCAGACTGAGGCTGTTGTCAGTTCAAGATCTGTGCCTTTCTTGAGTGCATCTTCAAACCCTTCCTTGCCCCCAGTGTCACTGCTGTAAGAGAACAGACCTTGTACATGCTGCTTTTCTTATGTATGGAAAGCCCAAATGCTGCTGAAAGGGTTCAAGAGGGCTGTGAGAACCAATGGGGATGCCCATCTTAGGGGCAATATTTTAGGGAAAAGAAATGCAATGCAATTTTCTATTGTTAAAATCCATAGACACACCTGAAGTGCATATGTTCTTTGTCAACATTATCAGATGTAAAACATTTTTCTGTCATGACTAATTCAGAACTCTGTGGAGGATATCAGCAGTATCAAAATAGCATAGGAAACTTTGGCATGCGTAATCAAGGTTTTTTTAAAAAAATCTGTTAGTAAAAATAGCAAGTTTCCATCAACCACTCTCCCAGATGACACTTAGAGTTTTGGTATTTCTATGCACGTATAAAGTCCATTTCCTATTGTATTTCCCATCTCACAGCTCCTTCGGGAAAACCTAATTCATAAACAAACAATTCCCAGAGAAGATAACTAAATCTCCCTACTGACTCCTTTCCATACTACCCAACAATAATAACAGAGGCACAGCCTCTGCATTGCCATTCTTTGGTGTGTTTATGCTATTTTAGTAATGATGTAATGGAAAGAAAGTGACATGCTATCATTACTATTATTATGCTAAGGACTGCAAGGAAGAATTGGTTTTCAAGGTTTTATTTTTCCGTTTAAAAATGACAGCATTTCTAGGGCTTTTTAACCATTAAATGTTACAAAAGGTCAAAATATTCCATCAGAAACTTTAAAAAATGTGATACTTGAAAAAATGTTTTTTTAAAAACATTTATACAGCTGATCAATTTTGAGCAATGCCTTTTATGAGCAATGTCACAAGGTTACACACTGTGGGCCTCAGCAGTCTCTGTGTGTCCCATGCATGGGAAGACAGTGACAGAAGTGACTACAGCTGACTCTACTCTTGGCCTCCCATTTCCTCCAAAAAGAGTTGGGGAAGCCTCTGCAAGGCAGACCTATTCCCGTCTGGCTCCTTAGAACAGCCATCCACAGCAATATGCACGGAGAGAAAGCTGGACTCTGCCCTCTTCCTCTGCATGCTGGCTGTGTATAGATCAAGAACAGCCCACAGTCATCTCCTGAGATTGTCTGAAGCCTATGTGACTTCCCTGAGTACCACATATTTCAGGAACAGAACATAATCCACTTAGTCTGCTTCCCCTAGAGCTCTATGGCTGTTTGCTGACTTTTGTTGAAAGTCAAAATCTAATCCTTAAACAGGTGTACAGCGTTGGACAGAGAAATGAATGCACTTGAGGTTTGGCAAAGAGTGGGTATGAGCTGGGGAGGAGGAGAAAGACCTGTTTGAGAGAGCAGCAGCTGAAGTTTCTGAAGGAAGCCACCTGAAGTGTGACACCCAGTGCCTATCATAGAGGTCAAGGCTCAAGATCTGCAAGACAGCCTGGAGACATTTCACCCATGAAGGTATTTAAAAATCAACAGGGCACATTCTGAAAAGAATAGAGAGCCAGCAAAGCAGAAGAATGTGGCTATATCTTTCTTGTTTTTGGAAGCCCAGCCTTAGCTAGCTTTGGAGCCTTCTACATTAGTATGTTACAGACTGCACAATTCTCCCATGTAATTTTGGCATTTACATCAGTGCATTAGCAACGGAAATGACTTCCAAAACAGTTCTCATTCTTTTGACTTCTCTTTGTCACAATAATGATTCATCTCCCAGCCTCAGCTCTCCATATGCTAGCAACTGCAGGAGACTAAATAAAAACATGGAAGACTAGGAATCTATTATGCAGAGGAACAAATACACCTGCATTCTCTGCAATTCAAAATTCTGTCAGATGTGAAAAAATGTACTTTTGAATTGAGGTTTTGTACTGTATATAGAGATGGTTTGTCAAGGCTAGGAATGAAAAAGTATCTTCCAAAGACACACTCCAAGCTCACGGTTCTGCCTTTAGCTTTACATTAAAGAATATGCCAGTACCAAACATAGACTTCAAATGGATGTCATAATAGATGAAAGGAAACAAGCTATTTCAGAGCATCTCTTAGGGCTCAAAGTTAATGTCTAATGAGACTGTTTATTTTAGTAAGCACAGCTGAAAATTGTCCTGCAATACCACCCCCAAGTCACAACACATAACTTTGTGTGACCATGTCATGCCCAAAATCTGGCTTTTTCAGTGGATACACAATTGCAGCCATTTACGCCACTCTCGCAATATTAAAATTTTCCATTACCTGGTGATTCAAAATCTCCGACAAGTCTCAGCTGTTCTTACAAGACAGCTTCCTTAAATTGCAACAGTGCCCCAGGGAGCCTGTGTCACTTAGCTTAGTGGCCATGCAGCACACAATGAAGTTGTTATGGAGACTGATGTCTCCTCAGCAATTATATGGTGTAATTAGTGTTGGCTGCTACAACATAACTATGAAGCTGTTTCCATGGAAACTACCCAAAACCCGGTATTTTTAAGGTTTCAGCAACTAGTCTTTTTTACAGACCCTTACAATGCAGTGAAGTTCACACTGACTGCCTTCTCTGCTTGAAGCTCAGCTGAGAAACACATTTTCTTTTCCAAGATATTTGCATAGTCCCCATGGTGACTCACAGGAGTCAACTATTTGTAGCAAGAATAAATGTACATATTCCACACCGAGAGGACCAATCACAAAGGATTTTTACCATTTCTAATTGTCTTCATCTATATATATGTGCACATCCACATGCATGACAGTGCACAAGGTGTAGATGGAACAAATTCGTTCCTACTTTTATGAAGCCTGTCTTGGAATCCTTGAAAACTTCAAGGTCATGGAACCTTCCTTTCTCAGATCAGAGATGCACTTCTAACCACATTGGTACCACAAAGAGCTCCTGCCAGCAGAGTCCAGATGGGTCTAGGACACAATTCTCCCTCTCTATCCCAGGGTTTTGGCTTGCAGCTGCACAGTTTTTCCAGGTTGGGTGAGCAGAGATCTCGAGACAGTCTTGTATGAAGTGCAGGATCTTTGCCGAATGAAAACGCACTGTGTTTATGGAACTTCAGTGGGAGTTTATGACATTTTTGCCTAAAGCTTTATGAGGTCTAAGCCAAGAAAGCAATGGGATTTTCAGCCAAGAATCTCAATGTCAATTTGCCTGAGCCAGCAGCATGCAAAGAAGACACTACTTCAGTCTACAATGTAACCAAGTGGCAAGTTCCAGAAAACCAAACACATTTTTGTTCTAGTTATGATACACATTTAAAAATTTTAATCAGACTTTTTAATTCCAGAATCCTGTTCTATTAAGAGACACATAACGGATGAATAGAGAAGAATAAGGGAGAGACATTTACTTCAGAAGGTACCCATGGCAGGACTCCTTTATAAATTTCCTGCAAGTAAATAACTCCCAGCAGAATATTTTCTAGCACTTGCATGCTAAACACCAGTGGAGAGGAATTAAGAGGTATACAAATTGAAGCACATGTTTTGGCAGAGGCTTTAAGATTACTGCAATGTAAAAAGCATGAGTTCATTTTATTTCTCTTGGTTGGTTTGCCCCTGGAATTACAGCAGATGAAATTCTCATGTGAAATGCTATATGTGAAGAGAGGTGCAGTGAGCATAACCAGGCTAAGAGCCCCAGAAGACCTGCAGTTGTGGCCTCTCCATTTTATGAGAAGCAGAAAAAAGAGAATTTCTGCTTTAATAAAAACATTGGTACTTTCCCAGCCATTAAGATGGATATCATCAATTATTTTTGCACTGACATGAAGAGGGATCTAGTCTATCCATTCTCTTCAAGACACCACTGGGAGTAAAGAAGCAAAAACACAGACACAAAATATAAAATCCAAGACTACGGGAGTCACTCTGAATAGCAGGAAGGATTCTGAACAGACCCTATATATTTGGGGGAAGACTAAACCTGCTGGGGTATAAGTACATTTGGTACACAGAACCCACAGATAAGAGATGCTTTCAGACACTTCTGCAAAGCTGCTTTCGCAATGTCTGGCAGCCAGCATTAAACACAGGATGACCTGGGGCATACACATCTAAAGTTAACAAACAAGGAACCAAAGCAGCTGTCAGAGGATGCTTTTATGTATTAGGGAGCCTCCAACACTGTTCAGATAAATTATAGATTACATAATAGTGCCTGGGATGTTTATACAGAAAATAGTTGCATACTCCTGATCCAATTATTCTATATTTCCTTCCAACCCATGCATAGGAAAATCAGTGTAAACCTCCATGCAACTTAATTTCAGTTATTCAATTTCCTTTCTTCAGGTGAGAGAGGAAGAAAAAGAGAATTCAAAATCCACTGACCTTCCATTTGTTCTCCCTGTTTATAGCAAGCTGCTTCAATAGGTTCCTGCTGGAAACAAACTGAATTCCCTACTGCAAGTTTATTAGGATAACACTAAACACGATATGGGAATATGAATTCATAAGTAACCAGTATCTTGCTGATTTTTTCCGTTCTATTAATGATTTAAATTATTTCTGCTGCTTAACTTTTAGAGACTCTTACAGGCTTCAACACCAGATATAGATTGGCAACCTTAATCAAAACAAACTCACTGACAGCACTGTTAGAGCTCATTAACATTCTCACCAGATGCTTCTGTCTGGATATATGAGCATCTCCAGTTTTTTCTTTCCAGTACAAGACCCGTGGTACTAGCACAGCTTTCAAATTAAAACAAGAAATCTCAGTACAGCTTCAAATCCTTGCTCTTCTGGGGATTATATCTGTGCAAGGCTATGACAAAGCATTTCATATTTTTTGGACTTCTTAAAAACTTTTTTTAAATACAGATCACTTAATTGGTTTGGGTTTTTTTTCTTTTATTTCTCAGGAATTTATACAGATACAACTAACACATACACTATTTGCTTTCACAGAAAAAGTGCAGAGAGCATTTGTCACTATAATGATCACACAGGGCTTTATACACAGATGAAACCTGTGCTTCTTCTGTCTCTGTACAAAGCAATGCTCTGACATGAAAGCTGCCAGAAATCAGTACAGGAAAGAATTTTAAAACCTCATGCATTGATTAAATTGCCACAGCCAAAGTAAAGATCATCACAACAAGTTATGACCCAGCTCCAGTTTTTAAGTGAATGAAAAATTAGAGGGCAGGGAGGCCAAATATGTGGGCTTCACAAAGAATGTGTCCTTGGATGTGCAAAGCAGAGCTGATCAGATCTCATGGTTAATTTATTGGAAATGAAGCTGTGACAACGATCTCATCCCCAGCTCATCAGTCACATATAGGTACAAAGCATCCAAATGGAAAACAGATTTTCCAATTCCCTGCACCTCCCTAGAGGCCTGTGCTGCTGTCTGAGGACTACAGCATTCTCCTTTCTTGGCTCATTTGCAAGATAAACATATTCTGGCCTCAAACACTGCTCCTTTCCAACTGCTGGTGAAAACTCCAGTCAGTCTGAGAGATTAAGAGGATGATCTAGGGCACTACTCAATCCAAGAAAAATGCTCATGTGGGAACGCAAAGCTGTTGTTGTGACCAGAGGCGGGGCTTTTTTTGTTTTTTTTTTTCCACTGGATCCCATTCTGCAAGTCCAGATACAAACACTTTCTATCTTTATTCTTTATCCACATTAACTTCCTTCCTTTTTTTTTTTTTTTTTAAGGGAGCCAGACACTTAGACTTAAATAGATTTTTACAGTGCTAGTTAAATGCTGCTTTTCTGCACTTACAATGATTTAAGATGTGACTGACACAACCCTCATACCTGGGCAATGCTGAGCTGGATCAGTACATAGTTTTAACATTTTCAAACACCTGCAGAAGTAGTATTAATGATCAGACAGATGGACCTCAAATCTTAATTACACAGTACATAAATCTGTAGTTCCTTGTAGATACAAGGTTCCTTGGGAGAGTTTTTGGGAACTGGTAGATCAGCCCCTACCCTTAAGGCAAGCTCCAGTTCAGCTCTTGCTTTCTGCCTGTCTGTGTCTGTCTCTGCTTTGATCCCTGTTCTAAAACTGATGTATGGTGCTTCCAAACTTTTCAAGCATTCACTGACTTCCAACCTCAAATCAGCTGCATTTCAGCACTTGGAGCAGCAGTTCCTCCATGCTCCTCATGCATCCTTAGATGGGTATGGTGGAACTCTAAAGGAAGTCACATAGCAAGCTTTAAAACACTAGTGAAAGACATTAGAAACACTGCTACTGTTGATAAAATTATTAGTGCTACAGACAGATCTCATGTCTTCATTATTATTGCCCTCTTCAAACTCAAGATAAGACATAATTTGAGCACTGGGTTAGAAGCTACAACAGGAAAAGGACTAATTGCTCTGTTACAAAACCCTTCCAAGCAAGATAATTAAACCACGTACATTAAAAAGCACACACTTTCAAGGCTAAAGAACAGATTAAATTCTCCCAGTGACACAGGGACATGTTTTTAGTTGCTATGAAGGCACATAATTTCATTGACAACAGCAGCTAGAACAAACTTTGTATCACTTATGTCTAGAGATGGCCAAACCCTCACAAATCTAGAAACCCTTGAACTCTGGGAAAACTTTGATCCAGTCCAGACTTTATGGCTCTGGTCCACTTCAGCTGGGATGGACCCAAATCTGCTTAAAATATATTTCACAACACATCTTTGCCTGCATTTTTTTCCAGTAGGTTCATAAATACCACATGTAAAACCATTTACCCTCATTCATAACACCTACAGCAGAGCCAGCTATTCCAATCTCCAACCCAGAATGTTAAACAAAAACATAACAACAAACAAAAAGAAACAAACAAAACAAAACCAAAAACAAACAAACAAAAAATACTCAAGAGCAAGTTTTAGATCAGTTGACTTTGTGACCAAGGAGCAAGAAGAAAGCTAAGGTACATTAAAATCTGCAGAGTCAGAATGTTTGGAAGAAACTCAGACTAGTGAGAATCACCACGTGACTTGTACAGTGAGGAACAGCTTGCAAAGCACAAACCAATTCATATCACTCCACTCGTGTTATCCTTAGAAAAAACATACTCATTTGACTAGTTTCAAATAAAGCACACTATGCAAATCTATGGGTTGGGGGGGTTGATAATGTAACAGCTTCATTCACTGTAGTAGGAAAGGTGAGATCACAAACCACATCGGAAGGTTGTGGTTTTCAAATGATCTAGCTGAAAGTGTTGAAACTAAATAAAATCTAACCAGAGAAAAGGAGTCTGACAAGCTCTTTTGACTGCATTCACCACCAATAATTTAAAAACTGAGTTGTTAATAGCTTAAATCAAGTACAGCCAGACCCTAGATCAACAGATCATAGGATAATTCCAGAAGGAATGGACCTCAGGAGGTCAGACTGAGTTGCTTAGGGCTTTATCCTGTTGGGTCTTGTAAACCTTCAAAGACGGAAACAGCACAGCCTTCCTGGGCAACCTCTGCCCTTGCCTGATTTGTCCTTGGGTTGAAAAAATTTTCCCTTGTACCCAATATGAACCTCTCTGGTTTTTTTACACACCCCTACACAGCACTGTGAATAGTCTGGATCTGTCTTCTGGATGATTTCTCCATAGCTACTGGGTGGCTGCTGTTTCTTAAATGCGCCCAAAGATGTCCCTCTTCCAGGTTGAACAAGCCTGGTGGTCCAGCAGCCACTCCCCAAAATGCAAGTGATCCAGTCCCCTGACTTTCCTGGCAACCCTCTGCCAAACTCATTCCAGTTTATCAATATCTTCCCTGTATTGAGGTGCCTAAAACAAGGATCCTTGTTCCAGATGTCAACTAACAAATGCTGAGGAGAGGGTCATGACCACTTCCACTAATTTACTGTCTATCCTAAGTGCATCCCAGGATACTTCAGGGTTTTTTGGCTGCTAGGGCACACTGCTCCTCCATGTCCTGCTTGCTGCCTACTAAATTCTCAGGTGTTTTTACACATAGTTGCTTCCCAGCTGTGCAGTCCTCAGGCTCTATTATTGCCACTGACTCTTCCTTCCTATGTGCAGGGCTTCACATCTGCCCTTGATGAATTTTCTAAGATTTCTGTTGGCCCATTCCTCCAGCCTGTCCAGATCCCTCTGGAAGTCAACTCTATCCTCCATTGTTATTGACAGGTCCTCCCAATTTGGTGTCTTTTGGAAATGTGAGTGCACTCTCTTGCTTCTCATTCTTCAATAAAGATACTAAATAGGAAAGGACCCAGGACAGATCCCTGTGCCACTCCACTTGTCACAAGACTCCAGTTAGAGTAGGAATCATTAACCTCTACCTTCTGAACCTGATCCTCCAGTCATTTTTTTACCCATCTAGTTGTCTGCCCATCCAGACTCTAATTTCTATATAATAATATTGTGGGACATACCATCAGAAACCCTAGTAATGTCAAGGCAAATGAGATCCTCAGCTCTCTCCTGCAACAAAAACAGTGAGAGTTCTGGTATTGAACTTCAGGGAATTAGCTGTAACTCTTGGCTCAGGAAAGACACACTGTAAACAATGGCTGGTGCACACACTCACAGAAGGAATACTCTCCTTTGGGAAGTATAGGTTTGTGTTACTGGGATTCAGTAGTCCAAATCCTTAGCTGCAATAATCATCCCAGTTCCATTAGACTCAGTTTATACACAGTATTTAATCTCAGACAATGATCCTGGGATATTACACACCTGATATTTGTTGCCTTAGCTCTATGTGCAAGTTGCACAGACAGGACCAAGGAAGCATCGAGGAGGAATAGCAAGAGAAACTAGAGAGATGGAGAAATTCCTCAGTTCTCTTGGGAGATGCACAGATTCACTGTGTTCCTGTGAGGGTCTTTCTCTTACCTTTGCAAGGAAACTCCAGGCTGCATATTGCCCTGAGGTTGTGCTGCTTTTTAGCTTCACTGCATGCAACATCAGAAAGAATCCCAACAGTCCACTGCAAGGGATGGGAAAAGGTTGTTAATAAAATCTCTTAATTTCAACTAAACAACCTTTTAAAGGCATCTTGGTTTTCCTAAAGAAGAACTGCAGTGTTAATCCCATTTGTAAAAAGAAAGCTGGTGGAAAAGAAGCTTGCATTATGTCCAGTACATTTAGGGTTTTGTTCAGTCAGTGACTAGAATCTGAGTAAAGTAAGTCTGACACTCTTATGGCTGGTCTCTAATGCACTTGCATAATCAGAAAAGTAGAGATTATTGAAAACATGAGGTGAAATATTAACTTCAGGCATTGAAATGGCTCTGAATAACAGCAAGGCTAATTTCAGCAGGAACCACACATATTTGGCAACTAACTCACTTCAACCTCCACAGAGCCTTGAACTGAAAAAATAACCACTGGAAAGTTTCTGCCTGAAGCTTTCAAGCTGTTTAAACTTCATGAAGCCTAAATTCCAATTAGGAAGTCAAATACATCTTTACTGTAAAACAAATAGATGGCTCAATAGTTCTGGGAACAGGATACTCCAAAGTTTTCTGCTGACAATAAAGAGAATTTTGATTCTCAAGTCTTACAGGACAGCAGTCCCCAGCACTCCTGTAGCCAAGACTACCCTTTAGGAAATTCTGTTCCACATCTCACCAGACTTTATGAAGTTTATGAGGTTTGGCTCTGGATTTTATTTCACTTGTGACATATGTACAACCCACTGACTGTGAACCAGTTGAACAGTGTAAACCAGCAAGCAGGGAACAGAAAGAGACTTTAAAATCTGTAAGGTACAAATTACTGTGAGGCATAAGTGATTACAAAGTGCTGTGGAAAGCTGCATGGGAAAGGAGATAGGATCAACACAGCAGACAGGTGGTGAAGCAAAAAGTGCCTTGGTATTCACAGAGGGTATGCTGTTCTGGCCAGTGATGCCATGCAGTTGGACCCCTCTCTACAGTAGCAGAAAGGGTGGGAAATGTGGCTCCTCAGGTCAGAAGTTCTGTGTTGGGCTCCAGTATATCAGCCAAGTGCTGTTCCCTGCACAATAGATGTGGCCAAGTTCCATCTCAGCTGCACGTCCATACAGGCACCAAAGAGTAGGGTAAGATAACTCCCCAGGAGTAGAAGGCATTAGGAATTTTTTGCATTGAGCCATAACACAAGTTCCTTTGGGATGTGTGTGAAGTCTGAAGCCAAGGAAGCAGATGCTGCTTTGATGACAAAAGAGAGGCCTAAAGTCAGCAACTTGTTGCAGAGGATGGAATGCTGAGCAGTAGAACATTCCACTCTGAGAAATGAGTGAGTTCAATGAACCAACATTGCCCATACTTTTAAGAGTCCAGTAGCTAAAGTTTATTCCAGATCTTCTGCCCTGCTGTGAAGGGCTTTCAGTCATGGCGATTTGAAGATATTTAGTGCCACTCAAGAGATAAAAAAGTGAAACAGTGAATTATAATACCTAAAATATTGATGCCACAATTAACACCAATTTATTTCATTAAATAAATTGAGCATTTTACACCTTACTTCTGATGTTTCAGACATTCTGCAGAGATAGTAGATTTAGTTGCATGAATTGCCCTTACCTTACACTGCACAGATTTTCCTCCAAATCCCACATATCTACAAAGATACTAGATTATAAAATGTAGGAGAGCAACAGAGATGTTTGTTTCTCCATCTAACCATTCCTTTCCCCTTCCTGTAGTGTATAGTGCTATCTACTACACATGTGCTAAAGCTGGGCCAATGGAAACAAGTGGGAAGCTACCACAGAGGTAAAGTTCTAATTAAGTGAATGAGAAGAATATCTGGGCTAGACAGATATCCATTAGTATCTGCAGTTAGACCTCACTTTCAAGAAAAATAGATTTCACCTACCTACAGATTACCTAATTGCAAGTTACTTGTAGTGTGAATAGACCCACTTGGAAAAACATAACAAAAACCTGTGTAAATTGGAAATCATTTAACAATCATTCTCAATACCCCCTTTCAACAGAAAATCCAGATACAAGTCAGAAAATCCCTGGCAGGAAATATTTTTGCCATTAGTTAGCATGAAGATACATTTTTTTCCCCCTCTCAAAAAATTACTTTAATTTGGTAAAAGACTGGGGGGAAATAAATGATTTTTTTTAATTAAGATATATGGGAAACATATTTATGTTGTCCTGTGAGAATTATGCCAACATGCAGTGAACTTTTGCTACTGAAAATAATGGAATGCTTGTTAAGCTTTTCCTTTTTATCCAAACAGCATTTTGCCAAATAACAAGATGTACAGGCAAATAAATCCATGTATACCCACATAGTGCTGAAGACTAATACTTAGTTTGGGCTAATCTAACTTCAGAAGCATTTGAGAGATGCTATGTATCAAAGCTTTGCTACATTGGGTAAACATTATTTTACTGGTGACTGGGAGCTCTCACAATCAGAATGCACTCACTCAAGGAAACACATATACTTTCAGCACATTTGAATCTCAGGCCATCAAATGCATATCCACAGACATGAAAAGATTTATTCTTTGCAATTCTACTGGCTTATAACAGCAGAAACTAGTACAAGTAAGGTTTTCTATGCTACCATTTTTTAAATTGAGAGTATAGGCTGGAAGTCAATTGAATCTCGTATTTTGAAAACATTTACATGACCTGTTATAGAGATGTTACCTGGCACAGCAGCTGCTGTGAAACCTATAGAAGTACAGGAATGGAAAATCCAAGGCACTGAAGAGATCACCTGAGGGACAAAGCAATACACTTAGTAGGTGGGAAAAAATTACCCACTGTTACAAGCAATGCAACAGCAATTACATGAACATTACTAGTTTAACATTCCTTTCAGCCTTTACAGCTGGCTGACTTTTCATTTATGATGCTTTCCACATTTTTTGTGTGTTTAATGATTTCTCTCTGACCTTGCTTCTAGCCTGCTCTTGCCTTTGGTTGGAAAAGGGAGAAGGGATACCTAAGAGTATTCAGACATGTATCATATCCACTTCTTTTATTACACAGCATGTGATAGCTCCTGCTGAAACAACAGGAAACACAGACATATGGTGGCTGCTTCCCCTCTGGCACTTGAACTCTGTGACACAGAGCATGTAGAGAGTTTTAAATAGTTCTCCTAGGTCTAAGTAGAGCTCTCAAGTAGTTGCATTTCCAGGAACCTGGGCCTTAGTTGCTCTTGGTGGCAATTTCAGGAGTTCTCTGGGCTTCAGGCTCTACAGATTTGCATGAAGCTCCATCTTCCACTTTTTAAAATGCAAGACTCTTTGGCTTGTCTATCCTATCTTACATATATGTCTATCCTGGTGGGGTTTTCCTTTATACACAATCTGCACAACCAGGAAAAAAGGGGGAATTTATGTTTCTTTAAATGCTCCCTTCTTTGTTTTTCTGGCTGAACAAATGTCTAATGAAAGCAACAAATAAATCATCTTTACCCTTCTAATTATGAACATACCAGAAGATAGGAATATTAACCACCATAAAATATTAAATTTCTCCATTTTTACCACCTGATGTGCTGCTACTTCAAACCCTGCCACGGGCCAAGCAAAGGCACCCATGTTATGAAAGCAACAAAACAAAAACTCTGCATAGCATTGAGGACAATGCAGAGAAACTCAGTTCTCTATGGACTGCTGGGACATGGTCTGAAGAGGACATACTGACTTAGGGAATCCTTGTTCTTTACCATGCACCACCTCAAAAATTGTTCTTTGTTGTCTGTCCCATACTGCTTGTTTGCAAAGGACAGCTAAAAATAGTATTGGGAAATATCATGCAGCTTACACCAACTTTGATACCTTTCTCTCTTCTTCCTATATGTTAACATATTACTGGTCATATTCAGGGCTAAAATCCTGGGTTTTGGTCTCTAAAAACATGCATAAAAAGCAAAAGTAACATGGAAACCTAAAAAAGGAAGTACTCAGTTCACTTTACCTGCTGGATGGGATGCAGAGGCCAACAGCACTACACTAAAAAAAAAAATAAATTAATTTGATACTACAGAATCTATAACATGGGCTGAAGACTATAAATTGACAAGTTTGTGTTTGTTTTTCATGGTGAAACTTATGCCAGTTAAGTAGAATAACTGAGACATAAGTATCAATTAAAAGAGAACAAAGTTGATTGGAAAATAATCATGTTTCTGGGGTCACCTAATAAAATTTCTGACCTGAAGCAGGACTACCACAAATACTTGATCATGCCCTCTGGTTCTGTCTCAAAAAGGCATGTCTCAAAAACTTACCAGCATAGAGATCCCACACCTCTCTGGGTAACTTGGCCCAGGGCCACTCTACCCTCCTAGTGAAGAAGTTTTTCCTTCTGTTTTTCCATCAAAGTTGCAATGTACAGTTGTTGTTCCATCTTATGCTGCATATTGCATTTAGACAATTTTAAAAATACATGAAAATAAAACCAAGTGCCAGCCTGAATGATTTACACTTTTCAGATACAAGTGAACAAGAAAACCAGCTGTGACCAGTTCTTTATATGAAGTATTATCACTTAAGTTTTCTGAGGTCTTACAAAGATGTCACCCTACGGAATTTGCAGTATAGGTTGTACAGAGCCTTTTTTAGTGTTATTGATTATTCTTGTAAATTTCTCGTTTTTTTTGCAAATTTTTCATTCCAAATTGCTTCTAAGGTTAGAAGGCTACAGAGACATTCTGTGAGAAGGGATAAGCATGCACATCTGTAGAGCTACAGCTTCTTCCAGCTACCAACAACATACATCCATTACAAACGCTAAGGACAAGTGGGAGAAGAAGAAAATAGTATCTTGAAAGTTTGCTTCTTGATAAGCAGCAAGCACTGCACTTACAGAGGTAAAATTCATTAATTAATGTTACGGATGCTCAAGCATTCCAGGCCAACTCCCTTTTCCAGTGTTAAAACAGCTACCATTTCCAAACCTGTTCACTCACAGCTGGCCCCAGCTCTCTACAAAACCAAGCTTCCATGCTTGGTGACCTGCCCTTCGAAAGCTTTGGTGAAATCCAGCATCATTCAGCAAAAGGAACTGCAAAGAGCATGGAAATCCCATGGCCAAGGAAGCCCTGGGGGGAAGGTTGTCACTGAAATCAGCTGTGGAACACAATAGGCTGAAGGAGGAAAGTGTTTATGAGGGACAGACAGGCAGGTGTTTTAGGCTTCACATTTTTTAAGTCTTTGAAAGGCATCACATGGCATAGTATGTACACATTCTCAATATTTATACATGCTTTTAAAAGATGTTATTGTCACAAAGCTCTTCAATAAGGCAAAGCAGATCACTTACAATAGATAATTTGCCCTACCCCTCCTCCTTCCACATGGGTGCTCTCCCTGTAAAGGGATGCCAAGAGTAATTCACAATAAACAGGCCCAGTTCCTCAGTTTCCTGGTAAAGAGAGAAAAGGAAGCAAAGGTCTACTGCTTTTGACAGAATAACAGAGAAAACAGAAGACTGACAGGGCATGTGAAACTGCATCAACGCTGATGAGAAGTAGGGCTAAACCATGTTCCTCCACTTTCTTGTTGAATTATTATATTTAAAAAAAAACCACTGAGATTGGGAAATAGAGATAATTTTCCTGCTGCAACCAAGAGGAATTGATAACCCTAACAGGCACCCCAGATTTTGGTCCAAACAAAACAACATGAAAAAACAAAACCTTAATTGTGAAGTGCAGGGCAGGTTAAGGCAAATGGATTAGATGGTATTACAGCTGCTCTGTAGCTCTGCTCTGAATGAAGCATGAGTAAAAAAGACACGATGATGCTGTAAAACCAGATTAGGGATTCAGAAGTTTCTAGCAGAACAGCCTGGATATGAGGCTGCAGCAAAAACAAATTCCCTGCTCCTCTCTTTTTCCCCCTGTACTCAATACTGAGGGCTTGGTCACTCGTGGTTTCCTTTCTGGCTCAAAAGAGGTTTTGTCAGCAAGAACAGCAATTTATGCCTGCAAAGCTGCCCTCCCCTATTGCAGAAAATCCACTGCAGCATTTTTAGTTCACAAAAGTGACAGATTAGCAGCTCTTCCAGAAGCCTGATGTAGTTTTGCTGCATAGAGTAGAGCCTTTACCTCATACCTTTGTCAGTGCCATTTATTCACCCTTTGAAATTCTCCTGTATCAGTTTTCTCCTCACCAATGGCTGCTAGGCCATCTGGGCATGCCTTTGTGAACAAATTTCAGACAGGGACTGATATTGGGATGCACTGAAACTTTCTTGCAGGTTCTTCACAAGAAGTAAGAATTCTCTGCCTGCCTCAGCATAGGAGAAAGCCCAAAATGAGCTACTAAAATTTGCTTCTAAGAAATTTATGTCTCCCTCAACATGCTAGGCAGGCATTACTACCCCTCCCCATATGCTACCCCTCACCAGCTAAGGGGGAGAAATCTGGCTCCTCCTTTGCTAAAAAGCAGGGAAACAGAAAGGAATAAAAGTAAATGTAAGATTACAAGAAAAAAACAAAACACTAGGAAGAAGAGCACTAATGCAGAAGTCAGAGTACAGAGATATACAATACTGCAGTTTTAAAAAGGGGGTGGGATCAAGAGGATTGGAGGATTAGAGGCAGGATCTTGGAAATATATTGACCTCCCTGCCCCAGATGCTTAAACACAAGGGAGAGGGATGAACTGGATGGGGCTGGGCACTGAGAAGCAACATGACCCCTCCCTTCTCTGCATAGCACAGCTCTGCTTTCCCTCCTACACTTGTTCCTGGCCTGGCTCCCTTGTTAAAAGCCATTGAATAATCATGCTGGAAGTGATGAAGTGAGAAGAACGCCAGACTTTCAACATCAGCAAATATTTCTTCAGATCTGTTTGATTCTGGAAAGTTCCCATTCATATACATTTACTTAGGGTGTTCTTTTCTCCCAAACTGTTCCAGATTTTAAAACAAGAAACAGTGCATGGTGTGTAAGGACAGCATATGTTAGGAGACTGCTCATTTCAGTTGCACTTCTGGCAGCATCCAACAGAGCCTTCTTTTATATATATATATATATATATATTTATTTGTACTCTAACATATTGGTAGATCCTAACATCAGTAATTTGTGGCAGATCTTTTCATCTGCTCCATGCAGGCAGTCTCTACGCTCAGTAGAGTACAACTGTGCATTCATACTGACCTGAGAAATACTTTGAACAGCCTCTATTACAATAATCCTATGTATTTTTCCTACGTATTAGGAAAAATTTCTTCGCTAAAATGCTTTGGAATCAAGCATTGGAACAGGTTTCCCAGGGCAGTGTCTGAGTCACCATCCTTAGAGGTATTTAAGAGACAGTGGTGGGCTTGGTAGTGCTTGGTTAATGCACTCAATGACCTCAAGAGTCTTCTCCAACCTAAAAGATTGGATGATGCTAAACACTATCTGGCTGTGCCCACATGTGACAGCTACATGTCAGCTGTCTGATCTAAGTTAGAAATAAGGAGCTTTAAAGACCTATTGATAACAGTGCTAAGAGGAGAAAGTTGCACTGATACCACACGAGCAAGTTCTTTCATAAATCATAGAAACATACAATCATGCTTGTAGAGACAAGGCCTCCAGTACACATTTTACTGTCCTGTCCAGGGATCCTGTCATGGCCAGAACAGTCCTTGAGAAGGCCTGAGAAGAGGAAGCAGCATATACCTTAACACCTTCTAAATCACAAAATTTAGTGCTGGGCACCCTCTGACAGAGATAACCCATGTCTACAATAATTCTGACCCAGAGCTGCACGTGAGGAGTTAGTGCTCATTCAGAGAACGTTCCTTTAGTCAGTGATATTTAAAAGTAGCTTTGATTGTTTTCAACAGAAATTAAGTTTGTGCAGTAAAGCTGTGTGAACACAGCTCCACACAGCTCTCAAACACGCTGAACAGCTTCATCCAGATTTGGGAAGTGGCAGTGGTCTCCAAGATAACTACATGTGCAGAGGTCTCACACAGAGACAAATCCTGCCACTACCTCCTGCAGCAGAAGGATTTTAGCCCCATTAGACACTGAGGTGGCACGTCATGGTACCACAATGATGAGGAGAGAGCTTCAGCCAAATTTTACACCCTTTCAAACAACATTAGCTATTTTGACAAAATAAAACTCTAAAGTAAATCAGATGTCACTTATCCCATTGTCCATGGTACTGCTTGTTTTCCCTAGGCAAGATGGGATCCAAATGTGAGCTTCTCTAACACATAGAAATATATATATATATATATATATATATATATATATATATATATATAGACACATGCACATATAGATATACACAGACCCAAGACAAACAAATAATCAATCCAGTTTGCCATTTCCCTTAAGCCACCTGTTTTCCAGCAAGTTGCTTTGCACCATCATCTTGTGAGCTATGATGACCTTTAGGCCTCTTCTTGGGGAAAAACTCTGGAAGCTTTAGTAACAAATTTTTGCTCTCAAATATATGCTGTAAATAAGCATCTTCCAATTTGCACAAATCCATTGTTAGATTGTTTATTAGTTTGTTTTCTGTAAAAATTAGAGTTCTAAGATACTTATGCCACTGCACCTCGTTCCTTAGTGAGAAGTTTTTCCCTTTCAAAAGCTTCCAAATAAATTATCATACTTTCCATGTAATGTGGGACTCCTGCTCTCTGCTGGACACAAGTTCTCAGACTTCAAAGGAACAAGATCATGAACTAACAGAGAAGCCACCCAGCCCTGACTTTTCAATCAAAGCTGAAAAATTAAGACCTTCGACCAAAATCTGAATTTTAATGTTCAGGCCTAGATGCAATTTTCAACTAAAATGGCAACTGAGAGACAGTCAGGCAGCTGCCAAATGAAAAATCAACTGATTTTACTGCTTGGTTCACGATTTCCCTTCAGTACAGAGAAGTAGCTACATCTCATTCCAGACTTCATAGGTTATTTCTGCATGCAGTAGCATATTTGTAAATTCCATGACTAATTCTCCCAAAGTTTCAATAAACACACCTATCTTCTTTGTGTAAAATTGATTTGCTTTGCATTTCATAGTAGATGGAAAACAACGACTGACTTAAACAAGAGCTACTTCAATCAAACTGATATCCAGATATTGTCCATTAATGGGACCCTGGTGAATAATAAAGGCAAAAGCAGAGGCCTGCATTACGTTTTTATGGAAATAAGAGATTTGACTGAACTAAGACAGAAGGAGATACACAGTGTTATCTTATCGACAGTACTCACAAGATAAATGGGAATTGAAGGAAACCAAATGTCCTACACTGATGTCCCTGATGTACTCCAATCAAGGATCTTTCATGTGGTCAGAAAGAGCATATATCCATCTAATCAAATAGACTAGTACAACTTCACTTTTATTATGCTGTTTCCCAGCTTCTGCTCCCTCTTTCATTCTTTCTGACCACAGAAGGATTTTCTTTGAATTTGTTATTCATACTTCATAGTGCTCACAAATGACTTTCGGTATGAACCCAAGAAAGAGGCCAACGTATATTAAATGTGATCAAGGATGGAAGTGAATTGAATCAAGTCTCTAGATGCCTAACTTGAAATAAAGCCTCACAAAAACCCAGCAGAAGCCATGTACACTGTATGTCCTGGTTTGAGGCTCTTTGAAGGAAGGATTGGATTTTAAAAAGCAGGAGAATCTGGTCAGTGACTCAGACTCTTTCACTAGCTACAAAATAACACGCCACTCTTCTATCTCCAAATCAGAAAAACAACTGAAAGTCAGAATTACCCAATCCCACTAATGGCACTCTCAACAATCAGTTACTGCTCATGTTCTTTGCACACAGTACTTCTGTAATCACTGCCTCCTCTTCTGGCAATTTTGTACCAGTTTTATTTTCTGAAGTGGGTATTGCCAGGGAGTTACTCTGTAAATATTATTTCTGGAGGTGATAGATCAGTTGTGCACGTGGTGATTTAAAAATTCATAATTAACACCTCATTACCTCCTCAGGTGTATATTGGCATGTCCATCTAGAACTGGAGCCAAAAAAATTCAGCTGCTAAGCCATTCAGCTTAGCACTGTTCTTTCAGTGAATGTCCTGCTAAATAAATACATTTAAGTAGTGGTAGCTGTTTCTTCAACAAGGCATGGTTGAAAATGAAAACATATACCACATGAAACCAGCTATGGTGTATCAAAGACTTATTCATTTTACCTGAATACATAGTTGATGTACTGTTGGTCCAGATCACTGGGAGAGGAGGGGAAGAAAAAACGTGTTATTTTTATCAATGCACTTGATTTGGTGTAACAGATCAGTATATTAAGCATTAATATACAGTAATGTTGTAATATTACATTATATTAATTTTCACAATATATAATAAGGTTAATATTGGGTAATACTGACATTATATTATAACTATATACATTATAAACATAATATAGTAATAATTTTATCAACACCAGTAAATTATCAATTAACCAACATATTAATTTGCACAGGATCCACACATTATTTCTGTTGTTACTGTCAGTAGGAATTTCATTTAAAGTGAAGATAAAATGAGACTGATTAAAATTTAGACCCTTTAGCCAGAGATGGAAAATGGTTTTGAAATAAATAAGCTTATACATCATATGCAGTGTCAACATACCCATCTCCATCCGTAAAGAAAGCTGCAGATTACAGACACTGCAATGCCACCTGATTCCAAGAATTCTATTGTGTGGTTGCAGTTCTAACATGCTCATGGGATTAGTGCAAGGTTTCAAGGTGTTAAAGGTACTCAGCCATTCCCATCCTGCGGTAAGTCACCAGCTGCTGAACACTTTTGAGATTGTGTCACAAAGGGAGATACTGCCAGATTCAAACCATGCAGCTTTCCACAGGAACACAGACTAACATTTCTTCTTAACACCTGTACCAGTAATGAGGGGTTCTTTTTCCAGGGCAGAGTCATCACCATTGGATAATACACTGTTTAAAACTAATTCAGTGTTCCAGTTAGCAGTATAACTATCAATAACCACATGCTGTTGTTACCAACAATAAATAAGGCTTATCTTGCAAGAGAAGTCATTAATGATTAATCAGGAGTGGCTCAGCTCCTGCTGATCATGCAGAGCTCCCTGCATCACAGTCATCTCTCTTGATAAAAGAATAAGAAAACACATTACCTTAAAGATCCAGGTTTCCACAACTTGTGAAATACTTTGTAAGCCCCTGTAATTGAGATGACATGTGTAATTGCCATATCGTGCAAGCATTCTGACAAACAACAGCATGTTTGGCCATGGAACTAGCAGACATGGAACCCCTCTGAATTACAGTTTAGCAACACAGCATAAAGGATTCCTAAACCATGAGTAAAATGAACCTATTGCTTCACATTAATGCTTTTCAAAGTGTTATCAGCTCTGAACACAGTCATGCTTCTGCTCATCCTGACGACATCTTCTAGCCCACAGTAGAAACAAAGGAGAGATTGTGTGTGTGTGTGTGTGTGTGTGTGTGTATGGTTTTGTGTGTAAATACATACAGAAAAATGTCAGAATGGGTTCTTCAGCCCACACCATTTTAGGGGTAAGTTCTATGATATATATGCTCATCTACACAGAGCTGTTGTCTCCATCTTCCTTATTCAAAGTTCTCTTCAGCTCTAGGGTCTCCAAGTCCTTTACATTTTTGACCCACCCATTCAACTCTTGTTAGCTTCCATTTCTGTCCTGGGTAAAGATTTGAGCTCTCAAGGAAGAAATTACATAGCTTCAGGCTCTGTTTTTTCAGACCATTTCTTCAAGGCTTTGGGGTTATGTTTTTGATTGACAGAGAAAACCAGAATATGAAAAGCAAATCCAGTAGAACACTATGAAATAGATATCCTCAATTCTGCCTCCATTACACAAGTTGAAGGGTAGAACATACATCCTTTCTGTAATGCTCTGCCTTGGTTTACTATGCAGTAAGTTAGTTCATCTGATTGCCCTTTCTCGTAGCACCTTCATTTCAGTTGATAGGAAATCTAATCACATAAATAACTCCCAATAGCAATATCAACAACCCTCAAAACGAAGAGAAATGGAAGGCAGCTATATTTGGAGCATAAACATTACGTTGGCACTTCCTACACATTTCAAACACACAAATGAAGCATTCTGAAGACTCTTTAAGCAATTTTCCACCTCTATGACCAAGCACTGCTTTACAAATGGGACTCCTTGGCTTTAAGAAAGCAAGAACATCACTCATCACAGCAAAAATGCATTTGAAGTGGAAAATCCATAGATTTTACTTTTATATAAATGAGCAAATATTTACCATATAATATTTCTCAAAAAAACACCAAAACTATTTCTTATTTGTATGTTAACAGCAATTCAGATGGGGATCTCTAGACCTCCCTAGACAAGAATACATATAAACATATTACCTCTGCCCTGAAAATTTTACAGGATGAATAGAAGAAATAAAGAAGGAATCATCCCTAGTCTGTAGACAAGACTTAACATATGAATGAGTCACTGAGCATGTAGGACAGATAAGAATCAAATACAAGTCCCTCATTATCCACCAAAATACTCAAAAAGACAAAAATCTCCTAGTTAAATATTACTACTCTTGTTTTCTTCAGATTTTCTGGTGTGACTGTTTCTAGCTTTTGAGAGAACAGCTATGATTTATCCAAATCAACATTTGGTCTGGAAAAAAAAAGCAAAAGAAAACTTGATAGGTTTTGCAACTCATTGTTATATTTTTTTTAAAATGCATATAATTGCCTAAAACCCCAACATTTCAACATCCTTCCTCTGGGACCATAGCCCATGATATTTTAGTATATTTTTGTCCATTTGTAAATAAAATCTGTGTGTGCAATAGAGCTCCAAGTACAAGTTATTGCTTGTTTTTTCATGTTTCTTCTCCCCTCAGAAAGAAGTCTCTCTCAGTAGGCAACCATCAAAAAACAACCAGAAAAGCTTAATGCTGATTAAAATTGTATGTGCATTTTCTCATCCACTGTTAACAGACTTCACTATGCAGTTTGTTCTGTTCTCGTTTTCAGCATAAAAGTTATAAAAAGAATTTGCTTTCTTATATTTACCGGTCTTCATTCATTCCAAATAGAGTCTCAAATATCAGTAACTTCATAATAAAGCTGGTTTCTCCAACACATTTACTCTTCCTAATTCTTTTTCTAGAATAAAATTACTTACCAACACAGATCAAGTGAATTAGAGCCCATAAATATCCATTTGCATCAAACTGCAATAAAGAATGTCTACATAAATAAAAGCACTATCATGTAAACGTACATACTGCAATTTCCCTGCAGTTAGCTTTGCAAAGCAAGTACAGCGAGTGGAAGCTGTGCTATAAAGAAAGGGAAAATCACTAAAGAAGACAAGGAAGACTGAAATTCTTCCTGTCACACTCAGAAATCTGACATATGCCAATTATGCAGGCTCTCAGCAAAGATAATTCTATTTCAGATGTGTACACCAATTTAAGCAGTCTGAGCATATGGACCCCAGACTATTTAGTCTTGTATTGGCAATCAGGGATGGGCAAGACTATCAGAGGACCATCACAAGGGTTTTTGTCTTGTTTCCTTTCCCCTCTGAGCCTCTGCAGCCACTAAGCAGTCTCTCCCCAAGGCTCCAACTAAACATAGTATCCAAAAGAGGGCTTTAAATGGACAATTGTCTGAGCAAAGTAGGTCCTCTTCCCAATCAATAGGGAAAACCAAGCATTTTTGAGGAATTCACCTGGCATATTTTAGATGTCTGCTTTCATGTGAGATGAATCATGCACCAGGAGATCCTGCTCTGCACCATGGACTACGACAAGAGCTGGTGTAGGTGTAACACCTCCAATGGCCACATTTGATCAGATGTGTCCAGACAAGTTCCAGACTCATCTGACTTTAGATATTAACTGAGGTATATAAAGCAAGGAAGCAGCTTTCCTAAGTCTCCAAAAGAGAATCTCCAATGAATAGATCTTTGCTAGATGGAGCACTCTCTGGAGGTATCTCCTTTCTTAGGTAGCTACAGAAAGAGTGTACAATGAACACAAAACTAAATCAGGAAATCCCTGAAAGCACACACAATTAATTCAAACCTAAGTGATTTTCTGTAAGTCCTCTTAAGAAGTAAAATTGTGGTTTCCCCAGCCACCATCTTCATCAAAGAGCTCTATGTCCACACTGCTCAGAGGTTTTACTATGATACAAACACAGCAAACCCAGCAAGACTACAACATAGCAAGAGCAAATATTTACAATTCCCTAGCAGGAATCCTACTCTAGCTTACCAGTAAAAGCTGCATCTCTCATATGCTAACAAGATGTCAAGCATCAAGGCCTAGCTAGATCTGCTTTACAAAGCAGAGCTCACCTGTGTGTCACACAAAGGAAGGCACACTGCTGCTGCCAGGAGGAACAGCACACTGTGGAGAAGAGAAAGAAAAAAAAACCCTGAAATACCAAAAGCTTTCAACCTGGATTTGTATTCTCAAAGTAGAGGCAATTCTAGTCAATATTACACTGACAGTTCACTTGTTTAATTTTCTCATTCCATATTTTAAAAGTAATTTCTGCCATCAAAATTTTAACATTATGCATTCTTCACAACTTGTACACAGCAAAGTTTTATGAGAAAAGAAGCAGCAGAAAACACCTCAGAAGTGATAAAAACTTTTTTTTTTTTTGGTAGAGAATATTTTTCTTCACTAGCCATCTGGCTTCCCTAGGTTTTTCAGAAAGTCAAAATCTCAAAATTTCTGGCTGACTGGCTACCAAAAACTTTTTCATTAAGACAAATTGCCTGTTAGAGCAATTCCAGCAGACGTGACTCCATTACAAGTGACATTGTTACTCCAGAGCACAGAGCAAGATGGAAGTGACTGGTGTTACACTAGAAATGTTTTAAGGACAGCACAAGTCCTCTGCTAGACCACTGACTTAGGCTAAATAAATTCTTAACCTGTGGCTGAGTCAGTATTTCTTCAAGCTACATGGAATACACTGACGTGAAATTTCTGTGGACTGTCACTATTAATATTAACATACACTTGGTTTTGCAGCTTATTTTCCTACTCTGTAAGGGCATGGGAAAAGACAGAATAAAGATTATAAAAAAAAATTGTATCCTTGACAATAGTCCAGTGGTGAAGACAAGGCTGCAGTAAGTCAGATAATGGAAACAACGGGAAGAAATTAGGAAGATAATTCCTCTAAGTACACTAAATAATAATCCAACATTATCCATTCTAAAGTACAGCTAAAAGATTACAGGATGTGGAAGACAACAAATGACACAGCAATTCTTCAAGGGGGTGTGGGGGCATAGAATTGAAATTTTAACACATGACTAGTTGACTTCTATTTGTCCCTTTCCATCTCCTTTTTGAAGCCTAATTAACCAGGGCCAACAAGGGTTGGTGGATGTGCAGCTTATTATCACAGAATCACAAAATCATCGAGGCTGGAAGAGACCTTCAACATCATCTGTCCAGCTGTCAACCCAGTGCCACCATAGTCACCCTAAACCATATCCCCAGTTGCCACATCCACACAACTCTTGAACACTTCCAGGGATGGTGACTCCACCACTGCCCTGGGAAATTTATTCCAATGCCAAACCACTCTTGCAGTGAATTTTTTTTTCTAATATCTAATCTGAATCTCTCTTGGTCCCTTCACCAAGACATGGCAGAAGAGACTGACTCTCCCTCACTACGAATGATTCTAACAGAGGTGGATCTAATTTAGCTTTCATTTCTAAGGAAGGGAATTTTCAGCTATTTTCTAACACACTAAGTATCTTTCTCTTACTGTTTACAATTACCCACTGGAAGTTCAAAGCTTCCAAACCTTTCCAAAAGCATTGTTATGAACACTGTTTTTTCATTAGTTTCATTTTTGTAAGGAGAAAAAACATATCAAACTATTCAAGCAATTGTTAAAAAAATTAGAAATATTTAATTACTCCTATGTTGCAATTTAGGCTCGCCGCCCACAGGAATGTGTCTTACATTCTTCATTGTTTTGGTGTGCCATTATCTGAAGCAAATAGAGAAGCTGGAGCCAAAACAAGTCTGAATCTGAATCTGAGTAGTTTTAAAAGCTTACCTACAGACTTTCAGATGAGAGGTCTGCTGTAAAAAAGAAGGTATGATTAAAACATTAAAATTTAATGATAAAAATGGTAAAATAGTGTTTTCTCCTTCCAAAAACTATAAAGTGATGACAGCTGATCTTACTGCACCACACACATTAAAATTTCAGTGAGCAGCATTCAAAATTTGAACACTGCTTAGCAAATTTAATTTGATAAAGAATCAGGATTATGGATCAGTGTACTTCACCTTGATTTATATATTCAGATTACTTACCAGCAAGTAAACCTAAAAACAGACATGAATTTTATACCTGCTCCTCAAACTTGACTTGAATTACACCAAAACTGTGTAACACATGTACTCAAATATTGAGTTTTCTTAATTAGGTACTACCTCATAAAAATCATCCTTGATCTAAACTCATTAAATTTTCCCAATTCTTTGATATGAAATTATTCCTGAGGACCTTCCAGTTAGGCCTGTGTTTGCATTATCCTTGTCTGTAGTACTTTTGTTTTTAAAGAGAGGAGTCATAAGCTTGTGACATAGAAGGAAAATATGAAACACTTTGACACTAATCAGAGGACAATGACACAGGGACATGCCATGGCACAGACTGCTATGTCCCTTAGGCATAACCTTAGTGATCTCTTCTGTTTGTTAGATGAAGTAAACACTCATTTATCTGTCTTCTATACAGAAAACAGTTATAATGAATGGAAGATGCTTTTCACAGCAGGCCAAAGGCCACTGTAGAAACAACTTTGTGATGAATGATTTCCCAGTGTTAACTCACACAGTAACTCTGTAATCAGTTAGACAAACATTTCAAAAAAGTGTAAAAAGAAGGCTCCCCAATGCAGTTTGTGAGAAAAAAACCTATCTCTTACAAAATGGTACAGGAGTTATTCTCATGACTTCATATATTCATAGGGGCAGAATCTCAGGCATTCAAAACAAATTCAAAAATGCACCATTCCTCCTGCATTTTATGTGGAGATGTGATCTCTAATCATACAATACATGAGATCTGTTATACCGATTAGATCTAAGGGCATAGTCTTCATTCCTCCCAGTTCAAACAATGAGCTTTTTATGTGGGTCATGAGAGAGAGGGAATATTAATTTTCAAAAGGAAAAAACAAGTAGGGCCAAGCCAGTCTTAAAAATGCAGATCAGGCTTGTGATATGTATTTGCAGTATTTCATCAACTAAAAGGGAAAAGGAAACATCAGTATAGATACCTATCAACAGCAAAAAGCTCTCTCTGGGTCTCATTAATGAGTAGCTATTACAGTGAGTCTAGAAAAGTACATGGCACTAATGCCTGTATTAAGAGAAATCAGGTATCTTATTCTGGGGCAGTTCTATCACAGGAGTTACCTTGACTGATAGATCAATTACCTCTTTCTGCACAAACTTCTGGAACCCGCAGGTTATGACTTCTGCTGCGTTGTGCACAGTGAGGAACATTGGGATTGGCTGCCATGGGGAGAGAACAAAAATCTCAAATCAGCCCAGAGCAGTCACACATAGGCAGGGACACTCCTCCCAGAGACACCTGTCCCACATGTCTGTGGTTTGGGGTTTTGTTTCTGAAGCTGTAAACCCATGCCACACCATTTAAAAGAGGCTTAACCCATTCCAATCACTAGCACATGAGCACAGGCATCTTTAAATGTAGACCCTGCTGCAAACTTGTTTGCTGTGTCTCCCACTGCTGAGTGCTCACTTTGTTTGTACCCAGCTACCCCAGTGAGATTTGCTCCAGGTTTCTGCCACTAGTTTTCCCTCTCTGATCCAGGATCTTCGGCCTCCACAGCAAATAATTCTCATTTGTTGTCCCATCTCTGTCTGCTGGTACTAAGAATACAGTGTGACTCCTAGCAACAGAACTGTGGCAAGATGATTTTAGGTGATTGCTTTCGGTTACTGCTAGGAAGAACTGCCCAAAATTAGGATAGAAATGCAATAGTTCATACACAAATGATGTTGAAATTATACCCACTGAGGTATCTGGACACCATCCCAACATGAAACCATTAAGAAACAAACCCTAATAATAACAATAATGAATCAAACACGCATTGCCCCAGGCAAACCCAACCAGATTTCGTGGTTCATAATACTTCCTCCAAATCAGATCCATAGTCTCTCAGACAGCTGAAACAGAAGCAATTATCTGCTCTGATTAAGGTAATCCAAAGACTAAGGCATTTTAGGAAGCAGTATTTCCCCACTCGTGTATGGTAATTAAATTGCAGTAGCAGAGACTGAATTAATTTCTTAGTGATGTCCAAACATTTAAGTATCAGGTGATATAAGCAGCAAATATCTCTCAAATCTGACTTTGCAGATTTTCTGTAATCTTCTTTTCTTTAACATAAAGCCTAAGAAGCATTGCTCATTAAACATTTTAAGGGATAATTACAACTGTGGTGGATCCATAGCCACAACAGTTGTACCAAAAAGAATGAAAATCACACAAACACAACTGGTATGAAGTTGTTGGACCCAGCTTGACCGGCACGGAAAACCAATTCTCCACGCTGTTGCTGGATAACTGAGAATATAAACACAGACTTATTTAACATAAAAGTACTCTGAGCTTGAGACAGTAAAAGGAAATGCAATAAATACCCATAAACAAGGGAAGTTGACAGCAGAATTTACATTCTTCCCTTTGTGAAAGCCAATTTTTTTGGTTTTTCTTTCCTCCCTTCTGCTTTTGGCTCTTCCAAATGTGTTTTGGAGCCAACGATGGCTCCAGTTTGCCTAGCCCACTTAACCTTCTCCATATGTCTATTGCTTTTGATGCAAGCATTTCTTAAATGTGTGAGTAGGCTTAATGCTTACGAAAAGAAAGGTTCACTGTTTGGGCAGACAGGGTGAATAGACTCTGCACAAATCTCCCTTCATGGCTCTGCATACTTTTTTTAATCATCATAGTCCAGAGCTAAGCAGTCCTCCTCCAGTTCTAGCCCTGAATCCTTGGTCTGGGGAGATTGCCAGCACCTCTGGGAAGAGGCACAAACAGAGATTAAAGTTGTAGCTTTGCCAGTATACAGGAGTGTTTGAAAGTGGGTCCCCTTGGATTTGGTAATAAAAGTACACATAATTTTTGCTTTAGGTATAAACCCACTTAATTAAAATATGCTGTTGAGAGGAGCCAATTCAGCTATGAGTTTGGGAGAGTCCACTTTCATTCTCACTGTGTCATAAAATTGCTGTACACAAAGTCATTATAAGTAAAGCTTCTACGTAGGATTGAATTTAGCTTCAAAACAAGGCAGCACATAATAATTATGGCTTAAGACTGCTTGTCCTTTTGTCTTGCCTTGTAAAATCACCACAGAATTAGATCTCTAAATCTCCATTCATGTACAACAAAAGCCATTAAGAAATGTGAGATGCACCTTAAGAAAGGTTTGGGATACAAATCAAAAATCTTTACAGCCCTTCTGCCACTCCAGTGCAGCTCACTCATGAATGACCAGAGCAGGAACAGAGGAACAGGAGGTAAATACAATAACTTTCAGGATGACCAGGAAGTAAGAAGAAATAACAGAGAGGATGTGATTCTTAGCTCCTCCACCACCCGGGTAAGCAAGCAGAAAAGATGTTGCTGCAAAGGCTTTATTGGTGTTTCCAGACAGGGCTTTCCTTAGGGGACTTTGCTTACCTTACACCAAAGAAGCCCAATGGAACTTCCTTTGACAAGGAAGCAGAGGAAGTAAATGCAATCACACTGAGACAGAACGGATCTGGGAGCATGGGGCTTCTGAGCACATGCCTGTGCTTTCCCAACATTATTTCTGCCCAAGATAAGATCCCCAGCCTTGCTTACGAGAACAGAGATCCTGTTCTTTTCTGCTCTATCTCTCTACTGGGATTTTCAAGGGATCACTACAATCAGAATTTGATTTTAAAAGTCCCTTTTGATCCTCCTTAGGGCTGAGGACGTGACAGGAGCAAGCTGGCTCTGGGGTTACATTAAGATGCCTTGACAGAATCCAGAAGGGAACTAATGCAGGATTTGAGCTTGCAGACCGCACAACAGCAGCCAAACATTGTTACTTTTAAAAAATAAATTCTACTAATTTATTTTACTTTTTTTAAGGAAGACTATATAATTTAAGCATAAAGCATTCAAGTTCCATGGAAGTAGATTTGACATTCTATAAACGTTTGGTAAATTACTTTAAAGCAAATGGATCATAAAATGGAGTAATCTAACCCTTCACATAATCTCTTTCCAACATTCTATTTATTTTTCCAAATCCTGCAAAGAATCAAAACCTTCTCATTGAAATGGTCTTCATCAGTTTCCTGGAAGGATTTCCCACAGATCCCACAACCCCTTTCCTATTTTTGCGACGTTACAGCTACTGATTTTTTCAGCTTCTTCCCTACCTGTACAATTCAGATCACTGAGGATCTGTTCAGCAAAACACTGAGCACTCTGTATAGATGCTGAGTGCTTCAGACTGTCACAGAGATGCTTTTTGATACTTAGTAGGATTGGACTGTAGCATTAGCTTCATTAACAATGGATCTATTATTTAAATCTCTCTTCCCTCCTTCTCCTTCTGATGCCTGGAAAGGCATCACTTGAGCCCAGGAACAGCATTAAAACACCATGTATGAAGGGAATTGTCTTTGTTTACAAAGTAGAAGTAATAAAGAACTGATTTCTACTGGTTCATTTCTTACCAATCTAGAAAGTGCCCTGGAGCCAGCATAAATAATGCCCACAAAAAGCACTGATGCAGGAAGCCATGACAGGATTTCAGACCTGTGAAAACAATTAAAACCCCATTATTTCACCACATTCTGCTTACATAAAGAAAGCAACAGTTGCTTGCAAGGAATGTAATAATATGTATATATGTATATTAGTTTCAAGCATGCATATTAAAGTCAGTATCTGATTGCTCAGTATTCCTCCCAAGTCAGAAATTATTCTTTTTGTCTAATCCAAGAGAAGAACTAACTGCAGATAGATCTTTTTGTTTTACTCTCTCCCTGGCTTCTCTCCCTCCAAAATCATGCTTTTTTTCGGTTTTTTCTCCTCTCTTAGAAATTACTCCCATTGGTTTTAAAGGAGAGACATTTCAACTGATTTCTTTGATGTTCTGTGAAAGGAACAAAACCTTACAAATGAAGGCATAAAATGGCTCACTTGCACAAACAGCACAAATTTTCACTATGTACAAATACACTTGGCCACCCACACATTCATTTCTCAGCCAGATTCACAAAGAGATTCTTCCTAAAGATCAGATTGTCTCTGTAGGAGCCTATCTCTTGAGATTTCCTAATGATATTCCTTTGACTAAGCCAAACTCCTAGAGGCAGTTTGACAACTAATGGAGGAATGAAGTCATCAGATTGATCTGATTAATTTTTTTAGCCACAGTTACTGCAGTAGGGTCAGGTTTCAGTTCTGAGAAGTGGCTTCAGAACTGCACTCTTCCTATTTTTGATCTTGTTACTTAAGGGAAAAAAGGGATCAGGTAGGTGGTAAATTTCAGAGAGAATAATGTAAGATTTTTGGCAAGGAAAGAAAGGAGTAGCTGTGAGGTAAAGGCCTGAATCAAGGGCTTCTCAGTACTGAAGACAAGGCTGCCCCATTCACTCTTCCCAAGCTTTGAATTAAAGTGGAGAAAATGTTAGTGGGCAGTGCTGGTTCTCAAAACAAAACCAAACTGCTTCTAGATCCTTAGCTTGCATTACACTTCCAATTAACATGTAAGACTTGAGTGCAATTATAGATACTGGTACACCACCACACTTCATGGAACACAAGAAAACAGACCACTAAACAATGAAATCAGAATAGTATGAATGAAGATAAAACATGCACAAAGATTCATGTAATCACAGACAAGGGAAAAACCATAAATATCACATTTCCTTTGTAATATATATATACAATTTTCCAAGATAATCGAAAACCCAGGGTCATAAAAATAATCTTTAGATCCCTTCACTGGCATAAATATTTGCTCTGAGTTTTCTTGACTAGTTACCATAAATTTTCATAAAAACATTGTTTCTTTTGAGGTTATTGACTTCAACTGGAATTTCATCAAGACCAAGATTCAATTCTGTCATACCTCATTACCAATGAATTCACATCAGATACCAACAAAAATACCCCCACACTATTGGAACAGCAACAAATTGAAGAAAGGGGAAGGGAAGAAAAGAAAATGGGTCTGGGAAGATAAAAGGAACACACGACGAAAACCAAATTTTAATTTAGAACATAAAAATATCACTCTTTCATGTTCCCCACGACTAAATTGTAGGAATCCCAAATATGTCTTCATCTCCAATGCAACTCTGCGAAGTGCAATGGAAAAGGACTTCAGATGCTTTTTCCATGATGTAAGGGTAGAATTTAATGCTGCCAAGTGGGAATTTCAGGACTGAAAAAAAATGCACGGATGTTTGATACAACGTGTCAGCATCAACAATCTGTCTTGTATGTAATCCAATTAGCAGCTTCTCATGTTGGCAATACAGTGATCTACATGCAAAATAGGGAAAGAACTGATGAGTTTGTGGTTGTTGTAGGGCTAGATCTGAATCCCACAATAGGCAGTGGGTAGGTTCCCCCAAACAGCACTTAAAGAAAGGCTCTGAGTTGCTGCTTAGCTGTGGATGAAATGCAGCACTACAAGAAATGCCAATCAGAACATATCAGACTTAAGTGCCTGCAAGGGTTAGGCAGAAGCTGGGCAGCAGACTGGAAGTATTATGCAGATGCTGCATGCTCCTCTGTGCTCCAAAGAGCCCTTGTTTTGGATAAAAGCTTTGCAGATAGTCAACATTTGCTGTTTAGAAGCAATGATGGAGGGTCCTTTACAGCATGTCCTGGGAGGAAGCAGACGAAAAGCAGGTTATCCACAAAACTTGAGTGAGATTACTCTAAATAATATGTTTTTATTTGGTCTTTATAGTGTGATTAGTATTCTGGACTTTAGACAAAGGGCAAGGATCTCTATGTAATAACTTAATTCTGCTGAGACACTTTGGGATAACCTGAACCGGCTCAGAAGGAATATGAGATCAGTCTATGTGACAGAAAAATCGAGACTTTGTGGACATAAACAAACAAATGGATGGCAATTTATTATTTGAAGCATGATGAGACTGTAGACTGGCTATGATATTCCTAAGTATCCTGCACATAGACAAAATCCTCCCCTCAAACCAACCGACAGATTCAGAGACAAATGTTTTGTAAGAGGGGATGGAAATGTCCGTATCCCAGTGATAGCATTAAAATCACCTTTGCATTATATTTGTTTGTTTGCTGGTGGGTTTTTTGGTTAGTAGTGCTTTGGAGGTTTAGAGGGTTTCCATGTTTGTGTTTTCAGGCTGTTTTTTTTTTTGTTTTGGCTTTGATTTGGCTGTTTGTTATTTTTTATATAGGAGATAAATGTTACAAATCCATCTCTGCAAAGCATTAAAGCATGTGTCTAATCTTTGTGAAGAAAGGCAGGTTTAAACTCAGGCTTAAATAGCTGGATAAATTATAGCCAAAGCATGTAAATTAATTCTGCTTGTTCCATTCAGTCTATTCTAGAACAGGTATTCTGTATTAACTGTGCTAATGAAGAGGTTTCTCAAGAGGAATTTCAACCCCTTTCCCTACAGTGTGCTGACATCTAGTGGCCTCAAGTCTCCAGGGTCAAAACATGAACTAATTTTTCATCCAAGCCTTTCTTAGATAAAAACAACCTCTTCAGCATCAGCGAGTGGTTCTTGTCCTCTATTTTCTTTAATGTATTCCCAGGTTTTGAAAAGACAAAAGTATCATTTCTAAGCTGGGGAAAAAGTATTCAACTTCTTTAATTTAATTATTTGAAGCAGAAGTCATCATTAGTGAAGAAACCTGAACTATAAAAGGACATTACTGATGGCTGTATTCTTCTAGACTGTTTTGTGAAGAAAAATCCGCATAAAATATATAAATTTGATAATTATATATATATATATATCAGTAACTGCCAGTAAAACAAGGTTTAGACTGTAATCCTTTCTCTGCCAAAGTCACTGGCTTTTACAATATCCTGAGTTTATTGCAGCTATAAATAAGGAAACTGAATCCTGTTTTCATTTATGACCTCACGTGGTGATGTAATCACTTCTGTGGACATGAAAATAGAACACAGCCTGGTTTTTCTGACACACTCACAGGTTTTCTTTCCAAGTGAGGAGATTCAATTTCTCAAGGCAACTGTTTGAATCTCAAACAGAAAGTTCATCAGTTGTCACTTGCTAACGCAGAATCACTGAGAAAAAGTTACATTATGGTGTAATGACATGGTAGTAATTTAGTCTAAACTCTCGCAGCTTCAAGTCACATTACTCAGGTCATTGCCCAGGAAGGTTTTTATTATCTTCTGAGATGAAGATCCAATGATTGCTTGGGCATGCATCTTCTAAATGGTACCATTTTGCACAATAAAAAAGATGCTGTATTCCACGCTGCAGGATCCACCTGAGCAGAGTACAGCATGACAACTGCTCTGAATTGTGATGTCACACTCAGTTCAAGGAGATGAACTTTGTCTACAAAGCACGATTTAATTTGAAGTCTCATGGTTTACATCAGTTAGGATAGGTGAGTGGTCCCCATTTATGAGACACAGCTCTCAGGAAAAGGCAGGTCACATCTGTAGACTTCACAGCCCTGAGGGTTTTGCAGCAGGTTGCGTCAATGCTCTTAACTGGTATTACCAAGGCTTTTTTTACAATACTAAGAAACAACCCAGGGAGGAGATACAGACAGGTGTTTGGATAAGACATCCTTATTGTTTTCACTAAGGGGTTTTTGTTTGTCTTACCAAGGTTAAATTGAAACCACTTTAGGTTAGCAGTCAGTTTAAGTGTGTGTCATCGAACATCCATTTAACTAAAATGTGAGTTCTCTTCTACATCTGTGAAGGAGAACACCCACACCCCATAGATATCAAACTCTATTTTAGCCAGTTAATAACATCCATGACCAACTTAACTGTGTTGTAATCTAGCTATGGAAAATAAACATTTGGCAGATACCAAAAAAACTACAGTACCTTGAACATAAGTTTATCTCCACCCAGCCCAGCTTCCAGGAGATGTGAAGCAGAAGTCCACCCACCAATGTTTGCCACCTGAAAGAGAACGACACTAGGAAATAATATGTGAGGCCTAGGGAATAGGTGCAGATAACTTAGAATAAGTAGGAAGTAATGCACATTGATTTCTTTTACACTTTAAAATAAGTTATCAGAATAAGTTATCAGCTTTCTCCTTCCTTAAGCTAGTGGTTTTCAAAGAGGTGTTCCATGTTTCTTGGGTGAAAATCCTTGAATGTCTAGCACGGTTCAGACAGAGATATTGTATTACAATGTTAAATGACATTAGCATCCATAACAGGTATAGAAGTGGGCTTATTTATTATTTCCGTTCATTGCAATGCATTTAAGAAATTATTTAAACTTCTTCTCACACATACACAAATGAACAAATATTCACTCTATGCCATACTAGTGCAGTTGGACGCTGTCAGAGAAGAGTGGGCTCATTTTCTGCATGGATGCAGTAAATATTCAATGCCACTATCACAGCTCTCTTCACTTTTTTTTGGATGAAGAGCATATAAGAGCTTAAAAGCCAGGTTTCCCTGACATTTGCTGCAGGTGAAGAATTTTGAATTCTTTATGGCGAAGAATTTCCTCTTGTCTCAGGTTTTAAGAGCCAGAAGTTTGTGACAGTTTCAGATGCTTAGGACCATGCAGTAGAGTCTTAGATTATACAGGAAACAAAACAAGGATGATGAACAGTAACAGCATGAACTGAGAATTACATTCTTTTCCTCTTTGCTCGTGTGTCATAGGTCCAAATGAAAGTGCATCTGAGCCATTTACAAAATTTCAAGGAAAGGTCACTTTTAAAAGCCAGAACTTATGGAAAAATACTAAAATGCTGAAATGCATTTCCAAATAATAGAAGAAGGAAATAAATGTGGTAACACAAATTCCATAAGGCAGTTGATTGCCATTGAAGTATACTTTTCTGTTGATCTAGCACATCTATTTTACACAAATTACTCAAAACCTTCTCCCCATATGATAAAAGCTTTGTGCAAGGGAACAGTCTCTGTGCGTGTGCCAAAACTGAAGAAAGCGTTCACTGCATATCTAATTGAGCTGAATATATTCAAAATAAGTGGAAATTTCCAAGACAATTTTTCCTATCGTTGATTGCAGTCCTGGGACTGCAAATCAGGCAAAATATAAGCCATGCTAAGCAGCAGAAAAAGAAGTAAAGACATCCAGTGTTTGCGGATTTTAACATAATCTCAAAAACCGGGGAACACTTGGCTCTAAGAGATCAGATTTTCACTAAACGTCTCATCAACAGCATTGATGGTATGTATACATGATGGTATATGGACATTTGTTAAAATATTAAATTTCTCATTAAATTCATTAAGATATGATAGTGACTTGTGACGCAGAATTACAATCAAGGCTAAGGATGAAAAAAGCAACATAGTGTTTGTGAATGCCCAAAGATGGGTTTAAGGTAGGTTTTCTCTAGTACAGCAAAAGAGTGCACCATAACTACACATTTTCCTCTCTTCCAGAGAAGAGAGGTTGTACTGTAATTGCTACTTTTTTATGCTGAAGATTAGGACTTTAAGGAAAATGAGAAATTATGGACTCTATAAATCTCAATTACATTACCTCCATGACGTTCAAAAATTAACCAAGACACATTAATGAATGTGTCTTTATTAAGGCTTCATGAAACATATTCTCTAGACAGCAAAATCCAGTACGGACAAGAGGTAGTAAAGTTGGCTTCAGTATGGAACAGCAAGATGTTAAAGTCATTTTTCAAACAATTCTTAAAACCATACTTACCCTTGAAAAAGGGTAGGGTAGGTAAATTGCAGGACAGACAGGACATACTGGAAAACAAATAGCAAATTAATGGACATAAAACACCTACAGTTTATAATATCAACAAACAATCACAAGCAACAAAACATACACAAAAAGTTTTCATTCTGTTTTATTTTGGTAGGAAGGACAAAAAAATGTTTAGCAATTTCGCTTGTTGTGGCGTATTTCCTCTCTCTTCCCTCATTGGGCTGTACTATGATCTCTGAAAGGCTTGATAGGCCTCAGTCTTGATGAACAGCATCTGGGCTAAGTTCCACTTGAACTTATCAGAAACACTGTCTGCTCTCAAGAACTTAATCCTGTCCAACAAGCTCCTCCTTTTTAACAAACAGCCTTGGAGACTAATTTTTCTCACCTGTATAATAACCCAAGTAGAACAACATTTTTGTTATTGAACTTTCAAATAAATTTACCAACCTGCATTGAGGCCAGGAAGGAAAATTCCTTAATCTAAACCCAACTCTCATGTGATCCTCTAAACAACAGTTCTGATTGAGACCCTTTGAGCTCTCCTGGACCACAGCAGGATGCAACCACTAACCTCCCTCTGAGTGGGCACCTCTCAGAGCCGGCAAACTGCCAAGTTTGGTACACTTGGAAACCTCTGAAGGATAATGATGGATCATGGGCTGATACCATCCACTCCTTGAGACTCAACCCTTTTCCCATGAAGAAGATGCAAGGGCACCCGAAGTGAGCACTTCACCGAATTTGAGGGGAATTTTTCCGGGGTATACCTTGTACATGTTCCTTTAGGTCTGTGTGTGAATGTGGATATGCTGTAGCCAATTCATTATGACACATTGCTCTCTTGATTCTTAAGCACATTAGGTTTGTAAGTAAGGTAGGCCTTGAGTCACTGTCATGCCTATATTAAATTCTATATGAATCTTTTGTTAAACTATTTAAATTAAGCTTTTGATTAAGAGCTACTATGTTTAAGTGCTGTAAAACCTTTAGACTAAACCATTGATCAAATCTGGGATTAAGTTTGGCAGCAGGTCCACTATGAATGCTATGACTCGGTGAGAGTGTCTTATTCCCTTTTATCCTTACCCTTTCCTGTTCTTATTTCCATGTAGATAATTTTAGGTTTATTGATTTTTAGATTGATTGATTTTAGTCTGATTTTTCTCTGTCTGCTTTAACCATCTAATAATGATGTTGTAGATGTAATGATGTAGTAATGTACTAATGATATAATATAGTATTGATGGTAGTAGAGTGAACCTTGCCAACAAACTTTATAGTGATTTCACTTTAATATTAAATCTGCTTTTGCCCATCCCTTTGCTGGTGATTCCCTGAGTGAGCTAAAACACTCATTCACAATGCTTCCCATGCCAAAACTGCTGGATGCTGCCTCAGGCACTGTGGAAGGTAAGAGACACTAAAGTACATGAGGAATGGAGTGGACACACTGAACAAGGGAGAAGGCTGTCATCTGAATTGCACTTTCACTTTCTGAACACAGTCCATACATCACACTGAATGGAAAAGGATTAACAGGAACAAAATGCCGTAAGCACCAGTCAATTAAAATCATATCGTACCAAAGAGGCAAATTTTTGGCAGGACCAAGAGCATTAATCTTAATATAATTGTCTCCTTATGATGAATGTATCTTATAGACTTAACATTCTGCTTACACATTCTTTTGTGTAAAATATTAAGCAGCCCATAAAGCCCATCAGAGATGTAATACCTGGGGGTAAAAAGCAAAATCTGTGTCATTGCTTTAGTCTGCTTTGTCTGGGCCTGCATGCATGGATACTAGTGTCTCTTCACACTAAATACGTATATATGCAAATGTAAGCGATAAATACATGTCTTCCAGGTCCAACAATTTCCCATAATGAAGTATACGAATACAACTTCTGCAAAGGAGAAGAATGATTGAAGCTTTCTCAGACAAAATAAAGCTTCCTTCCAGGAGCCAGCAGAAGACGTCAAGGGCAAAAGGAGAAGCTGAAAGCTTTCAGCAGAGAGAAGAGGGTGTTGAGCATCCTGCAAGGTCCAGTTGTCAGGTTTATGGGGTGTCCCTAAAAAGCTGGCATCAGTATGCAGAGACAAGGTGTGTTGATTCACAACAGGTCCTTTCACACATACACCTGTCACTTGCATTTTAAATCAGGACAATCTACCTACACCTCTGCAGCCTTGCTTGCATTTGCACACCACCTGTAACAACTGAAAGGTCTATATTGTGGTTATTTTTTACTTTATTACACTAAAACCTACATTGAGGTTTGAAAATGGAGGGCCAATGTTAATGTCCCTATGACTTCTCCTCATGCACAGATAAGCTAAACAAATACCCTTCCCAATCCATGATGCAACCTGGCAGCTCTTTTAGTCCCTTTCTGTTTAACTAATTACTGCTCCCAGCAGTCTGTCAAATCAAGTGTATTATCTCTCCCTACAACTTTGCTTCATGTCTGGACTTCAGTCTACTTCTGGGCATCCTTCATGGCAAATATATCTTGGAACAGAAACTACTGGCCTATGCCCAGAAAATATTTTATTGTCACCTCAGAAATGCTGCTTTTCTCTAATCCTCCCTCAGAATATTCATACCCTGATTGTTTCACCAGTACTTTTTTCTTTCAGAAATCTGCACCAGAAATACAGACACGCCCCCTGACAAGTAGGATAGCACAAAGTAGTTACTCTATGTTCGACTCCCGGAGTGAAAAAACTACTTTCAAACTACGCTTAAATGATACAATTTTATTCACAATGTGGCCATCTTCAGCCTACTTCTGCTTAGACACTTCAGCAATACTTATAAGATATTGTTACACAGTGGAAAAAAAAATTCTTGTCCTTAATTCTTCAGGTAATTAAGCTGTCAAAGAAACAAAGTTGCCATGGAATATTGTTTCACTACTAAGATAATAATTTGAATTTTTAACTTTTTTCCCTTGGATAGTTGATGTCATTGCCCCAGTTAACAGATTTTCTTTTGGGAATGAGTGCAGTTGCCAGACACCCAATGAAATGTATACAGCATCAGCGATACTTTCAGCGCAGCATAACTTCTGGGTCTATAACACTTCATTCATTGGAATGACAAGATGTCAACATCCTTGCTCTCTTAAACATGACAATAAGGGAACTTATCTGTCGTGGAAAGGTAAAGATGTCACACACTGAGCAAAAGGAAACCGGCACCCTACCCGCAGTTTCGAGAGCACACTGGGATGGGCGGCAGGCTGGTGTGCCACGGACTTTTCACTCGTGGGGTATTCCCGTCCGGGAAGGGCAGGTCCTCTGGCTCTCCCTGAGCAGGGCAGTGAAAGCAGAGGCCACCGTCCGTCCTCTTTCCCTTTCTCCTGCTCCTGGATCCCTGCACTTCCCTCGCCCCCCGCTCCTGCAGCTGCGGACCGGCAGCCAGCGCCCCCGCACCTCCCTGCGCCCCGCCCGGCCCGTCCGAGCCCGGGGCGGCCCCGCTCCCGCGCTCACCTTGTTGGTGAAGCTGGAGGCCAGGTAGAAGAGGCAGAAGGCGAGGCCGCCCGCCGGCCTCTTCAGATACATGGGTGGGCGCGGAGCGCGGCGCGGCGGGCGGCGGCCATCGGCCCGCCAGGGACACGTCGGCTCCGCCGGCGCCGCCTCTGCGGGGCCGCTGCTGCCGCCCCGCGGCCGTGCCGGGCCCGGAGCGGCCCAACAGTGACCGGCAGGGCGCGGAGGACATTGTTCGTCCCCTCTCCTGTGCCCTGGAGAGACCCCGCCCGGAGTGCTGCGTCCAGCTCCGACGCGCTCGGCACGGGAAAGACCTGTTGAAGCGAGTCCAGAGGAGGGACGCAAAGATCATCGGAGGGCTGGGAGAGATCGGGATGTTCAGCCCGGAGAACAGAACGCTCAGGAGAGACTTTACACCAGCCTTTTAGTACCTAAAGGGGACCTGCAAGAGAGCTGCGAAGGGACTTTTTACACGGGCATGTAGTGGTAGGGGGAATAGCTTTAAACTATTAAAACTATTAAAACTATTTAGACCAGATTTAAGGAAGGTATTTTTTATGGTGCGGGTGGTGAGATGCTGGAACAGGTAGTGGATACACCATCCCTAGAAGTGTTCAAGGACAGGCTGGAAGGGGCTCAGAGCAAGCTGATCTAGTTGAAGATGTTGGGCAGGATGCTCTGCTCTGGAATGTGGTCAAGCAGCTTGGACAATGCCCTGTTTACAAGGCTACCAGTCCAGGACATCAAGGACATCAAACTGGTTTTGGTGTTATGATAACACCAGTCTGACAGATCAACCGCAAATTAACATCCTGACAGTGAGGTAAAGATTCGTCAAACAAGCTGCTAAGCTGACCTGGAGATACATGACTGGCAGTCAGTCACTTTACTCTATAAAAGTCTAGTCCATTTTCATATGGTTAGGTTCTTCTAACATATCCCTTTTTGGAGTGTATGTGAAGATTCTTCCTTTGGGTGGGGACACCTCTCAAAGTTAGTCCTTAAGGCTAAGTGAGTGAAAGAGATTTTGCCCATGGTCATTGGTATGGGTGAGTAACATCAATCTCTGCTTCAATAACTATTTCTTTTTGCTAGTTTTAACTGAATTGCTTTAATATAGTTGCTTTGATAGAGTGCACTGTACCACCCTATCCTAGTAGTTTTATTTTCTATAGTGTGTATTCTGATTAAGATCTCTTTGTCTAATAATTTGTCATCATGAATCATTCATTTTATATTAATAGATCTGGTTTGCCATTGTTTATCCTACAGGACAAAGTTGTACAAATGTTCAAACACGCCTTTATAATTTCTTAAACCACTGACAGTCTCAGGCTAAGACTGGATCCAGTTGCACCTTGGCTCCTCTCTCAGATGGAATTTAGAAAGCAAGGGGTTCCTTTCACCTCATGGCTAATGGAAGGGCTTCTCTAAAAAACTTTGTCTGAAGCTCCCACTCCCACCCATGACAAGAAGCCCCTGCTTATTGCAGAGGTCTGGACTAGATGGCTAACTTTAAAGGCCTATTCCAATCAACTATTCTATCATCCTGTGATTCACTGGTGAAATGTGAACTATAAATATCCTAGGCAGGTGAGAAGCAGTGAAAGACACACCCTGTTAGGTCATGGTTACTGGGTGATCTTTTATTATGGCCTAGGTAAGCCTTGTTTTTCCCAGTCTTGGCATTAGCAAGGCCCTATCTTTGCAGTCCTTACCTTGACTTTGCTCAGGTTAACACAAAGTACAGGGCCCTCTCTGTACACGTACACTCTCTTTCTAGAGGACAGAGCAAAGTAGCATAAATAAGGAACCTTATTTATGAGCATGGCTTAAATTAGGGAGGGAGGGAGGCACTAAGTGGTCAAATCCTGGCCATAAAATGAGCCTGTCTAACCTGCTATGTTTAGCCTCAAAAGACAAGGTCAACAGAGTGCAACAGCTGAACAGCTGACCTGCACCAAGACAAATTCAAGTATTTTGGTGCATCAGACGTGATCCTATCTGGTTTGCAAGGTGGTGGCCCAACACAGACATCGATTTTCAGTGCTGAAATGTTTGGTCCATGCAGGCTCACAGAGATCACTGATGAACCACCATAATGGATGTATTAGAGATGGCAGGGTAAGCGATACAGCATTTCCACTTTGCAGAGCACCTGTTTATATACAAATGTCAAATGTGTATTTGGCAAACAAATTTGTGCCACAAATTCAGCCTGTAAAGCTTTAAAATGAGTAAGTAAAGTTTACAGATATCTACAAAGACTAACATAAACATGCAGTAGGAGTACTTTTGACTTTTTATTACAGGGCGGTATCATTTTCATGCAAAACATTACAGTGATATCTCTGAGCTTTCTGCAGTATTTGTTAGTACAAGTGGGAGACTTGGGAAAAGATTACATATTTTCTTACAGCCAAATACACAGGCAGGTTTGAATTCTTGTAGACCACTTAAAGTGAGGGATTAAGAATGAAAATGAAAATTTCTGCTAATGTTGTTTATCAGGACTGACTTGAATTACATACAAAGTAATCACTATGTAGCTTTAGAATTATTTTGATAATATGAAGGGAAGTTTCTGCTCTATCTAGATTTTTAACTATTTTTATTGGGAGGTATGAATGTGTTGCAAATGATTTTGTCTACACATCATTTCATAAAACATTTCTTCTTAAAACAACTCAGTTCAAAGCTTGAACCATTCATATAAGAGGTCATGGGATCAAGGCCTAATCAGGAAATATTTAAGAGACTAAAATAGAAGACGTATTTTTGAAAATTAAAAACGTAATAAGAAGACACAGGAATATTTAGTCACTGTTCATGTCTTTCTGAATCAAAACTATCAAAACCTGTTTTCTTAATCAGTACTTGTACAGCTGTGCAAGAATAATGATTTTTCCCAGGGCAGCAGGACATTGATATTCTTTGCTTATTCTTATGCTTTGATATTCTGCTCATATATAAAACCTAATTTCAGACAAGATAGAAGAGAGGGTGGCAGTAATCTTCACACCCCAAAAAGCAGCTGCAAAGGGAAAGGAATAATCTTTTCACCAGGGATAAGTGCAGAAAGGGTAAGAAACATGCTGGTACTGCATCACCAGACAAAGCTGCTCTTGCCAGTATTTGGCAGTGCTGTGGTAACCATTGAACCTGATGGTCTTAAAGGTCTTTTACAACCTAAAGGATTCTATAATCCTATAGCGCCTTTGTGGCACAAGCCTGTGTCATGCCTGCAGGTTGTGTGCTACAACCCAGGTCCCTACCCTCTTCCAAATGGTTTGTCATTTAGTTGGCAACTAAATTACTGGAGTAATGAACTCTGGAGCAGTGTCTTAGGAGATTGTAATGTGTTACGTCATTGCAGGTTACTAAGGATAAATAAAGAAGAACTTTGGCCAACGAAGCTGATTGTAGCATGGCTGAGAATTGACATGAATGGCCTTTACGGGGCCTGCCTGGCAGTACGGGCTTTGCCAGATGTCAAACAGGAACCAAGCAGGCTGAGGGATGCCACAGAGGCTACAGAATCCCTTACCACTTCTGCCCTTGCAGCCACCCAGCTTTCCTAGGCAGGTATTCAGATTATCAACAGCCTGACATGCACTTGCCTGACTGCAAACAGACACCTTCAACAGCTGGTGATGAGCCAGGCCAGAGGAGATTTCTCGGTATTGCTTCCTTCCTTTAAGGAAACTTGCCCAAGTAGACCTAAAGTGTCGTAGCAAAACACTATGCTGTTGCTGTTGTCCTGAATATAAGGCATTTTAGTCACAATACTATTTTCCAGATAAGCATCACATATAAAATTGAGATGTAAAAGGCAGCAGGTCACATGCAAAGTATTTAAATGTGTATCTACAGTGACTTACAGGATTGGGATCAAATTAATTTGTTTGCTTAAGGTTTGGTTAATTTGTTGTATTTTTTTCCTATTCCCTCAGTTACTTCCTGAAATAAAAACAAATGCCAACGATTTCAGTCCACAGAATCAATTAGGTAGGAAAAGACCTCTGAGACTGAATCCAATCTACGACCAAATACCAAGTCGACTAGACCATGGCATTGAGTGCCACATCCAGTCTCCTTAAATACCTCCAGGAATGGTAACTCCACATCTCCCGGGGCAGTCTATTCCAGTGTCCAATCACCCTTTCTCTGAAAAAGCTCTTCCTAATGTCCAACCTAAACCTCCCCTAGCGCAGCTTAAGGCCATGTCCTCTGGTCCTCTGGCTTGTAGCCTGGGAGCAGAGGCCGACCCCCAGCTGGTTACAGCCTCCCTTCAGGTGGTTCTAGAGCGATAAGGCCACTCCTGAGCCGCCTTTTCTCCAGGCTAAACATTCCCAGCCCCCTCAGCCGCTCCTCATCACACCTGTGCTCCAGACCCATTTCATCCATTTGTTTTACCGCTGGCATACTGTTCGGTTTGCTGGGGGTTTTTTTCCCCTCCCACAGTTCCCTTGGCTACTTCCCGAGATAAAAACAAACGTCAGCTATTTAATCTCTCCCTTTGGCGTTACCGCCAGCCCGGCGCTGTCCCTCAGCGCCCAGGTATGGCCGGCCTGGCTGGGGTTCGGCGGAAGGCTCCGCCCGGTGAGGCCGCGGCCGCCCCGGTGACATCACCGGAAAGGCGGGTCACCCCCGGCCAATGGGCCGCCTGACGGCCGCGGAGAACGGGGGAGGACCCGGAAGGTTTCGCAGTTGGAGCGTTGCTGCCCCGCCGAGAGACCCCGCTGCTGCTGCTGCTGCTGCTGCTGCTGCCGCCGCCGCCGCCCGCCCCTGCGTGCCCGATGGACTCGGTGGGAGTCGCCGCCGCCGCGCCCGACGCCAGGCCGGGCCCCGCCTGGCAGAGCAAGGTGAGCGCTGTGCCGGAACCGCGGGGCCGCGGCCGCCTCTGTCCGGGCTCCGCGGAGCTGAAGGAGCAGGAGGAGAAGGAGCGAGGCCGTGCGGAGGGCGCTGCGAGGTGCTGCCAGCACCACCAGGGTCACGGCCACTCGGCAGAACGACCTGAGCTTGGTTTGCTGCTACCGGCAATTATCGCCATGGTGGCGAGAGCTGTTGTGACAGCTTGGTGACTGAGTCGCTTCCCTCCGAGGGAGTTGGAGCTGAGTGAGCTCGGTTATCCCGGCGGCAGGCAGCGAGTCCCAGCTCGCTTGGATTCGCCGCTCCCCAGCCCGGCCGCCCCGAGCGGGGTGTGCGTGTCCCTCTGCGGTTTTGAGGGCATGGTTTACTGACATGGTGGCTGACCTTTCAGGGCTCTAGAAGCGGGGGAGGAAGCTGTGCGTAAGCCATTACTGTTGGTTTACTTAAAGAGAAGTTCTACGTAGGCTGTGTGTCTGTTTGTATGCAAACCTCCTGGGGAGGCTTTACCCCTGTCTCCAGAGGGTACCGACACTGACAAACTCACTTTTTTTCCCTCATTAGTAAGTGGCTCTCCACAATTTTTCAACCCCAGTTCTCCCTATTGAGTTTATGAAACTACTCTTTGAGTGGTTCCCCAAGTATCTATGGAAGAACCCTTACAAGATTACGTGAGCTTATTTTGACTCCTGCGATAGCTAATTATGCTGATTATTGTGTTGCCACTGCACAAGTCTTGCTGACTTGAATAAAATGTTTATTTACAGTGTCCGTGGGGAGCCCCTAGCACAACATCAATATCATGTTCTCTTGCTGATGTAATGAGTGAACAGCTGGCAAAAGAATTGCAGCTGGAAGAAGAAAATGCTACTTTTCCTGAAGTGGTTGCGTAAGTTTAAGTCCTGGATTAGTGATCTCCATAGTTGTGATGCCATCTTCTCTCTCTTGTGCATTTTCTTACCATGAGCTCAGTGCATAGCAATATAGTAAATGATTTGCCTGTTGCCCCTAACTCCACTTCTTCAGATCTTCTTCAGTAAAGATTACTTCCCCAGCTAAAAGTCTTCCTTAGATTTTTCTTCTGTTGCTCTTCCTTCCTTATTAGTGTTTTCTTTGCATTTTCTGGGGGTTTTAACACAGTCTGTAAGCTATATTTAGAGAAATGTCAGAAATGTTTTTTTTTTTTCTACCCTGTTAGGAACTCTTGTCAACAGTGTACAATGTTATTTTGAGACCTATCAGGTATATCGCCTGTATCCTCCCACTACTTGAAAGCTGTAAACAAAGGCCTAGAGCTTACTAGTTCTAAAATTGTACAGATTTTGACTATCTTTCCTGTGAAGCAGAACAAAGCAACACTATTTGGGATGTTTCAAACATAAGTATACAGATGCATACAACTGTATGGCTTCTTTTTTTTTCCTGAAGGACATCTTAAAAATAGAGATTGATGCTTCTTGCAGAATGATAAACAAGCAAAAGTTTAAGTAAAATTTGCGCTGTAAATGAGTGGCAAAGAGAAATGAAGTCATGATCTATTAATATTTAGTGTTGGCTTGGAGAGGAGGCAGACAGCTGAGATCCATTCGTTTCTGTGCAGCTCTGCATGAAGTCTGCTGTATAGAGTGGGAAAGTGGTATAAAGCAGTGTTTCTGCTTAGATTGCTGTGCTTAATTTTTAAAAAATTCCTGTTTTCATCTTATGTAGTGCTGCTGAAGGACCATTCATTACAGGAGAAAATATTGACACTTCAAGTGATCTAATGCTAGCTCAGATGCTGCAGATGGAATTTGACAGGGAATATGATGCGCAGCTTCGGCGTGAAGAGAAGAAGATCAATGGAGATAGCAAAGGTACCTTCATCAGAAGGAATATTTTTGCTTTGGAGCTACTCTTGGTGCTTAGCTTAAATTAGCAGAGCTGTGAGGAAGTAGCAAATCCCTGATAATCACAGACATGCTTATTTGATTTGTTTCTCCAGTCTCCATATCCTTTGAAAATTATCGGAAGGTGCATCCCTATGACAGTGACAGCTCAGAGGATGAGGTTGATTGGCAGGATACCCGTCATGATCCATACAGAGCAGGTATGTGACAGCTTTAAACAATACAATTTCTTTAGCCAATAGACCTGAGAATATGACAGAGTTAAATTATGTCTTGTTTTAATATAAGGAGAGACACCAGCTACATTTAAAATCAGGTCACCTCAGTGTCAGCAGGAAGGTTGGGTTTTGTCTGCCAGTATATGGGCTTCAGTGGCTGAATCTGGCAAAATAACCAGTGTACAAGGGAAGTATTGTGGGATGTGCTTATCTGTCATCTACGTTTGGATGATATGGTTACATATCATCTGCACATCTTATTGAATACTCCTGTTGTAGCATGCCAGAAATGTGTCTGATACCCCAGAGAAGATAGAGAAGTAAGTTGTAACGTAGCCAAAGAAGCTGTCATGCTTAGGATAAGAGAAGACTGTATTAAGATTGTACAATTGAAATAGTCTATTCTGTTTTATAAATAAAATTATGTTCTTTTGTGGATATTGTGGGACTTGTATGAGGTTTGTTTGTTTAGATGTAAAGTATAGTTTATTTTTCTCACTGCTGACAGATAAACCTACTACTACACCAAGAAGGGGTTTCATAGGAAAAGGAAAAGACATTACTACGAAACACGATGAAGTGGTATGTGGAAGAAAAAACACTGCTCGCATGGAAAATGTAAGTGAAAACTTAGGGAAACTTATTTTGTGTGTAAAACCGGAATGCTGCAATTCAGCCAAAGAACTAATGCTTGTCCACCAGTGCTGCTGGGTAGGGTGCTGACTTTTATTTTTTTCCCTGTTGGACGAAAGCAATGCAGTCTTTGCTTTATTGGTTATTCACATTGGCAGTTTGAGTTTTGTGGGTTTACTGTTTAATAATAGTTTGTTATTGAGCAATCCAAGAATTTGCACAGAACTGTTTTGGCAAACAAGCAAATAAAACACGAAAGCTATTTTTGAAAAGCATAGATGTTGTGTAATCTCTCTTCTAATTAATTTTGTCTGATAAGCCAAGTAGCTTATTTTCAGTCAGTTGTTTGACTTACAGCTTTTCAGTCTGTTTATCTGTAGTACATACCTTTTGTTTTCTTTAAGGTAACTGGTGCAACTTCTGTAAATAAGGAAATGCTGCAAGTGCTATTTTTGCAGGATGTTAGGTAATCTCATATCAATTTGGGCAGAACTTTGAGTTCTGAGTTTAAAGCAGTGTGTTTTTTAACAAAGCAACAGCCTTGCACAAAGTGGGTTTCACATAAGTCCAATTCTATCCTGAGTTTTTCCAAATCAAAATGAGAAATTTCTGTTTGTGCCAACTTTTGGCATCTGCTAGTAACAATGCTTAAATTCCTATTATTTCTGCTTGTAGTTTGCACCTGAATTCCAAGTTGGGGATGGAATTGGGATGGACTTAAAGCTGTCAAATCAAGTCTTCAATGCCCTAAAACAGCATGCATACTCTGAGGAACGTCGAAGTGCAAGGCTCCACGAGAAGAAGGAGCATTCCACTGCTGTAAGTTTTTAATGAAGTCTCTCTATGTGCTCCTTATCTTGTGTAATAGCTAAACACTGCTGGGTAAATTCTTGCAACATTCCATTTTTAGCAAAACAGCTAAGCAACATTATGTTAACATTGCTGAAGGAAATTATATCAGCCAGCTCCTGCTAGAAAAAGGCTTTCTTTGAGCTGCATTACTCAAACCATGAGAGCCATGTCGAAGTAAGAGCAAGCAGCTACTGCTTTTTTTCTCTTTGTCTTTCTAAACTTGTCTCTTAATCAGCTAGGATTAATAAACTGCCTGGAAGTTATTTATAGAAACATCCAGAGAACTAATCCTCTGCAGTTGAACCATATGGCTCCAAATATGTGTCTTCATAACAAGTTTCAGAAAGATGAGGTGACCTACTGACCTAATAATCTAGGAATTTACTTGATAGACTGTATGGGTGAGTTTAGAGTAGGGCCTTTGGTAATTCCTGATGTGGACTTTTTCAAATTTGTGTATTTTGCTTTGCTTTATTGTTACTTATATCAAAGAAATATAATACTTGGGATATTGTGATTCATGATCTGTAAAAGCTTCCTGAAAACACTGTAGAAAGTGCTGTTGAACCACAGTGTATATTGTGTAAATTAGTAAAATGCTCTATTTGCTCCATAGCTGATGGGAAACTAAGAGTATTAAATAATTAAATCAGTCCTGGAGCAGATCTCCTTTGCTTCAGATGTTTATTTTGGTTTGGCTTTTTTTTCTCCCCTCGGTCAGTTGAGAGAAATTTTAATACATTTTTCTTTCCACTTAGTTGAATTCTTGTGGTATATAAATATTCTAAACTCATGGTAAAGCAAAGAACTGCTTTATTGAATTGAGTATTCATGTCTTGCATATTCATTCTATTCCTCTCTTGTAGGAGAAAGCAGTGGATCCTAAAACACGTTTACTTCTGTACAAGATGGTCAATTCTGGGATGCTGGAGACCATCACAGGCTGCATCAGCACAGGAAAAGAATCTGTTGTTTTTCATGCCTATGGAGGAAAGTGAGTATATTTTTTATTACTGATGGTAGCTTTAAGTACAAGAGATGATTTTAAAAGTAGAAAACATAAAAATAATTAAACATCTGCACCTTTTTTATTTGTGGGACTTAAAGGCTGTATTTGTGTATATGCAGATAATAATAAAATCTGAAAACCAAATGATACCAACCATAAAGTAAAGAAATCCTCACTTTCCTTCTTGAAGGCTATTAATGAATGGGGACAAATCCACCATGCCTTTCTGTGGAACAATATGTACTCCTTTTATAAAGAAGAAATCTTGAGATTTTTGAGAAACTCTTTCCACTGACCTGCCCCAGACCACAGAACTGTCATGAGGCTCTTGGGCTACCTGAAGGTTGTCTTTCCATAGAGATTGCTCTGTTGTCAGCTCCATATTTGCAGCTCAGTGGAGGTGCTGTTTGTAACTTTTAGGTTATCTTGAGAATAGTGTTGGGATGATGCTCACTTCTTGAATCCTTCATGCTATACTGGAAGGATTAGAGTGCATTATGGCGACTGCATTGTGTTTAACTGACTTTAAACCAGTGATGTTTGAGAGAGAACTAATAAAACTCAAATACAGATAATGTATTTAGAGATATCAAGAGAGAAAGTTGGAGCTGGGGAGAAAAGATGTGCCTTAAAAAATCAGGAGAGGTAACATATTTGATAAGCAACTTATCATCAAAATGCCAAAACCCAAACATTCATATGTAAGTTTAATCATATAATTGTTATAAGCGTAAATTGGCTTCTAAATGTGATAGAAAATTAGATCCTCTCTTATATTAAAAATTGCTGTATGTTGCAATGTATAAAAACCCAAAACCATGCATTTGCTTGTAAATATGTGAATAGTTAACTTTGTTATATATTTGTCTTTTTCCATGAGCAGTACAACTGAAGATAAAGTTATTCCTCCAGAATGTGCCATCAAAGTGTTTAAAACAACTCTTAATGAATTCAAGAACCGTGACAAATACATTAAGGATGACTACAGATTTAAAGACCGCTTCAGTAAATTGAATCCACGAAAAATTATTCGTATGTGGGCTGAGAAAGAAATGCATAACTTAACAAGGTAAAGAAAGACAAAAGAAGTATAGTTGCCAAATGCCTGTCAGTTTCCTATTCTGTTTGAGGAAGATACTCTATGTCTGGGTATTTGACTTTTAGGCCAAAATAATATACAACCTGGCACAGATTGAAGATGCTGACATCTTATTAAACTGTTTTTTTTCAGAGGCTTATTCAGTGATTTTGCAGCAGAATTTACAGGCTCATTAAGTTAATAGGTTCTAGTTGTAAAAGTGATTAGTATTCAGTGAGCAGTTTTAGATTCACTTACAACTTCAGAATCTGAATTTTCCTGTGTAAAATACTGTGCAATATATATAATTATTCAGTTTTCAGTTCTCTCAAAGACTTTGTTTACTCTGGATCAAGTTTCTCACACAGCTCTCCGATTGCAAATGAGATAGAGGGAACTAGAACTTTGGGGACTTTGAAGCTTTTATTCTGTTTTTCTTAATCAGTATCTATTTTCTAATCCACAGAATGCAAAATGCAGGAATTCCTTGCCCTCAAGTGGTTATCCTTAAGAAACACGTCTTGGTTATGTCTTTCATTGGCCAGGATCAAGTCCCAGCTCCTAAACTAAAGGATGTAACACTTAGTAGTGAAGATATGAAAAAGGCCTACTATCAGGTTCTTAATGTAAGATGATGCTGATTTCTCCTCCAATTCTGGGTTGTATTTTCTTTTGAGGGAATACCTGTAAGGACAAATGAGCACTTATTCACTTTTCAGGATGCTTACATAATCTTCAAGATACGAAGTCCAAAGTCTTATTTTGCTGCTGTTTAACGTGTGACTTAGTGCATAATTTCTTATTGATTCTGAAAAAAATAGAATTAAATTTAATCTTAGTCTGAGTGGAAAACATACTGGAATTTGATGACAAACAGATGCTTAGCAGCAGAGGAATTGTGAGTAAGTAGTCCTCCTTTTATAGGAGCAGTATGTGGTTTAGAAAATGCACTCTGAAGTCTTTCTGGGCTTACCAGACACTTAATTTACAATGCTTAAACACTCTTCAGTGAATCGCCTGCCCCCTTTTCAGCAAACCTAGAAACTGGAGAATAATTAGAATGTTGCATGGTGGATGCTTTAATTGCCTGTTATCTGCTTGGTTCAAAAACTGTCCACATTATAGATATTAAAAAAACCCAACTAGGCAACCAGCCCCATAACTTGGTGATAGGAGTGGTCTAGGTCTCAAATGAATGAGACCAGTAAGTAACACAGCTGTGTTTTGAGTGAATTTGTATACTGGTTAGGATTCAGTCTCCACAACTGTGAGGCTTCCTTCCTGTGTGATAGAAGTGAAAATGATATGTATTTAGAGAACACGCTTATCTGTCTCCTGCACTTGGACTGCTTGGCAGAGCTGACTTAAGTTTACCAGAGTAGCTCTTCTGACTTTGCCAAAACTAAGCTCAGTGATAAAAGCTTAGTTTGCTGACAGTTTGCCAAAACTGCAATTCCCTGGATGGAAGTGTATTGAAGACTTGGGAAAAAATTATGTAAATTATGTGGGTGATTAGGGAAAGGTGGGCTTGTTTTGACTTTTTTTTTTTTTTTAAATAGTCATGCTAGCAGTATCTATTTGGTGTATAGCATACTTCCTTCATTAATTTGGTTCCTTGCAGATGATGCAGCAGTTGTATAGGGAGTGCAACCTGGTCCATGCAGATCTGAGTGAATATAACATGCTTTGGCATGATGGGAAGGTGAGTTTGTTCTTAATTTGGGAAGAAAAGGTTTCATCTCTTGTGAAATATTAATACAAAGTGAATTGCTATTTGTTTGTGACTACAGGTCTGGCTTATTGATGTCAGTCAGTCTGTGGAGCCAACCCATCCTCATGGACTTGAGTTTTTGTTCAGGGACTGTAGGAATGTTTCACAGGTAGGACCTCCTTGTCTGACAATCTTTTGCTATGCTGCATGTTTTCTAAGATGCAAGATACCTTAGATAAATAGAAGATTACTCTTGCACATTTTCCATGCTGATAGTGTCCTTCTCTGAAAGTGAAAACAATGTGGAAAAGTAAAATTATACCACTAGAACTTAAAACTTCTTTCAGTTATGTTTATCTGTGGGCCAACCAAAAAAAAGGTAATCTTGGGTAAATGTAGTAACTGGGGAAAGTCAAAGGAATATACTGTTGTCTGTAGAAAAGTGTTTAATGTGTGCTCTTTATGTTGACTAGTTCTTCCAGAAAGGAGGCGTGGCAGAAGCACTTAATGAGCGTGAACTCTTCAACGCTGTCTCAGGTTTAAATATTACAGCTGACAATGAAGTAGACTTCCAAGCAGAGGTATAGCTTTCTCTAACAATTTTTATTTTGTTAGCTATGGCAGCTACTATAATACCTTAACTTTCCACATTTAGTTTGTGTGATTGGTGTGAGTAAAATTTCAGCAGCCATTCTGCATCTCTTTTTAAAACCTTGAGTATTTCAACCTAGTACAGGTACTGTACTTTACAGAAACTCAGATTGACAGACCTCTCTACCTCCTTTCCTATCCCCCTGCTCCCAAGCAGAAAAGACTTCATGTTGAATATAGTTGCTTCATTTCAGCATTACGGCAAATCTAGTGATCTCTTTTAATTTAAAAGCTGTTGTCTTGCCTTACATACATTAAAGGTTGTACAGCAAAAGGAAAATTGGGTTAAAAATAATAATTATTCTACCACTTATTTTTCAAGATTTAGATATTAATTTATTTGAATTTAAAGTTTAGGCATTTTTAATTTTGAAGTTTAAAATCATGCTAATGTAAATATGTACTTAGGAATCTTTGGCCACTGTTGGCTTTTCATTTTCAACCTTTGGCTGTAACTCCTCAGTGCCTGTGTCCTGATAACAGATTTAAAAAAAGACAAGTTGTCAAACATTCCACATTTTCTAATTAAAGTAAGGGCAATGTGGCAATTCTGCTCTCCCTAATTACTAATGACATTGCAGGTTTGTGCTAGTCCAGCATGGAGTAGGTGGGAGCTGGAAATTAGGTGACTCCTGGGGCAGATGGTCAAAGTAAGAAAGAAGATAAAGGGAGCACAGTGTCACAGTTCCATGATCTCTGTGTCATTGGAGAAGAGCACACTTCTGTACTTTGAGGAATACAGCTGAAGCCTTAAGAAATCATCCAGTCCTCCCTGCAACTGGTGCATTTTAGTTACGTAGCTTCAAACTGTAAAGGAGTGCATTTTAGTAACTTGTTGAGAATAGATGTTTCAAGGTGTACCTGGCTGTATTCGAGCTGTTACATGTGACTGAATCTTTGAAATAGCAAAATTTTACATACCTGCTCTGACTTCAAAAGCTGCTTTTTAATGCTGTTTGGAAGTGTTCTGCTGCTGGCATGGTTTTATGATTTCAGCACGGTTTTATTTTTGTCTCTCTAGATTGAAGCTTTGGAGAAGATGAATGAAGATCACGTGCAGAATCATGGAAAGAAACTGTCCACGTTTTCCAGTGATGGAGACCCACCTATATATGATGAATAGCACTGAGTTTATAGCTGCTGACGAGACAAAACACAGATTTACTGCTTCTGACTATGTTGGTGCAGTGATAAATGTCAACTGCCAATGTCAAGAGAGTGGTTGGCTGGGAATACCAAAATGGAAAACACAGCAAGCATATGGTGATGCCTCAGTGGTTTGCTTTTTTTTTTAACTTGTCCCACACATCAGGCTGGCACTGTGAGAATGGACTGTCACTACCACTTTGAACAAACTGCCCAGTTACATTAGACTATTGTAGCTCAGATGGTCATATTTTGCATGATTCAGAGCTTACATGTCTTTTAGTCTAAAAAAAAATTTAAAATCATCTATATTGTCAAAAGTATTTAGTGGAAAAGCACATTAGAAAAGTCCCTCTTTTTTCCCTAATGCAACTTGAAAACCTAATTAAACATTGTGTATGGACACAATGTCTTTCATCCATCTCCACCAAGGGCAAAATGAAAAGGCAAACTGTGCACTGCAATCATATGAAAATGTTCATTTAGCAAAGTAATATATTATAAATGCAAAAATCTGGAGTTTTTCATTTGAAGTACAGGGAATGTAGCTCTAATTATCTCTGTAAGTGCTGTTGGGTATTACATGGGAAACAGATTTGAATCCAACCAGCAGAGGACTTCCTTGGTGACATGCCAGGAAATCCTGAGTCAACAATGTATAATAAAGAGTCAGTTCAGGTAGCTTCACTCTTAATACACAAATTGTTCCAAGAACTTGGTGCAAACCAAAAATAAAACTCTTAAGAATTCTGTCTCTACTTAGAATATCAGTTGGGAGCTTCAAATGTTCTTGCCCTAAAGATAATCATAGAGAAATCTGAGTATTCTTTTTGCAAAAAAAAAAAAAGCTTTGTTTAGAAATAATGATGACTCATACTGGTTTCCACAGTCTATTTATTCTTAATGTCAGTCTTTTTTTTTTTTTTTTTTTTTTTTTTTTTTTTTTTTTTTTTTTTTTTTTTTTTCCCCTCCAGCAACTTATAAAAAGCTACTGATATTTCTCTCCAAAAAAAGCACATTTAAAGTTGAAATGATGTGGTGGGATAGTTTGGAATTAAGGAATTCTAATCAACTTATTTTTAACTGATTTCTGGTTTCTAGTTTCTGATGCTGCTCTTTATCAAGCGGAATATAGTGATGCTACATGTGACCTTCTCACAGTGTGCTGTGAAAGTGACTTTTTAATCTCCTTTTATTGGAAAACTGGTGGTGAAGTAAAATTTTAAGATCATGTGGTGGTATTCTTGCATGGTTCTTTGCATCACGGAGGCCTTCATTGATCTTTGGTGCTTCACTGGAGCAGTCTTAGGGTGGGACTACACTAATTCCTTACAACAATATAAAAATGACTGTTTGGGTGGGTGTTACATGAACAGTAAACAACCTTGGTTTTGCCAGTTTCATCCAAACAGTTTCATTCCTAGAAAAAGGAAGGAACCTCTTTCTTTTTCTAAATCAAGCAAGTGTCTTTTGAAATAAAGGAAACTCGTATCTTTCAGATACTTAAGTCTGTTCCAAGTTTCTCAGTGAAACAGTTTTCCAAAATAATGGTATTAGGGAAAGAACAGAGTAGGTACTGCAAGGGAAGCGCTAACTTCTTCAGGAAGACTACAAGCTGCTGTTGTCAAAGATATACAGATCTCCTTTAGAGGAGGCAGCTTTTTTTAAAAAACAGGATAGTCCTATTCTTGGCTTATAACTAGTTTTAATATTCTTAACATTTCTTAGGGGGAGAAAAATCTCAGAACAGTTGCTAATACCTTAAAATGTTATCGTAAAAGGAAGATTCTGATTGCTACAGCTATTTGCATCAAGTGAGAGGAAGAAGGCAGAAATAAAAGGAAGCAAGGAGAGGGTATTTTTTGAGCTACTATTTGAAATAGGCCCCTGCCTGTATCTCTGTGCTTGGACCAAAGCCTCAGTTGTTACTGTAATTTTTAATTTCTTGCTAAAATCTGTCTAGCACAGCTTAAAAAATTCAAATAATGCCTCAAATAAATGAAGAAATTTTCTTTGAGTCTAATTTAAAGTTACTGGGCCCAAATATATGATACATTATATGCTATATATAATATACTATGTAATATATTTTATATATTAACACATTTTTCACTTCCAGCAATAAAACTGGCTCAGGAATTTGCTTTGACATTTTAAGACACCTGGGCATGTTTTCAAGTAGCTGAAAACAAGAATTCGCTAAAAGAAGCATTTTCCTGGACTTCTTTGAAATAAAATGTTCCAGGATTGTTATTGGTCAAATCCCATCTCAGTTTTGAAATTAAGATTTATTTCTATCAGATGAGTTTCAAGTTGTGTATTCTATTTACTCGTCTGCTGATTTCCCTTCAAAGATCCCTCAGTTTCTATTGCAATTGGAGGAAGTCCATGCTGTTTTTTGGAGAAGTAGGAGCATGGTAAATATCAGTAGAATTTCTTAAATTTCGCCCTGGATTAACTAAACTTCTGCCTAACAAGCAATAAATTTTGTTACTTTCTAAAAAATTATAAACTTTAAGGTAATTTAAATGCTTTGGATATACTTGTCATCTCCCGTTAACAGATTTGTTTGATGATGCAGGAGGGTTATGCAGAACAAACAGCTTGTTGTAATTCTTAGTTGTGACTTTAGTATCTCTAGTCTGATGTAAAATTAGTGCAGATAGACTAACTGGGTCACAAGTCATCTAACAGTTTGCATGATACTCTGTTAGTATCTGGTACTTAAATTTCTATTTCTCCCATACTAAACTGTGCTACTGTTTTAATCTCAGATTTTTTAAATTGTTATGATCTAAGTCTTCCCCCCCCTTTAATTTTCCTTTCTAAACCAATAATATATAATTGATATTCTCACACAATTTCTAGATCGTCATGTAGGGCTTACAGCTAGTGAGCTAAGGCATTAGCCAGTGCATCAACAAAAAAAAGCCCATTGCTGTTTTGTTGTCCAAACTAAACTATATGCTCAGCATAAAAGCTGAGGACCAAGCCAGGCTTTGACTTCAATAATGCTTTGTTAATATTTTTTCTGAACTATTTTACAACAAGACACTAAAAAGCAGTTTCCTGCCAAGAAGCAGGATCAATAGTGCCAGCGATGATGCTGTAATTGTGGACAAATAAAGGCAGATCTCGGAAGCAGTTGTTTCCTCTTTCTTTCCACATAAAAGTTTTGGGGTTGTTTTTTGTTGGTTGGTTGGTTTTAAAAATCACTATAGAAGATTGGGCCAAAAGCCCTGCCCTGCTGCTGCGGCCTCCACACTTGGTTAAAAAAGACAGTGTTTTAAAATCCACTAACTTTGCTTTTAAAAGCAGAATAAATCCTCTCAGCTAGAGCAGTGCCCTGACAAGCGACAGTGGTTAGAGTCAGAACTTACCCTGGCACCTTAATACCTTTATTTCCCTCCTTTAATATGTGCGCTCCTAAATATTTGCAATGTGGCCCCTCATGACTCCATCCTCATTCCACGCGTTTCTTTTTTACCGCCTCGCCGGCATTCACGCCTTTCCTGAAGCAGGTTTTGCAGCGTGCCGGGTCTGTGTTCTCATTTGTTAAGCTCACTGACACCTTTCACACGTCGGTGTTGAGAGCCGCCAGGCCCATCCCTGTTCCCGCAGCCCGCTCCCAGCTGTCCCTGCTGCCTCTCCCGGGCTGCTGCGCCTTTAAGGCGGGAGCGCCCCGCGTCACGCGCGAGGGGAGTGTAAACAGGAAGCGGCCGCCGCGAGCGGGGGTCGGCAATGGCCGCCGCCATGGGCCGCGAGCCGCCGGGGCCGCCCGAGGACGAGGCGCCGGGAGCGGGAGCAGCAGCAGCGGGAGCAGCAGCAGGAGGAGGAGAAGAAGGCGGCGAGGGGCGAGCGAGGGGCGGCGCGGAGGGCGGCGGCTGCTACCTGGCTCTGTGCGCGCGGCCCGTGCACTTCGAGAAGGCGAACCCCGTGAACTGCGTGTTCTTCGACGAGGCCAACAAGCAGGTGGGGGCGGCGGGACCCTGCCGCGGGCCGGGCCTGCGGGGCCGGGCCTGTGGGCTCAGCCCGGCCCGCTGCTGCTCCCCGGCTTGCCTTTGGTTCCCTGCCCGGCTTTGGTTTCTTCCTGTCCCTCGGCTGCCGGGCGTGAGCCCGGTTGTTCCCCTTCAGGAGCTGTCATCGTGCTAGAAGCGATAGATTTTGTGGTTTTTTCCTCTCTTTTACCGATTTATTAGGTTGGATTTCACCTGCCCTACTCTTACTGCCCTAAGGTCTTTTTGGAATTCATCGGAGTCAGCACTTTTCCTTTCTGTTCCAAGTGTCCCCACATGACTGGCAAACTTTGTCACTTTGCTGTTAGCTTAATTTCCCTGAATTATTCACACCCCTTTCAATTCCTGAAATTCATTATAGTAATAAAAAAATGAATAATTACAGCTTTCCTTGTGGCACAGACCCAAGTGGCCGTTTATTTGCTTTAGTGCTTTTAAGCAGGTTCTCCTTTAATCCTGTATGGGCTCCTGAGAGTTCAACTCAGTATAGCTAAAAGATCCACAGGCCGTCATGAGGCTTATACAGATGTGCATGCATTCCACTGACTAATTCCTGTAACTGTTCTTTGACCTCGGCATTCATGGAGTCAGAACCTTCAAGCTTTTTTCTCCATAAAGCTGGCATACTTTGCCCCATGTGTGGACATGATCAGTGGCATGTTTGGAGAGGGAGCAGTATTTTTGGGGTGTGTTTCTTACTGTTGCACTCTGTTCAGAATGATTACAGAATCATTTAGGCTGGAAAAGGTCTCTGAGATTATTGAGTCCAGCCTTCCACCAAATACCATCTTGTCAACCAGACCATGGCACTGACTGCCACATTCATGCTTTGCTTAAACACCTCCAGGCATGGTAACTCCACCACCTCCCTGGGCAGTCTATTCCAGTGACTAATCTAACTCTTTCAGGGAAGAAATTCTTCCTCATGTCCAACCTAAACCTCCCCTGGCACAGTTTAAAGCGATATGTTCTGGTCTGTCACTGGTTGCCAGGAGAAGCCAACCCCCACGTGGCTACAGCCTCCTTTTCAGGGAGTTGTAGGGAGCAATAAGCTCACCCCCTGAGCCTCCTTTTCTCCAGGCTAAACAAACCCAGCTCCCACAGCTGCTTCTTACAGGACTTGTGCTCCAGACTCTTCCCCAGCTCTGTTTCCCTTCTCTAGACACGCTCCAGCCCCTCAATGTTCTTCCTGTACTGAGAGGCCCAGAAATGGACACAGCACTGGAGGTGTGGCCCCACCAGTGCCAAGTGCAAGGGGACAATCACTGCACTGGTCCTGCTGGCCACACTATTGCTGATACAGGCCAGGATGCAATTGGTTTCTTGGCCACCTGGGCATACCCTGGCTCTTGTTCAGCTGCTGTCATCAAGCATCTCCAGCTCCTTTTCCACTGGGCCACTTTCCAGATATTTCTTCTTATAAACCATTATCTTTGAGGGCCAGTTGAAATATGCTGTCAGGAAACACTGTATCATAGTGTGGATGTGATGTAACTACATAGAAACTGGCTGTTGAGAGCTCACTTGAAAGATTCATATTTTCCAGTGTAAATGTATTTCTCTGTGTTTTCATATTATCTAAACTAGTTTGATTTCCAGTATGTCTGTCTGAATCACCTGCAACCAGCATTTCAATGGCAGTTTCCCATGTGAGACACCGGTCTGTGCAATCTTCTCATCTTGCAGAGATTAAGAGAGTTTGCCTTCATTTTCTATCTCCATAATACTAAAAATAGTTAAACTAAGTATTTATCATTCTAGTAAGGCTGTAGACTTGCTTGCAGTTTATAATCTTGACATTTGCATTTCTTGCCTGAGCATAGCAGACTGGCAGCATGGCTGATATTACAGAACCATGTCCCTGTCACCCTGAGCCTTGATCTGTGTGCCTAGTACTGCTGCACATACAAGTATCAATAAGGCATTTGTCTGACTTTCTTTTTTCAAGCTAGATAAAGTTTGTAACAGCATGACTTTTTGTTATCTTATTCCAGCTCAATATATGTCATATCTCTAGTTGGTTTTGTACATGTATTTGTGAAGTTGGGCTAAAGGAATTCTCAGTTGTTAGGGCATGTTGGCTGAAGTTCCTTAGGTACATGAAAATCTTCAAGTTACTCTTAAACTATTGCTATTTAATAACATGTTCTGATAGGATCAAGTTTCTGGGTAATTGAGTTACATCTCTTCCCAATCCCCAAGCTGAGTTCCTTTTTGTTTTAAACAATGCTCTGATGTCTTAGATACTTTTACTAATACATGACTAAGGAAGATATAAAAGAAACAAAACTAAGATACAGGCTTATAAAGATTTTTACTGATTTAACTTGCCGAGTAGTTCAGAATATGCCTATAAGACTGTTGCAATATCATGCAATCTGACAACTCTAAGTAAATTTGAAATTTCAAATTGTTATAGTGTGAACTGGCAGATCTGCAGAAGAACAAAAATTGTGTCTAGTAAAAAAAAATAAACGGTGTGGCTTATAGAAGAAGAAGCAGGTGAAGATTATGACTTTGAAAGAGTTAAATATATGTTCAAAACTTTTTTTGTAGGTTTTTGCTGTTCGATCTGGTGGAGCTACAGGAGTTGTTGTTAAAGGTTTGGAGGATAGAAATCCCATTTCCTTCCGGTAAGGCACCTTTATCTTGGGATAGAATGATGCCATCTTCAAATTATGTGGTGCTTAGTCCTGATCCACTGTAATTCAGTCATAAAACTTACAAGTGGTTGTGATCATATTTGATTTGTTCTTAGATATAATCTTGCAATTAGGAGGGTATGCTTTTCCCTCCCTATGGTCTTCTGGGGAGAAAAAGTAATTAGCTGTAAGAAGCTGTGGCTTCTTTTTTTTTAAACAACAGTCTTTTATTAAAACACACTGTAAATATGAGGGAGTGATTCCTACAGCAGCAATGACTTATCCAGGGATACAGTTTAGCAAGTGATGCCTGTGGTTCAAGCACAATGTCCAAACCTAGATGTAGGTTTCTCCCGTTCTGTTCCTTCTTTCATCTGAATTGGGTTCTTCTGTGCCTTCCATTTCTTGCGGAAACGTTTTTGCAGAATTTGACAACAGTAAAGTATTTTATATATGTCCTTTTATGAGTGATGACTCTTCGTACTCTGCTGTGCATATGTAAAGAAGTATTCCATATCAATCCAAGTATGGATGAAGCAATTTGTAATCAAGATGTGTTTACTGTCATCTCTTGGATATTGCATAGAGCCTGTCCTGAAAGTTGCTGGGTTTATTTTACCTTTTTATTTGATTACACTTGTCAATCCTGAAGGAGCTGAGAATACTTAGTAAGCTTCATGATGTTCCACTATTTTCATTCTTGACTGTCTCTCTCTTTGGCCTGACTTAATAACATATGCTGGAGGAACTATATACCTTATTCATGCCAATTGTGCTGATGCTTGTTTGGTAAGAATACTTTTTATTTTAATGATGTGAAAACACTCTCACTCTCCTTTTAACGTCACAAGTTCTTCCACAGGCTGTGTCCTAGTGGGAAAGCAAGGAGGCTTGTGTCAACTAACAGTAGTTCTGGAAGTAACGGAGCAGATTGCAGGATGCTGGTGTCACAGAACTGAGGGTGCAGGTTTGGATAGTCCACAAGTCTTACAGTTCCACATCGCAGGCCAACAGAGCTGAGCATTTGCAGAGATTTCAGGTGCTAATTTGTGTGACCTTAGCCATGATTCTGTAATTGATGTGTTCAGGACTTCTGAAGAGTGAGCTGCCATTTTCTGTCAGTCTGGGTTTTGAATATATTAGTCAGGCAAGAGTAATAATCTGTATTCAAAAGCATTTGCATTACACATTTTTTTCTCTGTCACTGTCTTTTTTTAGGGTATATTGTTTAAGAAACTGTTTTAGATTATACTTCTGTAACTTCTGTTTCTTCCTGTATAGGATGGAGGACAAAGGAGAAGTGAAGTGCATCAAATTTTCCTTGGGGAACAAGATCTTGGCTGTGCAGAGAACTTTGAAGAGTGTGGTAAGAAACCTATACCCTGTAGCTAGGAAATTGAAGCTGGAAATCCTCTAGTTCCAGAGTAAAATCCTCTGAGATAAATGTTCAAGAAGTCTGTTGGCTAATAACAGCTGTAGTGAAAATTCCTCCATCACCCTGAGAGGCTGGTCAGGCAGCATTGTTGTCTTGCTAGCATCATCATTTAAAGAAAAAGTTAAGGAGGGACAAACTCTGGCAAAGGTGAGGTGGAACATAAGCTTTTCTTGTGCATATATATCACATCCAAAACAATTTGATAAACTAATATATATTCTTTGGTATCTATGTATGTATCTTGTCTGTGCTTCATAATTGCTAATACACTTAATGGGTGTTTTTGCAGGATTTTTTGAATTTTATTCCAGATAGCCCTCAGCTAGAATATACACAAGAATGTAAGGTGAGTTAAATGTCCCAAGCTTATATGCTTAAGTGAAACTCTGGTGTTAGTTAGGCTGGTGACAACAAGAGAACTAATTGAGGTACCTTTCAAAACACTGACATCAAGGAAATTAGATATGTAGGCACTATCATATTGAAATTGAGTAAATAAAGAGGGGTTAACAATACCAGAAAAAACTTCCCTGTCTTGTGAATGTAATTGTTTCCTAGAGGGAGCAGAAATGCTGTGGGGGCAATAAATGTCAAGATTTGTTAAAAAGACAAAATGCTGATGATACAGAAGCAGTGTACAGTGATTATATTAGTGCCAGATATGTTAATGTGGATGCTCTTTCCTAATGTCACTAAACGGTAATAGTAAGCTATTACTAATTTTCATTTTATGTTTGCTGTTTTTTTAATATTCCTTCTAATTTTTTATGATTATTTACCAGAAACAAGTACCATTGTCATAGTTCGGTATTTTCCAACTTTTAGTTAAAACAAATTACATTTTTGGCTAATAGAATGCTAAAGTAAATTTTTGTAGATCTGATTTGCACGGATCCTTTTATGCCTGTAGTCTTTAAAGCTGAAACATTGTCTGCTTCATTATTTAGGATTATGAGTTTAAGTAAATCATTCTAGCAAAACCTTTATGGTAATGAAAGTTCTGAGTGTAATAGTAGTAGATTCTGAATGAAGTCATGGCAAATTTTTCCACGTAGTTTTTAGTTTCTCTCAACATGTTTTCCTGCTTTTCATGTCAGGAACTGGTTGAATTGGCAATAGAGTTTGAAGCAGAGGAATTTAGTTTTATCTAGGGTGAAGATAAAATTTGATTGTATAATAAACTTGTAAATCTTACATGCTGCCAAAAATCCAGGTCATGCAGAAATTGTGTTCATACGTAGTTTGAGAATGCTTTATAAAAGTGACTGATATATGCTGGGTGTCTGGTTGGCCAAAAAAAAGTATTAACTTCAGAGACTGGATACCTAAATTGCCTTTGGACTCATGTTCTTCATTTAGTAATATTAGCTTACCTGAAATGTTAATTTTTCCAAGTAAAAGAGTGTTTATTTGCTTGTTTGTTAAAAGACAAAGAATGCCAATATTCTAGGATTCTGCTGGACCAGTTCTACAGAAATTGTCTTCATCACAGATCAAGGAATTGAATTCTACCAGGTAATACAAATAACTCCTGTAGGACATGCTTAGAGATTTGAAAATGTAAATTTGTAACGGCATATTTGAATTCTTTTCTTGTCTCTGTAACTGAGAAAGTGTACTACTTAAAAAACAATTTCTGCCATTTCGTTTGCAGACTACAGTTTAAATTTTTTTTAAGAAGAATTCATTTTTAGGGTAGGGTAAATTTCTCATTTACAGGTTTTAAGACCTTGTACAAAGGAATACTCAACTAAGCCTTGAGAACTCTAGATTAAGATATGCTCTTGGCTTGTATGGAAATGAATATTTAAATCTAATGTGAAATACCACTTCATGCAAAAAAAATCAGCTTTGGGAAGATGTGTAAATGATTCAAAGGTGGCAAAGAACTAATAATTGACTAGCCAGTACCTTTCTGCAACTTGTAGCTTTCTCCTGTGATGACCTCATTGAGTTACTCTGTGTAATATGTAATTTCCTTTGCATGTCTTTTCAAAGATGTGTGATGAATAAATACTCTTTCTAACATTCATGATGAGGGATATTTAAACACTTCCTAAAAAAAAAAAGTTGTGCACTTCCCAATAGTTTCAGTCCTGGAGCTAAGACACAATGTTTCTCATAATAACTGTTACTAAGAACTAGTCCTAAAGAAAGTAACTGAGAAAGTAGCATTATTTCCTCCTGATTGAGGGGGAAAATGCTTATTTAGCACCTGAAATGATTATGAATGTTAACCCTGTGGGTAAAAGGACTAAATCAACTAAGTGTCTTTATAAAGAGAGGATATTTAAGCCGTTGAAATGAAGAGAATTTATTTCTATACTTAGTTCTCAAAATATAAAAAATTAAGGAAGCTGGGGAGTGAAGGAAGCAAGAATATTGTAAGAACTTTTTAATAAAACTTCACTAGTTGTATCAAGCTAGGTGTTTTCTCCACTGTGCACAGAACCCAGATCTGGATGAGTGGGAAAACACAGCACCTTTGAGGTCATTAGGATTTGATGTATATTATTTCCTCAGCTACAGTAAAGGGGGAACTCAGCTATAATTGTCAGGTTCCTGATTTTTCATTCTAGCACAGGAAATGTCTTTACACTTAACTGTTTCTTGCTTAACATTCCTTGTTCCTGTGCATTACCATTTATGCTGTTGGAATCCTGGTGGTAATAGAATGCTAATATTTTTTGTTTCCAGGTATTGCCAGAGAAACGGAGTTTAAAGCTTCTGAAGAATCAGAGTATTAATGTTAATTGGTATATGTATTGTCCAGAGAGCTCTGTTATCCTGCTTTCAACCACTGTCCTTGGCAATGTCCTGCAGCCATTCTATTTCAAGGTAAAGGGATATGTTCCAAACTTGTCATTTCCATTTTTTCCTAAACTGCTTCTTCATCCAAATATTCTACTGCTTGAATCTCTTCCAAGAGGTGCATGTGTTTACATCCTTGTATGATAATAAGCAAATATATAAAGTAGCTCCTAGGTGATAGCTTGAAAGTAGGTAATTTACGCTTTCTTACATGCTTTTTGGAAAGGTGTGTGTCAGACAAGGCTGGACATATGACCTTGAAAAAGGAAAAATAAATATGAGTAGTGACTAAATATTTTACAACTTAAATGTCTTTAAAGAATTTTTTTTCACTTAAATTGGTATTTATGATTTACTTTTAATGTGAACATTTGCTCTCTGTAGTATGATAAAGAAAAAACAAGGGCCTTTATCTTGTGATTATAATTATAACGTTCCAAATATGACTGTATGAAAAAGAGATAAAGAAAAAAAGGTAGCACTTAAGGAACAACAGTTGTCCCAAGCCAGAGAGGGATTGTCTACTATAGTTATTTCTTTTGGTGTCCTTCCCTGTGGACAGCACTTATTGTTACTGGGAAAATATTTTTATTTTGGAAAAAGTGTGTTGTGAAAAGCAGAATTATTTTCAGTTAATGATGCAGTCAGGTAACTTTAAAAATGAGGAAAAGAGCTACAGCATTTCTCTTGCTCCTGTCAATGGATTAGGAAGATTTCTGTGGCAGTTTAAGGGAAGAGATTAAAAAGCATCTTAGTCACATGGGTTTCCTGGTTTGTGTTAATCTTGTGTAGGGTCTGTACTGCATCCTGAAATGATCTTCTCTTAGGTGGCTGGGAGGAACCTACTAGCCTTTCACAGTTGTCAAAAAGAAAACTTAGGTTATGGTTCCCCCTCCTTCACATTTTGTGTCAACTTGTAGCTTGAAGCTAAATAATTTTTACATTGTGTTCAGAAGGTAATACTTAAAGACCTCCTGAGAAAGGTCTTGTACTAAAGTAATACTTGAAAATAGAGATCTAGCAAAGGAAATAGTTCTGTAGCATTCACACTTCACACTCAAGAATGAATCAGTAAGAATAGGGAGTGAATTTCAGTAGAAGCTTTGGAAACTCTGAAAACTTGCCTAAATATAAATTCCATAGAAAAGAGGAAGAGGAAGACAGAAGCCTTGGGTAGGAGAAGGGATGTGCTGTAAGTATAGGACAGGAACTAAAGCAGACTGTGACTGGTAGGAGGTAGTGATATTTTCCCCTTCCCAGGAAGCAGTTATTTAGGAGTTGGAGCATACACTTAGCTGGAAGAGGGAAAGTAAGTTAAGAGAACTGTTTGATATCTCCAGACAAATTGTACATGGGATTTGCATACAAATTTGTCTTGACTGAATTAAAATATAAAAATTTTGTAGCTGAAGTTGTAAAATCGAGCTGATAATGCTTCTGAAGTGTCTGTTAAGAATCTTGGGGGATTTTTTAGGAAAGCAAGCACAAAACCCTTTCTTTTGGACTATGACCGCCCTTCGCCTCGTGGGGGCGCTGGTGATACAGCGTTTGGGCAAAAGCGGCTCATCCCTTTCTGGTTCAGGTCGTGACAGTTCTTGTTCTGTTGTTTTACAGAGTGGGACCATGTCAAAACTATCAAAATTTGAAATTGAGTTACCTGCAGCACCCAAGTCATCCAAGCTCAGCCTTTCTGAAAGAGATATTGCTATGGCTACAATGTATGTATCTCACACATCAGGTCCTTCTTGGGAAGGTAGGACAGTTTGAGAATGCTGGGAGATGACAGAGACATTGCAATGGTTGCACTCGTTTCTTGTTTTAGCAGTGCTATTGCTTTAAAGCACTGCAGTTACTGCCTTGAACAAAGCATCTAAACACCCCTCTTGGGGCAAGGTGGGGGGGGAAAGCAGATGGAGAAGTCTTACGTGAAATTGTTCTGGATTATCACAGAAGTTTGGAAAATGTTTCAGTTCTTAGTTGATACTTTGACAGAGGAATCGTTCACAGATGCCTAACTTGCATGAGTATAGGCCATACATAGTGATTTATCAAATACTGTTTAATCTTTCACTTTTAATTAAATGATTAACTGACTTAGGTAATCTCATCTTTTAGGATAAAATGTTTGACTCTAAGAGACTGGTAGAGCTCTTGATTGAAAATAATGCTTTAATCCTGTTGTCTTGTTAGATACGGGCAGCTTTATGTTCTCTATTTGAGGCATCATTCAAGGACTTCCAACAGCACAGGAGCAGAAGTAGTGCTCTATCACTTACCCAGGTAAGAGCAGAATGAGGAACGTTAGTTGCAGTTCTTGTCTGTGTCACTATGGTGGTTTAACCCCAGCTGGCAACTAAGTACCACCAGCTGCTCCCACAGACCCTTGGTGGGAGTGGCAGGAGAATCGGAAAAAGGTAAAACTCTTAGGTTGAGATAAGAACAGTTTAATAAATGAAATAAAGTAAAAACTAGTAGTAGTAATGAAAAGCATGTGGAGGTAGGAATAAAACCCATGAAAAGCAAATGACACAGTAACAGTTGCTCACTACCCAGCCTGTGCCAAGCACTGGTCTGTGCCTCCTGGCCAACTTTCCCAACTTAATTCATGGAGCATGATGTCCTAGGATAGGGAATATCCCTTTGGCCACTTCATCTGGCCACGTCTGCTGTCCTGGCCTTGCTCTGTCCCAGCTTCTTGAACACCTGCTTTCTGGCAGAGCATGGGAAACCAAAAAGTCCTTGACTTAGAGTAAGCACTATTTAGCAACAACTAAAACATCAGTGTCTTATCAGTGTTATTCTCATACTAAATCCAAAATACAGCATTGTTCGAGTTCTTAAGGAGAAATTAAACTAAGTCCCAGCAAAACCAGGACAAAAAGACATCTTTTATAGTCTAAACAGGCTTGTTGACCAATTTTCCTTTCTCTTTGTTTCCATAGAGAGGGCTCCTGTAAGAAGACACATATTTTAAAGCTGAACAGAACTGGGAAGTTTGCACTGAATGTAGTGGATAACTTGGTGGTGGTACATCATCAGGATACTGAGGTCTGATTTATTTATAATGTGTTGTGCTGTAACTTTGACAAGTTATGGGCAGGTTTTAGTAACCTAATAACGTAGAAATTATTTCTTTCTTTGGGCTTAGCTTGGCCAAAAGCCAGAGTATTTGCAGGAACAAAACCCTAACACTGTAAGAGAGTCAAATTTATCCTTTTATCTTGATGGGCTAACATATAATCAGGGCTGCTGGTAATGCCTCCTTTATTCTTACACTGTTTTTGTTTCTTGTCAGTTTCTTATAATGCTTTGCTGCTGCACTCTGTAGGCTTTTAAGGCATTATACAAAGAGGTAGAGTTAAATTGGATACTAAATTATTAATCCTGGGAAACTTCTCGTATCACAAACATTTGAATGATAATGTTTCCATGACACAAACTTATGCTCCTTTAGTCTGAAGGCTTGGCTCTCTAAAAACTTGTATGAACACAAACCTTCTTGTGCATCTGGTAAAACTTCTTGTCTACAGTCCCAGCAACAAAGCTTGGTCAGTGGTTAAGCTAAAGTGATACTTTGCTCTTAACTTAGGAAAAGGCTTGGACTTCTAGAATTGTCTTCTCTCGGACTTCAAGAACTGGGGCAGTTACCTCATTAGGAGGATTAGTTGATGTTTCAGTTGTATTTCATGTTAATTCTACACATTAGCATTTAACCCAGAGCACTTCCTCCCCAGTGTTTTGGTCAAGCTATAAACATGACTATAGGAACCCAGAAAATATTTCTCACTTTGCCTTTGGGACACACCAGTAATTGAAGTTTCACTGGCACTGAAAGCAAAGCTGTTTCCTTGGTAGAAGTGTTAGTGACTTGAGTTGAACTAGACTGAAAGGTAGAAGTATGAAGATAGCAGAGGAAGATAGACTAGGGGCAGTGGTTTTAGACCAAAGGGAAATAGATTTAGATGGGATGCAAGGGATGCAGCTTTTTACAGTGAGGGTAGTGAGACCCTGGAACAGGATGCCCCATCACTGAAAGGGTTCAATGCCAGGTTGGATGGGGCCTTGAGCAGCCTGATCAGTGAAAAATGTTATCAACCCCAGTACATCCCTTCCAACCCAAACCATCCTATGATTCTAACAGAGAATACAAGATGGAAATGTGAAGAGCAGACCAAATGCATGTAAATGGGTGGTGATTCACCTTCGTCAATAGTAACTTCCTCTTTTTAATTGCAGACTTCAGTTATCTTTGACATCAAGCTAAAAGGAGAATTTGATGGGTCCACAACCATCCATCAGTTTGTACTTCCACCTCGATCAATACAACCCTATCAAATACCTGTAGCAGGTAGAACCACTATATAATGAATAACCTAACACTTAGCAAGGGTACTTAAATGTAAAAGCTCACATGCAGGAGTGCTTCAGGTTTAGGAAGCTGGTTACTAACACTTCAATTATACATATTTGAGAGGGTGAGGAAGGAAGAAGGTAAGAAGCAATTGAGCAGAAGTTGGTATTCCAAATGCATGCCAACTACAGAAGAGTTGCTGCTTAAGGTGCATGCTTCCTATAGTACTTTGCTTTTACACTTAAAAAGTGTCGGGTTGGGGGAGTTTTTTGGCCATGGCTGTCAAAGCTTGTGGGTACTTAAAAGCACTTTATGCTTTTCTGGCTTAAGTCAGGACTATGTGACTTAGAGGCTGAAAGACAATACAAGCTCAGAATCAAGTTTAGGACCAGTTTAGAAGTAATGCTACAATCACTGTAGTGTTAGGACATAAATGCTTAGATTCCTCTTGGATTGCCTTTCTGTTCTCAGTCCTAGAAGTGTGACAGGTAGTTACCCTCAAGCTGGGAGTATAAAAATAGCCACAGCATAGTTTCACTAGCAGGTGATAAAGCAGTGAGGTTCTCTTTGTAGGAGAGAAAGATGTTTCTTTATGAAAAGATTGCACATTAAAAGCTCTAACATCTGATAGCAAGTATGATAAATCTGCAGATAGAGATTTGTATTAAACATAGGTTAGAATCAGAATGTACAAACCACTCCTCTTTTTAAAGAGTATACATTTAAATACAGCAAATTGAGTCTGTGTATTTAGAATTACAGTACTAGAGCTGGAATATTTCTGCATGCATTATTTCACTTGGCTGAAAAACAAAACAATCATGTTTTGAAGGGTTTGTTTGCCTTCTCAGGGTCAGATTTTCTTTGTACACAAATGGATCTTTCTTTTTGACTGCATGCTGGAGTGTTACAATCCATACTTACCTTTTCTGTATAAAATACTTGGTATAGGAGAGCTGCCAGAGTGCTACTGTACTTCACCTGATGTTATTTTTTCTGCAGGCCCAGCTTCTGTGACAAGTCAGGCTCCTGTTCCGTGTAAACTCTGTATCCTTTAAATCCTCTCCAAAAGTAAGAACATCATTCTATGTATCAAGCAGGGAAGAAAGGTAGCATTTGTTACCTTGACTCCTTAACAGAGCAGTTTTACCTGATTATGCACGTGTACTTCAAGGCAAAATAATATGCTTCATAATAGCCTTATAATGCTTTCACAGAGTTGTCAACACTGATGTCTAGTTTGATACCACATTTACTGCTTGAGGCGTGTATGAAATTATTGAATAGGTACATCACAAAATTGAAGATAGCATTCCAAGAACATGGTTCAAAACCTCAGAAGTAGAAGTGACAATAAATGAAAGTATATTAATGGGATCTGCTTCTCTGCAGCAATGTAAATTCAGGAGAAACAGTTTAGCATCAATGTTAATATAGATGTTAAAACCTTAACATTTAGATTCTTCTTCATGGATTGTCTTTCAACCTGATATTATCATCAGTGCAAGTGAAGGTAAGTGGTGAGCTCTTGGACTCTACAATATTCAATATCAGGATGGGTAGTTTACACTTTCAGTGCACAAAGAACCTTAAAACTGAAAGTGACTTACTAGGTACATCTGGTAAGTTGATTGTCTTGGTAGTGATAACAGGATTAACTATCTCTGCTACAACTTTTCAAGGATAATGCTGCTCTAAAATACAGGCTTAAAAAGGCAAATAAACAATTTCCATGTGTTTTTCTTTAAGGGTGGAAAAGTTGTATGTCTAGGCTGTACTGTACAAGGCAATTCACTTTCTTTACTCCTTCAAATTAAGGTTACCTCTGGAGTCTTCAGGTGAAACTTGAACCTGTAGTTAACCTCTTGCTAGATAAAGGAAAGCTAATGGATTTCCTTCTCCAAAGAAAAGAATGCAAAATGGTTATCCTGTCTGTATGCTCTCAAAGTAAGTTCAAGTGTGTTTTCTGTATCTTGAAAGTACAATACTTCTTATTCATAAATACTCACCCAAGTTAGCTTAGCTGTTCTTAGATTTGAGATTACCTCTGAAGCTGCCTTGGTCCTTAGGATGTCATTTGCCTCAACTACCTTCAGTCACTATTCTGAAGGAATTTAACAGCATGAAAAATTCAACTTTCTCCCCACTTCAATTCAAGTACACCTGACATGATTGAAAGCGTTTCTTAAAAATTAGGTAGAGAATAAAGATCACCTTTTTAAAAAGGAAACATTCAGGTGCCTGGTTATTTCTCCTCATAGTTCTTTCTTTTTATCTTTCAGTGCTCAGTGAGCCAGAAAGAGGATCACTGTCTGTGATTGCAACTGTTTTTGACAAACTGAATCATGAATATAAGAAGTACTTGGAAGCTGAGCAAAGCTATACAATGGTAAACCATGTTAGCTATAGCATCTTACAGAGACAATACAATGGCTGTTTGCTTTTCAGGTGGCAGCAAGGTGATGATATGCTCCTTTCAACTTAGGAAATTTGGGGTTACCCGAAAAGGTCCTGACTTCCTCAGGCTCACAAGTAAAAGTCTACCATGGAAAATGCATTAAGACTTGATACTTGTGTGGCAAGTGCTGCATAGCTCATCTCCAGAGTGATGAGTTAACATACTCCAGTCCTTGCAAGCAGAGAGAAGGTAGAAGCTGAAAAAGCAACTCTGCATCAGTAACTACTACCTTGGTTTCCAAAGCACTGATTTCACTGCACACTGTATCATGACATAATAGGCTGTCCTGATACATCTCAGTTACTTCTGTACTTAGAGTACAGTCACATACTCAAAACTCTTCTAAGCCTGAGGGCCTGTGTCAGTGTAGTCAGTTAGATTCATCTCCTGGCTTTGGGGTATATAAGAGCAGCTGTATTTATATAACTTTAAAAAGCAGTTTTAAATTTAATATGAAAGCCCCACTGAACAAGATGTCTCTAATATAACATGACCACAGATGTGAATTTCCTTGTTAACAAGTTTATAGTTGTGTTTGAAACAGAAAACAGTCTCTACAACTGAGACTGACTTGGAACTGTACTACACTACAGTTTTCTTTTAAAAAGACTCTTTTTTTCTCCTAGGTGGTAGAAACAGGCCTGAGTAGAAGTAATCCACTCCTGAAACGTCCTGTCCGCACTCAAGCAGTTATTGACCAGTCTGATATGTACACACATGTTTTATCTGTTTTTACAGAGAAGAAGGTAAGTTAATTTTAAGGGCTAATGAAATAAATTTAGCAGCTAATTTGGCAGCAGTCTCAGATCAGCCAACTTAAGTTGATGGCTTGAAATTGGCTGCAGGAAGCTTTGTCAGGATTAGGGTATTTTGATGCCTGTTCTTACGGAGTTAACAGAGAAGCTATGCAAGTTCCACCTAACACTTTCTTCTTTGTCCAGGAAGCACCTCACAAATTCACTATAGCTGTCTTGATGGAATACATTCGCTCTCTCAACCAGTTCCAGATTGCAGTTCAGGTAAATCACTTATGTGCTAAGTACATTGCCCTACTCCATGAAATTACATGCAGTTTTAGTCCAGTCTTGGTCACATGTGTAAGTTCTACACAATATTGACTTTCAGAGTGTAAAAACACGTAGAGGGACATACCTCTGATTGTCTTCTTCCTACATTCACAGCACTACTTGTATGAGCTGGTCATCAAAACCCTTGTTCAACACAACTTGTTCTACATGCTCCATCAGTTTCTGCAGTACCATGTGCTCAGTGACTCAAAGCCCTTGGTATGTAAGACAAGTAGCTCCAATAAGCTTGTGAGGGAGTGGGAAGTCCTCAGAATTTTAATGTTATTTCTACTTTTGCCCTAGGCTTGTCTGCTACTGTCCCTGGAAAGCATTTACCCTCCTGCACATCAACTCTCGTTGGACATGTTAAAAGTAAGCATTTCTGATTCCAGTCACATGTGGGTTAGACTGGTCAAACAGCTTCCCTGACCAGGCTTGAAGTCATTAACTACCATCAATCATTTGCATGCATTAGAAGCATTGTCTTACAGCTGTGATTAACTTCACAGAGACTTTCCACAGCAAATGATGAAATAGTGGAAGTTCTGTTGTCCAAACACCAAGTTTTGGCTGCCTTGAGATTCATCCGAGGTATTGGAGGACATGACAGCATTTCAGCCCGCAAATTCCTCGATGCAGCCAAGCAAGCAGAGGATGAGATGCTTTTCTACACCATATTCCGATTCTTTGAACAAAGAAACCAGCGGTTACGAGGAAACCCCAGCTTCACACCAGGTAAGCAATAAACAGTTTGACCAAGATACTCAGTTGTGCAAACACAACTAAGACTTGTTTCACTTCCAATCCAGTTGAGTCTGTATTAGATGATAAAATTCTTGGCACATTTTGGCCTATATTTTATACTCACCTTTAAGCACAGTTCCAAATTAACTTGTCTTATTCCTTTGTCTACTGCACCCAGGAGTAAAGAGGCTGAGCTAAATATAAACTTGCAGATGAACCTGTTTGACTTGCAGTTGCTCTCACTGCTTAGCTTAGCCTGAGCCATTATCTCCAATTAGTGCTTTCTCCTGAAGTCAGCAACCAGGTTGGGAAACCTTTGAATTCCATTGTCTATTTCCATAAATTATAAAAATCCAAGGCCTGTTTTATTCTAGTTCTTCCTTTAAAAGCCAAGTCAAACTGCACCAGCAACATGTTTGTAATCACCAGACATTCTGTAGACACAGAATCCCATCCCACACTCTTGTATCTTGACAGTAAAGGGCTCTCATGGCCGTGAATCTGCTGGTTAGATACATGAACTAGATCCAGGAACTAGATCAAAACTAGATTGGCTTCCTCTCAAGAATACCAGTTACAGGACTGGAAATGCCTCAGTATTCCAATGCTTTCTGTTTGTTCAACTCCAGTACACAAACACATTAAGGATAAGAATTTGTACTAATAAATGAAGGTAAGTGAAACTACACAATCTTGGTGCTTGGTTTCTGAGTTGTAAAGTGAACATGAACTTTTATTTTGTTTCCCTTAGGTGAGCACTGTGAAGAACATGTCACCTTCTTCAAACAAGTTTTTGGAGAACAAGCTCTCATGAAACCCACAACATTCTGAAAGACTCTTCCACTGAAATGTATAAACTTAATTTATTGCGTTTAAGTAGATTTTTGAACTACAAAATTGCTATTTTATAATAAAGTATATACAAGACATTTTGGCAAATAGTACTAAAAATATTACAACTTGTGATGGCTTCCCCCTAAAAATAGAGACAAAAATTGCATTGACCTGCATTTAAAATTAGTGTCAGTGGTTTAGCAGTCCATTCTCATACACATCACCTCAATTTCATTGACAAAATGCTATTCAACTCTTACTACAGCTGGTTTAGGTTTCTGGAGGAAAATGATGCAACCTCTTGAAAAAAGAAGTGTTTTAGTAATCTTATTAACATATCTAGTTTTAGTAATACTGTTACTTGAGCCACACTTAGCATTTCCTGAGTTTAAAGCTGCAGCTGGTATCTTCTAGTTGAATCTGTGCAGGAGTCAAGTCTGTGGTGGTTACAGTGTGATAGTCATAGAACATTGCTGCGCTTCAGTTCCTAGGAGTTGGGCCTAAGCCACAGTTCAGGCAGTCCACTGAACACTGTTAAAAACTAGAAGTAGAGGAGTCTCTCCCGTTCTGTACCTCTGGTCCTCTCTTGTGCAGCACGAGTTTTAGCTTTATTTACTGATGGGCCTGAGTGAGAGAACACAGTTATCCAGAGGTTCCACATTTCAGCTGAGTCATTAGGAAGCATGCCTCATCTTACTGTCTAGGGCCAGCTTAACATTCAGAAACATGCTTCTGCTCAGCTGTTAGTAGCTGTGAGCCCCAACAAAGTCAGTGGCAGAGAAATCCCCATCAGTCTTAAGTAAGCCCATTAAGTAAGGTTAAGTTTAAGTCTACCTTTAGGGACTACACTGTACACATGCATTTTCAAATTCAAGAGGACAGTGCCTGGACTATCCTCACTGCAAGGCAAGGTTGTTTCTTCAAATGCAGGAACAGTGACCCACAGGAGGTTTGTTGCTTCCACCCACCATCCTGGCCCCAACTGAAACATGCTATTCATGCTGCTTTCTGGACACCACAGGGGCCCAGCAGCCACCTTCACAAAGCACAGCAAAGTGCAACCTCGTGGGCCAGGCTGTGCTTGCTTCAGTTCAGCAAGCCCACAACAATGAGCCTGCAGTGCCACCAGTCAGCCTTGCTTTCCAAAGGACCGGGCACTTGGATGAGAGAGGCATGTTCAGGCGCTGCTTTTCATGTCTGCAAACCTTTCCATGTCATGGAAAGTCCACAAACAGCTACTTTTGTTTGAAGTGTGGTATAGAGCAGACTGTCACATCTTACCTATGTAACTAAGCAGAACAGGAAGAAATATCAGTCCATGTGTTGCTCCCAGCACAACCATAGCTAGATACATCCTGAAGTAGAATATCTTGAAGATTTGAGATTTGGAAAAAGCCAATACTACAATTCCTCCAAATTTGGTCAGTGTGATACCACTGAAAACCTGGCAATAAAAAAAGTGTTTAAGTTAGAAGTAGGGGTTTAGGTAATCTGTTTCCTTCAAGTATTTAGAATTTGGTAACATTTCTGTGTAACCTAAGGCTCCTAGATGCAGTGTATCTCATGCCTTGCCAGTCTAGAACCAAATCAAGATGCACTCGGGAGAAGAATTCATCATTTTGGTCCCACAGGACAGGCTCAGTACAATTAAAAGTCCACTCTGATCTGTGCAGCCACCTAATTAATTTTTGCTTCAGGCAGATACAAGTGAAAACCATTACTTAATTTAACTCACATTCCAGTGAAGTTTTTTACCTGAGTGTGGTACACACATGACAAGAACTGTCCATTCCAACCCCATACAGGTCAAGTGACATGACAGTACTGCCTAAACACCGAGCCCTGCTTGTTCTCTACAAACTCCAACTGCATCCTATATTCACAACCACCTTTCCACGTCACCTGACTATCTGACCTGACTTGAATTTTAATGGGCCAATTTGAGGCTTATCCAAGCTACTAGTTCAGCTAAAGCATTTAGCTCTCCTCTGCTATTAGGTAGTAGTAACATGTAACATCAGATTAAAAATGAGTCTTCATCACCCCTATTACTAGTAGAAGCCTATATTGACCTTAAGAGCTTTAAGCATTCAAAAAAAAAAAAAAAAGCAAGGCCATGTTTATGACTTAAGATTGTCACCTATAACATTTCTTAAAATAGTAAGGCTGTCACTTGGCTACTCATTTTCCCCTCCCCATCCAGCAGGTACTCACTGAGCTGCCCATGTGAGACAGAGCTTCTTCTGCACGCTCTACTCTACTGCCCTTGGTACTGATGGTGAACGCCCTTGTCACATGACTGCAGAATTCCACAGCGATACCGCAGCTCTGGAGAGTGAAAGGAAATACATGTGAAAACATCAGTTAGGTGAGCACTTCGATGGCAAGGTCTCTACTCAGAATTCTGGATGGGCTAGAAAGATTCCTAGCAGCTGTCATCAGTCTCCAGGGTTGAAGTACCATGGGAACTTACAAGCTTAGTGTTGCTTCCCAGAGGCTGTTGCAGGCACTGTGTGGTGTTTTACCACCAGTCTACTAACAGACAAACAGGAAGTGGAACGTGAGATTGTTTCAGAGGTCAAGTTTCCTGAGGTTGAAGCAAGCTGGCTTTGATGCAGTGCATGCAGTGAACATTGAACATTAGAATCAGTTTACAACTATTATCTGCACTAACATTGCTTTAGAATAACACTGAATATACATCCTGATTTGATACCATGACAATTCAGTTCATCAGTCATTTACAACACTAACTAAACACTTGGCTAACCTTAGCCTCATCTAGTAGATAGACTTGTTTGAACATACATCTAATTGTAACATGGGCCAAGTTTACAATAACCCTCAGACCTGCCAGAAACCTCTAGAGAAGACGGTAAGCCAGAGCAACCACTAGCTGCTTGCTGGAGCTAGTTCTGGAGTGCTTTACCAAGGCTCTCTCTGCCCAAATTATTTCATTACATTTTTGCAGGAACAATACTTGTGCTAGCATATCCCAGATGTACTCTGTAGAACACAAATACAGCAGAAGCCTTAAGATAAATCTATGCATCCTCCCCTTCAGCACAAGCCACCTGTGCTGATGTGGAGCAGCACCTAGCCCAGACAGCAGCAATGCAGCTGTTGCTGCAAAACAAGCATGACCTCCACCAGATGCAGTATAGCTTCAGTTCAATTGCTGTATCTTATTAGTACTAGGACTAGTTATCAGAATAAACTTGTTTTCTCTTCTTCTAGATGTGTTAAGTTAGCTCCACTACTGTTCAAAGCCTGTCAAAGTTTAGTAGCAGAATACTGCTCAGTATCACAAGTATGTATGTAGCACACAGAACTATTCAAAACTTAGAAATGGAAGCAAAGAGGTCTTGTTGACTTACCATGACAAGATTTACTAATGAAACTGCATTCAAGCTGATGCCCCAGAGCCACATCACTCCAAACATGTTGACGATTATCATAGCAATAGTTATTGAAACCACAACAGCAGCCCATACTTCAAAACCAAGAAGCACAGTTGTCACCAGAAATATTGATCCCAAAGAGATGCAGAGGTTAAAGATAGCATCGTGCACAATTGTCAAGTATTGTTCATAGAAGACATAAAACACACTGTAGAAAAAGAGAGGTTGTCATTAGCCATCTTCCCTTTTATATGCTAATATTAGTTTAGCTTCTGTGCTAAGGATAAAGTAGTTCCCCCCGACAGAAAGTCACCAACAGAACCTGGCTTCCTTATATCAGTGGATTATCATGTAACAGCCAGCATTCCATCGGAATTAATTCCTCACTAACATGTCAAATAAAGATCGTGGTCTCGAAGCCAGTGTAATTCCCAGATTTCAATATAAGCACCTACAGTAAATACCAGAAGGTAGATGCTCAGATATATTGTGATATCTGCAGGAGCTACTGCAGATGGACCATAAGTACAGGTAGGATTCTTTGATACAGAGATCAGTATTTCAGATGTACAGATATCAACTCCAACTCAATTTTTGTGTGGTACTCCTATCTTTGACATTGCTTCTGCATTTGCTTTACATTTAAATAACTTATTTGAAGTCAGTACATTCACATCACAGCTTGCAATTACCTATGTCAACATATCTGCTTATGTTTGAACTATTAAACTCTACTATGAAAGCTAGGAAATGCCCAAAATTGAGTCAGATCTACCTTTGTCATGAAGGACTTAAGTTAGTTATTAATGACAGTAGAAAGAGGCCAGTGCTATGGATACAAATTTTATCTTCCTAGTTTTACTAGAAATCCCCAAGTCTCTGCATCACCTTCTGTTAGACAAAACTCAGGTTTCTAATACATTATTAGCCAGCACCTTTTCTGCATTGCTCAAGTATTCATCACCAAGGCAAGAAAGATCTAACCATACCTGTATGGAAACACCCGGTAATTCTTCTCTTTGATGCCCATGGTTTCAGTAATATTGTCTGCTATAATCCGAGCTTTCCTCATAGCATCAATAAAATCAGATGATGTTTTCAGTACAGTATGGTAAGTCATAAAATATGTGGCTCCAACCTCAGTTTTGTTGTTTATAAAGTTGACAGCAGAGTAATACGCAGCATGTCCTCTACAAAAACAGGTACACACCAGATGTCAGCACCATTCAAATTTATTAGCTTTAATAACATATAATCTTATGGAATCATAGAATGGTTTGAGTTGGAAAGGAGCAGAAACATCATCTAGTTCCACCTCTGCCATAAGCAGGAACACCTTACACTGGACTACAGTTGCTCACATCCCATCCCACCTGGCCTTGAACACTTCCAGGGATGGAGCACAGCTTCTCTGGGCAATTTGTTTCAGTACCTCACCACCCTCAGAGTAAAGAATTTCTTTCTAACGTCTAATCTAAACCTAACCTCTCATTTTAAAGCCACGCCTCCTTTTTTATCACTACACCCCCTTGTAAAAAGTTCCTCTCCAGCTCTCCTGTAGGTGCCCTTTAGAGGGCTAACAGCTGGTAGCTGTTTCCAGCAGTTTCCAAAACTACAAAAGCTTCAGAGCACAATATATTTCAAGATTGCACAGGATATTCTAGAACAGACTGACCATAGACATTGTCTCTCTTTGTACAGGGGAAAGCTACTGTTCCATTTAGTTGATGATGCATTTGTTTGGTTTTTTTTTTTCAGAAAATAGAACAGAACCGGTGAGATGTCATCGTTTGTATGGCTTTTAGGAGGACATTAGATATCTAACCTGCAGACAAAATCCAGAGCAAATATCTTTGACACATTAGCCTAAGCAGGGTCTATAGAATAAGGCTCTTACCCTTTGCCACATTTAGGATTAGGGTTGTCCGATAGGAACATTGGCAAAAACGTCATGAAGTCTTCACCCTGTGGTCTCTGCTTGCCTTCTGGAGTCAGTGGTCGGCAACGGGTGCAGGATGGATCGCTGACTGAAGAAATACATGAAGAAGGTCATCTACAGGACCAAGTATTCTTTTTCCTAACACTAGTAACTTCTGACTTGCATTGCTATAGGATGCAATTCCATAAAAAGCATTTTTACTGGTAAACTAACTGATCCATCCTGAAATTCCACATAAGATTTGTAATCTTTAATTTGATTTATTGCTACTAAAGCAAGGGCTGTCAGAGAACTCTTACTTGTGCATTTATCTCCATTAGATCCAATGAGAACTACACCCAGCTGAAGGACCTGAACAAAAGCAGAGCACCTTAACAAAAGCAAAGACCTGAACACCAAGTTTGCTCTAAGGAAACCAACAGAAGGGACAGAATTTTTATGGCAAGTTAAACCGGCTGTCTAGGTAGGCTGTTTTCAGTCTGCAGCATTCCAGTAGAATATTTAAGCTCACTCAAACAGCGGTTCAAATAAATTAAGAGGACAACTCAAGAGGTTCCTACTTACAGTAAGAAAAGGTATTCACTTGACTCATACCACGAGAAAATGTTTTGGCTGTGAAACTTACAAACCAAGCTAATCCACTAGCAACAAGATGGATGCCAATACCTGAAGCATTGCAAAACTGTCCAGTGGTATTGTAGACTCTGCAACAAGACGACTGTGGCTTCACCCAGTCAAAGTAGTCATCAATCCAGGACGATGGGGCATAGCCAATCCTCGTGCTAATAAAAATAACACAACATATCCATCATCAGTAATTTTATGTTTAATTCCAAAACATCACTTGATCTCTCCAGTGCCAACTTATGCCATGTCAACTCATTCTTGTCAAATCTGCTCAGCTCTTCATATAGTCCCATGCTCCAGTACCCCATCCAAGAGCCATAATGCTCAGGTAGCTCAGACCACTGCAGCTAGAAAACAGCAGGAGTGTTTTCACAGTATCCTGTTCTACTGCCAAGCTCAGCTTTCTGTTCTGCCCATTCAGTTCCCCATCCTATTCCGCACCCTGTTGTCTCAGTTTTCAAGTAAAGCTCCTCCTTCAGTTATGCTGAAATCAACTAGAGTGGAAGGAATTGGGAAAAGACTTCCTTGAGTTGTTAGCTGCAGACAAAATTACTGCTTAGCCTCCCTAGGCTAGCCTAGTTTATTCACCAGGCTTAGAAGCTGAGCATGCAGCCATTTTCCAGAACATTATAACCCTGCTGAGAGGTTTTCATGAGTTTTTCTTCCTACCATTCCAAGATTCCTTGAAGGATCAAGCCCCTTTTCCAATCCCAAGTACATCAATGTATCCCACCAGTCCAGACAAGTTTTACCCTCACTCTAAAAGACTGTCACAGCTGCTTCCAACCCCCTCCCTCCTCCCAAACCCACAATATAAAGCAAATAAAATAGAATGTCAGTTTACAACCAACAGCTAAGTCTGAGCTAAATGAGGAGGACACACTGCTCAGCTACATCTCATCCATGTCACTATGCAGAGATAAGCATGAAAGACTTACTAGCTACCAATTTCCGCAGCATTGAAGATTTGCTGGACAAGTGAATCATTGTTACATCCCATTCCACCACACACCATGTTCTGCCCTTCCAAAGAGGTGTAATTGTGTCCCTCTTCTAGGACAAAGTAGACAGGGGGACCCACATGCAGGTACTTGCTGATGTGGCTGAAGTAATCTATTACATAGGAGTCCTTCAAGGGAAAGTTTGGAGTTACTATTATGGAATGTTGAGGTAGCACAACAAGGTATCAAGGTTTCCATTCAGCCACAAAATGCTGAACAGTGACACGATCATAAGACTTACATCTGGCATTGAGAGAGACTGATCCAGTCCAATCTCCACATTGTGCATAACTGCTGCACTGAATGACAGGATACCCACAAACACTGCTATCTGCAAAAAAAGCAAATCCATGCAAGTCAGAACTGTACAGAAACAACAGGCAATAGGACTCATTTGTTAAGCTAATAGGAACCATGCAAAGGGGCTCTAGTTATATATGCTACCCAGGCTTACGACAACAGTGGCAGTAAAACATAGCTACTCAGAGGTCCTTTTAGAACTGTAAGGAAATTTATTCTTAGAAATCAGCAGTTAAAGTTACAAACACCTTCTGTAAATAAGCATGGTAACCTTAAACTGAATCACAGATTCAGCAACAATACTCTGGATTAATGCAGTGTAGAAGTCAACACATGCTGATTTTTTTACATAGGCTAAAGTAATTGTCTGCAATGCACCTCTTAAATCTGGGCTTTGGACACTCCATAATCAAGCCTCTATTTATTGAAATACTTCTGCAATTACAAAAATTTATTTCTATTCTTATGCTGAGAACAAAAATACTAGAAGCTTCATTTATTTCACTGTATTGAAGATTTTTCTTCCCTATTTAGGCCTTCAGGCTCACTGCTCTTTTGCTCAAGTTTAGATAACTGCTTACTTGAAATAGATTATACATACTACTATTGGTCTCATCCAATCCTTAAGCAGATATGGAGAAAACAGATTTTTGAAGAACAGAAATAACATGCTCTCAGAACGCTGGACTCCACTCATTTCTTCACTGCTCTTGATGCAACACAGAATATCCAGTCTATTACTCTGAAAATTGATTAAATGCCAGAATTAGAGCAGTTCTGCAGATGTCATCATCCCCATTACACTGCAGTTACAGGTGCACTTTTACTCGCCTCTTGACGCTTAATATCCAAGCCCAGGAGACTGACGAAGCAAGTGACTTGAAGAATAAAGTCTATGAGCACAGCCATTCCAGCAAACAGGGAGAACGTGCGGACCGCTGGCATCGTAGACAGTGTCCCTGGAGGAAGTGACCCAGTTTGTTAGGAGAGCTCTCTTCTCCTAGAAGTGCATGAGCATTTTCTAGACAAACATCCAGTTTAAGTGGTAGCCTTACAGCAGGAAAAAGAGCCTTTCTTTCCAGAGCAAAGGAAACAGTCCATCCAAGCCTGGCTACAGCTGCTGCCTTTGATCTGTTTAACAGCATTGAGGCTCTGCAAAGGAGTGACTAGTTCTAAACCATTTCTCAATTCCAAATTTAGGTGCAGACTGTGTAACAGGGCAGTTAAGGAGTGCTGTCAGGTAACATCTTGCTTCAATATTAAGTTATTCCAGTGCAAGTTGATCCAATGACAAGTTACACTGCAGGTAAGCAAAGCCATTATGAAACAAGGCCAAATTACACTTGTAGGGTAACAAAAGATTTACCTTTAAAACACTGTAAAGTGAGTCATAAACATAAATCTGTCATAGGGGAATTCTTCCAACCAAGGGACATTTTGGCAAGATAACTAAATGCAATATAAGAGTTCATACACCCTGATATTTGATCTATTCCTAATGTCAAATGTAGACTTGTCAGTCACTGCAAGTCAGTAAAAACCTCCAGTCTTTCAGGCTGAAAATTCTGATAGATTCAGAATTGCATCTTTTTAACTATGCCAGACTCTTAAAGTACTCCAATGCCTATCCTCAGCAGAAGTTTAATTTGATAGTAACAATGAACAGCTAAGCTAAACTGCCTCCACAAATTCTTACTTTGCTTTTGTATTTTAGAATTGCATTTACTTTTGCAACATGCAGTTATGATAAGGCTCTTATCTTCAATTATTAATGGAGTCTTACCAAGAAAGAATGCCACAGTCTCCGAAAAGGATGAGAGAAACATACTGGGTGCCACATCTCCTAAGACTCTGCCAATCTGTTTATCCAGAGTTTCACCCTGAATGCGTTCATCTCTCTGTTTTAAGGTAATAAGTTATTATTAGGAATCATACAATTTATAAAGTTAGTTCATATTGCTTTATACAACCCAAAACTTTAAAATATCCTTAACTGTATTTTGTTGTTTTCATGGCATTAGCAAGAGTTAGATAAACAACAGTTGAGACACTCTAAAACGAGAGCAGCCTGAACATTACTTGTTGTCTTCCTTCAAATTTAAAATACAGCGCTAAGTTCAGTACTTCAGCTAAAACTACACATTTGACAGAGGCAGTGCCAGTTTCAATGGGTTATTGAACCTGTCAAATTAAAAAGCTGATTACCCACTTAGTGTCGGAAGTCCCTAGTCTTAAGCACGTAGTTAGGTTCATGACTACTGCTTATAATATGCTAAAATTATAAAGTTATCAAAACACCAGTTGAGTTCTACAACAATTTTGATATAAAGCAGCAGTACGCAAAGTGCAGAGACATAAAATGGGGGGCTTTTGTGAAAGGTAGAATGCATACAGATTTTTGGCTCTCTTCCATTAGATATCCTGTTAGAGTCCAGAGCTGCTCACATTGAGCTGAGCACTGGAATGCAGACTTCCTGCTCCAAGTTTACAGCCTTCAAAAAATGACAGGCTCTTTTAGGAAGAATAAATACCTGAAGTGTCTGAACCATAATGAAGATGTTGTCCACTCCAATAGCCAGCACCAAGAAAGGAATTACTTCTATCACAATCAGTGTCAGTGGGATTCCAAAGTAGCTGAAAATGCCTATAGAACATGCTACTGAGCTCAGTACAATCAGGATGCCTGCAATGCCTAGAGAGATCTTCGAATCCACCTAAAAAAAGTTGCATTGAACATTAGCCAAACAAGCATCATCCCAAAGAACAGATTATTGCAAAGCCAAAAACCATTTTCTAACATTTAGTCTAAGTACTAGAAAACTTTTCAGGGTTTTTTTGAAGATCCAGATATTAAAAAAAAAATTATCAACCTTGAAGCTGCAAGTCTGAAAGCTGATGTTAACTGAACATCAAGTGAAAGAACTTAGCTGAGACTACAAAACAACATGAATTGTCTAGTACAAGAACAATGCTCCCCCTAACTCTTGCCCAAGAAGGACTCAATGCTCTAATAAAAAATTGAACATCAGCATTCTGCAAAAATAGTGAAGTCACTTACAGCTATCAGGAAGTTCTAGCTTCAGTCTTTACAGCAATGAAAACTATACACATACCAGCAGTCTTCTACAGCTCTGGATATGTCCCAGAGCTATCGAGATGTACACAAACATCACCATATAGCTTATCAACACAACGCTGATATCACTGTTGCTTTCACGGTTGATCTCATCTTCAATACTCCGTTCAGCAGAAAATGATATTGTTAAGTTTGAATTATTATAGTTCTTCAGAAAGTTAATAAATCTAAAAAACAAACCCAAGAGGTCAATCACATTTTAAAAGAATAAAACATTTTCCACTAGAAATATTTAAAAGTCAGCTGATGGCAAATTAACATCATCTGTATTACAAGAGGACCCTGCAGCCAGACAGTAGTTTGAGGAGACCTTTCTCAGTTTTAAAAGAGAGGTGCTGGCTACACATACCTAGAATTCTATTTTAAGAACTAGAAATACACTATGCTGAAATACTTTCCATGTTCTCTCCAGCATTTGAGGACAAATAGGTACCTTGCATGAGCTATTTCAAACTCTAAGCACAATTTTCCTCAAAGCCATGCCTAGGAATACATACATGAAAGATGACTGCAGCTTGCTTACAGTACTGGAACAATTTATTAGCCCTTGTTTCAGTTCCCCAACTTGAGAGGTGCTTGTGGCACAGGCAGCTGCATGTCATACTTTTATTTTGTCACAAACTTTCTAGTACAGTAGTTTTAGCTGAACTGCCAGCCAGAGCAGCTGGCCTGTGTAAGCTAGCTCTTCAAGGTAGTAAAGGGATGAAAGCCTTCGATGTTCATCTGGTTGACAATTATTAAAAATTAAAGGTAATGAACTACAGCATCAGGCTCGACCTTTCCACCCATGGTTAATGGTCCAGCAAATTAAAGAGTCTACCAGTGTAATTCTAGCCACAATAAAATAAATCCTTTCAGAAGTTACTTGTTGGCAAGTGCTACTGGGCTAGATGGTCACTAGGAGGACTAGAACACATGTCTCAAAGCAAATTAAGTGTGGTAGACAAAGTGAAGGTCTTATGATGAGCACAGTCTGTTTTCAACCAGTTTTGCTGCCTCTCAAAACGTCCCTGTAGTTATACTGAAGAACTGTTAGTACAGTGCAGGTGTTTCTGGTTTATCAGCATTTAAAGCTGCTCTAAGTCATGCAAGCATTTCAGAACATAGGAAGACTACTTACTCTTTTTCCCATGCCAAGGCTTTCATCAGCTTTTTTGAGTCATTGTAGTAGTTGTTGACAGGAAAAGTAATTACAAGAGCTGTAGCATTATTATAGTTATCATCTATAGAAAAAATAAAAAGTTTGGCATTCAAAAGTGTAACTTATATTCTAGTATAGCAGATAAAAATAAGTTTAAAATTAGCATTGTCCAAAGCAATCCCATCCGTACAACTCCGCTAACACCACTGAGTTCTCAAACACACTATTGAAATAAGAACTGAAGCTGATAAGCACTACAGATTGCATTCCACAGTAATTATTCATTGTTTAACATGCTCATGACACCACAACAATAAATTGTTGCATGGCTAGACAAAGAACTACTATATAACCACTGCTTATGACTTTTCATCTAATGAGAAATGTGGCTTCCTAAACTTCCTAAACTGTAGCTCTGGCATACTTAGATTTTACTCAAAGCAAACACAAATCCCCTACAGTTTAATAAAGAAGTGCTTCCCTTAAACACTATTTTAAATATGTTAAAAACAAATATACTACCAAGTTACGTTTAATTAGATAAATTGCTTGAACAAAATCCTGGCTTTGGAGTAATTATGAAAGAATTTCCTTTGTGAAGATGTTAATCTACTCTTAAGTGCTTTGTCAGATCAGTGACAAAACTTTATTCTAACTCAAAGCGAAAAACATATACATCCCAGCACGTCAACCTGAGCTACTTCATGTCTTTATCTTTACCAGGCCCAAAGCAGACTGAACATTTGTCCTGTTGACAGATACGTTCCAACTGCAGATAGATTGCATTTTGCACTTCCAGAGTAGTCTGCCTCCAATCCCAGCACTGGTCTACTGAAAACTTACTTAAAACACTTTTACTTACTGAAAGTTTAACAAAATTCCAGTTTCTCTCGACTGCATTTAAACACTTGTGTTAAATGAGAATGCACCTTTAGCACCAACAACAGCACACAAGCATGTACTCTCGGACTTACACTGCAATACTGGTTTTCCACTCACCATCATATCCTCCCAACACCAGCCATGGAAATACAGGTCCACCAAACGTTCCTAAGCAGGGATCGTGAAGCAAGCTTGTGTCATTCAGTGATGCTGGAGCCCTAAAGAGACCACCAGCAATAATTGTTAGCTTCTGCTTGACAGCTGAGGCACAGCACAAAACAGTAAAAAGCTGTTGTGTCAAGACAACAAGACATCAAGACAAACGAGACAAGCCTGCTAGTGGTACACTGCCCTTGTGATATATTTGCTTTGAATTTAAATACAGTTTTAAAGGTATCTGCCTTGTAGCCTTTAAGACAAGGAGTACCTTCTAGCCAACTGAACTATAAACTAAAGAGAAAGCTTAGAAGCCGGTCTTCTGCTCAGAGCTCTTCAGAAGCATTGAAAACATGCCTAAGGTAAACCAGAGCTAGCACCCACACCACACCAAGCTGAACTGGCAACTTGATTAAAAACCATGCAATTGTACTGCTCACCGAACACAGTATAAGAAGTGAGTGTGGTAATCAGCATAGACAAAGAACTCATCCCCAACAGTGTGATCCAGAACAGAATGGCTGTTCTGAAAGTAGTTGAGTACGCTCAGTATAGTGCAGTTGTTGTTGTAGGGAGCAAGAGGAGCCAGGCAAATATCCTTCAGCATTACAGTCTCATTGTCATAAGATGCAGTTATGCTGACAATAGCATCCTGCAAATCCAGTACCTTTAAAAAAACAAACCATAGTTTAAGAGCAGCACAAGAAAGCATTTCTCTTTCAAGACAGGACTTAAGTGTATGCTATATTCTTGCAAGTTTCCAGAGACAGAGGCATATATCGATAAAAGCAAATTACAAAAACATTATTTCTGTATTCAAACTATGAACTGGGATTTAGCTTGCAAGTGTCTCTCTAACAGAAAGGTTTTCAGCAAAAAGCTTTGATAGTAAGGTTATGTTTTTAATATGAATATCTAGTGACTGTTTTGATGGCTACATAACATTGCAGGTGGAAGTCAACTCCATGTGGTTATACGTATTACGTATGCTTAGGTTTCTGCTCTTGGAAGTCCCAATTACCTGATGGAGAATATCTTTAGTAAGAGGAGGCCCAAAAGGTACATCTTCTCCTGATGGGTAAGGTGAGTAGGTGTCTGGGTGACTCTTTGGTGCTTGAATAATAATCTGTTCAGTACGGAAGAAAGGCCCAAAGTGTGTGTCAAAGTATTCCTTTTCCTTACGGGCCTGGCTGCTTGGGGCTGACCAGAGATCTACAGGATTTGTAGTTGCTTTAATATATACAAAGCCTGAGCAGCACATTGCAATGAAGACCACAGAGAAGAGGATAACAGGACGTGGATTTCTGACGCAGAAAGCCCCCCATGAGGTAAATGTCATCCTCAGGCCATTCTCAAACCTTTCACCAAGCCTTTCACCACAGGTAATGTTTCCTGCAAGAGCAAGAAGTAAACAGGAAATGTTTGAGAAGTCAGTTAAGCAGCATTTTCTTGGATCCACTCAGAAAGATGAAATTTTATTCTAGCTCTCTTTGTAGGAAGCACTAGAAGCTATGTCTCCACTGACAGTCAGTGGGACCAAATGCTGACTGAAGCCAAGGGCCAGAAAACAGCTTGTACCTACATTACTCCTTGTAATGTAAGGCTGTCTTTGACAGCAGCACGTGTAGCAAATAAAGGAAGAAGCAGCTAAAAGAGATATAAACAATAAACCAAACTACCTCAGCTGGTACACAAGTTAAACTACAGTTCTTTCCAAGCATGCTTTAAATGGATGCATGGATGAGTCAAAATATAATCAAACTGATTTTAGCATCATGTTGCCCTCCCTATACCCCTATGACAAAGCCCTCCAGAACTTCCTTGGAGCTTAGTTAGATCCATGAAGGGTGCACCCAGGCTTTCAGCATCCAATAAAAGAGGGGTGAGTACTACTCTAAAAGAGATGCTGGCCAAAAGGCTGAAGGCTCTCTTAAGAATGGACCTTTAGCCTAATAAAGCTAAAACTCCAGAGCCCATCCATAGGAAAGGGATGAACTTAAGATGAGTTTGTAATAAACCTATTTCTCTTATCCAAGACATACCATTGTCACGGTGAGAATTCACAGAAAAGGCTACATTGCTGTCAATTGGGGTGTACTCCGAGACGAAGTGCCGCCTCCTGCAAGGCAAGAGGCAGTGTTATTCTGCTTGTCCAAAAAGGCATCTGTACTGTTTGTACAACAGTCTCCACCTTTGTGATTCTTTGGAACAACATACAGCCATGTCAGCTATCTTAATAAACTTTTCCAGCTTACATCAAGCACAGATTCTTTATGCACATTTAGAAGATGACTAGCATTAACAACAGAGAGAATTTCTTTAAATTGATCCTAAGCTGATATTTGTAGGAAATTTTAAAATTAGAAATATGAACCAGGCATCTCAAACACACTTAACACTTCATGTTGCCAACTAAGGTAAGGCTGCTGAACACATCAAATTTTCATACTCACTATCCTTTTCCAAGCAGACTTAATTCTTATTCTAGAGCAATTTCAGTTTTCTGATCATAACTGAACAACCATAGAATCAGAATGGTTTGGGTTGGAAGCAAACCTTTAAGGTCATCTAATTCCCCTGCCATGAGCAGGGCCACCTTTCACTGGATCAGTTTACTTAGAGCCCCATTGCGTCTGGCCTTGAACACCTCCAGGAGTGGGGAGTGCACAACCTCTCTGGGCTACCTCTTCCCCTAACCCACACCTACTCTCCCCCTCAGCTTAAGACCACTGCCCCTCATCCTGTCACTACATGCCCTTGTAAAAAGTCACTCTCCAGCTCTCTTGTAGGCCCCCTTTAGGTATGGAAGGTGCTGTAAGGAATCCCAAGAGTTTTTCCTTCTCCAGGCTGAACAGCCCTAACTCTCTCAGCCTGTCTTCATAGGAGAGGTGCTCCAGCCATGTGATCAAGGGTGATAAACTAAATGAAAGCTGAGCTTCCAGTAATTATAGTGTTTTTCAAAATAGGAGACTAGGAAAAAGTGTTCATGACTTAATTTGCAATAGAGCAGTGACTGTTTTGCTATGAATGTGTGTTTTCTGCATACTTAGTTATGAAAGTCGAAAAATAGTGTATGTGATTCTGTAGCTAGGAATGCTATGACAGGTGTGCATCAACTAAACCAGCTTCTGCAATCACTTTCCACCAGGTGGTTTTAGCTGTTAGAACACTTTCTGTAAGTATATGTAGTATCTGATACAGAATATGACTTTTGAGTGGCTGAAGTAGTCAAGACATAAGCATCTGACCAGGGCAAAGAAATTCTCAGGGATAAACAAGTGACTTGCAGAGCTCAGCATTTTGAATGCTTTACCTGTAACACCAGACTCCAAAAACCAGTGCAAAAAATATGAGTAGAAAGCCCATGTATGAGATCCACATGATGACATACACAGCATCCAAACCAAACAATAGCCAAGGAGAAGGCAATGGAGGGGGTTGAGGTTTTGGACCACAAACAATTGAACAGTCCTGACAGCTGCATGGTCCTGTTGAATCATCCACGGACTCATTACAGCCTTTGGTAGCATTATTCATAGGGTTCATTCCATGGACAGGAACATCTATGACAAATCACAAGTTGCAGAGCCAGTTTACTACCAGGAAAAATTCAGATCTTCTCAGTTAAGTGAGTCAACCCTTTATATGAAAGCCCACAGCCCCTGTGTAGAACAGCATTTCTGGGTCTTACAGATGAAGAATCCACTGCCTTTTCCACAGCAGGTACCAAGTATTTACAGTTGTCTAATAGTTAAATGACTGGTCATGTCTATAACACTTCAATCTGTAAAGTAACAAGCACATACTTCTATCATCCCAGCAATGATTTATCATCCTCCTTATCTATTCAGATTGTGAAATATGTGACAATAATTTCCTGTTAAAGAAATCTTCAAGGATCAGGGTACTGCCCATTTCCCAAGGAATATAAGCAGCCAGTCTCCTAGGCTCAGTCCATCATTGAGTTTTAGATATTTCTACAGTAAGAAGTTGTATAGAAAAAAAGCACCAAGTATGGTTTCCAAGCAGAAATTTAAAAAAAGTAAGTTAATCTCACATTGCTTTGAAAGCCTCTGACTGCAGACTTTCATTGCTGGGCAGCTGCTTAAAAATCAATGTTCTAGCCATAGCACCCAGCCTTTGACAGGAGCTTCAAAGGCAATGACTATTCAGTTTCTTACCTGAAAAGATAGGAATTATGCTGAAAGGAGTTTGTCCATTGTCTTTACTAAACATGTACTCAATCCAGTTGGTTGCATTGCAGTCCTTGACATCCTTCCCACACAGCAGCCCCAGTGCTTTAACATTGCTTGATGGAGCCTCCACATCTTTGCAGGCATTGTACATTGCTGGGAAGAGTCATTAAACCAATTAAACCAACTATAATTTGAGTAAGCATTCCAAATATTTCTAATATTACAGACTCCCCGAGTTCCAGGAACATTCTTACAGTTTTCAGTAGAAACATCTTAGGATAGTGAACTAATACTTTCAGTTGTATTTATAGTATTCAAGGTAGCAATGCTTTATTACAGCTATCTTGCTCTGAGAAAGCCACCCAAATTTGCATTAATGCTAGAACCTACTTTTCTGCTTGACAGGAAACATTACCTAATATTATTGTCAGGGAAAGTTATGAAAAGCATTTAAGATACTTTAAACTTGTAGGCCATACATGACTTTCAAGTGTCTCCATTTTATTAAAGGTTACTGCAAAAAGCATTAAAAGACTGAATGCTTTAAGCTTGCAACAAAAGCCAAATACAATCAAAATGTATTGTTCTCTAAAAAGGTCTGGTTTTGACAAAGGACTAGACAGTCCATTTCAAGACTGAATGCCTCTTAAAGACCCATCATAGTACACTGTGTACAAACTTCATTATTATGTTTGCTAGACTGTTTTAGTATCAGGTAGGCTTTGGACATTCAATGCTTGGCAACAACTTTATTTTTCTGAAGTAAGACTTATCATGGTCATCAGCTACTAACTGTTTGTATAGACTTTCATCCTCAGCTGAACCTTTAAAACACTGTTATGTAACAGTGTCAGTGTAATGTCCCCTGCTCATTCAGAAGTTGTGTTCCATAAGTTTTAAGGGGGACCTACTGTTACCTATGTGATGACTCAAACTTCAAAAAGATAGCTAAAGAGATGTTTTCTCCTCCATACTCTTTCTGAAGAAGTACTGGTCTTGTTACCTGGACAAAAGCCAAGGTAAATTAACACACTGTTTACTCACCATTTGCAAATCGATCTCCAATAAAGTACTGCAGCTCTGTAATGCTACTTTTGTTCTCTTTTAAAACAGGATCATAATAAGGTATGGTGCTTGTAACATTCAAAAAGTCAGACTGATTAGGACTACAAGTCAGTTCACAGAAGAGGTTTATCAAGTTGTAAAAACACGATGGACATCTGAGTAGGAAAGCCAATAAACAGTAATCAGTTAAGAGATAAAGGTGCTATGTAGATCAAGTCAGATATGCCTTGCAAACAAATATTCTGGTCAGAGTCACAGAACAAAATATTTAAATTCTGTAAGATTTTAATTAGCAATACAACAATTGTTGTTGATGCTACAAATGAACAACTTTATGCGCCATAAATCACTAATAAAATTGCCTGCCTCAAATAGCAGATTCAAACAATTTTACTAGAATTTGAATAAAAACTTAATTGTTGCTAGCAGGAAGACTTCTTTAGACTTCTTAATGTCTTAGTTAGAACAAGATCAAATGCTACTTTGTCACCCTCTTCTGAAGGTTTCATTAGACAAAGTAGCTTGAGACAAGCTTAGGGAATGTTTATTCTTCCAGCTAAGTCAATCCAGACTGCAAGTAGTTACAGCTTGCTGCTATGGATGAGAAAGTCACTCTAGCAGCTTGCTCCAAGAATCCTTCACATGAAATTACCACTTTTTCTCCAGTCTACTTTAAGACAAGTGCTTTGTTACTCTGTTACAAAACCTGTCGCTTTGCCATTCATTACCATACCTGGAAAGAAACTGCAGAGGCAGCTGCAAGTTATTTTTCAAAGTCTGAAGCTGCTGAACATCACAGCAAGTGCTAACATTGCCAAAGAATAAACCCGGACAGAGTTCCTTAAAAAAAAAAAAAACCAAAACACAAACAACATTGAGATCAAGAGGAAAGGAAGAAAAAGCATGTTTAAGACTTCAGAACTCATTATAATCATGGGCTCTGCATCAGCGCATTTCAGAACACAGTAGCTGTTGCTGTGGGAGACACATAGAAGAAAAACAGTCCAGCAAACAAGATTTTTGTTCAGAGACTGGAGAGAAGAATCACTTTTTTCACTTCTTTTATTCAAGGCAGCACTTCCTTTTGAAAAGCTCCTTCAGATGATCTTTACTCACCAGGGTCTATATATAGAATGATAATTGCATTTGAGAGCCTTTTGGTAAGAGGACAACACATGTTTATCCAAGTTGAAAGTATTCCTGCAGCTTATCCTCTAGTACTCCTTCTGGATAGTATCAGATTTTAAAGTCTCAGAAGGCAAGCCACTAACCATAAAATCACTGATTACGTGGAAGAGGTATTTCATATTCAGTTTATAGAAGAGATAAATGCATTTAACACAAGTATAACTGATAGTAACATACAAGAACTGTACATTAAATATGTAGGTGAGCTACTGTTGTGTATTATTTCTGAAGACTTAATGAAGCCACTTCTGTTACCATTGTTTAACTTCACTCTTGAAAGCCCTGAACCATCAGACGCCAGAAGGCAAATCTGGCAATATCCTATGTTGTGCATGAAATATATAAACTATTTTGCCTGTGGTTTCATTGACTTTGGCAGCTGAAGCCCAAGTAAGGAAATAGTCTCACACTAGGCACTGCTAATTTTGTCTAGATTTGCTCCATTTGAACAAGCACCAGTTAGCACCCTCCTTCATCAGGAATGATCATCTGAAGAAAAATAGTTTAGTCTTGTCCTTTAGAGATCAGAAGGGCATAACTGTGGAATACATATTTTTGGAGAGTCTTCAAAAAAGCAATTTGAGTAAAGAGTAGCACAAACCAGTGAGGCTGATATGCAAGAAAGTGAACAAATCCTATATTTAAGGTTTTGTCTGTGACAACCCCTAATCACATTTTGGAGACTTCTTGTATCTCTGAAATTACCTTAACCCAGTTGGACTTGAGAAATCAGAGATAATCTGTCCACTTTCTCATCAGGTCAGGATGAGAGGTCATAGCACAAATTCAACAGAACGCAATACAGAATTCTAATGCTGGAGAATTATTTTTTTGGCAGCAAACCTCCAAGAGAAGCTCACCTGCATTAAGTCATAGCCATCTTCTGGTAGTGCTATTGGTAGCCCATCATAAGCACAGTTGTACCTCTTGTCTCCAGAAGCAATTCCACATTCTCCATACCACACACACTTTTGTGGAAGTACCTAATCAACAAAATAACTGATTAACTGCAAGGAATAGTTGCCAAATATCTCAGCTATTGTAGAATTTATGCACTACTGCTCCAAAAGCCACTTGCAGTCCAGATTAGATAACTTCCTGCAAATTAAAACATCAATGTGTACTTCATAAAGCACCCATTAACAAAAGCAGGTGTTTCTGACACGGTGCACATCACCACTTATCTTCAGCTCAGCTCCCCACCCTCCCTTGACCACTACAAAAACAGGAAGTGCACTGCCTATAGTTAAGATCAAGTATAAGAGTTACTTAAGGAAAACCTAAATCAATACCTGAAAAGCATCCTCAAGTACAAGGTGATTTAGAGAATAATTTGCTCACGCAAAACAACAAAATAATTGGTGGGTTAAACTGTCACATTAGAGCACAGGAGTCATTGCACAGGGAGAGAAACTCTGCTTATGTGCAATTTTACTTCCTCCTGCCACCTTTTGATCCTTCCTGAAAACTCATTACAGTGACAGATTGAGGAAATAACAGCACAGAGAGGATTCTGAAACAGAACTTCATAGTTCTGTACTTGCCATACATATATTGTCACAATCTCGAAGAATGCCCTCCACCACCACTTTCAAGCCTAAGCATGGAAGATTTAAATAGGATTACAGTGCTAAGAAAAAAGTCTAATTTTAAAGACATTGTAATTTAAGGAACTATTGAAAATTCAGAAATTTGTTCTTTATTATGTGCATGAAAGAAATTGAAAAAGGGCAGTAGCACCTTGAGAACATTTTATTTTTGTTCAGTGGTACTGACACTGAGACATCTGAGATACTAAATCAAAATATTTATTCTGAAAATTAAAACATTTAATGCAATAACAACTTATTTACAGCAAAAGCTTTAATACAGCTCCAAAGTTTTCCTACCACTTGGGCTGCAAGCAGAACATAGACTGCACAAACATTTAGTACACTTCTGCCAGCTGTAATGAGGAGTTTGCTTAGTACAGTTTGAGAGATAACTGACCTATTTGGAGCTCCTGAACAACCTTGACTTAGCATTTTAGAGACACCATATGTTGTTGCTGCAAGGACAGACTGCTGTGCTTTGTGCTTGACCACGAATAGTATTGTTTAGTGACCAAAGAGGCCCCTGAAAGGATATCCTGACAATACCCAAGAACTCCCAGAAACACAGTGCCTCCATAACATACATTTTTGTGCTGAGCAACACTGACGGTTCTTCAAAAAGTACATCATTAGTTGTTTGTTTATCAGGGACAATAACCATTACCAATTTACCCAACCCAAGACTTGTTTTCTCTTTAAGCTAACCAGGGCAATGTAGGCCAAATCAAAGTTACTCACTGCAAGCCAGGTCTAAAAGTCAGTTTAAGTGTCACTCATCTAGATCACTATTTCATTTGTCTATGCTAGAGCATGTCTTCTAGTTAAACTCACAACAAGCTGGTAAGTATTACCATATTCTATGATACAAGCTAGAAAACAAGATTGCACTTATAAACACTGAATGTTTAACACCAGCATAAGCCAAAATGTCAAACTTCCATAACTTGTCAACTATTTCTCAAAACTACATTGTAAATTTGTTCATGCATCAAGTTAATCTAAGAAGTTAACACTACTTTGATGCAAATTTAGAAGTTACCTTCAACCCTGCTTCCTCACACCTATATGCCCTACTTCTAATAGCAAACAACTTACTAACAGTGAAAATGATTCTACTATTTGTACTAGCATCAGAAGTGAATTGTCTCTTCAAGACGAAGCACAGATTCACTACTATTCTTGCAAAAGGGCAAGGAATTTGGAGCTGCTTCACACTGCCCGTGAGAAAAAGATTAGTTATTTCTTCAGTATCAGGCTGGCTTCTGTGTTTAGTCTGGAATGGTTTGTAATCATCCTTTCTAAAAAACATTTTCTGTGCTTCATTACATCTTATCTAACACTTCTTATTTTTTAAAACACACAAATTCATCAACGTACTCTTTAGAGAAAGACTTAGCTTCTTCCAGAGTGGAATGTGTGGGAAAACTGTAACAGTTAACAGTTATAAAAAACTTACCAGGGCACCTCTTGCATAGAAAAACTTGAGTAAATTTCAGCTACTATATCAGTCTGACTGATAGTTCAATTGTTTTAAAAATATCACTTGTGTTTCAAGGCAGCAATTCCTTGGTTATAGCTACATGGATACAAAACAAAATACGATCTTATGTCTATGTCTTAAATCTATGAATTTACCTACAAGGCTGTATGGCATCATTTTCATGACAGAACATAAAACAACTTATTTGCACATGATACTCGGTAATGTACCAAAAGGTATCCAGCTAAACACAAAAGAAAAATAAAGCAAGACAAAGTTCGGCCTAGTATTAGTTTACATGTTAATTTGGATAAAGAATTTCAAATCACATTCCTGAAGTTCCATAGCAATAAAACATATAATGGAAAAAAACATGTTCAGCCTGGTTAAGAAAAGCTGAACAGATCCGCTGCTTTAAACTATTAGAAAAGCACTTAGGCCTAGAACTGCAAGCCTGAATACTGTCACAGTATTAACACCAAGAACATAGTTTCAGAAACAGCTTACAAGATTTTACATTTATGCCATGACCTAGCAGGATTTCACCAATGAAACCGCGAGTTTGTTCCCTGAATCAGTAAGTTTTGGGGACGCTTGATTTAGAGTGGTTGAACCAAGTCAATAAGCCTAAAAACCACCAAATTATTAGACATCAACAGCCTAAATTGAACAACACAGCTCTTGAACATTAACAAGTTAATAGCCTGCTTACCGTAGAGTCAGCCCCAAAATACAGGGCGGGTCTCCTATGGCTGAGGCAGCATTCAGGGATACGAGTAACTAAGTAACTACTCCACTACCACAGATAAGACAGGGCTGACAGTTCTTCCCCCTGAAAACCCTCCAGTAAAAGCTAGATTAAGTTACAGAGTAAGACAAGCACTTTGCTCTTGCTATTCTTTCAGAAGAATGCTCCTATAAGGGTAGGATGAGATAGGGATGAGTAAGTGTGGTTGTAAATAAGTCATAATTAAAGCTGCTGCTTGCACAGTCAGACTTTTAGGTCAGTATTAAGTTTCTTAAGTGGGTCAAAGCCTAGCCTCAAAAGTAACAGAGAAATTCTATGGTGAACCCAACTGCCTTCTACACAAGGCAAAATAGTTAAAATACTCCAGAAGTAACACAGGGCTTAGCTCACGGTTTTGGTTTATTTCTGTATGTTTTCCTTTTAAGAGCACATGACAAAGTACTTCATATATATAAATGGGACTTTCCTAAGTATTTCATAAAGCAACAGCAACATAACCTTAGATGAAGGCTGTTACTTCCTGCCTCTAGCATATCTTAGAAACCACTTGCCAATACACTAGCCCTCAGTACATCCCCAGAGTTCAGAAAACTGCATTCCTATTTCTGGCAGGCTTAGCCTGTTTGAAGATAAATTTCATTAGGCCAAGGCTCTAGGAGCCCTTATAAATAACTTGCACATGAGCAAGCATGGGCATTCTACAAAAGTTCTGCTATGAGTTTTCTGGGTTTTTTTTCCCCAGGCATTATCATTCATTTGTAATGGAACTAGTGTTCCAACAGATCATAAACACATTTAATTCAGCCCAAGTTTCTTCAACTGCAGGTTGAAATAAACCGGTAATTTTTGATGCTTCCAAGCAGCATTCGCTGCCACCACCAATGAATACATAGCTGTTAAGGAGACAAAGAACAATGACCATGCTGTACACAGAAACAGCAACTGTTTGTGGTCTTACAAATACCAGATGACAAGTGAACACTGTTTTATTCTTCAAACTGGGATTACTAATGTATGGAAAAGACAAGAGTATCAGATACAGCTGTTTCCCTTTCCTTCATCTAGGATGACACATCTGGGGTCCTGCAGGGCCCAAAAGATCAATCCAGGAAAGAGCACACTCCTCCCCTGCACTCCCTTAATATCTGCTATTTCCAACTAGGTTGAAAGTTCTAAGGAAACACTACACCACCCTTAATAAATGGGAAGACTGGTTTACGGAAATAGGTGACCAGGTCAAGTTCAAAGATCTGCCCCAGAAGTTGCACATTACCTCACAACATTTCCTCTGGGGGAAAGAGGTCCATGAACTAAAGGAAACTTTACAGGCTTAGCTCTTATTCTTTGTAAGAGTACTCTTACTTTGTACTCTTACTCTCTTTCAGTAACTTGTTCAGAGGCAGCCAGTTCAGAGCCATGGTTTATCTGCCAAGCTCCTTCTGTTCTTTTGCTCACCAGCATGAGACTGTCTCCTTTCAGATGGAGAAATCATTACCTCTCCTGGTCAGGCAAAGCCAGCCACAGTTCTTGAGTTATCCAAGCACATTTCAGATGGCACAGTAAAATAAAAGTCAAGTAGGAAGATAAAGTTGCAATAACAGTAATAATTCAGTATCTGTGGGGACAAGCTGATGTTACTTGCAAAGATGCATGCATGATCAGGAAGTGGAGGGCCCCCAGCTAGCACATGTCTGCAACTAAGTCTATCTGCACCTATCTCTGATGTCCTGCAAGTTAATAATAATACTGCACAACACCTGGATTGTTTTGGCTACTGCCTAGCCAGATACTATTCAGTTCTACCAGTCAGTCCCTTCAGTCATCTCTGCCTTTTAAGGCAGCTTCCTCACTTTCCATCCAGAAAGGTTGAACAAGTCACTCCTGATTTTCCAGGAAGTAATTTAGATTAAGTGGTTACTGTCTTGTTCTGGAGCTACATTTCCATCCTTGACAAGGAAACTGCTCCAAACAGACATTTCAGAACTTCATGTCCAAGATCAGGTAATACCACACTGCAGACCACTTGGCACTACAGCACTTGTCATTAACACTTTCCCATGGGATTTCAGAAAACCAAATATAACCTACAGCTTGGGATCCCAGCTGCTAAAAGGAAACCCATATCCAGCCTTAATTAGCCAGTGATTTAACAGCTTGTGTTTTTGTACAATTATACAAAGATCAATTGCAATAGTGGCCATTAAGTACACAAATACCATCTAGTGCATTAGGACATGAATAAGAAAAGAAAACAGTAATGGATAGCTGGCAGAAATCTTGTACCATGCACTGTTCAGAGTGAAAGATACAGGCTGAACACCTCAAGTTCATTGTGAACACACATGTAACAGAAGGATTGTGAGCTGAAGTGCCACTCCAGTCCACCAACTGCTTTGAAACAGAAAAAAAAAACAACATGACATATGGCACTTCGGATTACAAACATCACAACTGAAAGCACAAAAACATTACACCACCAGTACACTTGAGGGAGAGAAGAGTTTATGATGCTTCTCTTCAGCAAGCATCTAACACTATATAGGCTCAGTCTAACTGAAAGACCAGTTTCTCTTTGGAAAATATCAAGGGTCCTCTTTGTGTCAAGCTGCAAATAAGAGTTAATGGCAAAAATCCCCAATAAAACCATATTTTGCCTACTTACAGTACACAACCGAGACTTGCATAGTTAGACTAGTTTTGTAATGTTTAGTTTGAGGGACCACAAAGCCTCTAGAAGGATTCCCCTAAATTTTAGGAGAACTTGTTTCAAGTTCCTGTAGGTCAATATTCTCCTGATAAGAAAAGCATTCTGTCATTTCTTTACCAGACTAGAATACACGTCATTGCTCCACGATGATATCTCCCTCCAAAAAACATTACATAAAGGTGCATTGGTTAGCTGTGAAGTATCATTACATACTCACCTGAAGATCATGAGTCACTACTAACAATCACCTTCTCCAGCAGCAAAGAAGAATTAATTCCTCGTTTTATGTTCAAACTTTTTAAAAAGTTTTTTTTGAAGAGGATATGAGAACAGCACACACACAAGATTACAAACTCCTATGTTTAAAAAGGGCAAATCATAAAACTTGACCTAGGAAGTATGTTTTCAACGTAGGTAGAGTGGGAAAGAAAGCCAACCACTATGGCTTACAAGACACTCCTTGTTTCTCCAGAGGAATGTGGAGTATCCCGCTCCTATCTCGCACTATGGCATAACAAAACATGACGAAGAGGAGTGAATATTTTACCATCTTTTTTCCTAAAGCTCCCAGGAAGTCCAACATACATTAGTCCTCGATTTTAAGGAAATACGTAGTCTTACTACTGGCACATGAATAAATTGCAGCTCTCACTCCGCACAGATCATTACTTACAAGAAGCTGTCACCTAGCCTAAGTTACACCCCAAGCAAAGCGAACTAGACACCGAGGACATCTGCAAGCCTCTGCCGAGCATGTGACTGCGTGGCCACTCACATGCACTGGGCATTGCATAACCAGGGCACGCCACGGGAACGCGGCATCCCGGGGGCTGCCGCTGCCGGGTGCGACCGCAGGGGACGGGGACTGGGCAGAGGCTGAAGTTCGCGGGTGCTCCCCGGCGAGCCTGCTGTACCACCGGTTGTCAGCCCCGTCCCGATGGGGACTAGGCGCACGGAAAGAGGGGGGTGAATCCCACCGGTGACGAGGAGGGGACACCCCGGTACCTCACTTCATCTTCGCGCCGCCCGGAGCCCAGGGGCCTAACTCGGGACACCGCCGCCCTTATCCAGCCCCGCCGGCTGGGACACCCCCGGCCGCGGGATGCGCGGGGGACACCGCGGCTCCCCTCGCCCCACGTAACACCCGCACGATCCCGCTGCCCACTCGCCGCTCCCTCTCCTCCCCACCATGCCGGGAGGCCCGGCATTCCCCACCCCACGGACTCACCCGCACGGGCGACAGAAGCAGGAGGAGGACGAGGAAGCCTAGACCGCCTCGCCCGGGGCTGCCTTGAGGGGTCCCCATGGCGGCACGGACTAGAGCGCGGATGACCGGCAGACGCTGTGGACGGCAGCACAGAGCGGCAACGAATGGAAACAGGAGGAGGGCGGCGAGCCAGCCGCGCCAGCGCAGTCTGGAAGGGCCGCTCTCGCCTGCCCGGGCGGAGCCGCCAGCCCCTTCGAGAAGAGGCCGAGCCAGCCCCAGCGCCGCCGCCAACCGCAGCCGCTGGCCCGCCGCCGGCCCGCCCCCGGCACCGCCTCACCCGGCATGGCCGACCCAGGAACACTCGCCTCGGTACCACCTCCCCTCTCACCGCCAGCCCAGAAACACCGCCCTCGGCACGGCCTCCCTAGTACGGCCTGCCCAGAAACACCGCCCTCGCCACGGCCTCTCTAGTACGGCCTGCCCAGATACACCGCCCCGGTACCGCCTCCCCAGCCCGGCCTGTCCCGCCCGTCGCGACAGGGCGGCTCCGCGCCGCACAGGGCGCGGGGGGGGATGCTCGGTGGGGCTCCGGTGGGAAGCTCGTCCCGGTGTGGGAGCGGAACCGTGCCCCTTCGGGATGGACCATCCTGCCCAGACTGCACCGGCAGCCGGGCAGCGGCATCGTCCGGGCGCGGAAATGTTAATCGCGTAGTTTGTAAATATCGAAAAGTCCCTTTAATGACCTTTGGATTTCGCAAAAGCGCCCTGATTTGGTCTCAAATTCACTGATTCTAAGGTGGTGTCTAAGGAGTGGTCTCGCAGGCACGCGTGCCGTGCAGCTGCAGTGCTCGGGAGCCCCGGGCTGCCCGGCCAAGGGCGCTGTCCCGGGGCTGTGCCCGCTGCCCGCTCCGCTCCCGGAGTGGCCTGACCGCTGTCGCAATCAGCAGTTCTGCCAAAGCTATCTGCGTGTTTGGGCTCTGTTACCTTGGGCTCTGCTTGTTTGGAATGTTTGGGATCAGTTAGGGACCTGGCTGGGAGGAGGCACAGTAAAAGCAGGGCGTGAGGCATTCCCGTGCATGCACTCTCTGATTTCCCCACCTCTTTATTGCCTTGCCCGACACTTTATTGCCTTCCCACACGGCAGCGCGTATTGCTCTGCTGGAACAAAACATGTAATTTAGCTGGTATTGCCATCTGCTGACGGAAACGCAGATTAGTCTGGGTGTCAGAGCCTCACGGGCTGGCGTGTTGGCCGGCAACCTCCTGGGGGTCACGTAATCCGACTTGCCACTGAGAGTAGAACCCGGTGAGAGCAGGTGGCTCAGTGAATTGTCCGGCTATGAATAGCTTCAGAGATAGATTTCACAGCTTCTTTGGACAAACTCTTCCACTGAATAACTACACTTGGAGTAAAATGTTTTTCCTGTATCTAAAGAGATTTTCCCATGTTCCATCTGGAGGCTGTTGCTTCTTATGCTGTCATGGTTCCTGACTTAGAAGAGTGCAACTCCTCCTTCTCCACATCCTCCCGTTTGGTAGCTGCAGTGATTAGTAAGATGTTCCTAGAGTCAGGTTTCTGCTTCGGGCTGAGCAAACAGAGCTCACAGCTCTAGCAGCCCAGGCTGTTGGGGTGGCAGTAAAATAGATTTTCCTGTAGTATGTCAGTATCTTCTTTTTTGTCTGTTTCTTTTTTTTCCCCTTCATTTTTAGAAATTTTGGTTGTTTGTTTGTGTTTTGTTTGGTTTTGGGTTTTTTTCTTGTTCTGGGGAGCCTAAATCTAGACACAGCTCTCCAGCTGTGGTCTGACATGTCCCAAAGAGATGAAGAACCCTAACCCTTGACCTACTGACCACTCTCTTGCTGATGAGGCAGCTTGCTGACTCGTGTTCAGCATTTTGCCCAACCACACTGTTCTCTTCTTCCAAACTGTTTTCCATCTACCCTCCGCCCAGCTTTGTATTTTTCTGCAGCATTACTCCACCCTAAATGCAGGACTTGTCATTTGGAAGGTGCCATAGCTAGAGTAGTTAAAGCTATTGCATTTTAATTTTCATGTAATAAATAATACATTTATTCAGGACTATGCAGTGTGATCTTAGAAGCAGGAGAACTAGTTGCCACTTAAGCAGAGAATTCAGTGGGCATAGCTTGCGTAGGTACAAGGTAAAAACTTGTTTCAGTGCTTCTGGAAAAAAAGTGAAGGATAGCAAAACTGACTGAATGGAAATGGTATTTTCTTTCTGTATAAATTACACAGTGAATAAGTGATTTAAAAATGAGAGCTGAGAGAGAACTAATGTACAATGTTGTAGAACAAGCAAGAAGGAAGCTATTGCAAGGACAACTTTCACCATAAAATAATTAAGTCCATAGCATCACACTTGTCTACCACATACAGCACCAAACAGAGAGAAGAGTAGTATTTTAATATGTATCGAATTCTCTTACAAATATCTCTAGATGGCTGTCTGAATTCACACTGCTACTCCAGTGCAATCCCTCAGACTGCTGCCTTTTTGCATTTGCAAGCTGAAGCAGTGTAGGTATGAAGACCAATTAACAAACACTGAAATCTTGCGTAATGGCAGATGCTGAAACTCAAACAAGTATCTGTTTTTATGTGGCCTCTGAACCCTGGCAGCCAGGTGAACAGAGCATGGTATGCCTTCAGTCCTGCTGCAGTCATTGGCCTTGATCTTGGCTCTTGGTCATGGTGCCAGATTTGGGGGATGAGAATGCGGATCTGTACCAGGCAGCTCACGGGCATTTAAGGACAATTGCATGAGTGTTGTCAATGACAAAGCTGGCACCATTGACTGTGTCACCTTAAGGTTATCTCCTTTTTTGTGGGCAGGGAAAAAGTAGCCCTGATTAGTTAACCCAGGTCAACATGCTGACAACAGCTCATTGCCTTTTCTATGATACACACGGCCCAAAAGAGAACATTCCCACTCCCGCCTGCTCCTTCAGAGGGACATTTATCAAGTTATGTTTTATAAGGTTCCCTTCTAAACCCAGGATTATGCATAACTGTTATAGACTTGGAAAGTTTATGGGAAACACTTATTCTGGTTCTCAGCAGCATATGCAAAACAAAATTTTCCTGCCTGGAAGAAGAACCTGCTACTAATTCATTGAACAAGTCCTTTAATTGTCCATTAGGGTCAAATCAGCCATTTCCCTCACTGGATACCCTGAATAGTGTAAAGTTGCCTATCGGAAAGCTCATGTGAAATAACTTTATTGTGTTCTGTGTCTTTGATGGAAAGCCAGGACTGTTGCCTGCAGAGGTGTAGACTTTATTCAATGCAGAAATGAAACCTGTGTCACCACTTCCAGTAGAAACTGAACACCTAGTGGTAATTAATGATCTTGCAATTTCTAGATGGCAATCTGTCTGTAGAGTTATTTGTGCCTACCAATGGAAACACAGTACGTGACTGTTTTGCAGCAAAATCAATAAAAATGTCTATTGCTGTTTATTCTCCATAATTTATAACAAGCCTTTATTATTTCTATTGCAATAACACCTAGAGGCACTTGCAAGTACTGGGAGCTATGGTGAGCAACACCCTGCACGAGCACATGGGAAAGTGGGATGTTCTCCTTGAGGATGTCTTGCAGTCTGTGTGCAGACAAGCTGCAACAGGTGAGTGAGAAGTTTCACTCAGTTTCTCACACCTCTGTTTTTTTGTAGACTTACTCAGACAAAACCACTGTAGCTTGTTCCAAGACTGTTTTTCCAGCTAAACCAGAATAATGCCAGTACTAAACAATCCTGGTGTTTCCTATGTGGTGTTATAAATTAATAGTATTCTTTTGATCAGCTCTCATTTATCTGCCTTCCTCAGCTGTGGAGGCCTGCTTGGCTTTTATTTATACACAACTCAATGTACCTGTTATTTTGGTCAGATGTTCTTGGCTTCAGATTAACCAAGTGACATCAAGTCAGAGTGAGGGGGCTGAGGGCGAAGTGTCTGATGTTGCCAGTACTCACTTAAATATGCAAGTAGTGTGTCAGGTGATGCGTAAGCAAGTCTGTTTATCATCTTTTTATCTTTTTATCTGCCCTAGTGTATTTTGCTCCACCAGCTTGTGCCAGAGTGTTCTTATTTAACCTTCAACAGTTCTAGTCACTCCTTAAATCACACCCTTTCTGCATTTATCGTTGAAGTCATTGAAACTTTTTAATTTTTATTGCACTCAAGTGAAGTTATTTATTACATTCTAGCAAAAGCTTGGGATTTGAATTGAATGAACACAACGTTTGTTCCAGCTTTGCTACAAACTTGCTGGATGAAGTGGGCAGGTCCCAACCTAGCCAGTGCAATTGCCTCTTCTATAAAGAGGTGCCAATTGTGTGGCAGTATGCGGCCCAAGAGCCCAAGTCAACCACTGAGTTGTTGAAGGAAAACACTGTAGAAGTGCAGCTTATTATTGCAGTAGAGTCTGCAGACACTCTGCACTTACTGCTCTGAGCAAATAAGTACAGTGTGTCCTTATGCCAGACACTGTGCATAAACACTGATATGCTGACAAATTCGAAGTTTGACCTATTAACAGCTGTGTATGGTTTCCATTAACACCAGTTAACTGAGCCTTTATAGCACCATGCTGCCACATGGTGACAGTTTGCTGTCCAAGTGGAGAATATGGGCAGAACTGTCACAGAAGAGTGCCTAAGGGCACTTCCAAAATCTGATTTGTCAGGAAGAACAGGAGATGGGTTTCTGAACTACAGTTCACCTGAGGAACAGACTGATTTTGATTCGAAGACATTTTGTCAGTTTTTATCAGTGTGTCCCAGTGAGTAGGGTCTGATGCAGTAGCATGGTCAAGGGCACCACCTGCAGAAACTGTTCTTGGAGTCTTCAGAAATCAGAATAATTCTTCTGCCTCTTATGCAATATATTCCAGGCAAGCAGATCGTGAGGTTATGATATCACTTTTCCAAGGGGATTATGAGAGCCTATATCCATATGCTGGATTTATGCATATATGTGCATTGCATACCAACAAGAACATATCTGTGCAATCTGTATACAATTGCAGACTGTTTCAGGTCTGCACTGTAGATGTCATGCTCCATCTGTGCATCCAAGCCATTTGCCATAGCAAAAAGTTGTGTCCCGTTTCCTTCCTCACTTACCTATGTTCCCCAACAGCACATCCCAGATCACTCTGCTGATCCTTGTTCCCTGGCAAGGTACAGTACTATGCAGCTCTGGTGCCTGTTCTGAACCAATTGACTTCACATTAAAAGCAGGACATTAAAGCAGTAGTCCAGTTAAAATGCCTTCTCAACATTGTGAGAGCAAAATGGATTATCTAGAGACAACTTAGGTATGTGTCTCAAATTTCATCTTGCCACAGTTGCTAGGCATAAGGTCCTGTTATTGATCCCATGACACTTAGCATCTCTCTAAGTCACAGAGGAGGTGAAGAAAAAATTGTATTGATTCATATATTTTAAGATCAAAAGAGCTATTATGATCACATAATGTTAGTTCTTGTATATCATATAATTTCATCCAGTAATTCCTGCATCAAAAACAATACCCATCTTTCAGAATGAAAAGTAATTGGTTTTTTTTAAAACTCAGATGATGAAGGAACTATCTCAACAATTTGTTTCTGAAATAATTATCCTCAGTCTTGAAAATCCACAGCTTGAAGTTGGAATTTGTCTAGTTTCAGCCTCTTCATACTGTTTCAATATGCTTTCATGTGCAAAATTAAGGAGCTTTTCACTCCCAGAAATCATCCTTTGTAGTGATTTAGGCCATGAACAAGTCACCGTACTTTCCCTTTATATTCTCTGAATAGAGTGAGATGCTTTATTGAGTTATGGCCATAGGAATTTTTGTTGATGAGCTACTCAAAATATAGTTCATCACAACAGAAAATTGTAGGAATAAGGCAAAAAGCCTGGGATGTCGAACACAGTCAAAGACTGTCAAAATATGGGCTTCAGTGTAGTCTTTTTCCTTTTTATAATGAACATAATCCACTGCACACCATAATAGGCATATGAACAGGGTGTTGACTTTTTTTAGCTGAAATACATCAGATCAGCGTAAGGGCCAGTTTTACATCTAGGAATAACAACATAACCACCAAGACATGTTTAACTAACTAATTAAAAGTACTGTCTTATTCCTTTGGTTCCTATCCTTTTTATAATCTTCCATTCGGAGAGATCTGACCTAATGGATATTAATGTAAAGGGGAGATTTTCAGTGATGTCTGGATCTTTGAAATAAACCTTGTTATGTTATGCTAAATTAAATTTGCCTGTTCTCAAGCCAGACCGTTTATTTTTGGGGGGATTTTTTTGGCGGTAGTTTTTTGTTTTGTTTTGGTTTTGGTTTTGGTTTTTTTGTTGTTGTTGTGGGTTTTTTGTTTTGTTTTGTTTTGTTTTTTGTTGTTGTTGTAGGTTTGGTTTATTTTGTGAATGCTATCTCATCTGTGAAGACCTTGAAAACAATAACAGTCTAATCAATCAAGTGGAATAGAACAAACTGGTCTTTGTGTAAATAGGAAACTAATTCTGGTATTGTGAAAGGAGTAGAATACAGAAGAAAGCAAAGAAATGCTGAAATATGCAGAACAAGATTATCTGAGTAATATATTTTGTTGAAATGATACGGAAAAACCTATTTTAGTAAAACAGCATTCCTATTGAAGAATATTAGTCTCACATGGAGGTATATCAATTTATATATCCTTTATCAAATACATAAAAGGTCAGGTCAAAAAAATGGTGGAATTCAGAACAGTATGGAACTCTCATGACATTCCCAGGGGCCAAAAGCAGAGCTGCTGTGAGAAGGCACAATTCCATTTAGTCCCAGGTGTGAAGTACAATATCCTGTTGCTGGGAAAAAGAGCCTTGTGTATTACCTTTGGTTAGGCTCATAGCAAACACTAACATTCTAACACAAATGACTCAAGGTTTCCAGACAAGGGCTGTATTTTATGTCTGTTCAGTGTTCATATCAAATGAAGTACAAATGGGCTAGGGTTTGTGCTACCTCATTTTCTGTACTACATTTCTGAAATTTCTGAGACACCAGATTTGGTTAACTTGTGGATTTTCCAATAGTCACCAAGACTGGCTGAAAAAGGAAGTGTGAATTATTCTTGCAATTAACTCTGACTCTGAGGCAGATAATCATCATTGTAAAGTGCATTGAATATGACCTGCAGCTATTTGATCTCATGCTCTAATCCTTCCTTTTCTAAGCTAAACAAAGGTGGATGAATCAATAGTGAGATGGTTTTGTTCCAGGAGAAGAAGAGCATGTGCAAGTCAAGTGGAACAGTATTGCCTTTTATATTATGACTGAATAGCTGTCTCTGCACACTGCACTGCTGTGATAATCCAAATGAAGAGCTCCGTGTATTTTGGAACTTCTGAGGCTCTGCCAATACTATGTCTATGCTGGGATGTCACTTCTCTCTAGACCCTGCAGGCTTTTCCTTGTGCTCATCCCTATCACACAACAGCTTGATACTAGTGAAGTAAAAGAAAAATGCCCTATATTTTTCTTTGACTGATTGGTGTGGCTTTTTGCATGTTTTCACGTCCATTGTACTCACTTGCAGCTGATGGGAAGTCACCAGAATAATAGCACCTGCATAAATGTAGAAGGGACAGCAGGCTGAGCCTCTGGCTCAGAATGTGCAGAGAAGCAAACCTGAAATCAGTGTGCTAGGGGAGCTTATTCTTTTTGGGTGTAAGATGGAGATATATATGACACTTTAAAGGGAAAAGAAACCCCAAAACCCACCTCAGAAAAAATCTGTTGTGTTATTCTGTCCCAGTTCTATTTCACATCTTTAAATTATATCTATGTCATCTGTGAAATTGGTTTAGTTCCCCATAATTTCTAAATCTAAATTTCTAAATATACTCTTTTCTGTTGACATGAACTGATGAAGAGCTGCTGTATTTCACTGGTCTGTGAATGAAATAATTTACTTCCTTGCTTACCTTGATGCATTTTGGAACTTACAAAGGTAATACTGTCTTGATAATACAAGATAATAGAGCACTTGGAAAACTTTACACAAGAGGCACCAGAACTATGCGAAGAGCAACTGTCAATATTAGTGAATCACTTCAGCCACCAAGGGAAAATGGGCTTCCGTTTTAATACAACAAACAAACCACAGCAGTATTTGCTGAACACTGTAAGATAACAACAGCTACATCAATAGTAATAATTATTAAGGTTTCTTTGTGAAAACATTAATTGCATGGTGGTAAACAGTATTGCAACATTAGAGCCCATATACAGGCAGATTAAGCACCTTTGGGTTACAGGGAGCCCAAAACTGAAACCATCCCTTTCTCCAAAGGCTCCAAGATGAAACAAATGCTCCCAAAAAGAAGGTTTCCATGCCAGAAATCTCATTTTGTTTGAATAGTGTCTTTGCTGAAGCTAGATTCAACTTCAGCCTGAATCAGGCAGAGAAAGACTTCAGTACCAGTTCTCCATGATGGATCCACCTAGCCAGCCTGCATGTAGTATCAGCCAGCACTAGCAAGAGGAGATCACCAAATCTCTCCCTTTAACCTGTGCTAGCCCCACGTTTCAAATGTTGTTCAGAAATAAGGAAAGCCCATTACAGCACAAGATCACTCAAAAAAAAAAAAAAAACCGACCTAGTTAACTGCATCCTCTCGGAAGATCAGCAGATGCTCTGTATGGGACACAGGGACCCAGGTGTTCTTCACATGTTTCAAGAGATCCCCAGCTGCAGTGACCATTCATAGAGGCAGCTGGACACAGGACTTGGAAAGTCCTACTCTAAGTGAGGAGCAGACATGCCTCTTCCATTGGACAGGCAGAGTTGAAGAAGCTCTTTGCTGAGTAACTGCTCCTTTTGGGAGGAGACAACTCTCCCAAGAAAATACACCTGGCAGAAAGAAAGGGCCACCTGTAGATATGGGATACCTGCGTTTGTTGTCTCAGCTTCCTTACTTCAGCTGTTGCAGGACCACTCTTGGCTTGCCTTGTCCTCTCTCCTATGCTCTGCTACTAGGAAAAAATAGGAGACCCTCACCAACAATGGGTGCTTTCACACTTTTTAGGAGGACTGTGTGATTACTACAGGCTGTCTGACATTAAGAGTATTTATTGCATGGCTACTGAAGACCTTCTAATGATTATTCACCTCCTTTACAAATAGGAAAGGGCTTTTCACCTTGAAAGTGTGATTGTTGCCAGTTGTAGTTACAGTTGATCTGTAGAAAATTTAGGGTGAAAATTCAATATTGAGGCAGGCTGCCCAGAGTCCCTCTACTGTTCTCCATAATATGTTCATCTCCAGCCCACTGGAGGATCCAAATAAACCTGTCCTCTCCAGTGCTGTTTGTTAGAGAAGTTGTAGTGCAGTCCCTTATAATGCTGTGCAATTTAAGATCCCAATAAGGCTCTTGAGATTTCTGCATGCTCAGTATTTTTTAGTCTTTTGCAGACCCTGGATACAGTCATCCTCTAAGAATCTTGCATAATTCTTTGGTTCTGTATCAGTTCATCTGCAAGTTTCTGTTAGGCACAACATTAATTTAAAAATACAGCAGCATAAATTATCTGAACAAATAAACTTTCTTGTTACATTGTTGGAAAATTTAAAGCTTTCCTATTTAATGCAGAATAAAAATTGAACAGGAATTCCAGCATGCAAGCAAAGGTACACCTGGTTCTGTTCTCTTCACCAGAACACTGACTTCTTACGTAAATTATTCACAAAAAAACCCCTCCTTTATAATTTGATAATTCATATGGCTAATTTGCAATACGCAAACTACATTCATTTGTGTTAGCTCACCTACAGACTTCCTTTTAACTCACCAAAGCAAAATGCAGCAGTTCAGCTAAATCCTAGGCAGACATCTCTTAAGCAAGAATTATTATGTATCCTTACAATCCTCCTTGCCTTCAACTTTTAAAGCAATTCTTCAGTAATTTGCCAAGGTTTGAAAGTGGGTGAAGTGCCTGATTTATGAACGGAACCACTTTTTACCTCAATTCACTATAAATTAATCTCTAATATTTTTATGGCTAACAGGACATGGTATACACTGTTTATACTGCAGAAATGAGTGGGTTTTAATGGGGTGTCTTAGAGCAACATGGTTAAAACATATCTTCTCACAAACCACCTGCAATTTGCACTGCCTTCCCCACACAGGTACTAGTAGCATGTCTAAGTGTCTTAACCACAACAAAGCCAAAACTACTGTTCAGACTTTACTTTCCATGTCTGCAATAATTAGTGGGCCTGTTCAGGTATGGCTATGTGTAACCCTCTCACCAGCAGTTGAAACACCTGTACACTGTGCACTTCTCACTGTGCACAGACCTGGGGAATGAGTGCTTTGCATAGTAGCTGTGGGTCCTAAACCATAGTGTCACATATCTGGGTGCAGAACATACAAATACCACTTGTGTAGCATCTGTGCAGTTTGTTGTGCCTGACAGCTGAGTTTCTGATGTACTTGCACCTGTGGAAAAATGCTCTTTTGGGCATGGTTGGTTTGCTCAGCAGCCAGTCCTCCTCTACCCACAAAAATGCACACAAGGCTGAGGAAGGATCCCTATAAGCTGTGTAGGCATTGCAAAAATCAACTGCTCCGTTGTGTTTCTGTTGCTGGATAGATTGGCAGATCAAGATGCCGCAATGGAGAAGGCATCCCTTTGCTTCTTGTTTGGTTGGTAGCTTTTGACATCATTTGTAATACTCTTGATCATTTTTATGGAGCTTCATGTAGTAGCAAAGATGTTACCTCAGCCCTGGGCTGACAGGAGAACTTTTGCTGTTGTGATTGCTCAGGTGGCATCTCACCTCTAGTCTCTAGTGGCACTTGGAGGTAGAGAGAAATGGTCACTGTCAGCAAAGGAAGGGCAGGGGTGTCACGGGGCTGCTCCATGACCAGCTGAATCCAACAGCTGCATGGTCCGGGTATCCTTCTGGCACAGGGACAGAGTGCTCCCTACCCACACTGTTACAGGTGTGTGGCCATGGCAGTGTGGGGATGCGTGTCTGAAGCAGCAGGGGTGCTTGCCTGTGCCGGGTTGCATGGGGAGCAAACGTCGGTGCTGGGGTCGCTGGGATCCTGGAGGACAGGCAGGGCTGCAGTGCAAGGGCAGCTCCTGGGCCATGCCCTGCTCTCGTCACTGTCCCGCGTTCAGCGATGCCGGGAGGAGACCCCAGCCCGTGGTGACCCTGTGGCAAGGGCCTGGTGCGTTCAGGGAGCGTGTACTGGACAGGCTGATCAGTTCTGCAAACTGTTCCAATCTAGGATTACCGTCATGCTACTTGTGGTCAGGGCACATCTCTGTCAAATTGCATCTGTCATAGGGCTGCATTAGCTTTTCCTTTGCTTTTCCTTTGCACGGAGGAGTCGGAGGATGCGTTCATTTTTCGTTAGTTCTGCTGGCAATTCATTTGCCTGGAACAAAAAACCCTTGAGGTTAGCAGAGATGAACGAGTATTTCCCAATCGTGGTTGAAAGCATTATACTCTACAGAAGATCATACTGGTCAGGTAATTATAATGATGTGGGTTTTTTCTGGTGCTGTCTCCACCACTGCTGAAGATATCTTAAGAAACCATCTTTCAGTGTTCAAGTCTCGTTTAAGTCTTCAAAACAATCCCAGAAGGCAATTTGAGTGACAGCTTATTTTGTGCTGACTGTCTAGGCTAAATGTCCTTGGGCTCCCTATTGCTTCTGCCACAGGGCTAAAGGAGAGCATAGCTGCTGATTTTCTGGGGGAGATGAGGCAGGCCCTTATGTACTAATGTCTGTAAAACTCCAAGGGCTGACTTAAATTGCTATGAAATATGCTGTAAGGTTGGTAATAGAACATGACTTTGTTATTGTTTTTTTAATTTATTGAATGCAATTTTGGTAACACAAAATATTTATCATGAAGCTGCTTCTGAAGATCAGTAATTCTGTCCTGCAAATATACTCTGTCGTGCCAAGTGGCATGTTGTTTACAAAAAAAAAAAATTCAGTAGGAGAAGTTTCAGCCACACACTTTCTTCTGCTGCACATCCTGCTGCTGCAGATGATTATCAGTAGCAGAAAAATCTTGTACATTTTCAGGTTACAGTATAAACCCAAAATGTCTATTAACAGAGACTACTGTGTGAGTGGCATTAACTGTGCTGCCATCAAGTGGAACGAGGCAGAAATTAACAGCCACATATCCACATATTTTGTATTAAATGACCAAAATATTTGCAAGATATGTGCTGGATTACTTGTTTTAGAAACTTTCCCTCACCCAGTCATAAGCCAGAAGTCAGTGCCAGATCATTCATTTACAGCTTAACAAACTCATATCAAAACCTAGCAGCAAATGATTCAGAAGCATGTCAGAAGAAGACATATTGACAGAAATTATCAAACTTCACGGGATAAAACCATGATAAGTTTTCTACAGAAAAATTGCTGTTATCAAAGCTAATTTAAGAAACTAACAGATCTACATAAGATATAGGAAAGATGCCTGTAATTTGAGACTTTTTTTTTTGGTGGGGGGTGGGGGGGGGTTGGGATTTATTTTTTTGTATTAGCAATGCCCAGAACTCTACACAGAAACATGGGCTGCCCCCACCTCGACGGCACACATGCCTGGGAGGATGGTGTGCCAGGACCTACCTTGTTCCTCAGGCATGGATCCGCTCCTGCCTCCAGGAGCAGTGCCACTGTCCTCACGTTGCCACTCAGGACAGCTGCATGGAGAGCAGAGGTCCCATTCTAGGAATGCCAATGGAGGTGTTTGTGCCATGCATGGGAAGAAAAGCAAAAGGTAGTGAAACACAAATACTTGCAAAGAACAGACCTACAAGCAAGAAAGAAGTAACATCGAAGAGATTAGGTCATTAAAGGCATAGGGTCTGATTTAGGGTGCTGGCAGCCTAGTGGGATGTGAAGGAGGTGATTTTTAAATGCTTTAATAAAAATAAGAGTCAAGTTCACTTTACCACAGCAATATTTCCTTTAATAATCACTCTTGTAAGAAGGTCAGACGTGACATGAACACAGCACTTGTTTCCGCCTGGCAAAATCTGTCATTAACAAGTGAAACTGAAGCACAAGCAGTAATGGAAACCATCTGTACATTTTATCTTCTCTGATGATTAATGGCCTCAGTGTCAGGCAGCTGATTGGTGGGGGTTTTTATGGCTGGCCTTTTGTTTGTGGATGCAAACTGACAGCTCAAATATGTGTGGAAGATATTTCATACTCAAAATTAATAACTAAGTTTATGCCACCCACATTTTAAAGTATATTAAGTTTGCCAGTCATTTGCATGCACAGAAGCTATCAAAATGTGTGATTTATGGACACATAAAATTAGGTCAGTCATTAAAAAGCAGTTTCCAAATGGCTGTTATTTTTCAAGTCACTTAATGAATTCAGAGGAAAACAAAATCAAGTAGAGAATATGCTCACAACAGATCTTTTAGGACACTATTTTGCTGACTAAATGCAATAGAAGGCTGGCTATAATGTTAAAACTGTACAGTCAAGAGTAATCTACTTACAGTAGAAATAAAATCAAGTGACAAAAAGCAGAATTTCATCTACAACATAATGTGCTTCCTCATTTCAAGAATTAAATTCACAGTTTTGTTTAAAAAGATTTGTGAGTGGCATTAAAGCTAAAAAAGATAATTTCATTTTTGTCTTGACTCTTTTTTTTTGGCTCAAACTCCTATCATCTTCTACTAGAGTAGATAAATGCCAGATCTTTCATCAGACCCTTTGTCTTCTTGTGTTCTGCCTAAAAAATCTGTGTTTCACTACTAACCTTCAGCAGGCCAAGCGTGGGAGAGAATTTCAGCAACTCTTCTATCACATTGTTGTAGCCTTTAATGGCAGCCTTCAGTAAAGCAGTTGTACCATCCTTTAAATTAAAAGAGAAATGTCATAAATGCCTTGCCTGCATTCCCCTTACAGGGGAAGCTGGAGGGGAAGAAAAGCTGGAGGGAAACACCAGCTCTCCCCACGCATCTGAGAAGATTCTCTGCTCATCACCTTTGAGGGGGATTTCCACAGCATGTGCTGCTGGTTTTAGGGTACCTGGAGGATTGTTCCTCTGGTGGGTGAAAACTTCAGGATAAAATGAACCAGTGACACCATATACCATCTTTGGCTCTCAACTATGTGGACATTTCCATTCCCTTATTCCAGAAGGTCCCTCCAGGAAGCTGTCCCAGACACAACGGGAAAAAGGGAACCTGTGGTGGGACTTTGCAACCTGACAAATAGGGTGGACTCTGGAGGCACCAAGCCTCCACCCAGGCAGACTTACAGCCTCCCAAATGAGGCATTAGGCTGCAGACAGAGTGCAGGAGGAAGTGCTACTCACATCCCGTGCAGCGTCTCGCTCTGCTCCCCGGAGCAGCATCACTCGCACCACTTCACTGTGACCCATCTGTGAGGCAATCCACAAGGGAGCTGTCCCGTCCTGCAAACAAAATATGACTGCTGATGGCTTCACTTCAGTGTTCTTTGCCCTCTGTTTTTTTACTGCCCAAGCCTACTGGAATTGATGTACTTCAATTACCCAATCAAATCCTACAGGGAGTCAAATGCAAAGCTGTGTCCAAACCCATATGGTAGGTTGGTGTATTGAGTTAGAACTGCTTCAATTTGTGGAGTAGAGCCCCCTTTACTGCCTTCTCTTTCATAGCTTGCCAGAAATGTGCATTGCTCTGTGAAATTAAAGCCCACTAAGGCACCAGCCATGCCTAAAATACACAGGGAAGTTTGAAATATAAGGGCTAAAGGTAACCTGTGTACTTTGAACTCTAGGTGATTAGATGGGACAGTGGATACAGACAAATCTCAGCATGCACAAGCAGATTCTGCAGCTGTGCAGAATCTGCATCTTCAAAACTCCACTAAAACAAGGTAATTACCAAGGAATCCAGCATGAAACAATCTGCTTTGGAAAAGTCCTATGCAATCATTATCTGAGCACGAAACATCAGAAAATGCACATGCAGAGTAAGCTAAACTTTGTGATGGATTTCCCTCCCAAAGGCAAAAGTGAGTTGGAGCACTAGAAGTATGTCTCACTGCAAGTAGAATTTAGTTTTGTGATTTTTCTCTTTTTATTTTCTAAATCGTCTGATTCTCCAGACTGCAGGAGGACCCCAGCAGTTATGTGGTGCCGAACTGATTCTCATGAGCCTTTAAAAAAGGCTTTGCCTATATGGACTTTAGCACAGAAGAGCGGCCCCACAAAGCAGGGGCCTTTAGGGTTTGCTTCTGCCTTTAGGGCTTTCCAGCTCCCCTCACCACCCTCTGCAGCCTGAAGGCTTGGCTTGAATGAGAAAGACAAACTAAACTGAGACTTCAAAAACAGCCTTAATGAGAAGTTTCAGGAGAAATAAAAATTTTACATTAAATAAGATATTGCCATCTTGATCAAAGAAATAGTCTCACTTCCCAATGCCAGCTGAAGATTCTTATTACTTGCTCATGCAACCCAGAAAACTATTGCTTTGAATCAGTTCTGTTTTCCATGGACTAGTGAATTAATCATTTGACAGAAAAAGAAGTTATTTCTTCCTTTGATATAATAATTCCCTTTTTCTGATTCTGAGAATGAACAAATGCACACCCTGAGATCTTCAGCATTCTCAAATGATGAGGAACATGATCTTTGCCCATCCTTGTATAATTTCTCTATAAATTAACTCATTGAAATTAGTGACTGAACTCACTCTGGTAAATATCCTGTTAATATGAGTGTTCTTTGTGATTCAAAAATAACAAAAGCTGTCTTGTATGCAGAGTATTTGATGTTAGTTTGATGTCAAAAACTGTCCCCCTCCAATTTATTAATTTTAGTGTTTTCCCTACAGTAAGCTGACTCTTCATATTTTTCTAATCTCCCCCCACCAGAGGGCTCTAGAAAATAGAAAGAGGTGCATTGAAAAAGCCTGTAAAACTTAGAAAATATCTCAGAACAGCCTATACAATTTAATCTGCATGAAGAAGCAATGCTATGCAAATCCACTCTTGTGGATTCACACAAGTAATGAAAGCACAAGCTCAGCACAGGAAACAAAGCAGCTTTTGTTTCCTCACAGTGAAGTTTGTAGGAACAACCCCTATTTTCAGATAAAAATGAAGATGAGCAAAAGGAAATGCAAATGTTGGGTAATATCACTGCTACCATTAATTGTCATTAATAGTATTGCTGTTAGACATTATCCTCAGCACCTCAGCTACAGGATAGAGACAAAAGTACATTATGAGGAAGAGTGGCTGTATTGAAGGACTTAGCCTGAAGACAGTGACAGATAATGATGAGCTCACATTGACTATGGTCAGCTTCTTTCACTTAAGCAAACAGCATCTAGCACTTAGGTTTATGAAAATATCTATGATATTTACATGGAGTAGATGATCTTTCTGTCCATTTTCATGTTGGTGAAAGATACAAAGCAGATATTACATTTTACTAAGAGGTCACATGAGAGTTCAGGTGTAAAAAGATACCAGGGAATCAGGAAGAAAGTGAGAACAGGGAAAGATGTAGTGCAAAAGCTATTCTCCTCTCCTTGTCCCTCTGCCCAAGGACCCAGCAGACTGCAGATCACTGCATTCCTAGAATAATTTTAAATACCCTATATGTTTGTAAGGTGTTCTTTTTTTCCACATTTGGTTACAAGCTAGTATATATGGACAACACCTTATTATATCCAGCAGCCAGAAGTTCTGAATATACTCTGACTGAAATTATTAATGCTCTTTCTCTTACCCATTAACTAATGACTTCATCTTGCAGCTTTGAATCTCAACTTTTGCTTATGGCTTAAAGCTTTAGAAAGGCCAGATTAGGGTGGGAGGTGAAAGGCCCCTCAAATTTCCAGTAGGTATTTCAAGGGGCAGCCTGTTCTCAGGCTACTCAGTGTCATCTCCTCCACTGCTCTGCCCATTTGTCCACTTGCACTACTGCATCTAATTTGCCAATAGCAAATTGCTTGCTTGCTGAAATGCACCTATATAGATTTACTGGCTTGCATGTATGTGTAATTGCATATCATACTAAGAAAAAATCGTTAATTTTCAGATTATTTTGAATCTGCTTAGCCAGCCAGAATAAAGCCTGCTGTGACACAGACTGCCAAAACAGTATTGGCAAAGAATCTTACAGCTTTGTTTTGTAAGTTGAAGAAGCATAGAAATATCTCCTGTACGAGGCTTCAGACATTGCCCCCAGCTCTGTCTAGACAAAAAGATGACAAAAGAATTCCTGCCCAGCTCTTCAACATTGGCAAGAGCAGAAAGCAATTACAACCCAAGAGAAATGGCATTGCCAAGGCAGAAACTTTCCAGGAAGCTTCACTATTTGGTGTTGTGAGAGCTGAGCTGAAGGGCTTGCACATGGACAGCCAGGGCCATTCAAAATGTCTGTGGTGCCAGAAATACGCCTGTAAGATAGGAGGTGGGAGACCAGACTGAGAGGGACCTGGTATCCACTAAAGCAGCATGAGGAGACAAAGAAGGCAGACAAATGAGTGCAGGTCCATGGATTAAGCCACCCAGTCCCAAGGTAGAGAAGAAAACTTGGACACTATGAGGAAGGAAAAGATGAATTCACACCTGGCACTCTGCAGCCCCGTATTTGAGGTAACGTTGTCTGGAAAAGTTTTCTACCACAGTGAGAGCATTGTAGCTTGTAAATGAGAGTGAGAGTTGTCTGGCATCGAAACTGCCCCTTCTATAGCTACATTCCTCATGACCAACACACCACCTTCTAACAAAGTACAAATCCATTTGTTAGTAAGAAAGAGACTGAAGTCCATCCAACCATTACTTGACTAATTAAACAGTAAAAATGTTCCATTTGTTAAGGAAATGTTTCGGGTTACAGTGGACCCAAATACAAATGCCACGCACTTATCCAGGCATAATCTTAGCAGGGATCGGAGGTACCCTCAAGCAAAGAAGGTCTGTCCTGCTGGAGATGAAACAGAGGAGCCAGAAGGAACATTCACACAGAGACAAGTCTTTGCCTCAACTAAGATTTTGAAATGCCTCATGAAACATTGTGCTGTAGAAATTGGATTACAGAGCTAAAAAAATAGTGTCAGAAAGAATTAGCTGCATTATAACTACAGATAGCAGAATGCAGTTTTAATGGCAACAGGGTTCAGCGAGATCTAAAGCTCCCTAGCCCTATTTTGACTTACTCAAAAGGCATTAATGCATACCTTGGTCTCTCCTTCTACATTGAAACATTAGACTTAACAGCTTATAACATTTTTTAAGCTTTTTCTAGGGAGACAGTGTGGAGACAACCTAGGAGCAGCTAATGCATCAATCCAGGCAGTAGCTGCCAGCACAGTTCTGGCCCTCAGAGGTGGGGCCGGGGGCAGCAGGAAAACTGTTTCAGTTAAGGCTCTTAAAATACTAATCCTCTTTCCTTACACCACAGCTAGGAGTGTATGCAGACCTTCACATGCAGCAGAAACATATAGATCAGTGTCCAGTTGCCAGGCTATGATTTGTCAGGCTTTTGGTGCAGATGAAAGGAAATACTGAAAATACCTGGCAGAGCTTGTCTCACGCCACGTTGTCCACTGCTATTAGAGTTTTCGCACTCATTTGCTCTTGCCTGCTGCTTTTTCACTTGCTGCAGTCAGTGATCACAGCCACCTGGCTGACATGCATGACTAATTACAAGGACAAGACCTTATCCCATCAATTTCAAATGTGCAGTGAAGACCCAGGACAGCTACCTTGCCTGCAGGGTTTCTGCAGACCACAGGCGAGGGTCTCTCAAAGCAGGTAGAGATTCCTGAGAAGTTCCATCTCTAACCAGACATTTCTACATGCTGGGTGTAAAGCTAGCTGTGCAACTCCATCTCTGTCTGTTTAGGCATTGATTTTAGAGTCAAGAAACAGCTAAACAATTAAGAAACACTTTTATTTGGAAAGCAAGAGAGCTTTCATACATGTCTCTCTACATATCATATATGCTTACCTATCCCATAATTTAAAGCCTAGAAAGCCTCTTGCACCCTTACCTAACTCCAGCATCCAGCTGATGCTTTATATAATGTTCAGAGCTATATACTAATGCAGTACAGAATCTGGAAGTATGAAAGCTAAAACTTAAGGCATTACATTGATGATACTATTATTATTATTATTATTATTATTATTGTTATTAAGATCAGGTGTTCCAGTACGGCAATTTAGCTTTTCACCATCCATTAGCTACTAAGAGGAATTGCTGCTGAAACTTTCAACTCTGAGACTGGGGGTTTTCTGCCACTTTTTTCTATCTGCTTATGAAGGGTGGTGGTACTTTCCAGGAAACAAAACACAGGCAACCAATGGAAGAAAGAAATCATTAATATTACATTTTAAAATCACTATTTTTATAACAAACAATTGGCCCATTTGAAGAGGCACATTAAAGCTGCACCCTGGCTTTGACAAACAGTGGAGAGGGAACAACATTGTCAAAGGTGAACTCCGTGTCAGAGAAAATGAGAGAAAAGGCACCACAGTGGATCCAGCCCCTAACCCCCTAGCAGGCATCTCTGAACCAGCCACAAATCCACAAATCTTGCTCACACTTCCCCTTTAATGATCAAACAGCAGCCCTACTGCTCACAAGGAACTAATTTCATGCTTACAGCTGCCACTGGTTGTATGTGTTTGCAACATCAGGCCCACTAGACTGACTAGCTGGAAATGCAGAGAAAAGCTTTCCATATGTCTCAAGAACTTCCAGGGATGAAGGCAATACTCATGCTTGAATTTCAGAGTGCATGGGAATGACACAAAGTAAAACAAAAGTAAAACAAACAAACAAAAGTAAAACTAAAAATAAAAGCATTTGTCAAAGATAAACTTTGACACCAAAGCCACATCTGAAGGTCTGGAGATTTCAAAAAATAGAATTTAGTACTGCCTCCTCCTAGAGCTCCGAGATTTTCAAAAGCTTTTCAAACAATTTTCGGAAGAACTCAGGGATGTTGTAGGCTGTGTAGACCTTCAAAAGTAATGTGGTACAACACAAACAGATTGGTAGTTGCAAGAGGTAGTGCAAGGTCCTTACATCAACATTCCATACAGCTGGAGGGGTTTCTTTGGGATTTAGTTTGGTCCTTGACCCAAACACATATGTGGTTCAAACCCATTTAAAGGAGCAGTCAGTGGTTTGGTCTGCTTTAGAATCATGGAATCATTTGGGCTGGAAAAGACCTCTGAATCCAACTGTTAACCCAGCACTGCCAAGTCCACCATTAAACCATGTGCCCAAGTGCCACATCTACACATGTTTTAAAAACCTCCAGGGATGGTGGCTCATAGGGTGTAAAGTGTAGACCTAGAGCAGAGCTTTCAGTTCCAGTTCCTTCAGAAATGACTGAGGTATTTCCTTCAAAACCATGTTACCAATCTGAAGTAAAACACAGAATGTTTTCACAGCCACAAATTGTCTTTCAATGAAACACCTCCACAGGAACCTAATGCCTGGAGAAAATTCCAGTGTTCATTTTCTTAGCTATAAAATTAGAACCCAGCTCTGCCCTGAAGTGTTGATCATACCTGTCGTGGCTGGTTAACCTTTGCTCCTGAAGAGAGCAGCAATCGGATGACGTCCAGATATCCTCCTTGTGCTGCCAGGAAAATTGCAGAAGCTCCATCCTAAGAACAAACACATCTGTCTTACACTGCATTGAAGTGATGCCATTTTTCCACACAAAAACAAATTAAACTGAATTAAGTCCTCAGTCTTTGGTCGTTATGCTTTGTAACAGCAGATAAACGGCCATGCTTAAGAAATAGCTGCCAAAATGCAAAGCCTAATTCATAATAAACTGTGGCAACATTTTCATTCAGTATGCACAAATACTAGCTCCCATTATATATCAATCCAACATTTAAATCCTGTGTCTGGAATAAGAGTCTGGTTCATTGAGGCATCGAGATACATAACTAGAAATTGGTTCCTGTACAACAACACAGGTTCGCTTAGCTTTTATCTGTTCGTGCAGAAGTGTTCTGCTACATGGGTACATGGTGGAAACTTGTCAGGTACTTTGCAAGATTGCAAACCCCAGCACTGAAGTCTACCCTTGAGGCTGAAGGAAAAAGGCCTGTGCCACCCCAGAAACCACCATGCTTCTGCTCTGGCACATCTTGAAGAAGAGACTTCACCTATAATATAGTATCTAAAAGTACTTCATAGCCATATCAGAAACCAGAATTTTCCTGGAAAAAGCTTGTGAATGAATAAATCGTGAACAAATACGGGGTTTTACTTTTCTTTGACGTGTCTTTCATGTGCAGATGTTCTCAGAATTTTACTTCAGAGAAACCCCTTGCATAGAAAAAAAAATTGAAAGTCATATTTCATTAAGTGTTTTTGATGGAACCTTTTCAAACAGCATTATAATCCATCTAACCAGCTCTACAGAGAAATCTGTATTGAAGGTGGGACAGGTGTTTACCCATCCTACATCCACAGGACTAAACACAGGATGTGCTAGGACAAGTTTTCCCAGGAGGTGAGAATCTTTTAGTTTAAATAGAGACAGGAATTAACCCCTTTACTGCATCTCAGATGTGCAAGTACACCTCCCATGCCAACTCAGGCAGGTGCATATCACAAAATACAGAGCATTTTGGTGAAAGCCGGCTGTTGACCTTGTTGGCATATCACTGTGTTAGGACTAAATGCTGTTGTCTGCAGAGAGAGTGTGAAAAACTCAGCACAGACTCGGTGAAGCATGAGCTGAATATAGTGCCCCAGGGACTGAATTTAGGATGTTTGACATTGATTTCGAGACAAATGTCCTCTCTTTTGTAAACAAACGAGGTGTCTGCTGAAACTATTAATGCCCGTGCTGGGCCCTCTGATGGGCTGTTTTCTCTGGTTGCTGTGTGAGTAAATGAAAAGACCTGGCAGTACCAGAGCCTTTGCAGTCTTCCTTCAGAGACAGAGAACACTTCAATTTAGAAAGTAAACAAGGTTGTGTAATATTAAAAAAGCTCTTCATTGTAGGATAAATCAAGATGGAGAACCTTGCATTCACTGATACCTATTTGCTTTGAATTGATGCTGTAATGAAAATGCTGGTTTGAGGCTATAACGCATTTCTGCAAGAATTACTATTTAGTTAGGGTATTATTTTGTCTCTTGCTCTCCTGACACCTCACATGAGTCAATTTAAGATTAAAACATTGATCTTGATGGTTTTGGGAGGACTACCCAAATATATGCTCAAAATTCCTCTCATTTAGCTGCCAGTGAAACTGCCATCCAGGTACCACTTGATAAATGCAGCTTGGCCCATGAAAAGAACTTAGACAACACTTTTTTTCAAGAGATCGTATTCTTATTTTGTTACACAACTGCTTCTGACTGACTTTGTCCAATGTCTGTGAGCAATAAAAGTACATTTTAAAATCCAATTGCAAATATCACTCATTTCCAGGAGAGACAACAAGGAAGTTATTTTACTGCCTCGACCTCTGGGTAAGAGTCTGCAGGTGTGGCAGCATAGCTATTTTTAAACTGAGTGGCAGCCCCTGGGATTACCCTGCAGAGGGATGAATCACTGGCCTCAGATCAGAAAGTCAATTCCTATTTGCACAACAGCAAGGGTGGAACAAGCTTCTTTAAAAATGAGGGGTGAGGCAGCACTGAGGTGGGGATCTCCCTATGACTTCTGCAGTCACCAACTCCAGGTGAGCTCTCAGCTCCCCTGCAAGCCAGTAGGAGCTGGGAGTGCAAGAGCATCCTGCAGATCCAAAGCCAAAGGAAACAGCTGAAAAAACTCATATATCTCAGAGAAACATCTTCCTCTTTGTCAGTCTTGAGTGCCCTGGGGTAGGAAAGAGTGGTGGAAAGCAGAGGCAAAATCTGCTACTCATTTCTGTTGAATGCCAAAAAGCTCAACTTATCTGTGTCTCTGTTGGAGTAAATTAAATCCAGAGCTTCATTGGTTCAATCCAACTTTCTGAAACTAAACAACATCAGTTCAGCCATTTTAACCTCATTTTGCCCAAAACACTGACAAACTGGAGATTCACAAATACCAAACAACATAATTTTAACTGATATTAAAAAAACCAAAACGCTTTGAAGCAATTTAAAGGTTTTAATTTTTACTATTCTTTCTGGCAGAAAACTAATGTACTTTAGAGGCTCTAGAGCTATTCATTCTTCTGCAAATGGTGGTAGAACATGACATGCTCTTTCCTCCAAGGCTAATGGGTAGCTCAAGTCTGTTCCAGATTTGGTACATATCCTCCATGCAGATCATGAACCAAAAGGCAGCCAAAGAATCTTTTCTGATTTTGTGCTACTTCTCTCAGCATCATAAAAAGCAGACAGTTAACAAAATCCACATCTTAGAGGAACAGAGTACTACAAAAATGCAGTGTTTGGCAAATGCGTGTGTGTGCTGGAGCCAGGGTGTCTGCTGTTGTCCAAGCAACAGCACATTTGTTCCACCACCACCATTGTCAATATTGTGTGTGTCAAATTACTCACATAGAGTTGGTCGTGAATGTTGGCACCGTGCTTCAGCAGAGTTTCCACTACTTTTGCATGCCCGTACTGACAGGCAGCCAGGAGAGCTGTGCCTCCATCCTGTGAAAAAAGCAGAGAATGGGTACAGTCAGGTGAGAGGTCAGGTGCTGGGCTGAACATCACCATAGAAAAAAAAAGAGCCAAACTTTAAGAATTTTCAGAATTTGGCTCATAGCACTTCTGTAATCAGTAGCTACCAAATCTTTCATAACTTTAATGCCTAGTGTTGACATGTAAATCTTTCAAATTGGCTCAGTCACTACATACATTTTTCTTCTCAGTTTTTTTAAGGAGGGAAAGGAACTAAGAAAATTCTGTTTTTCATCCCTCATCCTCTGCCTTGCCATTAGAAGCTTTGCTCCTTTCACAAGTCCAAGCTCCTCCGTGTCTCTTCCTTTTACAGCCAAATTCCTCATGCCTGCCAAACTCTTCCACCGACAGAAGGACAGCCCAGCTTTCCACTGCTCCAGAGTCTATTGATCATCTGCTCTTCTTTGGCCAGAACCCTGTGCCCTGTTTTGTCCTGCCTCTCACTGGTGGGTTGTTGGTGTGGAGCTGAGTAGAGAGGAAGGATTTTAAAGTGTGCTAGCTGACTGTGGAAGTGTGAGTCTGACCAAAGGCATGACCACCAGTGAAAAGGCCATTACTTCTGCTTGAGAAGTGATCCCTGCAGGTAGGATGAGTCCCAGGTAGTTAGAGTTGCTGCACATCACCACTAAAGGGAGACCTAGGCACATGCATCAATCCCTGCTTGTAGAAACATTCCCTTGGGAGCTGCCTGGGAAGGAAAACATCTCAGTGTCACTGGTGATTCACTCCAAACCAGCTGAAACAATCGAGACAGCAAATGTGGGTCTTGCCATCTTAAATGTGCTGTGCACCACTCAAAAATTATCAGTATTTCAGACACAGCTATGGAGAGGAGGTTCTTATCTCTGCCTGGGACGGCACCATGCCATCATGCAAAGATGATGCACATCCCAAAATGTGTCCACCACAGGTCTTCTTTCTCCTCCCCTGCCTTCTCCCAGTCTCAAAACTCTCCTCTGCAAGATAAGCTATCTAAAGTATTTCAGGTAAATGGTTTCTAGAGCTGTTATTAATGTGGACACAAGACTCTGCTTTGGCCTAGACTTGTTCTCTGAAACAACTCCAAAGTTGTCTGAAATTTTCCACATTGACAGATATCCACAAAAGAAGTTACAGCTTGAATGACCAAATGGATCTTTTATAATGAGAAGTGGCAATCAAATTTATTAATCAATTGTGCAATTTAATGGCTGTAATAACCTTGTGAAAACTCAAGTTCTGACATGACTGAACTAACCCACAGGCTCTATTTATACCTACCCCCAAAACCTTATATTCACCCTTCCTGCCTACAACATTGAAAAGAAAAGAAGGCTTGAGTGTAAGCAAAGCCAGAGATGTGAGGCTGTTTTGTGACAGTCTAAGAATTGCCTGTTAATTCTGGGTTATTTGAGTAAGTACAGTGTGTAATCAGGTCAGTGGAGTTAAGTTTCTCTTCTGAGAAATTAGACTTTCCTGCCAAATTAAACTACCGTAATTTTATGGGAACTGCTAGAACAAAACACAAAAGCAATCACAATTGTCCTTGGATTAAAAAACACCTTATACACACTTAAAAGACAATGGAAAAGCTAATAGCTTCATGAAATCTCTTTCCTCTCCCCAACCAGGTGAAAGCCACTTTGCTCAAATGGTGACTTAGCAGATCAAAGAGCTACCAAAAACCAAACCAAACCAAAAAACCAAAATAAACCAACAAACAGAACTAAAAAAACCAAAACCAAAACCAAAAACAAAAAAAACCAAAACCAAAAACAAAAACAAAAACAAAACAAAAACAAAAAACAAAACAAACCAACCAACCAACCAAACAACCCCTCCCAAAGAAACCAAAACAAAAAAAGAGAGAATTTTTAAAAGACTCTTTCCCTGAATGGTGTTGAGAGAGAGAGAAAGCTTAGTGAATTAAGAAGAGAAACTGTGCTATCCAAACTGAAAGTCCTCTGTGGAGAGACAAGGAATGAAAAGTTTTAGGAAGCTTAAAACTATTAAAGTACCCTGTATGGAGGGTAAATAGACATACTTGGTTGGTTGCATATGGGAAAAGTTTGTTTATTGCTTTTTGGTCTGGCTTTTGTTTTCTAAAATTCTTGTGTTCTCCACGAACTCCTGTTATTTTTAGAAGATTGTTTTTTGTAGGGAGCCAAATGACAGGTCTCAAATAAAAGGCAGACCTGCAAAGCTAACTGCAGTTGGCACACCAGAGCTGAAGCCCAACACTTGGAATCCCAGTTTGTGATCCCACCCTGGGAAATGCAACAGCTTGGGGTTTAAGAATGGCAATGTTCCCTCAAGACATGTCTAATTAATTCAAAAAGGGGTTCCTGACCAAGTGTTTGGTTCAACCCAGTAAGCAGTTTTAGACAGATACATTTTTTGTTGAAAGAATAACACAATTACAAAATACACTATTTGGATCTTTCAGACAAAGAGACCAAGTTTTCCTAGATCGATCTGATCAGAGTCCAGGCTTAGAAGAGGAGCATTGATGGTTCCCAATAACTATTCCTGGGCTCAAAGATCTGGTCCCTGATCAGGAAGACAACTGAGCTCTAAGACCTCTCTACTGTCTGTCTGATACATGAAGCCGAATACCTTCAACAGAACGGATTGGGATTCATCTGCATGCTCTGGGTTGGGGGTACCACTGTGAAAAATCAGATATACATCTTTCTGTGAGAAAGGGAAGCTGGGGGCAGGAAACTTTTCCACTGACCATGTGATAAGACAGCACTTAATCAAGGAATTTTCAAATAGTGCAAAAGTCCACTGTTGATCAGTAGGAGAAAACTCATTCTCCCTCTTGCCTCTATTGAACTTCCATCTGTTTTTTTCTTACACTTTACTCCAGCAAGCTCTAGCTGAAAACCCCGATATTTTACAGACCATAGGGAAAGAACATAAGTTGTGAGGGATTAAAAAAAAAGTAAATGAGAGAGTTTTAACATCCCTTCCAGCCATGTGATTACCTCTTTCCTTTTTGGCTTCAGCTGAGATAAGCAAAAAGCTGAAACAGCATCTTTGGTACTGGAAAGCCTCTTGGAAACTCTGAGCAGGGCAGCAAGTGGGATTGGGACACGTGAGCAAGCACTGAGGCACTCCTGGGGCTGTCACCCTTCTGCAGTGGGCAGGAGGCCACTGTGCAATCTCTTGGAGACAGCACATTGCCTTGGGCTCACTTCTTGCTCATATCCTGTTTTCCTGACACAATGAAGCTTCTATAAATCCTGCACTGCAAATATTTCCAGCTCAGATAGGAGCTGGACTTTTCTCAGCTACCTCTGATTCTTTCCCTGAAAAACCATTTTTCTGCTCTCCCCAGAGCCTGTGCTCCTCACTGCCAGCACGTAGCAGCAGCTGCTGATGTGCAGGGAAAGTACTTGGAACAGCAGCACTGGATAAGACCATGCTAACTAGTGCAGACTTCCCTATTTGCCTTTCCTCTGCCATCATCACGTGAAAGTAGCTTAGAATGATATGTTGTTTTACCATCTCTTAAATATGATACAGAGGAGGAGAACTGATCTTCTGCAATCATTGCCTGCTGAAAAACAGCCTCTGACATACTGCAGTTAAACCTGCAGTACTGCTCAGAAAATGTGCCACCATGTTTTTTTAAGAACTCACATCTATCAGAATAAAAGAAAAAAATTTCAACCTATATTAAATATTTCTATGGATGTCAGACTGGGACAGTGCAGAATAATATGAATGACTAATATTATATGTAATAATTATATAATAATTAACCTTCAATAGTACTATTTATTCTCTTTAGTACACCAACATTTATTGCTAATTACTTTATTACACTATTTTGGAATAGTTTTACTTCGCCTGCCATAGCAAATATCAATTCTCATGTTACAAAGCTTAACAAGAATTGCATGCCTGTATTAAGACAATTCTCCAGAATTCTCATATATGAGTAACAAATGTAGTAATCACAATTTACAGATAAGTGCATGAAAAAGATGTTGGGCTTTGCATTTCTTTAGTTAAATTCTCTGTTTTCTAGGATACATTCCATTTGTGTGCTTATTCCAAATCCATGGTGTAGCTTATAATAGAAATATATATATTCTTGCAAATTTATTAATTTTGCACTTCCCTTTAAAAACAGAATCAGCCATGTCTTTTCTGGTGCTGCTCCCATATGTGTGTCTTAGTGAGCACATACCTTGTCCCTAGCCTGAAAAGGTGTATTTTATCAGCTATATTGTTTCTGGGGGTTGGGATGGATGGAGGAGCCTGTCACCTTGGTCGTGTGCTAACAGAATGATGGAATTATTCCAAGCTATGAAAACCACATTACTAAATCAGAAGATAGAACAAAGCCACACTAACAGGCCAGTGGAATATATGGACTGTCTGTGCACTACACCTGACTGGTGCCTCCTGCTCAGCCACATGCTGGGTGCTGCTGCTGGAAAATCATCTCACATGCACATCACATGCCAGTTTCCCATGCTATGTCCATTGGGAGCTGGTATTATTTTTCAACCAGCTTGTCCAGACGTAGCAGAAAGCTGTGGACTGGAGAGGAAGAGCAACCAGCAGCTTAAAAGATACTTGAGACTGGCATATGGGCCAAGTCAGGTCTGGGTTCAGAAGCAGAGGCAGGCAGGAAAAGAGGAGCTGGAATTAAAGTTTCAAGGTGAGCAACAATGGATCCCACACTTGAATTTGTCCAGAGATGGAAGCTATTTGGAGCACAGCAATATTATTTTATAATTTAGACCTTTGCTCTCTTTAATCTGTCTTAGTGTTTCACATCAATATATTTTGCATGCTTCATAAAAGATTGTATATTGTAATGAAGAATCAGACAATTTCAAGCCTGCTGTTCACCTTGTGGATCAAATCTTGGCCTCTTCACAAACTCCTAGTTCACAAGCTATGGAAATATTGAGTGAAGTTGCAACTGTCCCTCTAGACAGAACAAGGTACTGAGCCTCAGACTTGTCAGCTGAATGCAAGGGAAGATGACCCCTCTGAATCTTGCTAACCCCCACCCATACCCTAAAATAGAAGTCAGAGATGCAACATTTATTTTAATGTGCAACCTTATCCTATAAATTTGTCCCACATGAGATTTTCCAGCACTTTAAGATACAGCTGTTGTATTTAACACTGCAACCTCCTGCATTGCCAACTTTCACAGCTGCTCTCCATGTTGTGTTAAACAGCCACAATTTCATTCATGTTTTCATTACTGATTGCTGCTGTGGTCAGAGAGCTGCTCACCACAAGCACAGCTCCCTAGGGTATCAGAATCCTACTCTATGGACATGTGTGAACTCTGGCCACAAAACATCAGGATTTTTAACCCTGGGAGCATAAGGTGCTGGGTTTCTGGTGTTCTATCAATTCCTTTAGAATTTAGAGCCTGTATTTCCAGGGATTCCAGAAAGCAGGTATGGATTGAGAGAATCATTCAAATAATAGAATTGAAATCTTGAGAAATTGATTACTGTAAAGGAATATTGCTTGTTCAAAGACATCACTAGGGATCCCAGGGTAAGTGACTGGCAAGTGTCCTCTTCTTCAGATGATGGAAACGCTTCAAAATGTATCGAGCATCTCAGGGACAAGTATATTTAATGAAAGTATGTTGCTTTTCCCCCTGTTTGCTGAAAGCAGAGGTGCTAATACTGCCTTGGGCAGAGGGACTGGGTTGATGTACTGCTGTCAGTGATGGACTGCTGATCTTGCTGCTGTCGACCCCATGAGGGGTGAGGAACCCAGGCCCTACCACCTGTGCTTTTGGCTATTGTAAGAAGATTTTGGGAAAGGACCTGCCTGAACAAAGAAATAAAAGCTCTGTAGGTGCATTTCATCTTCTTGTCCCAGACGAGAAAGTGGGAATTTAGGGAGGACTGAAGGCATTAGACTCTTATGTACCCTATGGTGGCATGCAGAGACATCTCAACGTGTATGAAATGTAAGTTCTATGCAATTGGAGTACATAAGTACCTAAATCAGGATCCTACCTGGTATGTACAGAAAGACCCTTTGATCTTGTATTGGAGGATGGCTTATGAGGAAAGACTGATATCACTATCAAGGGACCTTGATGAACTCATGCCACTAAGTCTGGGTAGGAAAAGGTAGTCCAAAGTTAATATTTCACAATGTGCTGCATTACTCATATTACTCGAAAAATGTTCATGTGATGAAATTTCATCATCTTAACTCTGCCCTGTCATGTTTCACGTGAATACAAAAACTCCAGCCTTGACTCTCAGAATGTATCAGCATGTAAAAATAGATCCATCATCTTACTTTATTCTTAAATTCAGTGGAGGCTCCAAATGAAAAGAGAAACTTCACTACATCATTGTGGCCTTGCTGTGCAGCAAAGAACAGAGAAGTTGCACCTGACTGTAAAGGAAAAATGGATTAAAATAATAACAAACACATAACACATTTGACTGAAGTATAGACATTTCAAATTAAAAAGCATTGAGCACAAACACTTGAATATCAGCTGAAAAGACATGGTGAATTTGAAGACTCCAGAGGACACCAGGTATCTTAACTCAGTATTTTTCCCATTGCACTGAAAAATCTGTCCAGCATCATACATTTGGGAGGGAGGAAGGGAGGGAGGAAGGGAGGAAGGGAGGAAGGGAGGAAGGGAGGAAGGGAGGAAGGGAGGAAGGGAGGAAGGAAGGAAGGAAGGAAGGAAGGAAGGAAGGAAGGAAGGAAGGAAGGAAGGAAGGAAGGAAGGAAGGAAGGAAGGAAGGAAGGAAGGAAGGAAGGAAGGAAGGAAGGAAGGAAGGAAGGAAGGAAGGAAGGAAGGAAGGAAGGAAGGAAGGAAGGTGCAGGCTTTCCTGATTTTGGACTCTTTTGCCCCATGTAGAAAGTACAGGAAATGGGAGCTACATGTGAAATTCACTTCAATGCCCAAAGCCTTTACAACAGTGGCCCCACTTAGACCATTTCAGAGCCCGCTGTCTTGGGCACATTTATGGGACTTTCACTTCCCCAAGCTTCACAACAACTTCAGAGCACAAGAGCACTGGTTGGAGTAACTGCATTTAGTTGTAGAACAGTGCCATTGGTCTTTAGGGCTTTAACTTCATCTGTTTTGCTTCCTTTCTGCAACAGAGTGATTTTGGAGGCTTTCAGTGTTTTTCTTTTTGTTGGCTTGTTGAATCAATATTTCCTGAGTGATAATCAAGAGCAGTTCCATAAAACTGTTCTTAACTTTTTCTTTTGATGCTTCTTTCCAAGCAATGTTTACCTAAGGGAAGGGACATATTTAAGTACATGTTTTGTTAGAACAGGACCCCACTGAAAGACACTGACAATCATGGTTAGAGCAAGTTTAGGCCAGTAAGTGCAAAGACACCTACACCATCAAAATGGCATTCACTGGCTCAGTAACTTGCAGACGTCAGCATGAGATTAATGCTCTGGTTCCAGGTAACCAAGGAAAGTAGGAAACATTGGCTTGTACTGTTGGAGCAATGAGCACACTGCTATCCTACACAACCTGCCACCATTCCATGTAACTTCATGCCCTTCTTAAATTGCTCTTCTCTTAAAACCAGTGGTTGTCCCAGAGCAATTCTGATCTTTGTGCAGCCAACACGCAGACCAAAGCAACTGCAATCCTTACAACCGTCTGCATGGAGTATGAGTGAAAGGTAATTTCCCAAAAAAATCAGTTGCTGATGTCCCTTCCGTGCTGATGTCATGGTGCAAGACATGCCTTGAATGCCAAGCAGAGATGCAGGGAAGGGTAAGGGTGATAAAGCTGTGTGACTGCTAGAGATAATTTGGCTCAGACTAAAAGGCAGAAAGTCCAAAACATATAGAGTCAAAAATAGTCCCTGTGCTAGCAGTGACATCCACTCAATTTTAATGACCAGGCAGCAAATCAAAAGGTAAAGGTCTTCTTATTATTTATCCCATCCAGAGATCTGTAAATTGTTGTGCCAAAAAATAAAACTGCAAATACATAAATGGCATAACCCTGGAGGGTTACATCCCAGATGTAACTGACCCTTAACAACCAGATGTGCTGAAAATACTTGATGAGTTACTATAAATGTACCTCTGGCATCTGATTTTCTAGTGTAAACTCCAGATATCTGATTCCCTGATGTCCTCAGAACGGAGCCTGTTATACGTGTTATAAATACGCTATAAAGCAAGTGACAAAGAAACAATTGGCAACAAGCAGCAGACAACACTCTTATTATTTGTAACAAACCAACAGTCACTTAATCAAGCCCTGTTTGAATCCTACCTCTCTCTGCAGATTGATATCTGCTCCTTGCAACACCAATTCCCGTACACAATCTATGTGGCCATAGTAAGATGCTACCATCAGAGCTGTTGTGCCAAGCTGGGAGTAAGGAAAAACAAGTCAGTACCTTCAACAGACACCTACAGCAATGAATCAGCCTGTCTGGATGAGACAGCATCTCTGCCAAAGAGCTGGAGGGAGCTTATGATACCTTATTGTCCCAAAATAAGTGCAGCAAGTATAAAAATAATGAGTTTTGTTTCTAAATAGCTTTTGTTTCTCTTTTAAATCAGAGAATCCCAAAGTTCTCTGCATCATTTCCAGAAGAATAACCTCAGACACAGGAGCTGAGTGACTCAGCTGAGTCACTTAGAATTCTGAGTCATAGTCAAGAGAAGGGGCTGGCTGATTTGAACATTAATTCTCTATCCAAATAATAAGAGCAAACTCACTCAGTGACTCTTCACATTATAAGAGAGAACTTTCTGTACAGAAGTCTGTGCTCAACTCCCTCAGTACACTATAAGGTCACTTCCAGTGAATGAAGTAGGATTTATATGTATGCAGTGTATGGACAATATGCAGAAACCACATGCATAAGGATGAAACACATCCTTCAAAACCATTCACACACAACAGCTCAATTTAAAGAAGGAATGGGTGACATTAGAAAAAAGGAACATGCAGTCTTAATTGTACAAAAATTTTTTAGTCTAGAAAATGTTTATGTCTGATACAATTATTAATGCAGTGCAGTGTGAAAGTTCTTATCCAAAGTTACCCCTCTTTTGAGAAAAAGTGAACAGTAGTGACCTTATTTTTTCACATTGATCTCTGTTCTGTTTACTACAAGCCTCCATTTAGACAACCTTCCCTCCCTTGTCAGAAGGACAGTCATAGCACCAGCTCCAGAAGTACTGCAGGACAAATACTTGCCTACAGTGCCAAAATAAAATGAAAAGATATCTTGAAGTCAATGGGCTTAGAAAGTCTCTTACACTTTGAAGGTATTTAAAGTGAGAGAAGCTGTGGCAAGTTCATGTTTTGGGCTGGAAGTGGCATTAATCCTTGCCAACAGCAGCGTGACTCTGCCAGTCAGTCCCAATGCCAAACAAAAGAAACCAAAAGGAACTTCTCAACCTCCTTTTCCCCTTGCTGTTTGACACAGCTCAGCACAATCAAGTATCTCATCATGTGTTGTAGGCAGAATAGAAAGACCTTCTATCTATGTTATCAACCAATTTCTAATCTCAAAACTAATTTCAAGCCATGTCAATTACAGTAAGGAAATTCCCATGAAATCTGTCATGTGTCTGGGCTCCTCTTGCTTGGCAATCTTGTGCCTTCATGTGGGTGCCCAGTCCAGAGATTGAGTAGAGGAGGAAGAATCTAGGAGGCCAGCAGTTGTTCTAATTATGAGGTCTGCTAGCTGACAGAATCATTGTTACCTGGGCTCAACTGAGCCAACTCTTCACTGTGATCTATTACTACAATGATGTTTCTCTGCAAAGAGAAGCCTGAGGTGCTAGGATCTGTGTTTTTAATGTCAGCACCACAAATAACTGTGTAAGACACATTTTTTAGTGCTGGCAAATTCTTAACCCCTTGCCACTGATGTAAATCATCACGCTATTTTATCTTACGTTTCAAGCTTGATTACTGACAGGAGAAGGCTTTAAATCATCCTGAAGTACCATAAGACATTCATATGATTCATGTTAGATCCCTACTACACCCTCTGCAAGGTGGGCTATGGAAAGTGATGCAAAATGAGTGCTGTGGCTGTAGGTGCATTGTATGCATACGCTGTCTTTGCAGTCCACATCTACTCGCCCACTGTTGAGCAGCAGCTGGAGGAGAGCCAGGTTTCCTTTTCTTGCAGCCCAAAATGCAGCATTGGCAAGTGGTGTTTCTTTCTGGTGGAAAAAAGGAAAAGGGAAAAAAAAAAGAAAGCAGAAATAAATCACTTTGGAAAATACATTGGGCAAGCATACATATTGCATGCATTCTGCATTCAAGCCAGGCAAGTTTCAGCTTAGTGTGCTGTTCTTTAAAACCCAGAGCATGGAAAGGAAGCTAATTTCATTTATTTTTGCAATTAAAGAAACCAGTCTTCCTGTGCTTCCTCATGTTATTTCAAGTCTTCCTTGTGTCCATGGCAGCCTATGCCTCTTAGATTGCTCTGTAATGAGAAATGATGATGCTAGGCCAGATCCACAGGGAAACATCACAAAGAGCAGCATGCTCAGTGATGCCTGTATTGTCTGCTTCTGTGGTGGGGCTGGCCACAGTTAGGCAGAAACATCCTGCTGACATGTCCTGCTGCAGGGCATCCTCTTGGGTTTCAAATTAGCTCTCTGTCATCTCCTTTTCTGCACACAAAGTTTCAACACAGGAAAAGTATTGCTCATGCATCTATCTCCCAGACTGCTCATTCTACCTCCTGCTTGGAATTAACACCCTGTGACTGTGGACATGTGCAGTATCTCCTGGGTAGGAGTGAATGATGACTGTTCCAGCATAGGGAAAGGACAGGAAAAAGACACGGGACGTTGCTCCTACCCTTTTAATGTAATCAATGCAGAGAGTTGCCAATATTCTGCCTTGACAGGCAAGCACTGTCCAGGATGAAGTGGGGGGAAAACACTGTGATGGCAATGATATGTATCCTAGGACAGGCTCGTGATGCTGATTTTTTAATAAGGGTCCAAACCACGTACAGAGGAGTAAAGCATCACTTCACCAATAGTCACACCAAAGCAGAGTCAAAAATACCCAGGGGCATTGCTTTCGAGCACACCCTGCCTTCAGGATAACCCAAAGAGAGTACAGAGTGGATATAAAAGTCAATCATTCAACTTCAGAAATCACTTAGGCACTTCTTATCTAAATGTCAACGCACACATGCAATGTGGCAGTGAATCAGGATTCAATAGTTTTATGCTTTATAATTCAAATGCGCATATACAGCACAGTTTAAATTGCTTCCTTCACTGACAAGAAGACAATAAACTGCAGAAACCAGCAAGAATCATGAATCTGAATTTATCTCAAGTCTGTCTCACTGAGCACTTTCCATGGCTGCATTTTTAATATTATTAAGTTGGAAAATTGGCAGCTGTTCCAGATGAGAGATGTCCCAACTATTCAATAAATTATAAGTCATTCCTATAAATTGATAGTGGTGTTTCTTGTACCAGCACACACAGAGGCAGGAATCTGAAAATTTTAGCAAGCACAATAAACTAAATTCTGATCTTCTTTTCACAGCTATTGTATTTCCCTGGAGAATCTGTGGATAATGCTGATGAAAGTAGAGACAGCAGTTTATACCTTCTTTGCTGGCAACACTGCAGTGTCTTCCTATCTTTACTCTTAGAATTGCTAAAACTTAATGTAAAATCAAACAATTGACATAAACACACAGAAGCTCATGTTGCCCTTTCTGCTCAGATTTATTAGATAGATATTTATTTATAGAGCTGGCAGTTAGGAATATTCTCTTATTGGCTTTGTTATTATGATATTCACTGGAAAGTTATTGCAAAATTATTATGTTTAGACCTTACAGAATGGACAATCAAATTTCCTTACCTTTTATTGTCCCAAACTATACCTTAAAGTTTTAGAAAGTTTAGAGGTATGTCAATATGTCCAAAAAGACAAAGATTTATTTAATCCACCCCAGTTTTCACTATAAGGGTGCAGTAGCAGACTGAATTTTATTATGGCTCATCATACACCACCACTTTCACTGGTCAGGTAGACAGGAAGTGGAATCCGTATTCAGGAACTCCTCACCTGCTTTCACCAATTCACATGAGAAAAGAACTAAATGGCCAGTGTGACCTTGGACGAGAAGTTCAAAGTCTTTGGCCTTATGAGTCATAAATTCCTACCTCTTTTTTCTCCCTGTAAGTCCTACAGTAGCTTTCCAGCAGAGTTGTCCTTATACTTTGGATCAGACCCAACCAATTGAAGAATTCTTCAGTGCACCAAGGACACAAAACTAAGTTTTTTCTCATTTGTACTGACTCCTAAGAAAAAAGCACTTTTACTTCCCCTTGATCCCCTGCATTGCTTGGGATTCTTTGTATAAAGGTAGAGTATATCTCACACTCAGACCATCAACCATCCATGATTAGATTAAAAATCAGATGTAAATATGAGCTATTTTACCTGCTAAGGTGAATGAAAGTGCAAAATCGTTCAGATGATCTGGGAACCTTACAAGAACAGCCTCATTGTGTACCATGTGGCAGTTTATATCTCTGGATCTATATCTGTGCTCTTCATGTTCATCAACAATACTGACATCACTGGTAGGCAAAATGTAAGACAGCACTTTGGGGTTAATAATCCGATTAATTATATTATTTTTGAGCAATAAATGGGTTTATAGCTGCAGGATGTGACTGCTGTTTTATGGTTATGCACTCGGTCTTGTCTCATCAGATACTTCCTAAGGAGAGGTAATGTTGAATTTCAAGCGATTAATTGGACAAAATTTTCATGTAATCCTTATCATAAAGCTAGTCTGCTCCCTAAGCCTCCTCAAAGTAAACAACTGATCCTCAGCACTGACAATCTGGGAGCAGAATGATTTGAAAATTATTAGCTAATAGCTTTCATGAAAATTGCTTGTTTCATTATGTCATTTGTGCCAGCATCAGCAACCTTCAGGATAAAAAAGTTTCACTTCATCAAGTTCTCTAAAATTTTATTTAAAATCTGGCTGTGCTAGTAATTTTGACTGTTTGTATGCTTTAATGAGAGCCCAAAGATTAAAACTGGCATTATATTAATGCTCTACTGACATCAGAATAAACACTTTTTCAAAAATGGCCTAGAGGAAAATATAAATCTGAAAAAACTGTTTCTCTGCAGGGATACAGATAAAATGAATTGTGCCTGAATTGTATCTGTGTCATTTCAGGAATATTGAGGGGGAAAGTATAATTTAAATGCTGTGACCACCAGCTTCTGTTCCCTGCTCTACTTTTGACTTGCCGTTTGCAGAGGAAGGGCAGGTGACATTGGGGTGGCCACTGAGGAGGAAGAGTGCAGTTCTTAAACAGGGATCTTGTAGATGAAAGAAAAGAGGCAGTAGACAAAGAGAAAAAAAAAGCAAGGAGAAAGAAAATGCTAGTCTGCCCACTGGCTTGTTCCTTGCTGGCAAAATACAAGAAAATTCCTTTTTCTTTCTTAGTTTCCAAACCAGTCCTAATGGGAAGCAGGAATTGAGTAAAAAGTTTTAAGAAGAGAACAGCCAGTGGCAAACAGATAGTAAGAATCCAAGTTAAGTTCATGATCTTCTGAGAGAAAGAGAAAATTCGGAGCAAAATGTCACAGAAAAGGGAGAGAAAACAGAGAGGGAGGTATGGTCTGCAGTTCTTCAGAGAGAGGGGTAGCAGTGAGTTACTTTGAACAGGAGTACTTGAGGGAATACAGTGTGAGAAATCGGACACAGAAAAGGAGCTGATAGGGACAGAACAGAAAGTAAAACCTGAAGAACAAGTTAAATAAACAAGGAGGCCAAAGAAGGATAAGAAAGCAAGAAGAAGGTGGCATCACCATAACCTGGGGCTGTTAGTTGTGAGTAATGAAGGTGCGAAAAAATTCACAGAGACAGAATGAAGGGACAGAAGAACTAAGAAATAAAAGAAACAAGGTGTGAGACCAATGCAGAACCAAAAAGGGGATGACCACAGACACTGCAGTCCAGAAAGCCAAGTGTATCCTGGGCTACATCAAAAGAATCACGACCAGCAGGTTGAGGAAAGTGATTCTTTCCCTCAATTACTTTGAGCAACCTGGTCTAGTAGAAGGTCTCCCTGCTTATGGAAGGGGGCTGGAATATGATGATCTTTAAGGCCCCTTCCAACCCGAGGCATTGTATGATTTCACCACCAAGTCTAAGACTGAGCTGCCCTTGGAGCAAAGTTTCTCTGCTGCCTGCCACAGGAGGGCTTTACCTGCAGGTGGGAACCACCTGCTGTGCCATCACTGAACTGACACTGAAAGCACCAGCATTCCAGGGGGGAGATACCCTGACAGGAGTGAGGCAAGTACAGGGAATAATCCATCAAATCAAAAAATGCAACACAAGCAATATGGCAAAGGACTGGCACTGAGCTGCTGATCAATAAGAGAAAGGCAAGCACAGCATCCAGAAAGTGCATAACAGAGAAGATGTACATCCATCATAAATATTATCTGTTAACATTATTAGTAAATTGCTGCTTGCTTCCCTCTTTGCCAAATAATCTTATTAATCCTGTCCTTAGATTTAAAAGCTTCTTTAAGGCAATCTTGTGAAATGACCGCTCTTGCGTGGGTTTGGATGGAAGAAGTACAGAAAGTGACAGGAATCACAGCTGGCAAAGGGAACGAACCAGTCTGGCTTCAGTGGCCACCACAGCCTGAAAGGAAGAGCACGGATAAAGACTGCCTCCTAACTATTACACAACCAGCACCAGCAGAGATGGTCGGAAAAGTGAGGAGGAGGCTCCTGACTGCACCAAAACCCACAGCACGGAGCCCGGCCACCCCAGAGCCAGCGTGAGGCTCGCAGTTTATGTAACACAAGGCACGCACCCTTTTGGGGCTGTCAGCTGCGAAAAGCGCCCGCTCCATCCATCAGCTGCCACCGCAGCTCTCCCGGGGCACCCCAAAGCCCGGGAAGGACGTTACCGTTTTCTTTCCTTCCGCCCAACACTACCCTCGTTTTTCCTAAAAAAAAATAAAACAAATCGATCCCCAAATCCACGGATACGACAGAGCACTCCCCCGGGCTGCCGGCATGAACAAGCGCAAAGCGGGAACCCAAACGCGCATCCCGCCGCCCCTCTCCCCTTGAGGCGGCCGCCTCACCTTGAACGACATCCTGCACATCGCAGCGCTCCGCCTCCGCCCCGCTCCGCTCCGCGCCCCGCTCCGCACCGCTCCGCGCCCGGGGCTGCGCGGGGCCGGGGCGGGGCGCGGGGCCGGCGCCTCCCTCCCTCCCTCCCCAGCACATCGTGCTCTGGGGGTTCTGGATACTAGTGCTCTCTAAAGGTGCTTTTTGGGGCGGGAAGGGAGTATTCGGTATATTACTATTATTATTATTATTATTATTATTATTATTATTATTATTATTATTATTATTATTATTATTATTACTGCTATTATTACTATTATTACTATTACTATTACTATTACTATTATTATTAATAATTTATTATTTCTTATTATATATTATTTTATTTTATTTTATCTTCTTTTATTTTATTACCATCATCATTATCATTATTGTCATTGTTATAGTCATTGTTGTTTTTTTTTATTTGGCCGAATAGATTAATGATTAAGTATTAATTATATTCGAACGCGTGTTAATTGTATCAGCATACAATTTGATATAATTGCAGAAAATTATATCTTATTGTTATTTTTGTTGCTTTTATTTATTATTGTTCTACTGTTGTTGTTATTAGTGGTAGTAGTACTATTAGTATTATTTAAAATGGGCCCCTGCTCCAGCAGCATCCTGAGAAGCCAGTGCCCAGGGTGGGGGACCACTCAGCCTCTGGTTTAGTTCTACAGATCAGGCCTCTGCAGCTCAGGAACAGCACTGAAATGATCCAAACCCCAAGCACCTTCACCCCAGCACAGTGCTAATGCCACCTGCATGGCACCTCTTTCGTATTTCACATCTGGGAAAAACCTGTTAAGAGATTGTGCTGTGAGTACACCCACGGTGCTGCTGCCCAGACCCGTGGTGGGGGTGAGCATCCAGCTATCACCAGCACTATCTCCCACAGCTGATGTGCTCTCTTTAGGAAGCCAGGAAGTTCTTAAGGGCTTCATTTTAAGGCTCTAAAAATGAACAACCATAAAGCCAATTCATGTCCTGTTTTGCCTGGATGCCACAGATTTCATTCAAAGTCTTCGTGATATAAAGTAGGCAAAGCAGGGCATGCTCTGGTTAGAGATTCCTGAATTTCTTAGCTATTGTTGGTTTAAACTGAGCCCTTAGGGATTTTCCTCTTTTGATGTGCACACATAAATCCCATTCATGAGAAAATTATGTGTGTGCATTGAGAGAAAATACTTGCGCTGAGATCCAAATAGCTTATTCTACAAATCTGCAAGTGAAGGGGTTTCTGCAGATCTTTTTCCTGAGGCAATGTTCATCTGTGCATCTGTGCATACAGTAAAACAAACGATAGACAAGCAGATGAAAGCTGCTAATAGCACCAGCTCATCTCAGAATGCATGGCCTAGTATGAACCTTAATTACTGAGATCATACAATGCTGGATGATCACTCAGATTTCTTCTTAAAAATATGGAATAAACCCAGCAGGTTGCATAGCTAAGAGTCATCCAGTTGCACAGTGAAGATTGTCCACTGAAAGAGGAAAAATATTACTGATTTGTACAGATTCCCTACCTCACCCTTGGAAAATCTATGTGTTTATTCAATCTGTTGTGAATAACATGCCAAACTTTTCACATTCATCAGCCCAAATATTAAATTTTATGACCAAAAAACCCCCAAAGAATTATCTGGATGAACAACAAAAAAGGAGACAAAAGCAATAAAATTTTTTTGAGTCTGTATTTATCTTGGGTGTCAGGGGAAAAGGAATTAAAGTGCTTTTCTTAATATTCCCACAAAATCTGAAATTGCACCTATTTTCAGTTGCACGTGGTCTCCTGTGACTTTTCTACTCTCATTTTTGGTGCAACAATTTTTCAGAATAGTTGAATACAGAAATACATATATAAAATATGTTCCTTTTCAGTGATCCTTTGAAAGTTTATCCTGGAAAGAATGTAGAAACAATGGTTTTTGATGTAGACCTCTGCCTATTGTTACAATTGTTTATGGGCAAAGAGGACATGCACCTCAAATCTGTATATATATATATATATATATATATATATATATATATATATATATATATTTATGTAACCAAGAATTTATAATTATTATAACTGAATCTTAACGGTCTAATATAGGAATCATTACTGGAACAGATGTAATTATAGCAGAAAAAGAAAAAAGGTCTATACAGAGAAAAAATCAGTATTAATAACATTACAGTTAAAACTTATATACATTTCCCAGTTTTTACCCCTTTTCTGGATGTTATCCTCATCTTTCCTTGCTAGGTCCTAGAGTTGGTGGTTTCATTCTGGTGCTGGTGGTTGACTATGATGTTCATGTTAAGGGCTGCTTCCTCTTGTTTTCTTGTTCCTCTACTTCTTCTTCTTTTTCCTCCCCCCTCTAGGATCTTAGTAATTCTGTTTTATACATTTGCTAACATGGTTTTACCTCTGACTCTTCTCTCCCTGGTCTGCAGCTCCTTATTACAACCAAACAAATTCTCATTTCAATTAGAAAAGCTGCTGTTAGAGATAAGCCATGTAGAACCAAATTGAGGGAGGTCAAGAAAAGTTTAAAGAGAGCAAACCTGGCAAGCCTCAGTCCCGGGGCCTTGCAAACTCGATGCCTGTTGCTATCATGGGAATACTGTATTTTAGGGCTACGCATCTTCCCTATTCTTTAGTCTTGGCAGAATATTTAAGATTGCAAGATACTTGGACTGGTTGGGATTTGTTAGCTGCTTGGCAGAATTCATCTGCAGAGCAGCAGGCTGCATTCCTCTCACCTAGTATTTCATCACAGTGATTATTTCAAATATCCTGAGTCATGTTGTTTTGTTCAAATCTGAAGGCTACCTAAGATGAATTGCAGAAACAAATTAAATTACTGCTTTTAAGAGCTGATACAACCATTCTGTGTAAGTCACAGAAAAATCTTACCTGAGCCAGAACAGTTCAAGCACATCTATGTATGGATAAGTAGGAGAAGTAGCAGAAATTTTGTGTTAGACAAAACATTCCTTCAGGGATCATGATCTAAACCTCTAAATTTTTTTATTCAAAGACAATGTTAATTTCTATCTGCTTTTAAAAAGAGCAATAAACAAACAAATAGCCATTTAGAAATGTGAATAGAGAGCAATGTAAGTTTGCCTGTAGCGTATGGAAATGGATAAATACATTTCAGGAGACAAGATGGTCAATGTGTGTTTGTAACGTCAGTGAACTCTGACACGGGATTCTGCCCCATCTGAAAAACCTGTTGTTAAATTTGCCTGCCACCTTCCAGACTCCTGAGCTCTTTACTGCAGGGTGTGCCACACAACATCTGTGTAACTCGGAAAATATTGCATTGACAAATACACGTCTGCAATAGCTTTTGTCATTTCCCATCTGTCAATAATGTATGTCAATAATGTCGATGCTTTTGCTTTCAATATCACCTGTATAAAGATCATTGATGAAGGTCCGTGACATTTATTCTCTGATTGTAACTTACTTCTTTGTCTGAAGCTTTGCAAATTGTGGAGATCTCAGTGTAATGTTATTGATTTCAGCTGTATCTGCAGTGTCTTCTTTCCTTGGACATTAATGTTTCCATTAACATTTAGTTATTTAAATATTTTTAAAATCTAAATAGGTTTCTATGTTTTTCTAGAAATAAATTACTTTATCCAAAGTATGAGAAAAAAAGGCAACTTAAAATGTAAAATGGAGCAATCTTCAGCAGTTTCAGCTACACATTTTGAAGCCTGATTTTACCTAGACAACAACAGTAAGAAGCCTGGCTACTATGAATCGCAAATTCTAGTTTTATTTTACTAAAGGTATAAATCTTCTTTGTTACTCTAGTCCTCTCTGCATGATTTCAAAATCCTGGATCATTGCCTCGTACATGCCTGTGTATGCTTCTGCCTATGACCTCCTGCATGGGCCTTGGGCAAGCCTTTTTGCTTTAAAAATAACTTCTTGTTTTGGCTTACTTAGGTTCTTTTGCCTTGTAACTCAAAATAATGACACAAAGACTACTTTTGAAACCATCAGCCTAAGGATTTTGCATACCAGTTTTTGTCAGCAAGACTCAATACCAGCACACAGTAAGAGCAGCTCTAAAACTTTTGTCTTTCCCAATCTTTGGACTCCTTATGTTGCTGAAATCTTTCTTGATCTTGGCTAAATCCTGTACTGTACTGTGAAGACCAGCAAATCCAGTTGCTTGGCTAGCTAAATCAGTTCATGCTGACCTCTCTGGGACAGCTACTTTAGTGCTCTAGTCTGGATGAGGAGTACACAGCTGAAGTGAGCCTCCTGATTGTCTCCCCTTATGGTGCTCTTCTCATATTGGGAAGGGATCCTGTACCTTCCAAACTGGATCCAGTTTGAGCTAACCTCCAAGAACTTCACCAGGAGCAGACTCAGTGGACTGCAGCTTCCAACTGGGGTTGAAAGAGAGTTCGTCTGAATTAAAACTAACTCAACATGAAGTGGGTACAATGTAGACTTTAGGTCCTCAGCACCATTTGCTCTACAGATTCACTCCTGTCAGGCTGCAGTATTTGCAAATATAGACAGTCTGTGCTGTGCTACTACTACCACAGCTAGCTTAGACATCTCTAAACTGCAGTGCAATCTTTGATACAGAAAAAGTACCTTATTGTAAGATGTCTGGTACAGCCATGTTGGCCCCCCTCTCCTGCCTGAAAAGTAGCCAAAGTCTTGTGCCATGGCTCCTTCCCTTTGCCCTGTGTGCGTTCTCTCATCCAGTGAGAATCTGGGAAGTCTCACTATTTGCCCAGGACTTGCAGATGTTCTGCAGCACCTACAAATGGAGCTCAAACCATCAGGAAATCCTAGGCCTGTCCACTGCAGTTTGCTGTGGCGTTCATGTATGTGTGCTTCATCAACCCCTTTTAAGGACATGGTGAACCTGCCCTTTTTCAGGGCGCACAGTGCAGATTCATGGTACATAACATACACAATAGAGGTGATACTTTCTAAGCATGCTGTATCTACTGACAACAGCTTGTGTCATCAGCTTGTACATGTCCAACAAGGGTGATACACCCTAGAGTGCCTGGGCTTGCCCATCCCCTGCCTGGGACTATTAATCATTCCTAATCCAGCAGAATATACCACCTAGGAATATTCTTCAGTCCAAAAGGAATCCTTGTCTGCTTCTTGGTTGGATGCCCTCTGGCTCCTTCGCAGCACTTAGGGTTGAGTAACTGGGCTCGCTTCTTTCAGTGAGAGTGGCACTGCTCATCCCATGCTGAAACACTTGAACAGCCACAGGGAAAACCTCCTGCATGTCTCAGACTGATTATCGCTTAGGTACTTAGCCAAAGTTTTCACGCAAAATGCTAGGACATTATGAGGTGGATATCAATTTGAGTGCAATGTATTACTGCTATTCTAACTGTCTTTTGATTAAAAAGAGGAATAGTGACAGATCTGAGAGGCATTTCTAAAGTAATTCACCAAACTGGTATTTTACTTCCGGCCTTCCCTTGCGTGCACAAGGAGTTTTAAATCAAAAAAGCACAGAGCAGATCCATGAATGCGTCACTATGAAAGTGCACAGAAATACACACAGCCTTGCTGCTGAGGTGGTATCTAATCCCCTAAATTTTTCTCTTTATGAACAAGAAAGATTTGTTTTGTTTGCTCATTTCAAGCCAAAAATCTCATTCTTTCTGGCACTCCGTAGATGAAGATTTCCATATCATAGCTTTGGTGAGATCTGCTACTTGAGATGCTGAAATCAGTAAATCCTACCACAAAGTGACAACTCCAAGGATTAATTCATAGGATTGTATCAGGTTAATTCATGCTGTCATGCCTTTCCAGTACATTTTCACCCCGTGTTATGAGCCTGATTTCAGGATTTGGGAAGCACTTTTGTGTGATTCTTTAAGGAATACAACCTGGTTTTGTTGATTTCTTTGTTCTAGGACCGACTTTAATTTGACAATGGAATATTGAGAAATTTAAGGAAAACTAAGCTAATAGATTGTCTTCCATTTTGCAATTATCAGGAGCATTACATTCTTCAAGTTGTATATTGCACTTTTCATTATTCTTTTGAGTGTTAATTTAAATTCTTCATGTTGAACAAAATGCATTTAAATCACCAGAAATCGCTTTGATAAAACAGTCTATAAACAAAAAGATTTTCCATCTGGTCTACCGTTTCCATTAATCTTTCCCTTGCTAAACTGTAGAATAAATAGCTACATGGCCTGTTCCTTATTTCCATAATATTAAAAAAATACAGGCCTATTTTACAAGAACTAGTGTATGAAGAAAGTACTTTGAGTTACTCTTTATTTTGGAAGGCACTCCTGGAAATGAATAGGGATAATATTAGAAACAGTAAAAGTTACTTTGAAAATAAATCTTGCAGACTTATCAGGAAAACTGTACTAAATATTTATGAGACCCATAAACCTTTTAAAAATAGAATGAGGAATTTACAAAACTGGACCTGAAAATGGAAAACTTATCTATTAATGGAAACAGTTTACCCAACATGTTGGTAAGTGTATTCATTCACCCTTCTAGGGAAATCTTACCTTGAATCTTTCTTTTTACTACACAGATTTTTTGCTGAGGCCTCCTATGATATCCAACTTCCTTTCAAATTTGCTGGTATAAGCTGGTGTAGGGACATGTGGCTGCTGGGGACAAGAGTGTTATTAACTTCCTTCACCTGAACCTTTGAACAGATACCTGGGCTAATAACCAGGGAATCAGAGAGAAGTTAGCATTGCACTTTAATAAGTAGTAGAGAACAAATTCCATAAATTGCCACTTGAATTTTTCAAAGAGTTAGCTCTTTTCCTTCCTCTTTTCCATTTGTCCACAGCAAATTGATGACTTTTGTCACAGATATGAAGAGATAGGTCAAGGAAATCAATGGAAGGACAACTACTAGCATGTAAGACCAATTTCTAGTCCGGTATAAGCACCAGCATGCCATCTTCACTTAAGTGCAAATGCCTTCCAACCTTCAAACAGCTCAACTTAAACACCTCTATGTTAGCATTTGTACAGGTACATCACAATCAATTTTTTTTATCCTTCTCTTCCCAGTCTTGGAACTTTGCTCTCCAAGTTATATTGCTTTAAGACAGTGTGTACAGGTTGTTACTGTATGTTCTTTTCATCTGTCATTTCTTTTTGCTTTCCACGCTTACCCTCTGTATATGCTGATTTTATGACTCAGTCTGAAGTGAATTGTTTACGTATTTTCCATCTGCTCAGCCAGAGAGAAGCCCAAGAGCCTGTATTCAAGTTTACAATCTTTCTAACCCTATGCCTGGCACTTAAATGCTAATGGATAGTGATGCAGATGAATGAAACTGGCTGAGTCCATGAACAATCTAAACTTGATGGCTAGTGAAGTTCTCCAAACAGAAAGGCATATTCAAATCAAACAATATCATATCCATTTTTCCCAGCCATTGTTTGTATATGATTGTATATAACTTTACTGTGAGAAGTGTTGTGGATCTGAAAACATACGTGTCACATGAGTGTGAGAACAATGCATGATATATCCCATATGCTAGTGCAGGTAGGAAAAGCAGCAGATTATCCAGGGCTTGCTATTTTTTTTCCCCCACGGAATATAACTAACTTCTTGCAAGTAGAAGATACATTTATTAAGATAGAAAAACCTCAGTGTAAGAAATCAGTGCAAATTATAGCTATCCTCCTAAGTCTAATTAAATTGATTGATAAAGGGGGGCACACCTCACTAGCACAGCACAGGAACCACAAAACTGCTCTGTATTTAGCAGGGAAGTGCAACATTCTCGCTATCTTGTTCACATGAGCCATTCTGACCAGCTGAACTGTGTGTTTGGCTATTTCTTCTCTGTCCCAAAAGCTTTGTCCGAGGACAACAGAAGCTGCTGTGGAGCATAACTTTCAGAGTCCAGACTCCGAGATGCCTCCCTGAGACTTTAGAGCTCACCTCACCCAGTAAAACTGATCTGGTAGATTAACTTCATCCTCACTGGGAGAGAGTGGAGGTCCTCAAAGGAAGGGAGTGAGACCTTGGACTGAGGGTATGGATGACATGGCACAAGCAAGTTCAATAGGAGTCAAGTCCTATGCACGTGAGAGAGAAACTACTTGCCGTGCCAGGTAAAAAATTTGTGTTACTGGCTACAGCTCAGTCAGTTCAATTTCTCTGTTTTATGTTCTGCTGGTCAGAAAATCAGTCCACCAATTGAAAAGAAAGGATTTTGGCTAAAGAACATATGTATATAACAGTATGATAAAATACCTCTATGATAAAATAATGCCACAGTAGGGCTACCGAGCACTATACATCTCCTAATGAAGCTGCTAGTCATTAACATGGTTGAAACCAATTATTACTAACAAAAAAAACCTCCACAAAAACAAAACCAAAAAAACAATAACACCACCACCACCAAAAAAACCAACCAACCAACCAAACAAACAAAACAACAAAAAAAACCACCACAAAAACAAAAACAAAAAAAGGAGTGATACATAAGAGCTTAACTCTTATAAATTCTTTTTCATGGAGAATTTTTGTAGTGTATTATGTCTGTGTTACAGAAACATGTAACTGTGCTTAAAAAAACATAGCAGAAGTATTTTCCACTTAATTTTCGGCACTTTTGCAAGGGATTTGTTTTAAATGTACTGTATTTACTGAGTTACAAAAATTAAAATAAATAAATAAATATTCTTAAACTACATGTGTTTGAATTTTCAGTTACATTTTTTGCCTGATCTTCAGCTGGAATAAACTGATATAGCACTGGAGTCTCCTATGTTTATACTGCTGAAAGTCTGGATTCCTATCACATTTAAACATAAGGTTCTACTTAAAAATTTAGAACTTGATGAGACTATGGTCAGGCTAGAGCTGAGATTGAAGTAAACCTGAGGCAGTTTTTAAAAGCAACACTACGTAAAACCTTTCTGGAAACTAGATCCCAGAAAAAATACTGTCTTATTATCAGATCAAAGGCAATTCTGACAGAGAAAAATATGAAATTCAAATGTCAATCTAATTTAACCAATAGCTAAAAATGCTTCTTAGGAAAAGCAGTCTACAAAGAAGTGGTTTCCATGAGTCGCTGCTTGGCGTACTGTGGCAGAGAGTCTGTGGAGTGCTGTTTTCCCTTATTATGATGACCAAAGTAGCAATAACAGCACCAATGTCAGCAAATAGAAAAACAGGATGTAAAAAATACAAGAGCTGACATTTTAGTTTTCCCCAGATGTTTGACTGACAAATCATCGGGTACTGACCAAAGGGAGCACGTGCTTCTTTGCAAAAAATCAGCTATTTTATGACCAAGACTTGTTTTCTTCTTTTTGAACTTTTAGGTCCATGACCAACTCTATAAAAAAGTACAGGAAGCCAAGAATAAGAAGGAAAACCATTAAGAAAGAAAACAATAAAGTGGATGGATTTTAATGTCGTCCATTAGAAAGCTTATTCAAGAAAAATAAAATACATCAGCCTCTGTAGTTAACATGAGTTATGGTCAAGTGTAGTTTACTTAGGGAGTCTTAGTTAAACCTTAGCTACATAGCCTAAAGTGTTCCTCTGGACTTATTATTTGGAACTTGATGGGAAAGAAGTTGTGTTTCACTTCCAGAGTTGCCCTAGCCCCAGGATGCTCACTGAGTAAACATAGAAAGATCAAAACTGGGACGGACTGTCATGCGTTCTACACACTGGCTAGGGATGGGAGGTCCTGTTTGTGCCTTGAAAGTGTAATTTCCCTTCTCAAGAAAATACAATTTGCCTTCCCATGAATGGGAAAAGTGTTGTAAAGTAACAAATATTCACCTTCCCTCCTCTTTTGGCTTAGCACTTCTCTTCAGTGAAAGGACATGAAATACCAATCTGCCACAAATCCATTTTAAAATTTCTTGGTCCACAATCCCATCAAGCCATGAGTGCTTATTAGTAAGTTGTTTGTAGCCAAGACATTTCAAGAAAGACAAGAAATAGGAAAGAAAGACAAAAGATAGGGAAAAATATAAGAGTTATGATGAGAATACTCTTCAGAAGTTGCAATTTAACTTGAGGACCATTAGAAACAGAGAGCATTCACAGTGATTTTTTATTATAAGACTATGTCAAGTAAACTTAGGAAGCAGAATGTACAGAAAAATCTTAGTACATGAGATTGCTGTCTGGCAGAAGGAAAGACAGACCTCATATTAGGCTGCAGAATGATGCTAAGAATATGGCAGCTACTAAACAACCATGCAAGAAGCACAGCTACATGGTACAGAATTTAATGCAACATTATGCAGCCATCTAATTATGAAAAAATTCAAAAAGCATCGGTTGAAGTACCTGAATCATGTGAGATGATAGGACAGACAATAAGAGAGGCTCCAATTGGATGGATAACAAGATCTAGCAGACATAGCACAAGGACATGCAGAAAAAGATGGTCTGTGAAGGAGGATGGTGTAATCCTAGTGTGTAAATGTAGAAAGAAACAGGTGAAAGAAACAAGAAAAAGTGAACTCAAACAAAAGACAGAACAAAAGTGCAGTTCTGAATAACTGACTCTGGAATTACACTAAATAATGCAGTCATCAAAACTGTTTCCTCCGATAGAACTGCATTTTAAACCTCAGTCCCAGCCTCTGTATGCCTCTATTCCAGTTACAAAGAGGATAATTTATCATCTTCAAAGTGACATGGTAGGGTCCTCAAATACTAAAGGAATTTCTGAGAGATGAAAAAGCTACTTCTGTCAGAAAAGCAGAGACCAAAATGATCTTAAACAGAATGCATCTTATTTAATGATATTCAGTGAGGACATTGGTCTTGCCAGCACACTGCACCATTTTTCTGTTAAACCAGAGTGCCTGCAGATAACCTTATTTTATTTACCACAAAAAGCTGTTATTAAAACTAATGAAAAGTTTTACATATAGTTTTTCATATAATGAAAGTTTACATATAGACACCAACTGAATATTAGTCATGCATAAGTATTTATGACAGGATGTGATAAATGCCTTATTTCTATGATAAAAGTAGGGATTGTTATCTGAGCTTGAAAGCTTCTGGTTAGGTATTTACACTCTAGATAATGGATTTGCTTACCTGATAAAGATTTAGTCTGTGGAAGAGTCTTCCTGTATAGTATTGAGCCTATCCTCAAAATTATTAAGACTAGCTTAATAATAAATGCCAGATAGGAAACATTAATGGGGGAACAAGATGCACAATTTAATCTTTAATGATCACTGAGTAGAGGCTCAGGACTATCTAATCTGAGAGACTTTCTGGCTACCTGGTAGGATGTTGATTCATTATTATCTCAAAAAGAAAGAGCAAATTCCCATAACAGCACGTGTGGCAACATGGGATGGTAAAGTAGGAGCTAAATATTACCATGAATTGCTTAGTGGACAATAAAAAATATTACTCACTGGGACTATCTATTGATGGTTTCATTTTCACTGGAAGTTTATAAAATAGCTTACATGAAACAACAGGATGAGACGAGTTATGCTGTACTGCACATATCAATAAGAGAGTGAAACAGAAGTTACATCAACAAGGCTAATTTTCAACAAACATTCTTGACTGGAAATTTCAAACTAACATATTTTAAAATAGAAAGAATGGTCTATATTCATAGTAGCATAAATGCCTAGTCAACTAACAAAACTTATTCCTTGCAGACAGGAAGAAATAAGGAAAGCAAACTTTAAAAAGGCTGAAGGAAAATGGAGGAAAGGCTTTATTGGGAGGGAGGAAAGAAAGGCAGATAGCAGGAGAAGAGTGTTTTCTGCAGAGGGGCACTGTCTCATAAATGCTGATTGCAGAGATCTGCCAGCTAAATAAACCTGTGTTTCTGGAACCTGTAATTTCAAAAAAAGATGACATGTGGGGAAGATGAAATATTATTCCATGAATTATTGATAGTGACCTTTTTAGAGGATGAAGTTCTACATTAGATAAGGTGAGCCAATACTCAGTGAATTCACAAAAAAATTTCAGTTTTCCATCTGCTAGTGACAGGCCATGCTGTTATCATCACCTCCATATACACACCCACACTACTGCTCTGCCTTCTTCCTCACACTAATTATTATCTCTGGCTTTGCATAACTCCAGGGTCTCTGTGTAAAGTTCTTGGTCACGTTTTATACGAATCAAGTTATTGAGTACCTGTGCTGGGAACACTCCTATGAGCAGTTTTTCCAACCACTTTGAGTCAAAGGCAAAAATTGTCATTGCATTTTTCATAGTATCTGCCCACATATTTAGAGCGATCTCTAGAGGTTTTTCAAGAAAATCTAAAAGGTGGCACTTTGATCTCTATTTCTAGAAAACACATTGAATTAAAAAAAAACAAAAAAACAAAAAAACCAAACAACCCTTGTCTGGCATAGGTAATTTACAAAAGAAAAATCACCTAGAAGGCCAATAAAATGTTTCTAAATTTAGGAATACTTAAGGAAAATGCACAGTTTTATGAGGGAAAGAACAGGAATATTTCTCCCTCTCTTGTTCTATCTGATAGGCTAATTTTGTGAATGTTTACAAAGCTTCATCACTGCTTTAACTTTTAGGAAACTAGATCCAATAACATCTAATTATTTTATTAAATTATTAGTTTTTGCTCATGTAAGTTGTGCTTTCTTATGTGATGCTTACCAATAAATTAATGCTCTCTGTTTGAGAATGGACATCTGTCGTGAGCAACCCAACAAACAGGTCACAAGAATCTTCTCTTCAAAGAGAGATTGCAAAGGATCTCCTGAAGCTAGGTTCCTTACCTGAACCACCCAAAAAGTGGGAGGGCCTTCCTAAAAGCTTGCTTGCTCTGGACTTCCATCAGATACGTCCAGATCTCTACTTGTAAAAACTGATATACTTGGAATATACCTGGAATTTACCCGTTTTTCAAGAAATAGTTTGAAATGACCAGTGGCTGTGCTATCTGATAGCATGGCATTTTGCTTAATGGAACATTTGTTTGTATTCAAACCTCTCATATTTCTTATGAAGTGCAATCTATTTGATGAAGTGAAATGATGTACATATGCAATAGGATGTCACAGTTGGAAAAGGGGAATATTTTAAGGTGTTCTAGAAGCCAAAAGCATTTATGAAATCCGATATATGTGAACTGACAGCATGCTACATTAATGAAAGTCAACTTTTATTATGGAAGACACAGAAATTGTCTCCCGCAGATATGTCTCTATGGTGTGCTAAAGCCATGGCCAAACAAACAAGGGTGGTGAGATTTTCTTGTAGGCAAAATCCATAGCTTGCGGCTGGTGCTTCCTGAAATAGTACACCAGGGATCTCTCTTGCCACTGCTCAGTGGCATGTAGCAAAGCTTTCATAAAGTTATGAAACGCTTTTCAACTCACATGAATCACTCTTAAACTATTGTAAGCATTTGTATCTACCCATACCTTTTGTCTGAATCCTTTAAATTTTGTTAAGAGGAATGAACAGTGTGAACATGTGTAGGATTGGAAATGTGAATAGATATGAAATTTAGGATAGCAATGCCATTAATCAGTGCAAATACTGATACAGATGATATGGTTCTTTAGCCTCCTGCTCCCTCAGTCAGCCTTCCCCTTCGCCCCCCCCCAAGCTCCTGTGTTATTCAAAGTCTTTGCCAAATAGCTTCCAAAAAACAGGAGACTCATTGTCTGCCCTGGATGAGCAGGAACACCCATGTCACAAGGAGCTTCCAGCACTGGCTGTGCATTGCAGGAGGGCGGCCCAGGCTGCACCGTTTCCAGCAGAGCTCTGAAAATGGCAAGAGGAGCTGCGATTCCTGCAATAGAGTCACACAGGGTCTTCCGGAGCACCTGCAGAGAGCAGCAGGGTACACCTTGTGTGGGGATGTCCCTGCTCGTGGAGGAAGCTTGGACACCTTGATTTCACTTTGTATGTGACATGGCAGGTCAGGGGTTATCGGAGAATCATAGAATGGTTTGGGTTGGAAGGAACCTTAATGATCATTAAGTTTTCCAACTCCCCTGCCCCGGGCAAGGTCACCTCCCACTAGACCAGGTCGCTCAGAGCCCCATCCAGCCTAGCAGGAATGGGGCCTCCACACCGTAGCGTGTTGTGGGCAGATTATGAGGGTGGCATGCTTTGAGACTTCTTCACGGTCTGTCAAAAACATTGACCAGCGCACCCGCCCAGAACGAGGAGGCTCAGAGAGAGCTCCAGCAGAGCCGGGGGGCGGCACCTCTGGCCATTCCCGCGGAGCTGGATTCCTGGGCACACACCTGGGGCAGTCCCGAGCCCCTTCCCCCGTCCCGCCCCGTCCAGCGCACCCGCACGCCCCGGGGGCCGGGGCTGCGCCTCGTCCCGCCCCAGCCCGCACCGCGCAGCGCAGCGCAGGCAGCGAGCGAGGGAGGTGCGGGCAGCCCCCAGCCTGCTCCTGCTCCTGCTCCTGCTCCTGCTCCTGCTCCTGCTTCTGCTCCTGCTCCTGCTCCTGCTCGGTCGCCGCTCCTTCTGCTGGCCCGCTCCCGCCCGCCCACGGCCGCGGGACGGCCGAGCCCGGCGCAGGATGGCCGCGCCGCCGGGCTCGCCGCTGCTCTGGGCGCTGCTCCTCTCCCTGTGCGCCGCGCAGCCGGGCCCCGGCGCCTCCCGCGGGACGGGGCTCAGCCTCCACCCGCCCTACTTCAACCTGGCGGCGACCGCCCGCATCTGGGCCACGGCCACCTGCGGGGAGGCGGCGGACGGCGGCGGGCGGCCGCAGCTCTTCTGCAAGCTGGTGGGGGGCCCGGCCGCCGCCCCGCTGGGACGCGCCATCCAGGTAACCGGGCAGGGACCGGGACCCTTCCCCGCGCTGCGCCTCCCCAGCCCGCCCGCATCCCCTGGCCGTGTGTGAATGTGTGTGCCTTTTCGGGGTGGGTCTGACTGAGCGTGTGCCGCGGGCATAGAAGGGGAGCGTGGACCGGCGGGAGGTCGGGCAGGGAAGAGCCGGGCAGGCAGGATGGATGGAAGCGGGCAGCGCCGCCTCTGCCCGCGCACCTGCCCTCAGGTGTGCCGGCACCTCCTGGAGTCACACACGCACACAGCGAGCGCCCCTCGGCCGCGCTGCCGCTGGGCTGCGGCTGCTGCCGGGCGTGTGTGGGCTGCTCGTCCCTTCGGGCACCTGGAAGTGCCTCAGGGAGTGCCCTGGGTGGTGTTTTGTGGCCACAGCGTGTGGCCCGTGGTCTGCGGTGTGCAGCGAGATACTGCTGGGGGTAAACCAGCGAGCCTGGGAGAATGGATGGGACGGGGCTTCACTGGCAGCTGCTGGCTGGACAGCGGGAATCTCTCTGCAGGCGGAGGGAAAAGAGTACCGGCTTTAGTCAAGTATTTTGTGGTGGTTTAGAAGCACTAAATGTGAGGCTTATCGTTTGTGCCTTGCACTGCTTGTGGGAGGAAGCCAGAGACTCCTTGGGACTCTGGCAGGGAGTATAAGCGTGGAGGCAGCAAGGATCATGCTGTTCCTTCCTAGCATAGCACAAGGTTACTGCACACGTGTTGTGGCAGTCACAAGAAAGACTGCAAAACTTCTGAAAAAGAATGAATAGAAATATATCTTTCCTTTGGGAGAAGCATGTATTTACACATTCGTTAGAGGATAAGGAAGGAGTAACAAACGCACCAAACTGTTGTACTGGGATAGATGCTTGGTATCTGTTTAATCAGAGCTTTGTTTAAAGAGGGGACTTTCCTGAAGCCTCAGACCTTCCAAAGTTATTTTAATTGTATTCTCTCTTGGTGGGAGGAGAACCAGAAAGAAACTGCAGTTTGAAAGGGATTTTGAAAGTTTAAAGGTCCACTGTCTGACCTCAGGCAATACAGAGAGCATACAAATAAAGTTTTTGCATCTTGAAAGAAGAGCTAGTGTTTCAAAGTCTTATGAGGTGTTTGTATGTTTAATAGTGAAATAACCCTTAAGATATGGTTTCAGAAGGGGTTGCAATGGATAACAGAGTTGTTCTTCTCATTTTTTAATGAGAATAGGCACTCAGGAGACGGGGGGGTGACTAAGAAGGTGCAGCATGTGTATTCCTTGCCATGTGCCAGAAGGGAGCATGCACCATCATGCAGCCTACCCTCACAGTTCATTGGGCAGCTGCAGCCAGCAGTGTTCTTTGCTGTGGACTTCTCTCTGCCATAACTCCCTGCCTCACAATGGAACCTTCTTATATCTCTCTCTCTCTCTTTATATTACCTTATATCTCTGTGGTGCTTTCAGTCATAAAAAAAGCTCAAAGTACTTTGGAGATGCTTACAGGCTGAGTAATATACAGTTCTAGTAAAAGGGAAACTGGGACACAGGTATTACACGCTTAAACTGAGGTTACTAAAAAAGGCTGTGATGATCAGGAAACTGCTTGGTTTGCTGTTTCTAACACACCTTTGAAGTTTTGTCATCCATCCTTCCATACCAAATGCAACACCCATGTGTAAAGTTGCCTGAAACAACCATGCAATGAGGTAAATTGTAAACCCAGCAGTCTCTCAGTAACTCACTACAGCCCAATGCTGCAGTGAAGTCTCAAGGTGACGTGCCTTGAAATATCAGAAATCAGAGTGATAAAAATCAGCCAAAGCAAACATCAGATAAACTTGTCAAGCAAGCGGAACGAAGCCTGTGTGTTGCCACTGATGGTTTTTGTAGTTGTTCCCTTTATATACTAACACTCAACTAGAAATGAGGGTTTGCTGTGTAAAGGAAGAGGGAGACTAGAAAGGGGGGAATTCTTCTTCTTAAATGTTTGACTTGCAGGTCCTAGGTTAAAGGGCTGTTATGGTTCCTGCCCGATTAGAGGTCCCAGAAGGACTGCTGCTGGCTCAGCCCTGGCATGAGAAAGCATGTTGTGCCTCTCAGAGTGCTTGTGTAAGCGCAGATACCGCAGCCTCTCTTTCCAGTTTTAACAAAGCCCCTTTGAGATACATGACATGAATGCTTCTGTGGTTTACCAGTAGTTGTTGTGGGTCAAGAAGGGCTGGAAAAGTCTTTCAAAAGGCCAGGGAAATCCAGACAGGGAAAACGCACAATGTGTATATTCTCAAGCCGCTTCACCTCTCAAGTTCAAAGATGCTGTAAATAAGAGAATTTCTTCTTTCATGGAAAATTGGAGAGAATTGCATTAAACTTTTATAGAATGTGAGCTTATACAGAAGGATTTAAAATCAGCAGAAGTATTCAAGTGTTGTTTCTTAAGAGTGTGAGGGAAAGTAATACGGCTTTTAAAAAGTGATAGGTGTAATGGCCACTGTGTTGTGCTGGTTCAAGTTCAAGTGATACCACATTCTTGAGTCGCTTTCTTTTGGACTCTCTACGATGCTGGATTGCAGGAATTGCTCTATGAATAGGGAAATTGGAAAGGAGGTGCAGAATGTGATCCTCATTCTGGCAAAGGGAGCAGACAGCTCTGTTGTCAGTGCTATCTGAAAATAAGCCAAAGAGGAAGAGCAGCCCCAGCATCTTTTCCATTGCTCTGACACTGATTGTTCTCGTTCAGGTTGTCATTTAATGATGTGTCTTTTAATGAAGACTGTAACATCCAGAAAATTCAGAAAGAGCATTTGGATGTTGTTTAGAGGTGGTCAGTGGGGTGGCCAGTCCCTTTGTGGGCAGCTCAACTAAGGTTCTTAAGGCAGTGCTGGACACACACTATGGAAAGAGTACTCCCTTATGTAGCACACTGGCATGTGGGACAATGACTTAATAAGGACAGTGTTGAGTGAAAAAATACACAACAGTATAAAATATTTCAGCAGCTGATAGATCAGTGGCATGCCTGGTTTTGCCTGCCAGTCTATCCACAGTGGTGTGCAGGCATGAGTTAAAGTCTAACTGCATACCTGTCCTGCCCTGCCAGTGGGCACAGAGCTGCTAGGTATGAAATAGTGAACAAATCCTTCATTGTTGTCACTTTCTATAGCTTACAGGTGAGACATTTTTGTCCCTGTGTGTCCCTGGTCCACACTAGCATATTTCAGCAAACTTTCATGCAGTTCCAGGTCTCTCCTTTGCTCAGGAGAAGCAGGGGAAAGGAGGGTAACAAGGTCACCAGCAAATGCACACCTGCCTGTCTGATGAACCGCAGCCAAAATCAAACCAAGTTCCAAGGCCCAGTCTACTGGAATGGATACGTGTCCTGTAGCAGCCAGGCTGAGCACGATGTACCTGAGATCCTGCCAGTGAGAAGGAAGGAAGGCTGATCTGTCCAATAATTTTTTTTCTTTCATTTTTGTTTTGTTGCCTAGTTGGCAGGGTTGCTGGAATGTAATTTAAATAACTGAAACTCCAGCTGTTGCAATGAACTTCTTTGAATTATGTGCCCCAAAAGAGAAAGATGGTATCTTGAGTTCAGATCAAGTGCTCTGGTATACTGAAATCACATAAGTGCATGTAAATTAAACTCTTGTATTTAATACTCCCCATTGTTTTCTTCTCATTCAACCTTTCTTTGAGGTTGTTTCCAGATCAGAGCTGAAACTGCTGTAACAGCAACTGTTTCCTGCGTACTTCCAGCCTGATGATTGTGAATGTAATTTAGATCTAAAGACTATGTTTCAAGCCCATTATAAAGCTATTTGGGGAAGCTTACCCTGTTGTAATATATATGTCAGAACTCAGGTATGAATTTGTCAGGGAAGATGCTCTGATGTGGTGGTAACTGCAGTTGCCAGTGCATAGATTGATTTCTCAGGATATGGATTTTTGCAGATAGTGACATGATGTTCTTTGTCGTCACTGCAGAAACTGGCAGCGTTGCCTGTGGCTAGCAGGGGCTGATGTGTATCTGCTGCAGCAAACCACCTGAATCAGAGTCCTGGCATATTGTAGTTTGTATTAAAGCCAGCCAAGCCATCTTCTCCAACAGAACTGGAGGAGAATCGTGTTATAACATGACCCCAGCTGTAGTTAACTGACTTGTGTATGTGAGTATTTAGTCTCTTTGAATTCTCAAGAGTTAACTCCCAGCCAGATTGGCGTTGGCTGTGCTGAATCAGAACAGCTAATGGTAGCAATGTCTTCTGGAAACTGCATCATAATCTGGGCTTTCTGGAAGAGGAGGATGAGGGCAATTGCTAGATGCAGATGCTGAAATTACTGCTATTGATGCAGAAATATTCAATTCAGTGAACACCTATGTTTCATATTTGAAAGGCACAGGATGGTATATTCATATCACATGAGATTGATGAAATCCGTTAATAACTATGGTAGAAGTTGAATAAATTCTGCTAAACATCTTAAACTCACCAAGCTCGCATGACTGGACCCAGCAAGAGTGTGAAGGCTCTTCTGTTACTTCTCTGTGAAAAGCAGGCAGATATGATTGCTCCAGTTACTTTACACTGGTTAGTCTGACAACAGCGACAAACATACCAATGGCACTTATATAGGAATCTGTTAATTCTTAAGAAGTGGGAATGTGCCTCCTGCCAGGCAGTGTGGATTGTGGAAATAACAAAAGATTTTTCACATGCTTTTGATGGTAACATATGCTTAGTTGATGAGGTAACATTTGCCGCATTCCCTTTATTTTAAACAGGAGTCCAGCACAGTGTCAGCAACTTAGAGACTGATGGATTAAGCAACTGTCCTACTGAAGTAGCCATGGCAGGTGTACTGCCATTCAATGAAAATGTAACTTTTCTGCAAAGATCTGTAGCTGGCACAGTTTAGCATTTTCACTGATTATCTCCACCTAGTGATTGGAATAAGAAGTGAATGGGACACTGAAAAGATCCCTTAATAACTAATTTCAGCAATTCAGAACTAATCTTAGTAGACTGTAAAATGTATTTTCTTGGAGATAAAAATAGCTTATGGGGCAAGCCAAGATATGAAATCAAAAGACAATTAATTTTCCTGAAGTTTATTCATCATTATTGTACAAAGAGCTTAAGAGACTCTTAAAGGGCATCTCTGGATTGTGGCTTTAGTTGTGGACTGGAAATTGGGCAGTAACTTCTTGAACTGAAGATACAATGGCATTCTTTAAAGGGAAGCTTAAAGGGAACAGTCTGTTGCGTTTTCCACAAGTACATATTGTTTAGAAAACTCTGATTCAGACTGTATTATGATGGCATGAAAAAAATGAAAACAGTGTTACAAAATTCTAATACCAAACTTATAGCCAAGTAACAGCTTTTTTGTAATGGTTTTATGCACCAGGCTATGTGCATATGTAGATATTTCATGGTGTTTTAGAAGAATTGAGGATAATTTTTTGTTGTTCCTAATCCACTTCTAAGAATCTTTATTTCACAAATTTTCTGCAGATTTCCTGCAGATACCACTGTAGAAGTAATATAGGTAATTTCACTGAAGTGCCAATAAGTTAATGAAGATTTACTGTAGTTGCCATATTGAGATTTCTGAAGTTTTAGTTTGTAGCATAAAAGTTAGTATGTAGGAGTATAAGTGTGTAATTTAATTGCTTTAATTGCATGGGGAATAATTAATACATTAATAATTATGGTATATAAAGCAATAAAATTTGCCCCTATTTTTAGTCAAGATTTTAGTTCAGAATCTCCATTAACAACCACATCTGTCATCAATGCGTAAGATGTTTGTCTGAGACCGTGTTTTTGATTGGTTGTGTTTCAGGGCCAGTTTTGTGATTACTGCAATGCTGCTGATCCCAGCAAAGCTCACCCGATAACCAATGCCATTGATGGCACGGAGCGCTGGTGGCAAAGCCCCCCTCTTTCCATGGGATTGAAGTACAACGAAGTCAATGTCACCTTAGACCTGGGGCAGGTAAGTACCTGAGCTATGGGGTGAGGTGTGATCATTTCTTGCATTTGTGCATATGCTTTGCAGTTGGGAGAGACTTCTGAGCTGATGATTTTTACTTCCTGACATCACAGCTTTTTTTTGGTTTATGTTCTGTATTTTTTTACCAAGTTGACTGTATACTGCTGTCTTTGTTTGAAAGACAGGTGTTTGCTCAGGAAGGCAGGAGTCTCCCTTCAAATGGCAGATGTAAACCCCCTCCCTCTGAATTATTACAATTTTGAAATTAAGGACCTCTCAGGCAAAGATATGGATATAGGAATAACAGCTTTTTACTAGGAAAATTAAAATAAAAATACAGTAATACAAAACAACAAAGCACAGAGTCAGAATACAGCCTGACACCCCCTCAGTCAGGGTGTTGGTAGCAGTCCCATTAAATGGTGGCTGCAGTCCTCCTGGAGTGACAGATGTGGTTCAGTTGAAGCAGTGGTTCCTATAGAAGGTGCAGTTTTCCTCCAAGGTCCAGGATGATGTGTAAAGGTTTGGTTTTCCTCTGGAATCTAGTGGAAAAGGGCTGCCTTGGTGTTTCAAATCTCAGATTTTATCTAGGTGAGAAATGCCTGTCTCCTCCCCCTGGGGAGAGAATCTCCCAATGGGATGATGTAATTTTATCAGTCATGCAGGGGGACTCAATGGGCCATTAACAGAAGATACCTCCCTGGAGGAAGGATGGGCTGGGGAAAAGATAAAGAACACTGCCCCACCTGGTTTTAACAGATGGCCCATTAGCAGAGGATATCTCCCACAGTGATAAGGATCACTGCCCTACCTGTTTTCAACAGATGGTGATAGAATACATACTTTTGGTCACATCCTGTATTGCAACCCAAGACAAGTGTATATAATGTGATTATTTTCCTTTGAGAATTTTTATGATGGGGATTCTTGCCACTGGGATCATGCAGATGTAGTGATAGTGCCTTCTGTTTAATATTCGCCTTTTCTATGAGCTCAGAGAGAGAGGCTTCATAATCTCTGTGCATGCATACATTTTGAGAATAATGTTTGGAGACTGCTTTTGCTTTGGGGGTCCTTCTGGTTTCTCTGTCATCCAGCAAGATCTTCAAGATAGACAGAAAAATATTGATAAGGTGGTCTAAAAGGGAAGGGGAAGCAAAACCACTGTAATATGAATTAGTTATGAGACAGTAACAGGAACACCCATATTTCCCCTGCAAGTGATAGGCAAGTGGTTAAGAGGAAAGCCTCTGTATCTGTTTTTTAAGTCACAGGGATTGATTCTCAGCTGCCATAATTGGGTGCTGATCCAGTTAAGTTAGTGACACTGTGCAGGTTCACACCACATGAAAACACATATTTATGAATATATGTGTGGGCCTACAAAATACATACACGTGTATATTTTTTGGACTGTTATTGATTGATTATATAGGACAGGATTTTTTGAGTAGACCTTCAATTTAGTTGACAGCCAGATGGGGGATAACTAAGAAAGTATTGCTCTGTGAGACTTGGTTGACATTTTGCTGGGGATACAGGTGCAACTTATTTTACATCTTGTCTTACATGGTGTTCTAATACTCTTGTTCCTCCCGTGGCTGGAATGGTTCTCATTTTGAGGATGTCATTATTCAGTGTTTCTGTATTCAATAGAGCTGCAGTGCAGAAAGGCCATACTAAACTTCTTTTCCTGCTGTGCAGTTTTTACCTTCTTTGGAGGACCTACTGACAGACACTTCACTTTTTATGTGCTGAGTAAACTTCTGAGAAACATCTTTCCTTGAGAGGAGGGGTATGAACTAAGTGCCCTCTTTTCCTGGCACTCCTTGGACACCAGCAGCTATGTGCTAAGATTTCTGTGGTTGTTCAAGGTTTTCTTAGAGCAAGGTTGTGTGTTTCTCATTACTCTGATACTACTTGGAAAGATGAATCTGAATCCTTTTTCTTGGAAGTGAAGATAATCCAAGACAAAGGTGAAAGTTATTCCATGTCCTGTGATCAGGAATGAATCATTTTAGCTGGTGGATGGATGAGGATTTGGTAAGATTAGTAAGATATTTTTTCCCACTTTACAGACATTATCTCATGTCTGCTTTCATCCAGTTAAACCTTAACCTCAGGGTTTGTTTGAACTTGAGAGTCACTTTTGACATTTTACTTAGTGTTTTCACTCCCAGATTCATACAGTAGCACACAATACTAACAATGAAGACCATTAAGTACTGTGACAGAGTAAGTCTACTCAAGTGAACAGGTAAGCACTGAGACCCCAATTCACCTTACTCTGTTTCATGATCCTAAATATTAGGAGCTTGGTGTATCTTAATGATGCAGACTTTCTTAGGAATTGACAGGGACAATTTTTCAGAGTTCAGTTCCCCCTCAGCTGAGCTGAGATGAAAGTTCTGGGTTTTAAGGAAAAATAAATCTTCTTAAAGTTAGATATATCTCTAAATACAAAACCACATACTGTAATATTGAAAAGATAACAGGGATGTCGTTTTCCTCACTAATTATTTGTCTTTTTTGTTGTTTTGTTTTGTTTTGTTTTGTTGTTTTGTTTCTTTTTAATACAAGGCATTTTATTCTGCAAAAAAAAAAAAAGGAAAAGTTTTTGGGCATGCAGAACATGACAAAGAGTAAGGTACAAATGCGTGCAGGGAAGCAATGACTGAGTGTAAACTGGTCATCAAGAATCCACAATTAGAGGAAGCAGGACATAGTGCAAAGTCAAAAGCTTTTAATTTTCTGCATTCCTGCCATTATATCTTTATGATTGAGAGCAGAGTCCCAGCGGAGCCTCCTACCATGGTCTCACGACAATATTTAATTGAATAGCTGCACCATGATGAAAGTTTTAGTGCTCACTACAATGGAGTAGGAACAGAACACCCACCTGGTGTTGCTTCTCTTTCACAAGGGTTTGGGTGATTTCGAAAGTCAAAATGCCTTCCGGCTGTTAAATCTGTTTGCAAGAAGAATTCTCATTTTGCTGTACTTCATAATATGAGAAAAAGCAAAAACCTGAAAGCAAAACCCCTTCTTTACTTCCCTTTCTGACTTTCTGTACTACAGTTACATTTCTAATCAATCACAGTCCTTCCGAATAACAATTACAATGTTGATCCCTGAGGCAGCCTCTCCATTCTGTTAACATACCTGCTTACACTGTGGCTATTCCTGACTTGTTTAAAATATTTGGATCAAATGAAATCTCAGTTATTCCTCAGTTGGTTATGTTTTTCCCAATATAATTTTCAACATATTTTAAACTTCTGAATCCAAAATGTCTGACTGAATTTCATTGCCCTTCCTGTGACCCTTTGAATTGCCTAATTTCAGCAGGTGTGTCCTCATCTTTGGCTTGCTTAACGCCCAGCAGATATTACTGTAACACTCCTCTAGGTATTTTTCTGAACTCTCTCTTCAGAAGAAATGTAAGTTTAGGATAGCATGATAGCATATGATGAAAAGGAAATGTCCAACTACAAAAAGTAGTTCAAAGAAGTAGAGCCCATATATTTTATTGTTGCTTTTAGTAATGTACATTTTTTTATTTTTGCTGTGCTTTTTGGTAATAATATAGTGCTGAAAGACTCAGACTCAGTGAAGTCTTGTGCATTAATATGTTGAACAGTTTTTATGTAGTGATATTATTAGTCACTGTTGTAAATTAAAAGAACACAGTGGAATGCTATGTCCAAAATAGTACTTCTATTAGAGAAGGAGGGAAACTTAGCCATAAATTTAAGCTAAGTGGTGTGGCCTATGAAGGACTTCATGCTTTTATGTTTTCTACCAGTTAGAGTGTATAAACATTTTTGTAAATAACCCCACAGTCTGGCAAATGTTCGGAGTTGTTTTTATATGGTAGAGGTCTAATTTTTATATTTGGTAGCAGTCCTTTGATTTACAAACAATATTTGGTTTTTGGAGTATTTTTCAGCTTTGGTTAATTGATGAGAACAAAAAACAATTTTTCTTAACTTGCAAAATATCGACATGATACCTTAAAACGTTTCAGAAGTTACAGTTACTTTAAGTGTCCTTCTGAAAAATATAAAGTGTCCTGTGCTCACTTCTTCTGCAGGGAGAAACTCTCCAGGTGGTGGGAAATTTATCACAAACTGCATTGAACTAGGCTCCCAAAAATAGTCATTGCACTCATTGCACTTGGCTTTTGAAGACTTTGTGTTATCACTGACCCTGAAATCAGACCCAGCTCTAGCATGAAGTTGCATAACCTTTATAATAACACTGGGAAGTCCTGCAGATCAGGGCATGAGAACCACTGCACGAGGCTTCTGCTGTGCTGCAGAGCTGTACCTGCAGAGAGACCAAGCCCTTCCTCTGGAACCCCTTCACAGCTCTGAATCCACAGCAGCACTGAGCCCTGCTCTGCTGTTTTGGTTCACACTGGGGAGAAAAAGGGGCTTTTAAGTCTGGGAAGGTGCAATATTGTCCCTACAGTACACAAAAATGGGGATGCTAACAGCACAGGGGATGCTAATATCTCCTTTGTATTGGAGAACTCTGGTTCTGAGTATTTCAGTGTGTGCAGGAAGCTGATTTGGGATCATGCTGCAGAACAGCACGCCTTGAAGTTAGTTGTGATTTTTGGTTCGTTCTACAGGAAGGTGCTCTAGAGTAACACAACTTCATCTAATGAAATAACAGCTGTCTGATAGAATCTTCTGAAAGTTGGATCATGAAATACATGTTTCGTTTATTCCTAGATCACACTAGAGGCAACTCATTCAGACTTGAGCTACCAGCCTTAATAAGGGAAATACCTTAAAATACATTCTTCCTTGCTCATATGTTTTCCTTTAAGTAGTAGTCAACGTGTTGTGCTTTTTTTTAACTTTAATTAAAGACCTTTTCAATGGCTCAGCATTTTTTTCTTCTGTTTGGATTAGTAGTTGCACATCATTGGTTTTAAAATGCATTTCTGATAATAACTTGATATTATTCTGAAAATGTACAGGAGAAAACCTCACAAGTCTTGTTCTCCTTTGCTTTTCTGATTCCATCTTCCTCTGGCTCTTCCTCAGCATCCCTTTAGGAAGGTCTTGGTTCCACTCCTTGGTCTCACTTCCCTCCTTCATGTTCTGCTTCCCCCATCTTCCTTTCCATGCTTATTCCTACATGTTGCTTTAATTTTGTGATATGTTGTTCTAAATACCTCAGTTTCAACCCAGTGTAGTAAAAGCAGAACCTCTGCTGGTTGCCTCTAATCCTTTGCACTTTCCTGGGTTTCCTCACAGTGCTGACAGTCCTACTGTGCTCCTTCTACTTTGGACTGCAACCCTCATAAGGGGACATTTATCTTCTGGACAACTGAGGGCTGAATCGTACAAATCCTTTCCATATCTCAATAGCTTCAGTGTTCTGTGAAGAAATAGGCCATATGTAAGAAATAATTACTAGCATTGAGTTGGTCTTTGTCCAAATCCTAGTGGAAAAGTGGCTGCATGAGAAATTTTGGGAAAATAACCGAGACTCATTGATGTAGCTGCCTGCAGCCTTGGCAGAAAGACCAAAGACTGGTTGTGTGGAGAATGGATTACCCTTTCATCTCTGGACACAGTTCCTCCTTCTAGAGTACTGCCCATGCTATGGAAGGAGGGCTTCTCCCTTCTGGTCCTGCCATCAACTGGGACAGATCTCCAGACCTGTCTATGAGGGCTGTTCACAGTCACTGACTTATCTAACTAAAGATATTTTTTGGCATCAGTGGCTGGTTAAAGGAAAGCATGATGTGAATACAGCATGGCCAGGGATAACTGAAGAACACTGAAAATCCTGTTCTTATTCCTGGCTTCTGCAGCCCAGACTGGGAAGCTGAACACAAGGAATGACTTCAGCATGCTGTGCAGTGGGAAGGAGCCTCTGCAGCCACTGTCACTGTCCATGCAGTGCAGTCATTGCTGTGTATATGTGTACTCAGTTAAGCTGGATGGAACCCATTCAGGGCATCTGAAACCTCTCAGGTACTACCCTCACACAGTTTTCTCTGCACCTCTGCTACAGCTATTTTTCCATATACCCAGAAGAGTAGCTGGCAACTCCAGAAATGCTGGCTCAGCTCTCTCTAGTTGGCATTTTTTTGTATTACCACTTATGTTACAAAGTACATTGTGAGAAATTTATGAATACTCAGTGTCAGGAGTGCTTCATACAGTACCTGGATCTGCTGGAGTGCCTCAAGTCCTACTGAGATGTTTGAATAAAAGGACTGCTTCCCTCTCTGCAGCATCAAGAAATCAAAGCTTTTAATTTTAGCCAGAGTGTGCAGGATTTTTGTTTCATTTGGACAGATTGATGCTTTTTTGGCTTGGTCTCTGAGAGGAAACAACGCTCAAGACCTTAAGGCTTCATTACAGCAAGAAACCAATGGGCATGCACACACCAACCCTATGCAGTCAGGGGCACTAAGGTGTTTTCTGGAGCAGGTGCTAAGCACAGCTCACACTCCTTGAATCCCTCTCTTATATCAGTCTCCCTTTGAAGTTTAATTTGTGTACTGAATCATATCAGATTTCTGTCTCTTCTGAGCAATCTGCAACACCAACCACATTATTCAAAATAATGAAGGAAACCTACAACAACAACTATTTCTTTGAGGGAAGTTTTGGTTATCTGCCAATAACAATCTGAGGAAATTTCACCCTGTTGGAAACAGATTCAAATGAAGAAAGATTCCTGTGGTATCTTTTTATTTAAATGCATCTGAAGATCTACATGATGCCTCAGATAGAAGGTCTACCTGGATTAAGTTGGGTTCTTGCTCCTACCACATTCCAGGACTTTTTAATCTTCATGAGCCAAAAATGAAAAACAATCTTTTCCTACAGAAGCAACGTCATGACTGTTTGGAACACAGTGTGTTTTTTTCTTTTGTGCTAATTTATGTCCAGCACTCATCTAACAAGTCATTTCAGTGTTTTAGTATTCTGGTTTGAGTTTATGGTGTCGGGAATGGAGGAAAATGTGCTATGCCTTTATATACACATATCTAACTTTTATCCATTTTTTAATGCTTTCTAGGATTCAAAAAAATCTTGGAAATTTCTCTATGTAAAGAGTTGTTTAAACTTTTAAGGAGAAAATAGAGAAAACATTTGAAACTAATATTATTGAGAATTTTAGCATTGTCATGAGAATGCAATGGGTAACAGGAAGTTTTCTTTCTGTTGGTTTAAAAAAAGTAGTGTGCATGCTGTTAGAGGTCGTGAATATTGTATCATTAACAATGATGGTACAGTGCAGCTCTCAATCAATTTAAATAACCTTTCAGTATCATCTTAAGTTCACCTGAAAGAGCTTTTATAGAAATCTCTCTCTTGATAATGTAAAATTGTTAATGCATAATGCTGAATTTTAATTTCCATTCTCAGATGAGGACAGCATTTTGTTCATTCTACTAGATGATTTTTATAAACTTATTCTGGGTTTTTGTGAATCTTTAAGGCCATCGGCTGCTAGAACATTTTAAATCTGAACAAACCTGAGTGAACAGGTCACATTAGTGTGGAATTGATTAAATTCCAGCTGTTGATAATCAGTCAGGTTTGACCTATAATGCTGGATTACAGCAGGATATGATGTTCAACTCTTACAGTAATAACATCCTCTTTTAAGCATGCATTTCCAGAGTGCATGGTTTCCATTACTGGAAACAAAATACTCTTTCCACTTTCAAATTCAGTTCTTTATTCATACAAGAAAATGGTCAGAATTTTGATTAAGTCACATTTCTGGGATTTTTTGTGAATTTTTTTCACTATTATATAATTATACCAAAATGTTTACTTACAGTTTTAACATTCCTTTTGAGAGACGCTTTTTTAAATGAAACAGATATGGCTTAAAAGCAACCAAATAAACATTGTTTCAAAAATTAAGGCAGTTTCTTTTTTTTTTCTCAGAACTAAATGGCTGAAGGAAAACATTGCTTTGAGTTTAATTTGCCTTTTTTTCGGGGTAAGTCTTAGGTCAGGATCAAGATTTAAAGTAATAAAATGCCAGCTTAGAATATGTGATTAAAATTGGCTTTAATGGTTGCTTTTCTAGGTCTTGTGTCAGCAAGGTTACTCTTTTATCTTCAGATGGGATTTATTTGCTAAGCCAAGGCTTATTTTTCTTCTGTTGTTGTCTCATCAGATCTGGAGAGAGACCATTCATCAACTTGGTCAGTGTTTAATCTTAGTGGAAGTTTAGATGTTCAAGTGCCATTCTGCATCCTTGATCCAGGCCAAAACCGATCACAGGCACTCATGCGAAGCCAGGAGCAGGACAGCTGATAGGCTTGGTGACTGTGTTTTGGTGATATGTTGTCATTAACTGACACTAATCTAATTTTTATCAGACCTGCCCCTTTTCCCTTTCTGAATGTGCCTCTACAAACCTGAGCAGTATTTCAGACTGAGACATGTAAGGAGAGTACACACAGTACTTCACAGTCCTGTGAAGTTGCCATACTTTTTTTTTCCTTCCGTTTTTTATTTGCATGGAAATATTCTAGGAGTGGTGCTGGGTGTAAGTTCTTTAAGCATTGGCAGACTTGCAGAGTTCCTGATATAATACACATTTTTAGGAGTAGGTATATCATTGTTGTAATCACTCCACAATGTGACTACAAGCAGTGAAGCTCTGGAAAAGCCAGGGCATTGTCTATATGCTTCCTTTATTTCCTCTTGAACTTTTTAAACCACTTGTCTTGGTTAAATCTGTATCAGTCAACACACAGAGTATTATCAGCACTTGCAAACATACATGTCAAGATGGGAATTCCAAACATCTCAAGACACAGAGAATAGACAATATATTAATGTTGCCTGCCAATGCAAACCTGGTTTGAACAGGTAAATGCCCCTTGAGAGATTCAGCTGACCAAAAATGAGAACATGAGGCACTTGGTTTTTTTTAAGGAGTTTCAGAACTATTATGCTTTCCTAGAAGGATACTGATCTTTGCACTGAGTGGCCATACCAGATGACATGTAATGTCTGTATGACCAATATCTCCACTCTGAAAGTTGGCAGTGAAGTAGCAGAGGTTACTCAAAGAATATCAGAAACTCAGTAAGAGCAAATCTTACCCCAATACTTTGTCCCCAAAGTATTCACCTGTTTCTCACAATGGCTAATATCAGACTTTCCATCAGCAATTTGAGGGCATTACTCCACTTGTGCAGTCATAGAGCATAGGTTTGGGTTTTGCCATGGCTCTGTCAACAGAATGGCTGCCATTTACTGAATTTACTGCCATTTAGTGCTGTTTAGTGTGCTCAGTATGGTTGTCTAGTAAGTAATTTTTCCTATGGAGATAATGTCTGTTTGCTGAGGTACTTAATTTAGTATCTCAGGAGGTGAAGCTGGTGCTTTTCAGGCTATGTTAAATAGCAGGGTAAATTTCAACACTAACAGAAAAGTTGGGTTATTTTCCTTCTGGTTCTCTCTGCACTGACCTAAGTCAGCAACATTCAGCAAAGCAGAAGCTTCTGAAGTAGGTTGCAAGGCGGTATACCTGCTGCAGGGGTGCCTTGGTGTGTTTGTGTGTGTGGAACAGGGGCTTGCCCTGGAGAGTAGTTGTACATACTACATTAAATGAAAGCACAACAAACAGTTTTCAGGGTTTTTTTCTTCTGAGATGGGAGGTATATCATGAGCACATACTCTATGAAGTCCCTGAGTTCCTCCTATTTTTCCATGAGAAGGTTTTACTTTCTAGTGTGAATTCAGTATACAGATATTCAGAAGCGGATGTCTGAAATAGATGTGTGAGGATGGAGGCTGCATGTAGCCATGGGATTGTCGTGCAGAGCTGGTTAGGGACAAGTATTTCCAGGTATCTGCATTATTCACCGTTTGCATCTGCCTCTTGATGGTCCCTGTTGGTGTGACAGCTATTGAATTGTTTCTGGCTGGCAGCTGAATGGGCCAGGCATGCCAAAAGATGCTCTTCCCTGCTTGTGGTTGAGAGCTTGTATGCACTTGTGGTTTGGAGTCTAATAAACTTTGCAAAGTATTAGCTTCAGGGTTATGACATTTGTGAGGTATGAGCAGAGATAAACCACTTGGGTGTATTTGATGTGGAGGCTCTGGCAGCAGTTACTTGACAAGCTGCTGACTGCAGTCTTCCCCATCAAAGTGAGAATCTTCTGCCAGCAGATGATTCTCAGTTGAGGTGGTTGAGGGGGAAATTCCAGTGCAGCTTCACTTGAATATTGTGTGTACCTCAGTATTGGTTCACTTTTATTGACAGCTCCATCCATGTAATGATTTAATTTCCAGATGGCCTTTAGAATAAATCTGTGTTTAGCTTTTTATGTAAAGGTAATTTTTATTGATATTCTGGTTTTTATGACTGTGGACTATACCAAGAGACTTACAGTAAGTCTTCCTGTCTTGTAAGATCCATTTCTTCTCTAGTGTTTGTGAGCCCTCTGTGTGATGCACAATGAGCACCTAAAGAAGCCAGATGAAATTTTTGGCCCTGGGAACCTTGAGCTGATGGAGCACTTTGAGCAGTTTCAGACACTGTATGAGCTACCAGTTACAAAAGTCTCTCCTGTGCTATTTGATACCCACAAACTCTGGGGTGGCTTCCTTCCATTACTTGTAAAGTATGTCAAGTAGCAAATTTGTCTGGAAATAATCTTAACATGAGGGAGCAGGTGGCTGGGATTATTATCAACCAAAGGAGTCCCAGTGTAAAGGGTATTTGCATTTTCTCTGACGTGACTTTGATATTCCTTATCTACAAGCACAATTACGTGGTTAGAATGCATCACAAATGTACCAGGGTGCTGCAAAAACAACTTAGTTGAGTGATATAACTTTTTCAGGTTGGGTACTGTACCCTTAACACACCCAGGCAGTCAGTCAGCTGCACAACAGACCTGTTCTGAAATGTAGGAGAGGGCATTTAACACAGTCCTCTTGAAGATGTCTTAATGTTCTTGAACATATTGCCAGATGAAGTAGCTAGCTGAGAATCTGGCCTCTTATTTTAATGGGAATGAAACTGCAGAGAATAACCTTCTCCCTATATACTAAAGAGAAATGTTTATTTGCATCAATTTTATTATTGCTGTGCTTTTAAAAAGTTCAAAAAAAGCCTCCTGACAAGATCTATGTATATTCTATTACCAGCTCTTCCATGTTGCCTATATCCTTATCAAGTTTGCAAATTCTCCTCGTCCAGATCTCTGGGTGTTGGAAAGATCAGTGGACTTTGGAAAAACTTACACTCCCTGGCAATATTTTGCTTGTAAGTATCAATCTTCGTGTCACTGGTCTTTTGGGGACAGGTTTATTTAATCATTTCCTCAGTAGCAGCAAAATCAAACCATGGGGCTTGCTGAAGATTTCACTTGCAGAGAAGGCAGTGAATGCTAAATATGTTTGTCTTTTCTTATTTAGCCACAATAAATGAGTGGTAGAAGTGTACAAGTATGGTATTTTGAAAGCGTAACTCAGCATATGAATATTTTTCACTTTCTTAGAAATTTCTGTTTTGTTTTGTTTCTCTTGTTTCTTGGATATGTCAGAACTTCAATGTCCTTCATCCCTTGAGACCCTGGAGTTTCTTGCAAAAATCAAAACAAAATACAAATGCAAAATCTTAGAGTATCTATATAGCTTTTTTTTTTTTTCTGGTGATGACATGAGGAATACTGTACCATGTCTTGTCAGGCACCACTGAATTGCTTAGGAAGAGAGATTATTGTTTTGAGGAATGTCTGTTACTGTTTACTGAGTGACACAATCACTGTTATTACTCTATTATGGGGAATATTTACCTGAAAGCACAGGGAATACCTCTCTGTTAATTTAAATTAGAACAATAGGGCCTATTTAATATAAAATTAATTTTGTTCTTGCTTGACTAGACTCGAAAGCAGATTGCTTGGAGCGCTTTGGAAAGGAAGCAAATCTTCCTGTGAGGGGCGACAGCGATGTCCTGTGCACCACCGAGTACTCTCGCATTCTGCCTCTTGAAAATGGAGAGGTGGGTGCCTTCAGGAAAGCCATGTGTCATGCTGGAAGCAAACACCATTGGTTTCAGAAGTTTGTTGGAAGTAATTTTTTAGCTATGATGGCTTGAATCTCCCTCATAATCTAAAATCCAGTGAGATTTTGGGACCGTGACCTGATTCGTCCTAATTTTCACCATTCCCTATGGGGGTAGGGGCTGCTCAGGGAAACCTGTGTTGATATTTATCATAATTTGTGTACCTCACTATAGCCATGTGCATTTGAAGGTGTTGACTGCATTTTCTGAACACTTCCAATGTGCATGGCAAAACTTGGTCCAGCAAAAATGCTCATGTGAGTAAAGGCTGTAGAAAGAAATATTTACCATTCAAGAATAAGTAGCTGTAAAAAAAAAATATATATATATATATAAGACAGCTACATGTTTATAATATAATAAAAGTATTTGGAAAAGGTTGCCTTGATTTTAGCCATTGTTCCTTGCTAGTCAGAACTGTGGCTTGTATTACTTGTATGGATGTTAAACTCCTGGATGTGGTCATGGCTCCTCCTGGCATTCTGCTCTTGTGCCTGATGTTGTTAGAATCCAGATCTGAACTCCTCAAGAGTTTTCCAGAGTTTTGAGCAGATGGATCTAGGGTTTCATATTAAAATAGCATTTATTTGTTAAAGCACCTATTTTTCCTAATCAGATTATTATTGTAAATAATAATTTCCACAGAAGAGCAATGCTCGTGCCATTCTCTATTACATGCTCTATTACTTTTCCTGAAGGAATTGTGCTGCAGTTGGAACAATCATCAAGCCCTTGTTACGTGCTTCAGCGTATAGGAGCCATTTGAAAATAGAAGTCTGTTATCTGAATGGTTATAAATAAATTAAAGTCTTTTACTGAGCCCTGTACATACGAACTAGGTTGTTCATTCAATAGAGATTCATGATTGCTGAGCTGCTGGCAGCTGTTTCTTTAAAAAATAAAATAGTGTTGGATCCCTTGTTTTGGAAGTCAGACAAACCTGCTTTCATGTGGGGGGATTTTCTAAAGCAACACTGTGTACTTTCTTCCAGAAGACCATTAATACGCTCGCAGGCACTGGACCTGCTAACAATAATATTTTCCAGGAATGTTTATGCCTTGACCCAAAAATAAATGTGCTTTGGGAAAGAGCCAAAATCTGATGTTTTTAATCAAGCTAAACTTCCATTGACACTGTCAACTGTTCAAACAACTATTTGCAACAATTCCTATTGTTTTTTCCAATTAAAATGTACTTTTTGCATGCTATACCTACCATTTTCAAAACAGATAGAGGGCACGGTTTTTTTCTATTTTTTTCTCATGTGTTATATGGATAATGAGAATACAGGAGGCTCCAAAACTAGCAACCCTTTTTTTCCCCAACATCCTGATTTCAGTATGAAATGCCTAATTGTTACTGCAAATATGTTCAAAAACAATAGTACGTTTTTTGCTTCTTTTATTAATTCTGCTCTATGCTGCTATTGGCACTTGCAGTTGATAAATTTTAACAAGTGTGCTTACTTCTTTGTTAGATTGTAGTATCTTTGGTAAATGGCCGCCCAGGAGCAAAAAACTTCACTTATTCACCTGGTCTTCAAGACTTCACAAAGGTGACAAACATCCGCCTCCGTTTCCTCAGAACTAATACTCTTCTTGGACACTTGATATCCAAAGCTCAGCGGGACCCCACTGTAACTCGTAGAGTAAGTACTGTTGTCACTGAGGTGTAAATACTCAACAATCATACCCAGCTTATTAAGGACCAAACAATGGTCTGAATGCTTTAAGTTTGCAACATACTGACAATGCAATTTGCATTGGCCCACCTTGAAATCCATATATTTTTCTCCAGGTTTGTGTGAGGCAAGAAGGTAACTGGGCCAGCATGGATTTATGGAGTGGCAGTAATCATTAATGATTTTGTAACAGGCCATTTTCGCTCCCTGGTTTCTAATATAGAAGGAGGCTGAGTGCATCATGGGAGCTATAAAGAGCCAAAGCAAAATTATTCTAAACTATCTTATGCAGAACTGAGAAACTAAATCTCTTCGACTTTATTTGTCACTACTTTCTGATATTTATTCACAAAAGGTTTTCAGAAAATAGTACCTCTGAAGGAACAGAAATCAAAGGCTGTACTTGAAAGTTACCATCTTTACACAAATCATTTAAGATGCCTAAGTGTTTTCAGTGTATTTTGGGCTATCCAAGAGCTTGAAGGCCAAAGTTCCACTCCCATTCAGTGGGAAAGGGATATAAGGAAATACAGGGAACACCACACAGAAATTCATATACTTACAGAGATTTCAGACTTCATATTGTATTGCTATTTTTAACCTTTTCATTTAAAATGAAGATTCGGTAACAATTGGAGGAAACCCTGGGGTGAGGCACCACGCAAATGTGTGTGAGGGTTTCTGCACTGAAAAACATAAAGCTATTCCAGTTATTTGACAGCACTCCCATCAAGTACCCTTACTGCCTTAAGGAAATTTTAAAACATTGTTCACAGGCAGATGTAAATGCAGTATGCAATTTACTTGGCATGCATCACAGCTGTAGTGTGAGGAGCTTCTGGTGTTATCCTGGCCATGGGGTGTAGGAGAGATGAATGAAATCTCAAGTGTTTTATTAAATTCCAAAAGGAGAGTGCAAATTTTTTATTGTAGACACCTTCCAAGTCTAGCAGACCTGATGTTGATATTTCTGACACAATGCAAGTGAGGGAAGACCTATACATGCTTCTTGTGCTTGTTCCACAGTATTACTACAGCATAAAGGACATCAGTATTGGGGGTCGATGTGTTTGCCATGGCCATGCTGATGAATGTAATCCAAAGAGTGCTGAAAACCAACACCAGTAAGTAAATTTATATGAGAAAAACAATACAGGAGTGCTTTCAAATGACCTTTACTTATTACAGAATTATGTAGTTGTGCAGAGATTTTTTTTTCTTTATACTTAAAAAAAATACAACCTGCTAATGGTTGGCAAGAAAACATGTCAAGAGTGACTGTATGTGAAATATAATAATAGAAAATCTTTAGTTAGCTTTTTATTTTAATTGAAGTACAAGTTTGGCAGATTGAGTAATTTCTTAGAAACCCATAGTTCTTTGTGGAAAACATGACTTAATATCACCTTCTTACATCAGGAATTACAAGTCCAACTCAGGAAGAAAATCAGTCAACTTCATGGAAATATTGCACACTATAACTGAGCTCATGCAAGATCCAGTGGTTTTAAATCATTACTGTAAAAACATAAAAACAAACTGAATGGACTATTTCCTTTCCCTGTCTAGCTTGTGACCTCTACATTGATTTCACAGGGAGTTAGATCAGGCTTCTTGGCTGGCCTGCTACAGGGAAATAACTGTGAATAATCAGCCTGTCTCAAACATATTTAAAAACCTGCTTTAAACCAGTTGTTGCTCTTATCCATGACAGCATTAAAACAAACTTTTAGCAGGATGATGCAATATTTTCAGTTGTGTTTTAATGAAGAGTAAGTGGGGGAGATGGGTGCCTCCATTCCACGTGTTTGTGCTAGAGAAAAATAAGTAAAGAAGGTGAGAAATCTATGCAAATAGGATAATTATACTGGAAAGTTTTATTGCCCCTGTGTTATTAGACTACTTACATAAGAGAAGAATGTTGTAAGAGGCATCCCGAGTCCCAAGGTCTTTGTTGCTCCTGGGATTCAGTTACTATGTAGGATGGTAAGACCTAGCTCATAATTAGAGCCTGCCTGTTAAGTAGACTGTTCAGCTAAATAAATCAAAAACCTTCTTACATTTTGTTGGCGAATAGTGTGCATTATCTTAAAAATAACAGGATCAAGTTATGATCTTGGTTTATTAAGAACACTGATAGTATTATTGTAAACAAAGCATAATGGAAAAATTATGAAGGCAGGCATTTAAAGGTGATTAATATTTTGATTACTGTAGACCAACAAACTTGAGCCTTGGAACAAAGTTAAAACAATTCTAAATGATTGTGTATCAGCTTGATTTAATAATCTTCAATGGTTTCATAATCCAGTTTATTGAATCCAGTTATAAACATTTTCTGTAAGTAATGTGTTCTAATAAACTCATAATCACATGATTAAAGTAATCAATCTTGAAGAATTTAGGAAAGTTCCAAAATGTTCTAGCATTACTGATTGACTTCTCTACATGTGAGGTTTATGTTCTGTCCTTTTCATACTATATATGTGTCTTGGACTGCAGTAAAATGAAGAAAAAAACAATTATTTTTTATTTAAAAACTTAAGAAATAAATTTTAAGCCCAGCTTCATTAAGAGGCTTTCATTTCTGTAGGTTTCAGTGTGAATGTCAGCATAACACTTGTGGGGAAACCTGTGATCAGTGCTGCCCTGGATATAATCAGAAACAGTGGCAACCTGCAACAGCTGGGAGCACCAACATATGTGAACGTGAGTAGCCAAAGAGATGGTGAGTTAAAAGAGATACTGACAAGATGGTGGGAATTAGCTGTCGCATACCTGTTCATGGAACATAACCAGCATGTTTTAACACTTATTTTTTTTGTATGGAGAAAATTTTTTCCATACAGAAATAAAGAATCAAAAATGCAGTGAATATTATTTATATTCTTTCTTATTAAACAGTGAAAGTAATAATTTGTGTGAGAACATGACATGAGAAAAGTGGAAAACTTTTTGTAGACCATTGAGTCATCTCTCCCCAGTCATAGCTGTCTGCTACAGACTGTGGATCTCCAAGCAGAGCATAGACCGTAGGCATCTTGTACAACTCCAAAATGTTCCTTTCCATCAGCTGGCCTCTTGGTGCTCAGATTGCAGAGAGGTTGCCCGAGGCTGCCACTGCTCACAGGTGCTTGAGCTGCCCTCCCTTCTCAGGCTGAGGGCTGCCCCTCACTGACCGTGTGCCAGTGGTGGGCAATCCTGGTGATTCCACACTTGTATTCCACTCTTCCCGTCCTTGTATTTGCGCGTTTGGAGGACGTTAGCCCCACAGACTGGAGAAGCTCTTTCATTTCCCTTTCCTCACACTTTCCCTGTGTTTCTTTCTTAAAGAAAGCCACAGCATGGACCCTCCTTTGGTGGTGGGTTTGTACTGTCACACCTGGCTGTTTTCCACTCCCCTGGGTAGAAACCAGGTGGAGTGGTACACAGCACTGCAATCTCTGTGCACAGCCATTGCCTTTGTGTCTGGCCCAATCTATTTTTCTCATCTGCCTTTCCTGAGAGTAGCATAGCCAGTGGGTACAAACTCTTAACAGGAGAACCTTATTTGAAAGCCAAAGAGATGTGCCTATATAATTACTCTGTGGAATAAAGAGATGACTTGTTTAATTAAAACTGCAGTACTAAGACTTGGGAGGAGGAAAGGAGATTGTGAGTGATTAAAATGTTTGATAGGATGTAGGCATGTTGGGACACAGTTTTTGAATAATATTTGAAACCTCATTTAAGGCCCCCTCTTTAAAAGGAAAGCATTTTTTGCCAGAAGAGAGACAGACAAAGAGCATAAATAATGTCATGTTTTTCAAAGAATGAGTGAAGATTGTCTACAAGGTTGTGAGCCAAAACCACTTCGTTTCTAACTACCTCTGAAAAAATATCCTTTTTAGTATGGATTGCTCCTAGCGGTTTGAGGTGATTTGTTGAGAGCATTTGCCAGGTGCAGGCCTCTTTAGCTGGCAGCCAGTAGTGAAGGAATTAAAACAACTTTATTCAGCTTTCCAGAAGCCTGAGGTTCCTTGAGAGAAACTTATTGAAAGAGGTTGGTGGAAGCTTGTAGGTATCAGCCCAGCATGTTGCTGTGGGCTTCCCAGTATGTATGAATCAGCAAACTGCCCCAAGTAGTGAAAAAGAGCTTGATGAGGTAGAAGGGGTTTCTATTCCCCTATGAGTAAAAGTGCTGTTACTGCAATCAGAGCAAATAATTTCCCACTGCTGTTAGAAGACATAGCTGAGCTGTAGCTCACAGATGGTTTGGCCCTAGAGGCAAGGGAGGTAATTATACAGATATATATATATATATGTGTGTGTGTGTGCGTGTTTTTTCCTTTTCTGACTTATTATAGCAAGTTTGCTGATACATCTATATCTACAGCTGAATATGAGACTTCTTTGGTGTAGGTCTTTTTATATACATTTAAATATACACATTTAAATGTGTATATCTTATCTGTAATTGTTAATTTTAAATAAAGGTTTAGTGCACATAGCATAAGTCCAGATGTATTTTTGAGACATGAAAAAGTAAACATTTGTACATATTCTTGATAATTTGAAAAAAACTGCTGTGGCCGTTTTTCTGGAGCTTCCTAGTTCTACGTTTATGCATAACTATATAGTTTTGAGATGGTCTAATTGTTGCCTTCTCTGGTAGGACTAAGTGCACATTTTCTTCATGTCTACCTTACTGTACTATGATTCTTGTATGAAAATTCAGTTGTTTATAGTTAAATATGTGCATTTGAGTATACTCCAGCATGCCTGAACGTATACACTCAAAAAATTCTGATTTCCTTTTACACCTCTGCTGGAAGTAGGCGCTGGAAATTGCTGAATTCCAGCATTATAAAGAAGGATGACTTGGATTATTACTTTTTCAGCCTGCAATTGCCATGGACATGCCACTGACTGCTACTATGATGCTGATGTTGATCAGCGTCGAGAAAGCTTAAACATCCATGGGCATTATGAAGGTGGAGGAGTCTGCTTTAACTGCCAGGTAAAAAGGTCATTTTCATCAGTTTTAAAAAATGTTCACACCGGTAGTTTTGGGTCTGACCAATCCTGATAGGCCCATTTCTCTGATGGTGTTCCTACTTGTACTCAAAGTGTGGAAAAAGGTGCGTGAAAATAATTTACCATGTTCAACATTGCTTGGTAATGTGTGAAAGACACATAAAAATTGTATTTATGCTCAATCCTGTGTGATCAAAATAAAACCACTCAATCAAAACAAACAATTTAATCAGCTATAAAAATTCCCTTTCCTGTTGTTATAAACTCTGCAATTTCCCTGCTTAACAGAAGGAAGTAAAATTAATCAAATAAAATGCCAGCTCAGGCCAGCTGGTTCCTTACTGCGGCAAAACACAGAGAGCTCTATCTCATCAGCACAAATAAAGGAGGATCTAGACTATACCAAAATGGAAAGTTATAGGTATTGGGAAAGCACAGATTCATAGAAGAGCCCTCTGGAATCCTCTTGAACTAGTGCTCCACTCAAACCAAGGCTAGATGCAAAATTCTATTGGGTTGCACCTGGAAACACCCAGTTGAATTCTGCACATTTCTGAGGATGCACTTTACACACACTCTGGGTAATCTTTAACAGCACTTAATCACGCTCCTGTTCAGTAGGAATTTCCCCAATTGCAGCTTGTGGTAGTTGGCTTTTGGGCTTGTTCTGTGCTTATATGAGAACAGTTGGTTCTGTCTTTTGTGTAGAGGAAAGATGCCTTAGGTGGAGGAAAATGGCCATTAGCACCTTCCCCCTCCACACCAACCAGTCATTCCCACAGTTCCCCCTGAAAACTGAGGGGATGAGCTCCAGAACTATCTTAGAGGCTCCTTTGGATTGAATCAGAAGTTGTTAATTTGAAATCAGAGACTTTACACTGTGTCTGTCATAAATGGATAGCACATTCTTGGAAAGAACAAGAATTTATTTCATTCTGATTTTGTTCTTTTCTGGCAATGACTATGAGGAACAATCAAATAAGACTCCGATAAAGATCTAATCTTGGCCTTATCTCTGCTTGTAGCAGGACTGAACTACTTGACCTCCTGAGGTCCCTTACAACCTGAGTCATTCCTTGGTTAAGTGATCTCGTGGCTAGAGAAATCCAGAGTTGCTTGGAAGTCTGTCTTCCTTTTGTTATCAAGTCATCTGATGTATGACAAGCAGCTGACCAGAATTTTGCATTAGAGGAAAATTATCATCAATTCTATGTTCCTGTGAAAACTATGCATCATGATTTTTGTATGACCATGTTGTGCATTTTAAAAATATAGCTGTATTTAAGCAATAAAAAAGGCAAATATCCAGTATAGAGTATGTTTTCCATATCCTTGCCACAAGATAATCAGATATTGTCCAAAAGGCGGTCAGAAGAGAGTAGTGTTATTTTTACTAACATGAGTAGAAGAAGTGTTCTTTGTCTTCCAATTGACATTTCTGTGCAGAACTTTGTTCATGCAGTCTAGTAAGATTTACCATGTCGGTCCTTTCTGTCAGCTCTTTGTTAATGAAAGAGCATTTCTTTTAATAGTTCTTCAAAGATAGAAAATAGCAACATCAGTCTAAATCTAAAAATCCTAGTTATATGACTGATAGAAATTGTTTGTAATTAATTTTGTGGAAGTCGAGTTAGATTAAGTGAGTTTATTATAAATCCAAGTATAGCTTTCTTTTTTGTTTGTTTGTTTGGTTGTTTTGTTTTGTTTTGTTTTGTTTTCATTGACAAAGTGCATGAATTTTAGTTTTAGGAATGGATGCCTGAATGAAGAAGTGATAGAACTGAAGTGTTGCATACAAAGATAGAATCAGTTTCTTTAGAGTATGATGACAAAGGAGCTCTGGAAATCGTGCAATCCTACTCAGAGTAGGTCTAAATAGATCAGGTTGCTCAGGAACTCATTCCTCCAAGCTTTGAACACCTCCAAAGATTGGAATGCCACAACCACTCATGGCAACCTGTTTCAGTTTGACTGCCTGCATGACAATTTTTGTCCCTAATAGCTAATTGAAATTTTCCATGTTCCAATCTGTGCCTCTTGCATCTCATCCTTCTGCTGTGTACCTCTGATAGGAGTCTGGCTCCATCCCCTCTGTATTCTCCAATCCAGTAGTTGTAGGTAGCAGTAAATTCAGCATTCTCAGTGCTGAAGAAACCCAACCATCTCAGCCTCTTCTTGGATGTCATGTGCTTCAGTCCCTCACCATCTGCGTGGGTCTGCCCACAGCACCTATCATTGAATTACAGAGGTCCATGAGGTTGATTTGGGAATGTTTTGCCCTGGGTAAACTATGCTGGGTATATCCCATCACCTTCCTGTCCTTTGTGTGTTCTGAATGTTTGTGTGTTCACTGGATCTCCTTCCCCACTGGGCAATGGGCCCCTACCCCCACTTTCTTTTGCTGCTCCTCTACTCCTGGAATCTTTCTTTTTGCACTTCACCTTCCTTGCTAGTTTTAACTCTGCTGAGCTTTGGCTTTCCTAGCTCCACTATTGCGTATTTGGGCAATGTCTTTGTATTGCCACCAAGTAGCCTGTCCCTGCTTCCACCTTCCATTCAGTTTCTTTCTGAGTTTGAGATCAATCAGGAACTCTGTGTTTGTCTGTGCTGGCCTTCTGCCATGCTTGCATGTTGGAAAAAACCGTTCTGGTTCAAAGGAGGCTGTCCATGAGAATCAGCTGTCTCTCTTGGTCCTCTTTCCCCCACCCAGGACACTTTGACACAGGATCTTGTTAAGCAGTTCTCTGAGCAAGGACAAACCTGCTTTTCAAAAACCCAGAACTGTAATTCTGCTATTTGTCTTGTTTGCTTGTCTTTCATACATTCAAAATAACTTCTGGATTGCGTAACTTCTGCATTGTCCTTCTGGCATCTTCTCAAAGCTCTCTCTGGGCTGGGGCCGCTGATGTGCCACTGGAGTGAGCAGTGATGAAGAAGATGCAGAGTCCTGAGTGCCCTGCTCATAAACTGCTCAGCAGCCCATACAGGAAATGCTGTGTCCCTGCTCAGCCCTGAATTGCAACACTCCCTAAGGAGGAACTAAACAGGGAGTGGGAGCTGGGGAAAATGTTTTGGTTGCTCCAGGGCAGAGCTTCCTGCTCTGGCTCCCTGGCTCTCGTGTCTGTGAGCTCAGCAGGGTGCCTCATGACCATGATTTATTCAACTTGTACTTGCCATCACTGCTGTCGTTCAAATTACTTAGGATTTTTTTTCCTGATGTGCCTAAACCACATGTTTATGGAGACGTATATGCTCTTCTAGTGGAAAATCTATTTTGTGCTGTCTGGACTGTTCAGTTTTTGGTTTCTTCTAGTAATGCTGATCTTAAACACAAGGTATTCAGAAAATTAATACATAATATATGAAAAAATTAATGATGCAGTTTCTTGAACAATATATGCATGGTGGTAAGAAAGTAGCCTAAAAAGAGATATTTTATGATATAAAGAGATATTTTTCCAAAGATTTTTTTTTAATGGGAGAAGTTTATAGCATTTTAGAGAAAAAATTCAGCTGCTTTATTTGAGAAAACTGTAATTCAGAACCCTGTAGAGAACAGGTGGTTAAAGAACAACACATGATGATTGATTATTTATTGCAGTCATATTCCATCTTTTCCACTTCTTAGCTGTATATAGAAACAGTGTAAAAGATGTTATTGCTTGTTAATTCTTCCAAGTTCCTCTCTTTATCTTATATTATCCTTTTGTCTTACTTTGCACAGCATAACACGGCTGGGATTAACTGTGAGAAGTGTGCAAAAGGTTACTATCGTCCTTATGGTGTTCCAGTGAGCGCTCCCGATGGTTGTATACGTGAGTCCTTCTCTATGGACTGTCTTCTTCTGGTGGCTTGAGGGGTCTGGGCTGTAATCAAGGCATAAGATGCATCTTCTGGGGAAGAAGAAATGAAAGGGTGGGCAAAAGATGTTGGAGAAGAGCTACAAATTAATTTCCGTGTTGCTTTAAACCTTTTAAATTACATTCTT